>NC_067399.1:159812943-161012943 GCF_016432865.1 Antechinus flavipes | reverse complement strand
TAATAAATTTTATTTTATTTAATAATAACTTCGCATTGACAGAATCCATGCCAGGATAATTTCTACACGACATTATCCCTTGCAATCACTTATGTTTCGTTTTTTCCCCTCCCTCCCTCCTCCCCCCCCCCAGGATGGCAAGCAGTCCTATATATGCTAAACATGTTGCAGTATGATATTAACACTTAATAAAGAAAAATATATTAATGGGGACTCGTGCATTATAAACACTTTACAAAAAAAAAAAAAAAAAAAAAAAACAAAATTCCTCTCCCCAGATCTCTTGAACCCTCTTAATGAAATTTGGCCAATGTCATCCCAATTCACTTACTGTTGAGAAAACTACTGTGAGTAATTAATTTATGCCCTGCCTGATTCTCCAATTGGTATGGCTCTCAGAAGTCTGAGGTGCTGTCATTTGCTAAAGTCAAGTTATCCAAGTGTGTAAGATTTACATAAGGGTAACAAAGAGCATAAGTTCATCACTTAGAATTTTACCAACTCCTAAAAGCATTTCCCTATTAAAGTAGTGGTCACATTATTAACAATTTAATCCCAATAAAAAAAAGAGGAACCTACTCGGAGTATTTTTTTTTTTTTTAGCAGAACCAAGAGATTGCTACAAATGTCAGTTGGATAAACTTTAATCCTTTAATATTTACTTCAATGTTAATTCAACATTAGGAGGGTTTTTAAAAAAAATGTATTGAAAAGATGCTCACACAAAAACAAATCAATTAAAAGAGCACAGGTAGTAAGAGAGGATGGCTATGAGTCAGAAGTCAAATTCAAATGCTGGCTCCAATATTTCCCGATTATTATGACTATTGGCAAGCAAAAACAGAGAATGGAGTAAGGGAAAGGAGTTATATTTGGAGTCTAGAATGGCACTTCAGCAAATCAAAATTCCTCTAGGTCTAAGTTATCTCACTTGTAAAATGAGAAAACTGGACAAGATGACATCAAAAGCCCCTTTCAGGTCTAAATCCGAAATCACTACAGAATCTAGATAACACATAATATCCTCATTTGTAAAAGGGCATAATAATATTTATGCCACCTACTTCACTGATTCATTATAAGAAAAAAAAAAAGTCTGTCCACCCTACTATAGTCATCATTTCTTAAAACTCCTATAAGGATTTCCCAAATCTCAAGTTGACTGAACACAAAAATGTCAATAAATAGGTATAGAGGATAAGAATTCGAAACTTTGGGTCAGACTGAGGACAAACCTGGTATCAGATACTTCTTACATATGTAGCCCTGGGCAAGCTGCTTAACATTCCTATTTCCTTATCTGCTATTTAAAAAAAAAAAAAGAGTATTGGAATCAAAGGCCTCAAAAATTCCTTCCAGCTCTAAATCAACGATCTTAAGATACAATGAAAATGGCTAATAAATAACAACAAAAACGCAGAAAAAGAAAAAGAAGGGGGGGGGAAAGGTACTCCCTCAACCCAGATGGTAGAAAATCAAAATTTTAAGATTCCCCTCCACCAGTTAGGTAGACCTTCACAAACAGGCCCCAATCTACTTTTGAAAGTCTTATACATCACTTTTTTTTTTCTTAATGTACTTTGTATTATGCCTAAACTAAATGTTCCTATTCAAATCAAAAGTCAGTTAATTGGGTCTGCCTCTGCACATTTCTCAGAAATATAATCTTTCATCCACAGAAGGGCACTTCAAACATTTTAAGATAGTCATCATGCTTCTCCACCTAGTCTCTCTACTGTTATTTCATCATCCATGAAATGAGTGTAATGTCACCTGCATCCTATCATAAGGCTGCTGTAAAAATAAAAATGATATATGATCCCTAAAAAGAACTAGAAAGCACCAGATTGTATTACCACCTCAAGAATCTGTGATTGTATTAGTATGGGTACTCTGGAACATCAATGAAATCCATTATCACTTCTTTTTGATTAGTAGGGTCTTCCTAAGTTGCTGTGATAGGGGGTAAAAAGTGTCAGCATGAGAATCAATCCCTCTGAACGTAAGCCATAGCTTCTAGACTCAAAACCTTCCAGACTAGTAGGTCCTACCCCAGCATGTACTTTCCTATAAAGCCTTCAAGAACCCAGGATTGCTTTCACTATGTGGTACAATATCAGAGGACTTAAATGGCAATATTTTAAGAATGTAATGTCAAGGAGATGTTTTAGAAGGTACAAAAATATAAATTCTTGGCTAAGAAAACATAGGTTTGTGAATAGCAGTACCAGTCATGGAGCAAAAACAGCTGACTCAAGTGGATTTGGTTTAAAAGGTCTTTTGTAAACACCACACTGAATAGATAGGTAGGGAGTTATGATTGAAATGGACTTGGGGGAATGAATGACAGTTGTAGTCTCAGGAGCTATTGGTGCTCATCTGTTAAGGCCAGATTCTGAGAGAGAGAGGTCAAAAGAAACAAGTCATGGGGTGGCTAACAGAAATGGTCATAGCAGCAAGGACCAGATAAAAGGACAATAGGGTAATTGTAACATTGGACACTAAGAAACCACTGTGTGCTTCATCCAGAAGTTATATTAACAGAATTGCCTCAACCTCAGATCAAATTCTTTCAGCTACAGAAGATAAGTCTTGGAATTCTATATGTTATGCTCCCTACCTGCCTACCAAATTTCTATCTCTATGGCTTTGGCTGCATTTGTAGCATTTCTTGAATGTTAAAGTATGACTATAAACCTGTTGGTTTAGGAGTACCAGGGGCAAAGCCAAAATGGCAGAGTGAAACAGGAAGTGCTCAGAATATATTAGAAGGACTTCAAGAAAAGTCAATTTCAATGGGGTGAAAAGGATGTTCAGCCCATCTCAGATAGTATCTGGTAAAGCCAGAGACAGGGTCTTAAACACAGAAGCTCAGCAACCTCAATCCAGGCTCAGTAGCAGAGCAGAGTAGTGGGGTAGTCCCCAGTCCCAGCACAGAAAACAAAATGTAAGCCTGAAAAATGAGGCTACTTAGCAACCCACTGCTGTGAGCAAGACACCAAACATAAGGAGCTCCTGTACACAAAGCCAAGGCTCAGAGCAGCATAAGAATCTTGAGACAATATTTCCTGTACCCCAGGAGCAGCACTCAACCTTAAAAGTCACAAAATAGGAAAAAAGAAAGAAAATGAACAAGAAACAGAAAAGAACCTTAAGGACAGAAAGCAACTACGGTTACAGAGAAGATCAAAACACTAACTTAGAAGACAAAATGCCCATATGGGAAATCAAAGGATGATATTAATTGGTCTTAAAAGGCAAATAAGAGAGATAGAAGAAAAACTAGGAAAAGAAATGAGGTATGCAAAAGAGAGTCAACAGTTTGGAAAAGGAAGGACAAAAACTGGCCGAAGAAAACAATTCCTTAAAAAAGACAATTGGCCAAATGCAACATACACACACACACACACACACACACACACACATATTGAAGAAAACAATATCTTGAAAAGTAGAATTAATCCAATGGAAAAAAAGATATAAAAGCTAACTAAAGAAAATCCTACTTTAAAAATTAGAATGAGGCAAATGGAAACTAATAACTCTATGGGACATCAAGAATCAATCAAATAAACTAAAAAGAATGGGAGAGGGGGGAGAAGAAGAAAATGCAAAATATCTCACTGGAAAAATAGATTCTAGGAGAGAAAATTTTAAAATTATTGGTTTATCTGAAGGCCATGACCAAAAAAAGAATCTGGATAGCATTCTTTAAGAGATCATCAAGGAAAATTATCCTGATATACTAGAATCAGAGAGCAAAATAATGATTAAAAGAATCCATCAACCTCCAGAAAGAGATACCACAAGTAAAATCCAAAAAACATTATTGCAAAGCTTCAGAACTGTAATCTCTTTATTTTTATTATAGCTTTTTATTTACAAAACATATGCATGGGTAATTTTTCAACACTGACCCTTGCAAAACCTTCTGTTCCAACTTTTCCCCTCCTTCTCTCCACCCCCTCCCCTATATGGCAGCTAGTCCAATAAATATTAAATCCAATGTATGTAATCATATTTATACAGTTATCTTGCTGCACAAGAAAAATCAGATCTAGAAAGAAAGAAAAAAACCTGAGAAGGAAAACAAAAATCCAAGCAAACAATAACGAAAGAGTAGAAATGCTATGTGATGGTCCACACTCATTTCCCACAGTTCTCCCTCTGGGTGTAGCTGGTTCTCTTCATTGCTAAACAATCGGAACTGGTTTGAATCATCTCATTGTTGAAGAGAGCCACATCCATCAGAACTGATCATCGTATAGTCTTGTTGTTGCCGTGTATAATGATCTCCTGGCCCTGCTCATTTCGTTCAGCATCAGTTCGTGTAAGTCTCTCTCCAGGCCTCACTGAAATCATCCTGCTGGTCATTTCTTACAGAATAATAACATTCCATAACATTTATATATCACAATTTATTCAGCCATTCTCCAATTGAGGAGCATCCACCGAGTTTCCAGTTTCTGGCCACTACAAAGAGGGCTGCCACAAACATTTTTGCACACATGGGTCCCTTTCCCTTTTCTAAGATCTCTTTGGGATGTAAGCCCAGTAGAAACACTGCTGAGTCAAAGGGTATGCACAGTTTGATAACTTTTTGAGCATAGTTCCTAACTGCTCTCCAGAATGGTTGGATTTGTTCACAATTCCACCAACAATGCATCAGTGATCCAGTTTTCCCACATCTCCTCCAACATTCGTCACCATCTTTTCCTGTCATCTTAGCCAATCTGACAGGTGTGTACTGGTATGTCAGAGTTGTCTTAATTTGTACTTCTCTGATCAATAGTGATTTGGAGCACCCTTTCATATGACTAGAAATAGTTTCAATTTCTTCATCTGAAAATTGTCTATTCATATCCTTTGACCATTTATCAATTGGAGAATGGCTTGATTCCTTATAATTTTGAATCAATTCTCTATATAATTTGGAAATGAGGCCTTTATCAGAACCTTTGAATGTAAAAATGTTTTCCCAGTTTATTACTTCTCTTCTAATCTTGTCTACAATAGTTTTGTTTGTACAAAACTTTTTACCTTAATATGATCAAAATTATCTATTCTGTGATCAATAATGATCTCTAGTTCTTCTTTGGTCACAAATTCCTTTTTCCTCCACAGGTCTGAAAGGTAAACTATCCTATGCACAACTGTAATTTCAAGGAAAAACTACTACAAGCTGCCAGGAAAACAAAACAAAACAAAAAAACAACAATTTGAGTATTGAGGAGCCATAGTCAGGATTCTTCACCTAGGAGCTAGCAGCTTCTACAATAAAGGATCAACAGACCTGGAATACTATATTCCAGAAAGCAAAAGGACCTGATATTTCAACCAAGAATCAATTACCCAGAAAGATTGAGTAGCATCTTTCAGAGGAGTTTCTTCAATGAAGTAAGAGACTTTTGATCATTTCTATAGAAGAGACTAGAGCTAAGCAGAAAATTTGATCTGCAAACACAGGACTCAAAGAGTATAGATAGGTAAACAGGAAAGAAAAAACATTATTTAAAGGTTAAACTGTTCACATCCCTAGACAGGGAAAATGATAGTTTTAACTCTTAAGAACTGCATCTTTTAATAAGGCAGCTGTGGAGGGAGGGGAAGTATACATAAAGGGTGTGGATATAAACCAACTAATGTTATGAAATCAAAGAAAAAGACATTAAAGAGCAGAAAAAGGACTACTAGAAGAGGAAAGGGGAGGTGAAAATGGGACAAAAGATGCCATGAAGAGGCACAAAAGATCTATTACAACAGATGGAAAGAATAGAGGGGGATAAGCTCTGAAGCTTAAATTTCAGGGAATAACACATTCACTTAGCTGGGTATAGAAATTTATAGTGTTCTGTAAGTAGGAGAAGAAAGGGGAAAGAAAAAGGAGGGGCTGGATTAAAGGGAGGGCAGAAATACTAGGAAAAAGGGGTTGGAGAAGAGAGGGCAGGCGGAGGGCAGCAAAGAACCAAAATACCAAGTAGAGACGTGACAAAATAAAAAAAGTGAACAAAATATGTAGAAAGGAGAAAACAGGATGGAGGAAAATACATAATTGGTAATCATAACTGTGACCATCGATGGGATGAACTCTCCCATAAAACAGAACCAGATAGCAGAATGGATCAAAAACTAGAATTCTACAATATGTTTACAAGAAACACATTTGAAACAGAGAGAGAAATACAGAGTAAGGATAAAAGGGTAAGAGCAAAATTTATTGTTCTACAGTTGAAGCAAAAAAAAAAAAAAAAAGCAGGGGTAGCAATTCTGACCACAGATAAAGCAAAAGCAAAAATAGATCTAATTAAAAGAGATAAGAAAGGAAACATCTTACTAAAAGGTACCACAGACAATGAAGTGGTACTAAATGTATACATCAAATAGAGCATCCAGATTCTTAGAGAAGATATTAAGCCAATTATAGGAAGAAATAGACAGCAAAATTATATTAGTGGGGGAACCTCAATCTTCCCCTCTCAGAATTAGATAAATCTAAGTATAAAGTAAACATGAAACTAGGGAGGTTAATAGAATTTAAGTTTTCTAAGATTCTATTAACCTCCCTAGTTTCTTGTTCCTCAGCAGTATGACACCTCTACAAAAACTGGCCATGTATTAGGGCATAAAAACCTCACAAACAAATGCAGAAAGGCAGAAATAGTAAATGCTTCCTTTTCAGATCACGATGCAATAAAAATTACATTCAATAAGGGGCCAGGGAAAGATAGATTAAAAACCAATTGGAAATAAATAAACCTCATTCTAAAGAATGAGTGGGTTAAACAACAAATCATAGAAACAATAATTTTATCTGAGAATAACCATAATGAGACAACATACCAAAACCTTTGGGATGCAGCCAACACAGTTTTTAGGGAAAATTTTATATCTCTAAATAGTTACATGAATAAAATAGAAAAGACATCAATGAATTGGGCATGCCACTAGACTTATTGGTTTTTCATATTTATGTGTCACTCGGTTTCTGTTTCCCTTTGACAGTGTGGTACAATGGAAAAGGCCCTGGCTCAGGATTTAAATTCTTCCTCTCTGATAGTTATAACCTGTCATTCTGGACAATCAATCAACTAACATTTATTAAGTGCTTAAAATATATGTGGCATATCTACTGAGGATAACACAAAGATAGAAGATCAAATTGTCCCTCCTGACTGGAAGAACAATGAAATTGTCCTCAAGACCTCATTAGTCCAGAGGATTAAGGCTCAAGCCATTGACACAGCTTCACAAATCCCTGCTCATAAATAGCTGGAGGTTCTGAGATGACTGCTCTGTGAATCAAGACACTTTCCAGACTAGAAGAATTGTGTCTATCTCAGCTAATGCTAAAGTCTCACGGAATATTCTTTACATGTTATTATTTAGCAAATATACTCCCCTTAAATGTAAAATTTTATTCTAGATGGGAACAACAATATACGTATGTAAGTGAATTCTGAGTAAATAAGCAGATACATAGATAGATGGATATAGATTTAAAAGACATTGAAAATATCTTTTTCAAAGGATAAACTCACAAAGTAATTAGAGGGGCGGAGTAGTAGCACTTGAGGAATGAGAAAATGTTTCATGTAAAATAGTGGTGCTTCAGATGAGTATTGAAGACAGAAGAAGGTTCTTTAAAGCAATGATGACGAGGAAATATCTCAGTAACATAGAGGATATCATGTTCAAAGGCAATTAGATTTCTGTGCAAAGAACAGAGTAAAGCCAATTTATTTATTTGGATTGTAAGGTGCAAAAAGAATTAATGTATAATCAGACCAAATTATGGGACTAGTTTGTGAATGAAGGGTTTTAAAAGCTAATATGGAAGCAATAAGGAACTAGAACTGATTGAATAGAGGAGTAACATGGTAATATCCTTAAGAAAAATCACTTCAGCTACTTGTTAGAACATGGACTGGAATAAGAAGAGACTTGACTAGAAAACTAATTGGGGGCCACTGCAACTTATACAAGAGGTGATGAAGTCCCTAACTTAATTAGTGGTAGCATGAGAAGTGAGGAGAGAGATGAGAGAGATGTTCTAAAGGTAGAAATGGCAAGATTTGGCAAGTAACTATGCATGTGAATAAGGAAGAATGAGGAGTGGGTGACTAAAAAATAGAGGTGCCTTCAACTTGTCTATTTTTATAGACAAGTTAGAGATGGACAACTCACTTAATATACTTGGGCCTCAGTTTTCTCAACTCTGAAATAAGGGATTGGGTCAGAGGAGCTAAGGTCCCTTCTTGCTACGATCCTATTATATGTTTTGGACATCTACTATATTCTGTGCCTACACTCTGTATTAGGCTAACAGGTACTAGAAAATTTGACTATCCACATATCTATATTGCCATGTATGCGTGAATTTTAGAACCAAGGAATAGGAATTATAGAACAATTAGCAAAACAATAAGCTTTCCTAGGAAAGGCAGATATTTCCTTAAGTTCCTAATAAACCTCAGACAACTAGAGACTGTAAAATTTGTCCAGTTAATGCAAGTTAAAAGCTGGATCCTGTTTACTCTTGATCAGTTAACCCCATTTTAACTATAATTTTAAGTCTCTAGGCATTCAATTTTGATGCTAACAACAAGGAATTCTTTCTTGTCAGGCTTTGGTTTCTAATTTACACCAATAGCATCTAAATAATGAGGGGAGTAATTACAACTTGCTTTCCTATAACTTTACAACATTTCCAAAACAGAGAACAATAAAGGCATAATGCTGATAGAAACGATATATGGAGGCAAACTTGGGAAAAGTGAACATTATATTCACTTAAAAATTCTGAGTACCAATAAGCACGATATTTATTCAGAACAAAAATAAAATAAACTAACATTAAACAAGCAGAAAAAATAGCCAAGAAATTAATCAACAGAAATAACCTAGTTAAAAATTCATAAACCATAACATTAAATAAATGTCCTCAAAATCCTTAGTGACATTTTAAGCGTTAATAACTTAAAACTTGCATTAAGATTTCTGAGACATTTAGCATAAATATGGATTGTAGAGAGGTACAGAAATATAAAGATGTATCCTCAGAAAGATAGTGTGGTTCAATGGAAAGAAAGAGAACAAACCTCTGTCAGAAAGCCCTGGGTTGATGTTCCTTTCACACACTTGTTACACTGCAATGCCTCAAATGGCTCTCTAAAACTATCTATGGCTAGGAACAGCTGCAAGTCTACACTGGTTTCTAAACCAGCAAAATCACAGATTCAGATAAAAATAAACCATCAGCAGCAAACACACTGACATAGAGTTTTGTTTGTCACTGTTCTCATTAGGAACTTCAAACAATTTGTTTTCAGAACAAATCACATCATATTCCTATACTCTATGGATCCTCACTCTACCCAGCACCTCCTCAAGTGCCATCCTCATCTTCCAATTTAAGTTCCTCCTCTTTTGTTATGCAGTCTCTCCCTCAGGCATGCTCTCTATAAATTTCTTGTACAAAGTACTAAATCCTTAGTACTCTGGCACCTAGGATACCATAACTAGATAAGCAATTCAAGGACTTCATCAGATTGAGAGGGAATGGGGGGAAAGAACATAGAAAATTCCCGTTGGGAGCCATATCCCAGACCTTCGTCTTATAAAGGCTTAAGTATCAGGAAATAAATATATGTGTGAGTAATGAGGGAAAATTATGGACCAGACTCTGGCACTGATTATTGATAATGAAGAATTAACAAAATGAGAAGAGCAAAAAACCATTGGTTATCCTAAAACAAAACAAATTACAGTCATTATTGGGAAATGCTTACCACTGGTACCTAATTACCAGTCTGCAGCATAACAATAATTATGGGTCATTAAAAATTTGCTATTTCCATTTTGTAGTTTTATTTGATTTTGAGAGTAAATTCTATACTTGCTCAAGGTATGACTAAAACAACCCAAATAGACAATTCAATCATTAATTAATAATTATAATAGTAGTAATTTTATCAGTAGTATTGTAAATGACAGCAACTCACATTTATATAGAGCTTTATCATTTATAAAATGCTTTAAAAAAAAATAAGGCTTCTGGAACCAGTTTAAAATGTAATTGAAAAATATTTAACAAAAGAAATAAAAATACAATAGAACTTAAATAGGGTTGTATTCTCAGTCAATTTGTGATAGTAAGGATCCCTTATTTATAGTTTGGTGGCTCAGTTTCTATTTGAGTTTGATAACATCATAGCAGGCAGAGCACTGGACTTGGTGAACTGGAGGGTCAAATCCCACCTCACTCTTTCAGCCTCAGTTTCATTACCTCAAAAATAAGTATACCAATAGCACCTACCTTCCAGTGTTAAGAGCTCTGCAAAGCTTAAATCATTATATAAGTGAGTCCCTCATCACATATATTAGCCTCCAGTTCAGTCTCCATAATATTTAAGCATCAATGAAGCTGAATGCTTTAAAAAAAAAAAAAGAAAGAAAAGAAAAATAGGCAAAGGCTAGCAAAGAAAGACAATGATCTGTACAGAACTCAAACTGAGAAATGATTGTCATGAAACTAAGAGGTAGGGAAAAGAATGGTGGATAATTCAGATTATTGATAAAAGTTGAAGAGTTGAATTTCTTATGGAGTTCTTATTTTATTATTTTATTCTGTTATTCTGCACAAAAATTATCATGGAAAATTTTGATTCATGGAGAAGCAAGGGGAACAGGGATAAAGAAGTTTTACTTTCCACCCACCAGACCCAAATTCCACTTCCACCTGTGAAGCAGGTGAGCAGCTGAGCAAAATTCAAACCCCTTCATGATCTGGTACTATTTTACCTCTACTAGACTGTAAGTTCTAAAAGCCCAGATTTTGTTTTACTCACCTTTTTATTCTCCATAAAACTTCATACCGTGGTTTGGGTATATAATCTTATTAGAGCAGTGTCTCTAACCCACATAGCAGTTGCGATCCACCCTTATTGATTCACCTAAAGCCAAGTTTACAAGATTTACTTTATCTATAATTCACATTCCATCCAAATGGAAATTCTGCCTTTAGTGGGAACCCTCAAAGAAAGATGTTAACAAAGCAGTGACTTGCACACTGTAAGCACTTACTAAAATGGTTTAAATTAAATCTTTCTCCTATCCATCTCTTCTCTATTCCTCCTGACTATGGCAAAAGAAGACATATAAAACTCTTTGAAAATTTTAAAGTACTAGGTAAATGTCAGCTATCAATAGACAAAGTAAACAGCCTACACTGTCATCTTTACATCTCCACTCCTTCTCCTCTCACTCCAGGTCCCCCTTGCTAGATTTATCTTTTCTGTTTAGGCAGACACCTCATCATGTCACTGCTTAGCTCCAAACCTGTGAAACCTCTCTATGAGCAGCTGAGCAAAATTCAATCCCCTTCATGATCTGGTACTATTTTACCTCTACTAGACTGTAAGTTCTAAAAGCCCAGATTTTTACTCACCTTTTTATTCTCCATAAAACTTCATACCGTGGCTTGGGTATATAATCTTATTAGAGCAGTGTCTCTAACCCACATAGCAAGCACTTATTAAAGGTTTGTTCATTCATTTAAAAAATAAGTTTTATATGTATTTGTACTTTAGCAAAATTCTCTTCTCCAAAAACAAAAATGAAAGTGGGATGGGGGAAAGCCTTTCTCTACCCCATTATAGCTTCAAAATTTTAGAATTTTACCTCTCTACTTACTTATAAAGTCATTCTGTTTTATAGATTTCCAATTACTTTCTTAATGAGGCAATGTAATGTAAGGCAATGGTGTCAAATTCAAATGGAAATTAGAATTACTAAAGCATACATCAGGATCCCTGATACACATGTGCCCATAATGGGCACATGTTGACTTAGAAAATCACATATTCAGATTATTTGTTTTTATTGTACTTTTGTTTATTTTATTAAATATTTCACAATTACATTTTAATCTGGTTCTGTGAGCCAAACTTGGGATTATTGTGGGCTGTGAATTGGATATCTTTGGTATAGGGGACATAGTGCTGGGATTGACACAAAGAAGTTCTGAGTTCAAATTCAAATGCTGAGAAAATCATTTTAATTCTATGCTTCAGTTTCCTCATATTTAAAATGAGGGAGTACTCAAGTGCCCAAGTTCTTTTATAATTAAATTTAAGATTTCATCAATCCCAAGTGATATTTCCTACAAGGCACCTCCTGGAAGCACCAGTTGTTAGGTATTTTACCACTATACCCTGCCCACTTTACATTATTTTTTAAAAATCTATCTTATATTTATTATCTATGTGTAAGTACAGTGGAAGGTAAGCTCTTTGAGAGCACAGACTATTTCATTTTTATTTGTCTACTCCAGGAAATATAGAAATGGTGATTAAAATGAATTGACCACTGGATGAATTCTTGGATGTGAAAATTCATTAAACAAACAAAGAATTTGAGGCCTTCATGTCATGAAACCTTCTTCCACTTCTGAAATAACAATCAAAGAGCAAAAAGAAAGGGAGCATGGAATTCTAAGAATTAACCATTTTAAAATCATTTATTAACTTAGCAAAGAGATTTTTGTTATTGATTTCCAACAAATCAACCAAATATAAGAAATGAACCATACCACTACTGATATTCTTGAAATAAATGAAACCAAAAGACAAAAAACTACAGGCTTAATGGGAAGACATTCATAGGTTCACCTTGGATATACAAAGAAAGGAAATAGATTTAACTTCTGTCATTTTGCACCTGTAGGTAACATCATTTTTCAAGGTATAGTTTATCACTGTTATCACAGAGTTCTTAATGAGTTCAACAGTATCATGAAAATAACTATTTTTTATACAGTATCTGCAAAGGAAAAAGAAAGCAAATCCTATCAACAACTTGAAAGGACCCTCTTACCCCCCTCCCTCCCCCTCCCCCCCGCTGCCCCGAACACTCCATATGTTTTGCTACTCTGTGACTTTAAACTCAACAAGGTAGTCACAAGGAAAGATGGGGAAAAGAAAGTTGGAAAATACAGTTCAAATTTAAGAAATGAAAAGTGACCAAAGGCTCACTGACTCATGCCTTTGAAAATGTTCTTCAGTAAGAAATGAAAGATAAGACATGTTAGCAAACATTAAAGCAAAGACTGGATAACTCAGCTATGTTTGTAGAGAGGATTCTTGTTCAGATATCCCACTCTGTGATTCTGTGATCTCAAAAAATTAAACTGGCTACAGACAGGAAGTGAATAGTGGGAATTATAAGAGATACAAATTGAGTAAAGGTCAAAATTAGCAACAAATCAGAAAGATAACAATGAGAAAAAGACAATTTTAACCCGACTTATCTAAAGTGAGGAATAGAAAATGATAAGAGTATAACTGTTTCCTGCAAATGTTTAACAGATATAAAACCATCAGGATAATGAGGAGGCTAAAAGATCCAAAAAACCACTACAGTTAGCAAGCATGTTATCTCGTTGTCAAGTGTAGAGATGGTTGTCAAGGGCAACACCAACTTACAATACAACTCTATTTGTTTATTAAAAAAAAAAAAAAACACCCAGAGATGGAAGACTAAAAGAAGTACTACCTTATAAAACAAGCTAAAAACAAGTCTACAAAAAGCTTGATGAGTCTTACTGCTAAACATCAATGAAAGTAATCCTTGACAAAAGCACTCATAACTATCAAGGAAAATGTCTTAGGAAGGAAAAAGGGATTCTCTTTAAATTACAGTGTTTTTCCAGACGCTTCCTTGTAGTTAACATGCTAAATCAATCAAACAATAGAATTTGATAACTATACTATAATAACTTAAAAAAGAACTGTTCTAATATTATTTACAGAAATAATTAAATAAACGAAAAATATTCAAACTATGAATGTACTTGGAAGGTCAGTCTATTAAGAATGCATATGTATGTATGTGTATGTGTGTGTGTGTGTGTGTGTGTGTGTGTGTGTATATATATATATATACACACACACACATACACATATATACATACATACACACACACACACACACACACACACACACACACCATGTATATTTTGTCACACATACTATATATACATATAGAAACCACAGAATGACCACAATTAATTAAAATGGTGGGAAAGAATGGGCTGGATTTGCCCACTCTGGAATGCATTTGGGAAACTATAGTGCTTTAAATGATACTGAATTTTCAACATTAAAGCTCATCTTTTCAATTCAAATATTCTCCTAGTGTTGCTATATGATACAAATCTTAAAAGATTACAGCCTCTTAAGAATCAAAGTTAAGGAGGATATGAAAAGCAATGGAGAAAGACACGGTGGTTGAATATAGGATGGAAAATAATTAAAATAATGACCTATATGGAAGAAATAATATGAGAGATATCATTCACAAAATATATGATATCAGAAAAGAGGGGCTAGTCACCCAAGAAGACTAAAGAACAATGGTCAACAAAGGTTTATTTAGTGTCTACTATGTGCCAGGCACTTATGTTACAAGCCAAGCAAAACCAAAGTAGTCCCTGCCTTCAAGATTAAAGTCTAACGGGGAGATGTTACATATATAGATATATACTAAGCAAATTAAAAGTAACTTTAGAAGGAAAGGCTCTTAGGAGATTGGAAGGAGAGGCGAGAGGGAAGAAGAAGAGAGTAGTTTGGAAACACGTCAGAACTTGAGCTGAATCCTGAAGGAAATCAGGGATTCCAAAAAGGAAAAGTAAGGAAAGAACATTTCAAAAATAAGGAGCAGACAATGTTAAGGCATAGAAGGGATACAGGGTCATGTGTGAGAGAAGACCAAGCAGGCTGCCAATATGGCTTGACTTTAGAGTGAAGGCTGCCAATATGGCTTGACTTTAGAGTGAAGATAGTAAAGAGCTTTAAATGTTAAATAGAGAAGTTCATACTTGATATCTCTTAGAGGTAAGAGAAGGCCACTAGAGTTTACTGACTAGAGGGAGTGAAATGATCAGACCTACACTTTAGGAAAATCACTGCTACAGGGAGAGCCTAGAAGAAGAAAGGTCATATAAAAGACTACATTATTTAAAAAAAAAAAAAAGTCTACGTAAAAGATGAAGAGGGTCTAAACTAGAGTAGGAGGGTGATTTATACAAATGAACAGCAGACCTAAGCAAGAAATGTTATGGAAATAGAAACTATAAGATTCAGCAATTCACTGAACATGACTAGTGAGAAGAGAAAATCCAATATGATAAACAGGATTGAAAGGATGGTGATACCACTGACAGTAATAGGAAAGTTCTGAAGAGGGACAGGCTAGGGAATAACGAAAAGTCCTGCTTTCGACTTGAGTTTCAGACATCCTCAGGAACATCCAATCAGAAATATCCAATAGGCAGTGGGTAAAATGGAACTGAAATTCAGGAAAAGACTGGATCTAAATGAAGAGATCTGGTTCATTTCCATAGAGAGGACAACTGAACTTTGGAAGGTAATGAGGTCACCAAGTAAGAATGTATGATGGAAAAAGAGAGGAGGGTCTAGGAAAGAACCTTACGGTAAAAACCAAAGTTAGTGGGTGTAACAAGGAAAATGATCCAGAAAGGGGGAGAAAGCAATAGTAGTAGTCAGACAAGGAGAAGAACCTACGAGTAAGCAGTGTCACAAAAACCCAGAAGAGATAATATGCAGGAAGACATGGTGAACAACAGTGTCATGCAGCTGACAGGTTAAAAAAGAATAAGGAATGAATCCTGATAAAACATCTAAGGAGAATGATAAGATATAGTAAGGATCTAAGGATGAAAGAGATCTGGGTACACAGAGGTGCACAAGTATAGTCACGGGTGCTGGGGAGGCTGAGTCAGTTGCATCTCTTGAACTGCAGTAGGCTAAGCTGATTCAGTGTCTACACTAAGGTGAGCACTAATACGGAGATTCTGAAAGAAGGAAGGTCATCAGACTGTCTAAGGAATGAATCAACTCAGTTTAGAAATGGAGTATCAAAGCTTTGGGATTGAGCCTGTAACCAGTGCATTTCCCTCCTGTGCAATATAAGGAGAAAGCAGTCTTCCCTTTTCCCCCAGAAAGACTATATCTGGGATATTATTCCACTAGGATAACAAATGGATGGTCCATGTGCTGTAGTAAAATGCCTATAGCATAAAGTTTTCAAGTGGAAGCCATCTAATGCACTGGATAAATTTTCGAGGAGACCTTATGGATATAGTAAAGAAGAAGGGCACAGAGTAAGAAGGTAAGGATAAAGTGCCAACTACACAAATGGATAAAACCCACAACAAGGACATCCCAGAGCTATTCAAGTAAGACAAATCCAAGGAACTACCCCCACCTTGTTGTATTCTTTACAATTCTCCATCCAGAGAAGCATTTATGTATCTTTCTCTTAAGTTTTTTACCTTTAAATCATTTCTCTTTTCATATAAAAACAATTCCTCTATACCACAAGAGTGAATTTCTTTCTAATTTATACATAATTATATAAAACTGTCTAAAAATATAATTACAAGATAACCGTATATGGTATATGGACTATAGCCATTACAGTTACTAGTTATATATAATATACCAATAGCTATCATATAAGACAATACATTAGAAACCTCTAGGAGTTCAGAAGAGGAAGAATATACTTATCCATACTCAGATCAGACAGCCAGGATTTCAATAAGCTATGTATGTTTGTTTTGGTGGTAGTGATATTTTATAGATGCCACCAAGTTAAGTGAATTAAAGGGCAGTATATACATAAAACAAGTAAAAACAGAATAATCAAATTTCAAAGGTCACACAACAAGGGCTACACTACTGTGCTCATAACAGCAGCCTCAAAACAAAACATCATTCTCCAAGAAGGCTAGAGACATTTTTCAAAGATGAGAACATTAAAAATTTACTCCAAAACAAATATTTAAAATAAAGTCATTTACTTTTTATAGGGAAGGTGATGAAGTTCTGTGGAGATTTTTTTTAACCATACAAAATGTAAAGCTTATAAATGCAGTTCTCATAAATGCAAATCTGATCTTTAGGTTGCAAAAACAGATGTGAGACTACTGCTAGCTACCAGTTCTGACATGTGTTCGGTCTTAAGACTCGTTTTCCTCATACACTTTTAGTATCTATATTCATGGATTTTATATTCATGTTGTTTTCCAGGAACATAACCCTGCTGTGAACCTGAAGGGATTACTGTATTTACATTTGAATGTGGGCCTATCTGATGTCTTGGAAAGTAATGTCAGAAAAAATCATTAGATGCACTAGGAAGATCTGACTCAGAAACTTCCCTTGCTTAACTCCTGTGAAATTCATTCTCTGTTGGGAAAAGACTTCTGTTAAGGAAAGAAGAAAAAAAAAAGCACAGGATGATCTCACTCAGATGTTTCCTGCAACAGGAGATAGCTGAAAGTTTATTATGTTCATAGAGCTTTTTTTTACAGGCAAAGGGTTAAAATGAACCAAGCAAAGGAAAATAGCAGGCACTCAAAACACTTCTAAGAATGGCTTGCCCCACATTTGGGAGAAGGGGAGAGTAAGAGATGACAGGCAAGAGAAGAAACTAGGAAGTCTAGGAGTTTGGGGTACAAAGCAAAAGGGTACCAGAAGAAGGCAAATGGAGGGAGGGAAGGAATCTAGAATTTTTATGGAGGGGATACCAAAAGACTTCTGCCATCTGAAGCTGCAGCTTAAATAGGGCATTGGCAGGGACTTACTAATTACTAATGTCTACTTTGGGAGACTAGAAGGTAGTACAAGGGCTCCTAAGCCTGCAGTTTGCCTGGGAAAAGCTGCAAAATTCTCTCCTTTGACAGGAATGTGAAGGTTGGATCATGTTGCGGCTTCTGCCACAAACATTAAACATGAATCCATCACGCAAAACATTCCCCAGCAGGAAGGAGTAATAAAAGACAAGAAAAAAAATTAAAAATAAAAAAAAATACCCTCAAACTGCCAAGAAGGAAAGGACAGCTGAACTTCAAAGATAAAGAATGTAAACAAAGGTCTTCCCAAAGAAAATGTATTATTATCTTCTTCAGAAAAAGGTGTTTCTCAAATTCTTTATCTGAAGATACTACTAAGAGCAATGATATCTGTCACTGAACCTAGGAGTCAGTTCTCACACTTCCCAACTAACAATTATAGAGGATGACTTGATATAAACAATAGGAAGGAATGCCATCTTACAAAGGCATGAATTTGAAATATAACAGGGAACCCCCTAAGAAAATATCATCAGAGACCATATGAAGACAGCAGGAAAATGAAGGCTCTAAAAACTTTACTGTTATCAGTGATATTTAATGAAATGAAATTAATGGAAAAAGACATAGCAATGAATGAAGAGACAGGGGAACACACTGAACAATAAGTATTCCTATGGATGATCCAAAATCTGAACATAAAGATTTGAATGAGGATTATTAAGAAAAATAGAAGGAAAATCATGGTGATGATTGGCAAAAGACAAGAATCCAGCTGGAGAAAATATACAAGTTCCACATCCAAATTACAAAGCTTCTCCTTACAAATAAATCAGGTTAAGTGAACAAGCATTTGTTAAGTACTCTCAATGTTGTAGGCATCGTGCTAAGTACTAGGACACAAAAAGAGACCAAAAAAAGATATCCCCCTAAAAGAACTTATATGGAGGATAAGCTGGAGGAAGTCACAGAAAGCAAGCATTTGCATTACTAGAGATACCAAAAGAATTCTTGTAGAAGACAATATCGAATTTAGCTGGGACTTGAAAGAAGCAGAGATGAAGAACAAAAGTGTTCCAAGCCAGTGAAAATGCATAAGTCTTTAGATGGAGTGTCTTGTACAAGAAAAAGTGAGGAAGTCAGTGTTGGTGGATCAAAGAGAAATGAGAGGGGAATAGGTCTGAGAATAATGAAAAGGTAGAAAGGGACCAAACTGTGAAGGGTTTTCAAAGCCAAAGAATTTTTTATTTGATCTTCGAGTTAATAAAGAGCCAGTAGAGTTGACTAGATGGGGAATGACAGTCAGAACTGTGCTTTAAGATCAATTTGACAGTTGAATGGAGCATAGACTGGACTAGGAAGAGCTTGAGGCAGAACCATTGCAATATACCAGGAATGAGGTGAAAAAAAATCCACTCTATGGTAGTGAAAGTGTCAGAGGAGACAACAGACTAGATATGGAAAATAATATAGTGAGGAGCAGAGAATGGCACCTCAGGCTTTCAGCCCAGGGAAATGAGCACAGGGTAGTAACCTGTACACTACAAGAAAAGACAGGAAAGGGAGAGGGCTTCAGTAGGAGGGGTGGCTAAGAAGTTCACTTTTTTAAGTGTTTAAGATGTCAATGGGACATCCAATCAACATAGCTAATGGATGTCTCATGAACATTTTAATGTGAGATTAGAGGTCAAGAGAGGTGAGGGCTGTAAAAATATCAGCACAGGGATGATAAATTGAATACATGGGATCTGATTAGATCACCAAGTGCACCAGTACACAGGGAGAAGAGAGGACCCAGGACAGAGTCTTGGGAGACACTCACAGTTAGTGGAAGTGACCAGGATGAAGATTCAGCAAAGAAGACTGAGAAGGAGCAGTCAGACAGGTAGGAGGAGTACCAGGAGAGAGCAGTGTCACGAAAACCTAGAGAGAAGAGAGCATTAAAGAAAAGAGAGTGTCAAAGGCTGCAGCAAGGATGAGGTTTTAGAAGATGAGGCTTTAGAAAAGTCCAGCTGACAATCAAAAGATCATTGGTAACTTTGGAGAATGACCTTTAATTTGAATGAGGAGGTCGGAAGCCAGACTGTAAAGAGTTAAGAGAATAAGAGGAAAGGAAGTAGACACACTGACTATAGATAGCCTTCTCAAAGAGCTGAGTCACAAAAAAAGAGGAGAGATCTCCAGAGAGAACTGATGAACTCTAACTGCAGACTGATGTATATTTCCTTTTTTTTTTTTTTTGCCTTTTTTTTCTTTCACAATATAGCTAAAGTACAAACATGTTTTGCATGACTTTATATGCATAAAACGCATATTTCTTGCTTCTCAATGGGTAGGGAAAGGGCAGAAGAGAAGAAGAAAATTTGGAATTGAAAATAAAAAATTAAATTAAAAAAAATTTTTTTAAGGAAGGAAAGGGGCAGCTAGGTGGCACAATGGATAGAGCACCAGCCTGAAGTCAGGAAGATCTGAGTTCAAAATCTGGCCTGAGACACTTAATACTTCCTAGCTATGTGACCCTGGGCAAATCACTTAACCCCAATTGCCTCAGGAGAGACAAAAAGTAAGGATAGTTATAAGGAATAGATAAATCAAGTGAGGGATTTTTGAAAATGAAGTGTTTGTAGTATAGATATACTTGTAGGCAGTAAGGAAGCAGTTAGGAGACAGGGAAGAAAACTGAAGACTAGTAAGAGAATAGAATATAGGAGGGAGCAGTCTGCTAGAGAAGGGAAAGGATCACTTGTGCCTGCTGAAGGAATCTACCTTGGTTAAAGAGAAGGGCCATCTCTTCATGTAAAATGGGTGATGGATAAGACAGTAAGTGATTTGAGAGGAAAAAGAGAGAATAAAAGTGAGCTCTTAGCAAAGGGCTCTTTTTTTCCCAATGAAATATGAGACAAAGTTCTCAGCTGAGAAGGTGAGGGGAAACGAAATATGAGACAAAGTTCTCAGCTGAGAAGGTGAGGGGAAACTATATAAGTCTGAGGAGGGATGAAAAAGTTTAGAAAAAAATCACTGTGGAGAATGGGATAGTGAGAAGGGAGATATAAAAAGACTGCTTTGCTGCAGTAAGGACTCAATTGGGAATACAAAACATAAATCTGTATCAAATGCTGTAGACACTAGTGATTTTCTCGGACTTTATTTAGCAACATGAGAATAGTAACAAAGGGATAATCTGAAGATGGGGATAATCCAAAGGTGGGGATAATCCGAAAATGAGGTTTGACAGAGCAAGGTCAACAATACAATAAAAGGGTAAGAGGACAAAAAGAAAAATGAAAAGTTTAGAAATAAACTGCTTGGCCAAGTCATCAAGACAGAGGAAGGATGAGAATTTATCAAATAGAGACATAGGAGAGAACTAAGGGATTGAAGTATTAAAGGCCATAATAAGGCTAAAGAGCAAATTAGGAGTTGCTAGAGAGAAGGTAAAATGAAATGACAAAGATTATGATCAGAAAAAGGAATCTATGAGTTGATGAACTCTGAAATTCAGGAAACACTTCTACGTGATGGCAGGATCAAAGGTCTGGACCTCTCCTCTGTGTATCTAAGTAGGGTGGAGGAATAGGTCATGGGAAATAATTAAGCTGAAGAGTTGTGAGGTCACGGCATTTGGGGCAGTATAGATATTTTTGCTGAAGTCCTCTAGTATGAGGACAGGGGTTGCAAACAAGAGGAAACACTTAAGAACCTGTGACTCAAGAAATCTAAAAAGAAGCTTGTTTGGGAGGGATGGGAGGACCTTAACGACAAAATTCTGACAACAGAGTCACAATAGATTTGGATGAGGAAAAAATGGGGGCTGGAGGGAGAGAAGAAACAGACTAAAAAGACCAGTGTAGCTAAACAGAGACATTATATGTATATACTGACAAACCTGAATTTTGAAAGAACATATATACAAATGCATGGCAAGATCATCACAAGAATAGTGTTTAGAAAGCCAAAGCCCAATATGATCTAAAATGTGATAAAAGATAGACAACAACGGGGAAGGGATGGCTATACTATGGGGAAAAGGAAGATAAATTATTTACACTATCCACTTCCTCCACTCATATTCACAAACTCTTGAATGGAGTTGAACGTGCTGTGTTGACTGGTTACATTTCAGGTTTTTCAATCTCAACTGGGCTCTCCCTGCAACAGATCAATTGTTTATTCCTCCCTAAAGGTTATTCTAAAATATATTCTTCACTCCTCATAGCATCCACCTCTTTCCATTCTCTATAAAGGATTTCACTTCTTACTTAACTGAGAAGGAGTCTTGAATAGCAGAAGGCTTTGGAGTCCCCTGTCATTCATTTTTAAACTCATTGCAGAGCTTTAATCTATGATTTGGATGAAATCATCTATAACCTGTTCATCACGTCTATACAGGATATGAAACTGAGAAGGTTAATTAATACACTTATTAATAGAATCAAGATCCCAAAAGAAAACAGATATAAGCTAAAGATAAAAAGTTAGTCATATAGAGAAAGGATATATATTGAGTATCTAAAGTACTGGTTGAAGAAACTGAAGATATTAAGTCTGAAAAACAAGATCTGCAGAGACAAAATAATTTATTATTAGATCTGAAGGGGTATCATGGAGAAGAAGTGCCAGACTAACCTTAGAAGAAAATATTGAACACTGGGCAGAAGCTATAGAGAGAAAAATATTGGCTAAATTTTGAGATATCCAAAAATCAATATGGGCTACCTAAATTCTGTCACTCCTAAAGTCTTCAAGCAGAAGATGGATTTGTCTATAACACTAGACAGTGCTTACTCTTTGGTTAGGGGGTTAGGCTGACCTGAGGTCCTTTTCAACTCTGCAAATCTACAATTTTGATCCACAATGCAAATAGATCCAATAGTATAAATGAAATGTAATGGTGTCTGCTATGATGCTGAAAACCTCAAAAAAGGAAGCTGTGAACATAAATCAAGCAGGAACAAGTATCAAGTAAACTTAGCTGACAAAGAAGCCCTAAACCACAGGCTACTTTTCCAAACATTTCATATTCCTTATAAGAATTTCATTTCAAACAAAACACAATGGCTGTCAAAATACTTTAAATAAAGTAGTTATGGAATCAACTTAAGAGAATCTGAAACAAGAACACTATAGACATATCTCTCTATAAAAATACAACAAAAGAACAAATAGTCTTTTTACTACTCTCTTCCCTCCCACCAAATTATTAGTTAAAAAACTTACCAAATAAGTCTGCACTTTCTCTTTAAAAACTTAAAAGTACTTCACCTCTCCAACCCCCAACAAGTAAATCTATAATCAAACACCATTTGAGGGATTATGTATTTTCAACATTAAAAGTTAGAAAACTTAACACTACTAATGCTCATCATTTGACTAGGGCTTTTATAAAAGCCAAAGTGAATGGAAAACCTAGAAGACATCCTCTCTACTCACTAGGACAATTTATTAATCCAGTCTGATAAAGAAATCAGAGGCTTACTTGGCTCACTCTTTTTCTTGGAAGATTTCTTCTTTGATGGGGCTTCATTCTTTGGCTCCTCATGGTTGACAATTACTTCTGTCTTTTTGCCATGGGCTAAGTTGGTAGTAGGGGTGCTAGTCTTTGTGCCAACAGGAGGAACAGCAACCACGGGGACCTCTTTGGGAGCAGCTTCAAGCACTGAGGACTTGGAGGAAAGGACATGTATGGAACTCACAACAGGGTTGGGTGCTGGCTCCACCTTTGCCACCTTCTTCTCCTTCTTCCTCTTTTCCTTAGGGGATGAAGCAGGTTGCCCTTGCAGGGATGCAGGGGTACTTGCTACCACAGCTGCTACTGGCGCTACTGGCACTGCTTGCGTTGCTGCTGCTGCTGCTCGAGCTGCCTTCGATGCTGCCCGAGCCCCTGAGGCTGGTGCTGGTGGAGTCCCTTGCCCTACTGGTGATGTTGGCACCACTGGTACTGCCTGGGCAGAAGCTGTTTTCGCTGCTACATGTGCTGCTGCAGCTGCCCGAGCTGCCCTTGCTGCAGCCCGTCCTCCAGATGCCACTGGTGCTGCTGCTCCTTGCCCTACTGGTGAGGCTGGTACTAGCTGCACTGCTGCTTCTGCTGCTGCTGCCTGGGCTGCTGCTGCCGCTGCCGCTGCCGCCCGAGCAGCCTTCGCTGCCCGCTTCCCCAGTGGTGCTGATACCCCTGCCTCTTGTCCCACTAGTGATTCTGGCACTACTGGTACTGCCTGAACTGCTGTCTCTGCAGCAGCTACCGCTGCCGCTGCCGCCGCCGCTGCTGCCCGAGCTGCCTTTGCTGCCCGTTTCCCTAATGGTGCTGATACTGCTGCTCCTTGCTCTCCTGGTGACACTGGTACTGCCTGCACTGCTGCCTCTGCTGCTGCTCCTGCTGCCGCTGCTGCCCGAGCTGCCTTTGCTGCCCGCTTTCCCAATGGCGCGGGTGCCCCTTGCCCCACTGAAGATGCTGACGCTACTGGTACTGCCTGAACTGCAGCTGCCTGGGTGGCTGCTGCAGCCTGGGCTGCTGCTGCCCGAGCTGCCTTTGCTGCTCGCTTCCCTAATGGTGTTGCTGTTGCCTCATGTTCTACTGAGGAAGATGGGGCCACCGCCACAGCTACAGATTTTCCTGGTGATACTGCTGCTCCTTTTGTTTGTGGTGGCACTGCTTTGGTTGGTTGTGCTGCTGCTCCTTTGGTTGGTTGTGCTGCTGCTCCTTTTGATGGTTGTGCTCCTTTGTTTGGTTGCACTGCTACTGCTCCTCCTTTTGTTGGCTGCACTGCTGCTCCTCCTTTAGTTGGTTGTGCTGCTGCTGCTCCTCCTTTAGTTGGTTGTGCTGCTGCTGCTCCTCCTTTAGTTGGTTGTGCTGCTGCTGCTCCTCCTTTAGTTGGTTGTGCTGCTGCTGCTCCTCCTTTAGTTGGTTGTGCTGCTGCTGCTCCTCCTTTAGTTGGTTGTGCTGCTGCTGCTCCTCCTTTAGTTGGTTGTGCTGCTGCTGCTCCTCCTTTAGTTGGTTGTGCTGCTGCAGCTCCTCCTTTAGCTGGCTGTGCTGCTGCAGCTCCTCCTTTAGCTGGCTGTGCTGCTGCAGCTCCTCCTTTAGCTGGCTGTGCTGCTGTTGTTCCTCCTTTAGCTGACTGTGCTGCTGCTCCTCCTCCTTTAGCTGACTGTGCTGCTGCTGCTCCTTTGTTTGGTTGCACTGCTGCTGCTCCTTTGTTTGGTTGCACTGCTGCTGCTCCTTTAGCTGGCTGTGCTGCTGCTGCTCCTTTTGTTGATGGTGGTATTGCTGCTGCTGCTCCTTTGTTTGGCTGGGCTGCTGCAGCTCCTTTTGTTGGAGATGATGCTCCTTTTGTTGATGGTGGTGGTGAGGGTGCTACTCCTTTGGTTGGTTGCCCCACTGTTGCTTTTGGTGGTGGTACTGTTGCTAATGCCGATTGAGATTTTGAAGACTTGACAGGTTCTAGCACAATAGGAGCCACCACCACACCTCTCTCAGGAATGGGGTCTTTGGAGATGACAGTTACATTGGGAAACAATTCTGGTTCAGGTATTTTCCCATTGGGTTTCTCTTCCTTTTTCTTTGCCCGTCCCTTCTTCTCCACAGGTTTCTCCTTCTTTTTCTTTTCCACTTTCTGATGGTGATTTTTTGCCATTTCCTTACGCTGATTGGCTAGGGCTTCTTCATAGGATGTCTCCTTCATGGAGAATGTAGATACCAAGAAGATTCCAATGGCTGAAATGACCATGAATCCACCAAACACCATAACTCCCAAGGTCTGGGGGTCATAGATATCCATCACGGCTTGACTTTCTTTAACCTGTCAAACACATACACACAAAAAAGCTTAATTTAGAGATGAGACGCAAAGTTCTAAGCCCTCCCTCCCCTTAAGTTCTCACTAGTGCTAGCTTCAGACTAAGTTAAAAAAAAAAGAAGTAAAGAAAGCAAACTCAGAACAATGTCTACATCATTTCTCTTTATTAAAAAATAGAGTTTGAACCCAAAACTTAGAAAATCTTTAAGGTACATTTGGAAGACATACTACTAAAGCAAAGATGTTCAAAATACTATTCAGAATAGCAACAACAGCATCTAATAGCCAAGGAAGACTAAAATGCTAAATGTCACTACCTAGATTTACAGTGTAGACCCATCTATACTTCCTGCAACTCAAAAATAGGTAACATATCACCTTTCCCTAAGTTGGCAGAACGTTTTTTCAATGGAACTGTGAAAAAAGTACTACCAAAATTGAGAGCCTCTTTCTATTACAAGAAGCTACAACCAAATGTGTGATCTAAAAGAAATCATGTGCTATAAGAAATGACAAACAGGATAAAAAAAACTGGAAAGACTTGCATGAATTGACACAGAGTGAAGTGAGCAGAATCAGGAGTAGCATATTACCCAAAGTAATGGCAATATTCTATGATGATCAACAGTGAGTGATTTAATGATTCTCAACAATATAATGATTAAAGACAATTCCAAAGAACTCATGAAGAAAAATGCTATCCACCTCCAGAAAAAGCATATAAATGCAGATTAAAGCATACTACTTTTTACTTTCTTAATTTTTTAAAAATTCTTTTTTCTTTTGGTCTGCTTTCTCTTTCACAACAGACTAATATGGAAATACACTTACATGTTCCAATCTATATAACCTATATCAAATTGCCTTCTATCTTAGGAATGAATGGAGAAATTCTGGAATTCAAATTTTTAAAAAATTGTCTTTACGTATAATTGGGAAAACATTATTTAATTATTTTGTAGTTTTAAAAAAATTTCAATTACTCTTTAAGGTCCCAAGTTCCTAATATATAAAATGAGAACATAAATCACATAAACACTAAAGTTCTTTTCAGTGATAATATTCTGATTCCATCATTGTTAAAAGTCATCACAGTAGCAGTAGTAATAGTTGTAGTAAAAGTAGTAATACTACATGGCAGTCATGTAGTACTCTTAAGATGGGCAAAGCACTTCAAATAATGCTCCCAAACAAGGTCTAAGTTAAGTATTACCTGTTCCCTGAGGTAGCACAGAGGGCAGTTTCATTGGCAAGACATTAGTAAAACCAATATCATCACTTTAGGGCATAAACTTTCACCAATTACATATGAGCAATTATGTTGAACACTCACTCCATGGTTTTGTTCAGTATCTATCCAATTTTTCTTCAAATGATAAAAATTCAATATGGTGAATACACTGCTTGTTATTGTATTCCTAGGGTGCAAAAAGTCAAGGCATAAAACAGAAACTGAGCCCGACTTTATAGTGAATTGTAAAGTAAAAGAGAGGCTGAATCCAGTAGAGGCATGAGGAAGATACCACAATTAAACTTTCTACATCCTAAGATTCTGTATTTGTGTGCTAGCTACATTCTGATGGTCTGTGAGATGGCTGTAATAATGTCTATGCAATGGTCAACAGCTGGGAATAGGAATGACAGGTAACTGCTGAAGGAAGGACTCAACCATTTTCAATATGGAATCAAATATTTCTGCTATGTGAATAAGAACTAAAACTATTTCACAAATACAATAAATTTGTTTTCATTAGAGCAACACATCACTATTTTTAAGGAATCTTAAGTATTTTTCCTATATGGACCACTATGTTATAATAGCACTCACTGCATGGATACGTTGGCTCAAAAAAAATTTTTTTTTTTAAATTCATTTCTAAGCAACAGATCTAATATCCAAACTTCAACACAAAAGAATTGTCAAAATAAAAGTGATTTGGGGACCAGTGATTTTCAGAAGCTTTTAAATGTATCAATACTATATTATTTTTAGTACATCAAAATAGTCTTATGTTTTTACAAAACAAAACAAAATCCAATTGCATTGTACATTATAAAAGCTACTAATCTCTAATAAAAGAGAAGAGAAGAAGAGCTGACCAATTTATCTCAAAGCCTTTGGAATACGTTTTCAACACATGCTTTCTAAGTCTGCTGAAGCTGCAGATATGCTTTTCTCTATATATACTGTAACCTATGAGTCTAATCAATCCTTCATTCCCAATTATAATAACTGCAAATGCATTCTGGAGAGAGAAAAAACAGTCAGCATTTATGTTTCCAAATGATTTTGGAACTCTGTCCATGATGCCACTGACAACATGATTCCTATCAAGAGTTCCCTAGATAATAATGATGAAACAAGATTATCTTAAATTGACCTTTCTTTTTATTTTATTTTATTTTATTTATTTATTTATTTTTAAATAATTTTTTATTGATAGAACGCATGCCAGGGTAATTTTTACAGCATTATCCCTTGCATTCATTTCTGTTCCGATTTTACCCCTCCCTCCCTCCACCCCTTCCCCGAGATGGCAAGAGTCCTTTACATGTTGAATGGGTTGCAGTATATCCTAGATACAATATATGTGTGCAGAACCAAACAGTTTTCTTGTTGCACAGGGAGAATTGGATTCAGAAGGTATAAATAACCTGGGAGGAAAAACATAAATGCAAGCAGTTTATATTCATTTCCCAGTGTTCTTTCTTTGGGTGTAGTTGCTTCTGTCCATCTTTGATCAATTGAAACTGAATTAGCTCTCTTTATTGAAGAGATCCACTTCCATCAGAATACATCCTCAAACAGTATCGCTGTTGAGGTATATAATGATCTCCTGGTTCTGCTCATTTCACTCAGCATCAGTTCATGTAAGTCTCGCCAGTCCTCTCTGTATTCATCCTGCTGGTCGTTCCTTACAGAACAATAATATTCCATAACGTTCTAAATTGACCTTTCTAGAAATAAAGCATGCAAGTCAGAAACCAGAAAATCAAACTAATGGATTGCTCATCCTGAGAATAAACAAATGAATAGGACAGTGGAAAAGACGATGGGGAAGATGGTTTTGACCTTCTTACTGGTCTGTTTTCAAAGGCTGTCATATGACACTCTTTAAGAAAAACTTATGAAATTTTTAAGAAGGAACTCTTAAAGTACCTTTATTTTCAGCTATGAAAAAGAAAATCAAGATCCATTAACTTATCAGAGTGTGATAGAAATGAGAATCCCCCTTAAATTTAAAAGTACTCCAAAATCTTTCCCTTTGTTTTATCCAAAAAATAATAGAATCACAGAGTTAGAAAGTATCCTTACAAGTCATAATACCATGAATCTAATGTAATAACAATAATATTGTTAATAATAATTTATTGACATTCATTTAAAATTTGCAAAGTACTTTACATGCATTATCTCATGAGCTATCAATGATTAAGCCATTAGAAATAAACTAATTTTTTTCTAATAAGCTTTGGTGGTACACTCACATCCCCACAAAGAAGTTCCAAGAAAGTTAAGGCACCAGGACTTGAGTTCCACAGGTGCAAAAGTCAGAAAGATCAGAGCTCTTAGAGGCTATTTAGTGCAAAGCCTCATTTTCCTGAGCTGGAGAAACTGAAGCCCAGGGAGTTGCAATCCTAGATATAGAGAAAGAGTTTTGAGGCTAATGAGTCCAATTCTTTTAACAGATAAGAAAAAATGATGTTTCAGGAAAGCAAGTGGCTTGTCCATAATCATATAGCTATTAAAAAGCCAAGACAGAATTTTAATGTAGATTCTCTGTTTGGAGAACTGGTACTCTTTTCAGTGAACACACTGAGTCTATTGTAGAACATTACAGAGTTCTGTTTATTTTCCCAATTTACAACACATAAACCTTTTGCAGCAAAGCAAAGCTTAGAAAATTTGCCTTTAATTTTATTCCATTATATAAACAAAAGCTACTAGAAAGATACTAAGGAGGGACATCCCTTCTATTCTGATATGCTGGAAGTGGGACCCTAGTAAGTCCATGTCTCTTAACCTCCAAATTTCACAGACAGCTAAAAACATTAGTTCTTGTTAAATTTTTTAAAGTAGAACTCTTAAATTGAAGGGTTTTCAGGGAACTCTCTACATAAATAAAATAAACACAGACTCTTCCCTGCTTTTCCCTCCAAAAAAAGAAGAGGATGCTAAGATACATTACCTGTGAGGAAGAAATTTAGAAAGGATATTTTTTAATGCAAATTTATAATTCATAGCAACAGTTTATCCTACTTCATTCAAATGCAGAATTACATTAAATTTTTTCCCTACTATTCTTTTCCCATACTTCCCAAGAAAACTTAAAGCCCTGGTCATAAGAAATAATCCACTGAACTAAGACCATCATTTTTTTTTTTTAATTATGAATGAAAAGCAGACTTTGCCACAATCTAAATGTCAAACAATTTGATGGATAGTTGGGATGATATGTGGATATAAGTTGATGTAACATAATTAAGAACAACAAATAACAAAGAACTATAAGTAAGTTCAAGAAATAAAGCAAAGTGAAGCGAGCAGAACCAAAAAACTGTGGCATAGTAATAAAAAATACACATACACACACACAGAATGTATGGCCAAAGACAATGGAAGGGAACTTGAAAAGAAGACAGTAACTGACAAGTTTTTATACAAAGATGTATACCAAACATTGTTTTTGAAGTAAAATGAATTGTAAATTTAAGCTTTTGTTATTCTTTCATGTTCAATGTATTCTTACAAAAATCATGTGCAGTAGCTTATTTATAAAATTATTTAAATCCCTCCTTTTGCCCTGGACACATTGTTAAGTTTTCATTTTCAGTCTTACGTCACAATAGAATTAAATCTGGTTGAGCTTTGCAAATGAGTACTTTCAACATATAGCACTATTTGTCATCATAAGTTAATGGAACAGCAGACTCCGCTAGGATTTTCCCTGCCTTCTCTCGGTATTAAAATAATTATAAAGGAAAGATGGATATACATTGGAAGACAGAGTTGCATACAACTAAACAATGCTTCAAACTTGAAAATTAAAATTACTGCTCCTCTTAGGAGGATCCTTTAGTTGTTCTGCTCAGAGGGCAGAACAAAGGGTTGGCCAGTCAACAAAAATTTATCAAGAGCTGACTATGTGACAGAGATTGTGCTTAGGAATATGACACGAGAAAAATTAGCTCTTACCCTCAGGGAGAGTCCTCTTCTCTTTTTCCTCTATGACTGAGATTCTCTTTTTTTTTTTTTTTAGTAACTATTTACTTTTTTATTTTTTCTTTTATAAAAATAGGCTTTTATTTTTCAAAATACATATAGTTTTTTTTATTCCAAATTTTTCTCCTTCCTTCCCAACCTCCCCTTCCCTAAGTAATAAATCGAATATAGGTTCAACATATGCCATTTTTCTAAACAAACATATTTCTACTTTTATCGTGCTGCACAAGAAAAATCAGATTAAAAGGGGTTAAAAAAAAAAAAAACAAGCAAGCAAGCAAACAACAACAACAAAAATGAAAATCCTATGTTGTGATACATATTCAGTTTCCATAGTACTCTCTCTGAATGTAGATGGCTCTCTCTATCACGTCTATTAGAAATGGAATGGCTGAGATTCTTTACCTTTTCGGTGTCACAGTAGTCTGAAGAAGCCGCTGGAACCCTTCTCAGAATAATGTTTTAAAATAGATATGGTATACAAAAGAAACCAACTGTATTTAACTGCTGGTTATCAAATTATTTTTAAATAACAAGTTAACAGACCTCAGGTTAAGAGGTCTGCTCTGTTTTTCCCTTGGTGATCTCCTTAATTCTCATGGGGCTCTACCCTATATCCAGTCCCATTCATTCTCTTGATTTTTTAGTCTCATATTACCAAATGCCTTTTGGATGTCTCAAACTAAATGTCCCACAAGCATATGTAACTCAACATGAATAAAAAAGAACTCATTATCATTCCCTCCAAACCTCACCATGTTCCCATCTTTCAACTCTGGGGCCATCTTTCATTTTGGCTATTCTGCATGTGAGCTCTTTGAGGTCAGAGACTGTTTTTTTCCTTCATGGTGCTTGGGACATACTAAGTGCTTAGTTAATACTTGCTGATTTTATTAATTAATTAATTCATCTATGGACTGGACTAAATGGCTTATAAAATTCTGTACTGTTTGTAGCATTTCCTCTGAAATAAATAACTACTATGGAATATCAAGACATAAAGGCCATAGCAGGGATAAGTGGAAAAATTAAAGTGCTAAAAAAATTTTATGAACCATTTAAGATCACAACTTAATAAACTGAGTTAACTAAATTCAAATTCAAACAAACATTTATAAAGTAATTATTAGGTTTAACACTCTTTCGTCTCCCACTCCCCTTCTCCTTGGCCACCCCAACCTAGAGTTTGGGAAGATAAAAATGAAATACAACAGTTCCACCCAGCAGAAGCTTACTGGAATTCTGGGGTCTTCAACTGAAGTAAAATATTAAAAAAAAATCTTTAACCCCTCCCTCCCAGAAAACCCAAATTTCTTCTTTAGAAAGACAGGCAAAGCATAGTGCCATATGTATAGAAGGAGTTATGTAAAGAGAGAGCTCAAGCTAGCATCATGGGGTCAGCTTTTCACTGGCTATTTTCTAACAGAACAAATTTGGGATACTCTAGGAAGTGACAGCTGGGATCAAAGAATATTTGGCCACAAGTTCCAACTGTTTCTTAGAGACTGATGCTACTAGAGAAATGTCATGAAAATAAAACAAAAAGGCCCTTTGTTAAAATCCAATAATAGTTGTTGGGTCGTGGGAGAACAGATAGACTAAGGATACAGATATCTCCAAAATCATAATCTGTGACTTTTCCTAAAGAGAAATAAAGAGGAAAAAAAATTACTAAAGATGCCTAAAATAGCTCCTTTTTTAAAATTTAAAAATAAAAATTGAAATTCAATAAATCTTCTCACATTAAAGGAAAAATTCTACTTTCCATTTTAAACAAGTATTAAAACACTACAAATAAGAGATGCTCTATTATGAATCCATAATTACATTTCCTAGATAGTTTTAGATTCAGAGATATAATATGAACAGAAATTATTTATGTCTCAATACTTCAAATAACTAAAACTTTTCAATAGTAACAATTTTACAGGTCCAAACTTGAAAACTTCAGGCTACACTTCCCTCTCTCCTTACTCTTCAACATCTCATCACTGCTAAATATTGCATCATTGCTATATTTCTCAACTATATTCCTTTCTCTTCATTTGAACATTCAAAACACAGGTTGCTGTGGGTCAAGACACTGATGAACTCTCCCACAATCTCAGCTCTGGATCTCAGAAGTAAAGGAATTGTGGTGCTGAAACTAAGGGAAAAACGGCTAATTTAGCTCTCAGATGGATTGATCTAGGACTCTGATCTGTGGGCCCTCTCAATAAGAAGTATTAAAGAAACTCTTAAACAATTCTGTAAGGTACTCACTCAGGGGAAGCCCCAAGCTTACTGGCTTGCTTTTTAACTTTCTTACCCCAGATTTTTATGGGTTTTATCCTCTAAAATATTTTCAAATTGCCTAGAGAGGGAAGAAGGAGAGATCAGAATATGATTTTAGTAAAAAAAGATTGAACTCTTGGGCTCTGGGAAATTCACTACACCACATACAAAATAGCTCCTGGGAAGCAGGTTTGAGCTCATCATCTATCATCTGAAGTACTTAATAGAAAAAGCTCCTCATTAGGAGCCTGTCTTCCAAGGTCTTCTCTCTTCTATCTATCCTATACATAGCAAGAATACTAAATTTTCCCCAAGTACCCATCTGTCATTCCCCTACTTAAGAAGTCCCAAAGGCTCCTTTCCCCCTCCATTAGGATTAAAATAAGTACTCTTCAGTTTAGCATGTGAAGTCGTTCATAATCTGTAGTCTGCCTCTTGAGACTTCCAGAACAATATTCCTCTCATCCCAAAAGACCAAATTTGCTGTCCTATGGCCTCTCTTGCACAAGGCTGGAAAACATTCTCTTCTATCCCTCCTTTTAGAAATCATGCTTTCTGTCAAGGCTCAGTAGATGTGCCATTTTCCATGGGAAGCTCTTCCTGATATGCTCAGATTTTGCTGTGTATACTTACCTGTGAGTACTTCCACCACCTCTTCCACTAGAATAAAAACTCTGTAAGGGCAAGGCCAGTTTTCTTTTTGTATTCCCATCATCTATCCAAGTACTTTGTATAAAAGTCTTAAAATGCTTGTATGTAGTAGTAATGTTGTGATAGAGTAGGTCTTCTGAAGTAACTAAAAATGTTCTAGAATCATTATAATTCCAATAATCTAAATAACAGACCTTGGAAATTAGGGTCGTAATCATTTTTGCTACTTCCACAGATAAAATAGACAAGAAATATCAAATGATCTGATTAATGCCTTAGTTAGAAAGGATACTCTTTATTTCCTTCTGAAAAGTTTTGTAAATAATCATTTTAGCATTTCCCACTCTCTTCCTTCCACTCAGGTTAGTCTAGAAAGTTAAATGATGTAGCAGATAGTTAAGACTGAGAGTCAGGAAGATCTGAGTTCAAATCCTTTCTCAGATATTAGTGTGAACATGGGCAAATCACTTAAACCCTTTCAGATTTAGTTTTTTTATTTGTAAAATGCAAATAATAATAGCACCTATTTCAAAGGACTGTTGTGAGAACCAAAAAAGATGCACAAAAGCACTTTACAAACCTTAAGGTGATATATGACAAATATTATTATTACCTAGCATAGTCTCTTACACAGAGAAATTCACTAATTATCTATTAAAAGGATTCTAATTATTCTACTGAAAGATGTTATATTGCCATATAATAACCAGGAGAGATGATGGTCTAAGCCAGTCATATAAGCATATCCCATGTTAAAAAAAAAAAAAAAAAGCATAAAAGGCCCCTCCTTTTATTCTTTTTTAAAATTTGATTGTTTTTAAAGGAGCAATCAGTATTAGATGAAAACCTGTATCCTAGTAGTTCAAAAGCAGATTTGTAAACCATAAGAATTTAGTAGAAATGCATGCATTACATAACTGCATCAAGACTGAGGCTGTAATGAATAACAATAAAGGAAGTACTAGATCACTCTCAAGCCTCCTAGGCTCAGTAGGAAAGTAGTTTCTCTAGTCTAAATTATAAATCTTCCAATAACAATGGAAGGCAAGATGGGAAGCTATTCCTTCTATTCATTTACCCCACCAAGAAAGAACTCTGTGGACAGCATGACAGACACCATTGGCAGACCTTTAGCCAACCCTCATGGCTCAACACTGATTGCCTCATCTTCCATCTACTTTCCTTTGGGACAGAACTCAAACCCCAGTCTCTCAAACTCACTCCTCTTTTCCCAAAGATGATAAATTGGTCCTTTTAGCTCACTCTGAACTGAATACACAATGCTCCTCACACCACGTGGATGAACATATAGTCATGAACTATAATCTTTCCAGTGAAATGATAAATTCCCATGTTTTGACAATTCACCTGCCTGGAACATAAGTGAGATCTTCTAACTACTATCATCTAAACTTCTATCAGCCAAATTGCACCACCCTTAGGACTTCTGGACTTTTTCATCCAATTTACACCAGAAATGTCTTATATCTTGTCTTCCAAATAAAATGTGAGGTTCTTGAGAGCAAAGACTTTTGACCTTTCTACTTATATCCCTAGCCTTTAGTACAATGCTTGGGATGTAGTAAGGGCTTAACAAAGGCTTTTTCATTTATTCGCAACTTTTTTATTTATAAAATATTTTCCTCAATAGAACTCTGCAATGTCCATAGAAAGTAAAGGATTATTTACAATTAATAGATGACAAAATGAAGAGGTTAAATGGACTGTCCAAAGTCATATGGCAAGTTGTAAATCATTGCCAGAATTCAAATCCTCATTTCCTGAGTGAGGCTCTTTCCACTAATGCATGCTATCATACTTAAATCACAATAATGACCCACCCTGAACAAAAAAAAAAAAAAAAAAAAGGCATTTCAGAGAAGTAAACAAGGAAATGGAGAACATACCAACTTAAGGTAATACAGTTTGATAAGTTCCAAAAGGAACCCCCCAAAAAACTATCAATATCTTACAATAATAAAACTTACATGTTTCCATGTTTTTCAGGTAGCAACTTCAACTAATCAGGAACTTCTATTCTTCAAAGTCAATACTTAAATGAAACAAAGCTTAAAACTTCTTAGTTATATTTGAACCACCTTCTAACCTAAATGAGAAAATTACAAATCTAAAGAGAGGTGATACTCAAAAATCCCATTATGAATCTCAAGCTTTCAAATAGATATGATATTCCAAAGTGAAGGCAGATCTTTAAATTCAAGGTGAGGAAAAAAAGTTGGCATGGCTGAGTCTAAGAAATAAATCAGTCAAACAAAAAACCTTAGTTTAAAAGCTCGCTTATTATATTTGAAGGCAGGGTAGCTAGATAGAACAGTGCACAGAACACTAAGCCTAAAGTAAGGAAGACATCCTCCTGAGTTCAAATACAGCCTCAGACATTAGGTGTGTGATCCTGGACAACTAACATAATCCTGTCTGTCTTAGTTTCCTCATCTGTAAAATGAGTTGGAGAAGGAAATGGCAAAACCCACCAGTATCTTTGCCAAGAAAAACTCCTTTGGGGTCAAAAAGTTGGCCAAAACTGAATAACAAACTAATATGCCAGGCACCTACTAAGTGCTGGCACTTAGCACAGAGAGGTAAGAATAGTCCCTATTCCCAAGGAGCTCACATTCTAATATACTGTGTAGGAAAATGACTTCTCAGGCCCTGCATTTTTGGAAAATCACTTTGTCATGTATATGGGAAGATATAATGGAGAGGTAAGAGATTTGCGGCAAGGAAACAATTTAGAAAATTCATAATAGTCCAGACAAGAGAAGGAGAAGAAGCTGAACATGGGTGGCAATTATGTGAGTGGAAATAAAGAAGTGTTTATGAGAAATATTGTAAAGGCAGAAATAACAAGATTTGGCAGTGGGGTAGATATGTGAGGTGAGAGTGAGGAGTGGAAATCAACTAATTCAATACAATTTGGAGACAAAACTGATAGATGTTTCTTTAAGGATTTCTAGTGAAGAAAAGAATCACTTTAAGTGCATTATACTAAAATTTCCCATACCTGACTCCAAGCTTGTTTTTTTTACTCAAATTTATGGTCAAGAGAAAATATGAAGTTGACCCTTAAAAAAAAAAATCACATTCATGTTATCTATTTCATTTGGCCCTTCTAACTCTTTGATGAGTGAATCCTACTGACAAAACTGTTTCTTCCGAAATAGAACTTAAGCACCAATTAGTTTATTTATGAATGATCAAGATTTACTCTAATTACTTCAAGCGTGTTATTTTTAGCATATGCCATAAGTTAAAGAAAATTTATTTTATGGAATTAAGATTCTATTGTTAACATACCTGTAGGTATGTGTTAAAAGGAAACAAGCATTACAGCTTCCCCAGTGTCTCCTTTTGACAAAAATGCTTTCACTTGCATTATTCTTTTTAGCTTTAGCTAAAGAGAAGCAGTAATCCTGTATCCAGAAAGTACCCAAGACTCTTGACTTAGATGAGGACTTTATCAAGAGGTTTAATAAGAAATTAGATGAAGAATAGAATTAGTAAAGTATCTTAATATACCTTTACTCTCATCATATGATCTTGTCAACTCTGAGCTGTTTTTATCACTGACCTTTCATCATACTCCAAATTCAAAGGAATCCTTTGATAGAAAAATGTGAGGGGGTTGGCAGCATAACATAAAGGACCTTTGTAAAGCTCTACCACCTACTTCAAAAAGTAAAACAATTACTAATTTTTTTTTTAATCTATCAATGGGAGACTTCATTGATTTCTACAAACTAAAATTTTTTCCAGTTATGAATGTTGTGTTTTAATGAGTCTTTGCTTTACATTTTTAAATTTTAAATATTAAGTACCATCAGAAATCAAAAACATGTTTCAGTAAAACAAATGTGTACACAATAATAGTTATTCAAAATTCAAAGAAATGGAAGAGTAGAGAAAATAGGGATGGGGGTGGTATTATTTAACAGAATTATATATTTATATTTCAAGATGCCAGGCCGAATAATAGAGTGGAAAAGACACTAGTCTTAGAGTCAGAAAACCTCACTACTTAACAACACAGTAGAGCAAGTCACTGATCTAACTTCTCTGGGTTTTAGTTACGTCTGCCAAATGAGGTTGACTTTAGGAGGGCTATAAGGTCCTCCTTTCAAACTCTAACTACTACAGTCTCAAATTATCAGCAGCAGAAGGTTGGGGAATGATTTGGGAAGAATCGCCAGTATAAAACAGTATTTAAAAGCAAAGGTATGTTACAATCTGCACTAGTAGGAAGGTACTCTCATGAATGAAAGCACTAAACCTTGAAATACTGAATTATCTACTTCATAAAGTTGTTTTAAGAATCAAATGGTATAGCATACTTTGTAACTGCAAAAGGTTATAAACATAAGCTAGTTGTAGGAGTTATTCTAGAGTACAACTACATGGGAGACAGATGAGTTGTTGCTAGACCATCAAAGATCTACATCGCATTTGGTTGTAAAGTCTCACTCAAACAGACCAGATGTCAAATTTAAGGTTTCTATTTGACTAAGATAACACCGAACTAGATGTCACCCTGGATCAACACACCTTTTTCTATATATTTTTCCTCAACTTCTTTGTATAAGGGGATATTTGGACTTCACACAAAAATAAAATTACAATTAAGAAGAAAGGAAAGGAAACTTTTAACTATTTACACATGCTTTTTAATATATGACATACATATGCCTCCTCTCTTTTCCACAAACTACTACTTGGTTCAAAAGATATTTATTTAAATTTACATTTAAATTTTTTTCCCAATGTCACCAAATATTTCCATTATTCTAAAACCACCATAGGATTTTCAACACCATTAAAGGCTTTAAAAAGATCATACAAAGAGCACTTACTCCACACCAGTGCTAGAGTTACAAAGAAAAAAAATAGGTGCTGCTCTCAAGAAGCTCATATTTTACTGGAAGAAACAATATGTTCAAATAAGCAACTCAAAATGTTTTTTGGGGGGGAAATGCAATATTACACATATTGTCAGATTAACATTAAGTATATGGTAAGGGAAGGGATCAATAGAGAGTTCTATTAGGTAGTCACACTTGAGAAGAATTTGGAATGCTACTAAGAACTCCAAGAGGAGGTAAGACTTAGGTGTGGTGGAAAACTATGCCAGGGATGGGGATTAATCTGTGTGGTCTGATACAGAAAACTACATATAAAGAATACCAAGTAAAACAATCTGGAGAGAACATAGCATGTGAGGCAAAGTAATAGGAAATAAGTCCCATTTTAGAGATGAGGAAACTGAGGCAGGGCTTGAACCTGAGGCTTTCCCTAATACAAATCCAGCATGCTATCCATTATATCATGCCAATCAAAGGAGTTTATAATTGATCCTACAGCAATAGGAAACCACTGAAGCTTCTTTCACAGCAGAATGGCATGGTTGGAACTGAACTTTAAAAAGCTCAACTTAGTAGCTATATGGAAGATGGACTGAAGTGTAGAGAGAACAGGGGCACAGAGGACCAATTAAGAGGCTACTTTAATAATTAAGCAAGAAGTGATGAGTGCTAGAAATAGTGATGATCCAAGTGAAGAGACAGAAACTAGATTTTCATAGATAAGAATTAATTTTGTCAGCTTATTGGATATGGAAGGAAGGGGAAAAAAAGGAGTCAAGGATGATTTTGAGTTGTGACTCAGATTTGGGGAGACTAAAAAATGTTGGTGATGTTTAGAGAAATAAAGAATTCAGGAAGAGCTAATTGAGGGAGAGAAATAATGGATTCCATTTTGGATCTGGCAAGTCTTTTATGCATTAAAACAAAATGATTTACCAAGTAAGCATGAATAAGCTACACCAATATTCAATATTGTTTTTAATATATCATTTAATTTTTTTTTTAAGCAGACTTAAGATGAATTGAGTTGATGCACCCATTCTAGGAATCCACTAAGGTATTCAGCATCTGAGAACACCACAGTAAAGAATCAAGGCTTATAGAATGTTTTATAAATAACAAAGCACTTTACATACATTACTTCAAAACCACCCTCTAAAAGCAGCTTGTAAGCTAAAGTCCGGAAGATTATCCCTAATTAGCAGGCAAAGAAACAGAAGCTCAACAGGTAACTGGCCTATGTGGTTAAGGACTGCTTTTTCCCCATTTTTCTTTCACTGACTCTATGGAGTCATTCACCTAATTGAACTCGAAATAGGTGTAGGAATAAGTGGAAAAGCAAAACCAAATTAAGGACTCAATCACACACAGCATCAGAATCTCTTATCTTTCTATTCCTCTACAGCAGGACTTTGCAATAATCCTCAGCTCTTCCCTTTCTCTCAGTCCCCATTTCCAACCAGAGACCAAATCTTATTGATTTTTCATCTTATATTTTTTCTCTTCTGTTCCTTTACCTTTACCACTTGCACAGACAGCATCATGGTTCAAGCCATTAAAAAATTCTCACCTGTGAATGCAATAGCTATCTTAGACCTAATTGGTCTCCCTGCTTTCAGTCTATCCCCCTTTCCAATCTATCCTCCTCCACAGATGCTCCATTTAGTTAACTGCCAAAATCATCTACCTACAATTCAGGTCTAATCATTTCACTATTCTACTCAAGAAATTTAAATGGCTCATTATATCTAGGACAGGGTTTCTTTATATGGAATCCAGAGACTTCCAAGAAGTCCATGAACAAATTTGAGGGAATTCATGAAAATAAATGAGAAAGATAATTATATCTTTATTTTCACTATTTGCAACTGAAATTTAGTATTTTCTTCCAATATGAATATTAAAAAACATATTCTGAGAAGAGATCCATAGGCTTCACCAGAATGTTAAAAGGATTCATGATGCAAAAAAAAGGTCAACTCTACTTTTGGACAGCCCTGATATATTAACAAGTTTTTTTGTTATATTATGCCTGGAATTTGCCTCTTGCCAACTTGAACACTCTTGAGTCTGTCCTGTGGTTAAACCAAGAAAATAGCCTTCAAATACACAATGATGGCTGACAAACTCCTACATCCAATCTTTTCATCTCCAGGCAAAATATTCCCAGTTTATTCAAGAGATTCTCACATTGCCAAGCTCCCAAGGTCTTCACCATCCTGGCTGCCTTTCTCTGGACATTCTCCAGATCATAAATCGTCAAATTTCTTCCAGGGTGAGTCATGTAAATCAGAGATCTCCAAACTTTTAGATTATGAACCCGTAGCTGTAAAAATTTTACAGGTATGTAATATTGTACTAGTATGTATATTATAAAACACAAAAAACGGACATTTTAAAACAATGAAAAACATTTTATTACTTTATTTCTTTACAATTAAAAAAATTTTGTTTCTTGAGAACAACATGATTGCATATTTAATTAGTCTTAGAAAATGTCCCATGCACCTTCTAGGGGACAGGGTGAACTTATAATAATTTTTCCCTTCCACATTCTTTATGATGGAGACATTTCGGGCTATTTATTCTTTCTCTACAAGACATGCCATCTCCCTACTTTCTCCCTTTATTCTGTCTGATCCCAAAACTAGAATGCATATCCTCCTCACCTATGCCTTTTGCAATTTTTTAAGACTCAGCTCAAATGCCACCTTCTATAGGAGGCCTATTGTATCCCTTAATAAGCTACTAGTATTTTCCCCTCAAAGGACTTCCTCCTTCCGCTCAGTAGGCATCTGGTATATACATATTTATGTAGATGTTATTTCCCCATTAGATTAGCCCCTAGAGAGAAGGTACTATTTAAAACTTTTTTTTTTTTTTGTATTCCCAGCACTTACAGTACTTCGTACACATTAAATGCTTAACAAATGTTGTTGCTTGAGTGAAATGTCTTTCATAAGATACAGGGTGCTTAGAACTGAACCCAAGTTACTCCAGATGTGGCATGCCCAGGGCAGAGTTCAACAAAACTATCACCTGGACAGGATGTTTGTCATAATGCAGTCCAAAACTGCTTTGGTTTTCCTGGCTTTTGACTCATACTGAGTTTGTAGTTTACTAAAAATCCCAGATCTTTTACAGACTGCTGTCTAAGTCTTCCCCATTTGGGAGTAAAAAAAACAAAACAAACTTTACAGGTGCAAGTCTAAGCTTCACCTGATTAGATTCAGCTCAATATTTTAGCTTATCAAGATCTTTCTGAATCTTGACTGTCAGCTCAGTCAAGTGGTCTAGCCTTCCCTCCCTGCTTTGTATCAACCCCAAAGTTGGTAAACATTCTTCGTCGTATTCCTCACTGCACAGTTCTCTATACCAAATAAATATTTGGTCACATGTCAGCTGTTTATTACCTTTATTTATTCTTCATCGATATATCTTCTATGTTGGTATATGTCAGTGGTGTTTGCTTTAACTCATAAACCTCTAGAAGGGTAATAACTCACATTTCTAAAACTTATTTAAGGTCCTCATCAATCAACAAATATTTATTAAGCACTTACTATGTGCCAGGCATTATGTTAAGCAGTGATACAAGTACAAATAATGAAAAAATCATTACTTAACAAAAGGCTTACATTCAAATGGGAGAAACAAGCACATATGAAAAAATATACAGAATAAATATTAAAGTGAATAATGTCAAACATACAAAGCCATTAAAATACAATTAAAAGTCAGGTAAAGAGAAAATACTAGTATTTGGGGGGATCACGAAAAAGCTAACAAAGAAAATGTGTGAGTTCTGTGTTAAAGGACCTCTATGAGGTGATAAGGAAGTGGTACGTTTCAGGCATGGGAGTACTAAGGAACATCATGGAGCAAAGTTGAAAGTAGGATATTCTAGAAAATATGAGAGCAAAACAGATACTTTGACAAGTCTGACGAAACTGAAAAGGCTTCTTCAAATCAGACTTGTGGAATGACTATGTTGTTTGAGCCTCAGCCTAGCTAACACTAGAGAGGCCCACTGAAGTCCTTTGGACTTCAACAGATCAAGATGAGGGGCTGTGACCTGCATCCCTGGAGGTAGAGTATTTACATGGATGAAATCAAATTCTTTAAGTGTTGTCTTTTAAGCATTTATATAGCACTATATGATGGCAAATAATTCACAATTACCCTGTAGAGTAGCTAGTTGTAAATATGTTTATTCCCTTCTGTTCTGAGGTGGAAACAAATTCAGGAGATTAAATGACCTGTCTTTATTCACATCATCAGTAGGAATAGAGAGCTAAGAGGACTTACAAAACTTTTTTTTACAGAGGAGGTAATTGAGGCAATAACTGATATTTGTAGAACAATTTTAAGTTTTACAAAGATATCTTAACATGCATTTTCTCATCTGACTACAGATTATTATTATTATTCTATAGTTATTACCTTCAGTTTACAGATGAAGAAATTGAAACTCAGAAAGGTCCAGTGATTGATCCAGATGCACATAGTGAGTGTACACACTAGAACCAAGGTTTCCCAAAATCCATATTCAGCATCATTCTTTCCATTAACCTGTACTGCCTCAGTGGCACTAATGATAATTTAAAGCAATGATTTTTTTTTTCCTTTTTAAGGCAGTAATACTTCACTCCAAAAATGTCTATCCAAGAGATTTTAAATGTATAAAGAGACAAGAGACACTATGCTTCAGTCAATAAGTAGAAGACCTAAGTTCAAGTTCCACACTTGACACACAGTGACTTGGTGACCCCAGGTAAATAATCTAATCTCCAAGATTATGTATTATAGAGCAGATATTGTTCTGCATTAGCAGGAGTGTCTTCATAGTGAACTCCTTATACCAATAAAATCACAGAACTAATCCAAAAAAAGAATATGGTATCTAAAAATCTGATTCTCACACTACCTTTTGCTTTTCACTGTTTGCCTGGCTTGCTTCCTACTTAAACCTGAATCTCAAGCACCTAGATTAATGTCTGGCACATAGTAGGAACTTAATATATTCTAATTGATTGCTTTATGCTCAGGATCTTTGCAAAAAACAAATACAAATATTAGCTTGTCTCAGAACAAGTGGAATTGCATGTTAACAATTGTTTGGTTACATTAATACTTTCAAACAGAAGGTTTTCAAAAAGAAAGCAAAGTAACTAGACACCTTAAGGGATTCCATTCTGAATTATATTGATTCAATTCTGAATTATAATTATGATCTGGGACGGGAAAAAGAAGGGAGTAACCATTTATAAAGTGCCTACTATATGCCAGTCATTGTGCTAAATGCTTTTTTAAAATATTATTTTATTTGATTCTTGCAACAACTCTGTGAGGTATGAGCTATTATTATTATTATTACTACCAGTTTTAACAGTTGAACAAACTGAGGAAAACAGAAATTAAATAACTTGCCCAGGGATACACAACTGCTAAATATCAGAGGCCAAATTTAACTCAAATCTTTCAGACAATGGCCAGTTCTATTCACTCACTCCACCACTAGCTGTCAATATTCCACTTTACCTAATTCCCAGCTCCTTAAAAGTATTTTGATAGAGGTATTATGCAGTCTTGGAATCATGATATGGAATCCATATCCTGGTCATTTTAGTCTAAATGTTTCAGATCAGCAGTTCTCCAAGTGTAGTCAAGGATCTTGAATGTCCCTAAGATCTTATCAGGGGTTTTCAAAGTAAAAATTATTTTCATGATGATCCTAAAATATTTTCATGTGTAATGTCATAAATATCAAGGGCGAGAGGTCCTCAATAATTTTTAAGAATATAAAGAGATCTTAAGCCAAAAAAATTCAGAACTGCTGATTTAGTTTAAAAGAATAGTTGAAAAGTTACAAAGAATTATTCAGGGTCCTAAAAATTTTTGAAGGAATCTCATTAGGCAGAGTAAACCAAAATTTCAACTAGGCAACTTACATTCCACAATTTAAGTTAACTTTATCATTATTGCAGACTGTCCAGACAAGGTTAATTTCAAAAAGAGGCAATTGCTCAAATGTGACTTTAGATTTACTTAATGCTTAATGCTTTAGATTTACTTAAAACAATTACCCTCTCTCCCTAAAACAATCCCAGCTTGACACTTGTCCTTCCAACTGCTTACTCTGTTTATAGAATGTCAGATCATCAGTGGCAACTACAGAGAAGCAACTGGCTCAAACATAAAGCCTTGCAAAGAATCCTTACAGTTACTGGCAAACAACCTAGACCCCACTCCCCTCCTTGCCAACATACATACACATATCCACAAGGAAAGTTTCTCCTCTGTGCAACCTTCTTGGAGTAAGCATGAGGCCAAAATTCAAGAAAACTTAGTCAATATGGAAAGGAGGGAAACCAAGAAGTTCTGAGACACAGATATACTTTCAGTATATTGTGTGTATTTAGACCAATTTTCTATTTCTTCCCTTTGGGAACTCTCAGTGGGAGAGTTACTTCTACCAAAACAGGCTGGCACCGTATAGTTTTAAAGAGTTGTCTAGGGGATTGAGAGGTTAAGTAACTTGTCCAGGGTCACGTCAGAAGTAGAACAAGAATCCAAGTTTTCCTAATTCCGAGGTCAGGTTGTCTATTTAAAAAATCTTAAACCTTCATTTCTAGAGTCCCTTGCTACATAGTTTGTAGTATGAAGGCAGATGTACACCTTTTAAAACTTCTTGCAGAGTTTGAGATTATAAACTTAAGCCTGACTCAAAGTTTCAAAGTTCCAGAAAAAAAGGAAGAAAGAACAAATTTGGGGGTGGGGTAGAAAGAAGAGATGGTCCCAGACTAAGAAATTCTCCAGACTTCTGACTTGACTACAAGCTCACATAGAGGCTGGGGAGTGGATGGCAAGTAACCCAGGAGCTCCCTTTTTTCTACTCCTCTCTCTTCCAAAGGAAAGGAATAAAAAGAGAAAAACTGGAAAGTAAAGAAAGAAAAGGTGATTGGATTTGATCCAGGAGAAAATTCATTCAGTTTCATTTCCTAGGCGCTGCACAAGCCTTCTTGGATCTTCTCCAAGTTATAATACTTTATTACATAGCATTTTATGAATTTCCAAAGCTTTAGCACACATTATCATCTGATGCGCATAACGACACTATGAGGGCAGGCAGGGTAGATAATATCATTTCCATTTTACAAGTGAGGAAACTGAGGTGCTCAAGATCACAGCAATGCTCTTTTCAATTCCAGCTTATCTTAAGTGAAGCAGTCAATATCAGGGATAATTCTGCCTCAAACTGCAGAGTTCAGAATACATTTGGAGTATGGTGCTCTACAAGAAAAGTCCCTGCATACACTCCTTTTAGAGGTAGTCAGAATGAGCAAGTCCCAGGATAGATGGTCAGGAATGGTTTAAAAATGAGAACAATGAAGTTTTAATTATGTTTCAAGTATTCATCTCCCTTTTGTCCATCTCAAAAGTCTTGGAATAGGAAAGGGAAATAGCCCATGGCAGAACTAAGCAGTTATTTTATGTTCAGATTTGGAAATGGCCAAAGAAAACACCTAGAAAATACCTCCTTATTGTACTTAGACAAGTGAAGTCCAGAAAGATTGTCCAAGGTCACACAAGTTGCAAGTGGAAGAGCCAGTGTTGGAAACCAAGGCTTCCTGACTGTTTCCATTACATGAAACCCTAAATCCAGCAGTCTGCCTAAGATACTGGAATAAAGATGGCCATTCATTAGAATCCAGACCCCGGCTGGGGGAGCTTTAAAAGAGATTTCTAGTCCCATACAGCTTTAATACTATGACAGATCATTAACTTGTACTCTATTGTTATCATTTACTTATAATGCATTAAAAAGTTTTAGGGCAAGAGAGGAGAAAGGATAGGCTTTCCAGGGATTAGCACAGTTCCTGGTACAAAGTGAATGCTTAATAAATACTAACTGAATGCTTTTTGACTTTCCAGGGCATCAACCAAAAACCAAAACCTTATCTCCAACTCTTTTTACTATTCTTACAAACACACACTTATTCACTTTTCCATTTCCTTAAGAGGCCAAGGGTGGAGGAGGCCCTGAGATAAAGGGTTCCCTCCCCCAGATGCGTCGACCCCTGCCACCAGGGGGAGCAATATCAAGATGCCCCAGGCAATGGGGGCGGGGGTAGGAAAAGTTGAAGAGCTTAAGGCAGGACACCAGGAGCCAAGGCCGTGATTTCTAACTCCGTTCCTTTGCTTCTAGGGAACCCCCGCCCCCCACAGGCTGATCCGGTTACCGCTGCCCCACCCCCAGCTCCCCAACTCTAAGAAAATTGCAATAGGAATTAACGGGTTGCCTGCAGAGTCTCCCATTCAAAGCCCCCGTCCCTCCCTCCTTCCGCCCCAGTCCCCACCTCATCCCATCCCCTCCCCCCCACCCCCCATCCTGTCCCAGGACTCCGGAGTTAGGCAACGTCATCTTTACAGCCTCCCCAAATTTAACTCTTTCCTCTTCCAGCTGTGAACGTGGCCCACTTGGGGGCCGCCCAGATAGAACCTTGGCCAACTTTTCTTCCTCAACTTCAGACCCAAGGAGCGGCGCCGGCTCGACGGCAAGATGCAGGGGAAGGGACCGGGCCAGGGCTTCCCCGAGTCTGGAACCAATGCAAGGAACAGCCAGACTAGGTTATTTTTTTTTTTTTTTCTTTTTAAGGTCTCACCCTTTGCTGAGCCTGGGAGGAATTCGCCCCTGCCTCCCATTCCCTCGGCCCGCAGGGGATCTTCTCCCTCGACCTTTCTCCCCGAGGGCGCCCCAAAAAGGAGGTGAGGGAGACTGGGAGCTAGAGGAGGAAAAGTGAACCGGTGGGGATCCCCAACTCTCGTGCGCTGTACCCATCCCGAGCACTGCCGTGAAAGGGCGGGGAAAGAAGGGTCTGGGAGACGTGTCACTCCAGGCGGCCTAGGGGGGAGCCAGCAGGGAAGTCCAGTTCTCCCATTCACTCCCTCAAATCTTTCCTGGGGGACATCCAGCAGACCACCCCGTCGAGAAAATTCTGCTCCCCTTTCTCGAAGGTAGGAACGCCCCCTCCCCAAAGGCTAAGGAGGAGGGAGCACAGTTGCTCCTAGACGGGGCACCCCCTCCCCAAAGGCCTGGGAAGATGGGGCAACCAATTCTCTTATGGCTGGGAGACCCCTGCTCATACGCTAAGGAGGAAGCGCCATCTCCCCAAAGACTAGCGAGGACAGGGCACAGTCGCTTCTAGACCCGGCGCCTCCTCCCCAAGGACTAGTGAGGAGGGGACACGGCCGCTGCTAGACGGAGAGCCCCCTCTCTACAGCCCAGGAAGGAGGGGCATGACCGCTCCTAGACGGGCCGTGGAGAGGGGGGGTGAGAAAGAAGAGGAGAATCGGTCCAGCCAGGTCCGAGAAGCCCGGGGAGCCCAGCCCGCCCCTCCCAGATACTGGGGCTGATCCCCCAGGGTCGGGCTGCAGGAGCAGCAGCGGAACCCAGGATGAAGTTTCCTACCTGCACTAGGAGAAGCCGGAATTAGGAAGAGGCGCCGCCGTCGCCGCCTAACGCTGCCAACGCCGCCGCTGCCGCTGCCGGTCACGGGAAAAGAAGAAGCCCCGACGAGGAGGAGCCGGCGCCGGCCACTCGCTCCAGCCCCTGAGAAGGAAGGCAGCTCCGCCTGCCGCTTGAGCGCCCCGCAGTGCCCGCTGCACGCCTGCCGCCGCCGCCGTCGCCGCCTCCTCCCCAGACTTCCCCGCTCCCCAGCTGCACGCCAGTCAGTCCGTCCGGGCGCTGCGTGCGTGTGTGTGTATGTGTATGTATGTGTGTGTGTGTGTGTGTGTGTCTGAGTGTGTGTGGAGTCGTGGCACTTTCTGCCTCGGAGCTGGCGAACGCCTCCTGCCCCCCTCCTCCGCCTCCGCTGCCGTCGCCGCCGCCGGGATCGCCGCCTTCTGCGTTCCGCCCCCTCCCCTCCACCCAGGACCAGCCATTCATCGGCCGGCCCGCGCCTATTGGCCGCCGGCCCGCCACTCCGCCGGCCGCCGGCCACTCAGAGAGCCGGCAGCTGGAGCCGAACGGGCCGCAGGCCACGACTATTGGACGGAGAGGAGGGTTTCCCCAGCGGCCAATGGGAGCGGGGAAGAGCCGCGAGAAGAGGAGAGGAGGGAGAGGCAAAATGGGAGGGGAGCTGGAGGGGAGCAAGCTACCCTAGGCAGTAGGGCTCCGGGTGCAAAGGCGCGGAGGGAAAGGAGGTGAGAGCAAAAGTGCATCCGTCCGGGTCACTCCCGTCACCCTCGTGCTTCAGGACTGGAAACACTGACCTGTTCCCAGCCTATGGCCTGGGTCGGCTTAGCCAGAGCGCGGGCTGGGGAGTGGGGGTGGGGGACTGCAGGGAACAGCCCTGTTCTTCTCGCTTCGCCCCCAGCCCATATTAAGCTACTGATCTTCGGGTCCTTGGCAGCCCTTTCGTAGAGCCGAGATGGTAGCGGACTAATGGGTGATGCCCCACAATTCCCCTCCAAGGTGGTGGTTTCCCCCTTGCACCATACATCACTAGCATGGAAAGTGAGTTTGTTCAACGAGATAAAACTTCCCTGAAAAGTGGCATCCTCCCTCAACCTCCTCCCCCCGCCCCCCAAGGAAGACTGAGGTCTCATCTTGGTGTAAGAAGTTGTGCCTGGTGTCTAGAGATTGGGAAAGTTTAGAAAGAACGACCGGGGTTCCCCTGCCTTCATGGGGTTTGCAATCGAATTGATAGAGAATTCCCTAGGACAAAGGTGATTAGTTGTCCCAGAAAGTGCTAAAGAAATAGATCAAGTAATAGTATTCCCATTTCAGAGATGAATAAGCCAAGGCAGAAAAGTGCCTGCATTTTATGTTTAAGTGCTTTGCAAACCTTAAAACTAGCTATTATACTACTGCTTATTCAAGGTCAGTACCTAAATGCCAAAGTGTCGGCAATGCACCAGAAGCCAGCCTGTTTTCCCCAAGTTAAAAAAGAGATGGTGGTGTTATGTTTTTTATATTTTCCAGAGGATCACTAGCACAGTGCTGAGAAAACTTAGCACTTAATGAATATAGTGGATTTGGTTTTTTAAAAGCAAAACTGACCCGTTTAGAAACTTTTAAGTCTTTCAATTAAAATAATTTCAGGCTTGTTTTTAATCTCACTTTATCAATTGTGTTCTTATACAAAGCACTTCAATTTTAGCCATTACCTAGTTAAGCAACCCCCAGCTTTCAGAAAAAGCTTATTATACAAAGATCATAAAAATTTAAGTTTGACTGTCTCTAGTTTCTCTATATTCCTTTTTTCTTGAATATTGCCTGATGTATTTCTTTTTAATATATTCTTCGGGATCACTCCTCCTTCAGTGTAGTTACTATACAAGATGTGGAAAATATAATTGCCCCTAGGGAAGTAGAGAAGGGTGGGGTTGAAAATTTAACAGTACATGGCTGTTTTTAATTTTAGCATTAATTCCAGTTGGTTCCTGTTAATTATTAGTTTTCAATTTTCATTCTTGTCTCATTCCTTCCTTTCTACATCCCACAACCTAAAAAGGGAATAAACATAGGCTCACCACTAGAGCCAGGTAAATGGTTTTGGATGTATTATCAATTTGTAGAAATTTGATCAAGTCATCATCTGTGCATAAATTTGGGGAACTGCTTAAATGAAAAAATACTCAACCACAGGAGTGAATGCTAAGTAACAATTACATATTGTTATATTGGTTTATATTTCTAAGGCCAATAAATTAAAAATCCTGAGACCCCATGAAACTTTTGTTGTTGTTAGGTCTGTTCCAACTAACTCTTCGTGTCCTCATTTGGGGTTTTCTTGGCAAAGATACCAGAATGGTTTGCCATTTACTTCTCCAATTCATTTTACAAATGAGGAAACTAAGACAAATAAGAGTAAGTGACTTGCTCTCTTTCTTCTCCTACCCTGATTTTCATTTCTATCACACCTCCTTCCAAGTCCTGGCTTCTTACATATCTATAAAAGTAAGTGTCTAAATGCCTGAGGCAGGATTTGAACTTGTTTGCCTGGTACCACTTTGCTTAGTCCATGAAACTCTTACTAGGTATGAATTCAGAAACATATTACTCGAGGCCAAGATCTTATTATGAACAAGTTGAAATAAGTTTTCAATCAATCCATCAGCAAGCATTTATTAAGTGCCTACTATAGGCCCTCTATTTGATGAAACAGCTATCTAAGCGAAAAGGAAAACACAATGATGGTAAATAGTAGATCCAGAGTAGCATTTCCCAATGACCTATCCAAGGAAACATTTTATTGGTCTGCAAATCTGGACAGAATGCTGGATTTGGGAAATACTGAATTTTAATTATTCCTCAGATATTTATTAGCTGCATGTCCATGCACACATTACATAATATCTCTGAGCTTCAGTTTCTTCATTTGCAAAGTAGAGATGGAAATTGCAATACATATCTCACAGAATTTTTGTAAAGCTCAAATAAGAGGAGTTTGCAAAACTCAGTGATATACAGTGAACAAATGACACTTCTCCATTATTATTATTACTTTCATCAAAAGTCCTTAGTTCTTAAAACCTGCAAACTTAAAAAATATTCTCCCTTTCTCCTGTCATCTTGATTTTCTCTTCTATCATAACCTCCTTCCTGGCCCTGGCTACCTACACATCTATAAAAATTAAAAATAATAAAACAATTATAGTTTTCTTTTACTGAATCATCCTTCATTTCCCAACACTCAGATGTGGCTATATCCCAAGGCTCTGTTTTTGAATTGTTTCAATTATGGAGGTCAATTCATTTGGGATTTTCTTGACAAAAAATATTGATTGCCATTACCTCTTCCAGTTCATTTTGCAGATAAGGAGCTGAGGTAAACAATTAAGTGAATTGCCCAGGCTCACACAGCTAACAAGTGTCTGAGATCAGATATGCACTGAGGAAGATGGATCTTCCTAACTTCAAGCCTGATACTCTATCCACTCTACCATCTTGTTTCCCATAAGACTTTTTATCAAGACTTTTCTACTCTCTCCTTGTGACCTGATGGCTATTATGGATTTAATTTTCAACTTTATGCATATGATTCCCAGTTCTATGTATGTAACCCTCATCACTTTGCTTAGCTATAGTACTATATTGCCAGCTACCTATTGGACATTGAACTGGAGACAAAACTCATTATCTCTCTAAACTCTGCCTCTCTTCCAAACTTCCCCAGTCAAGTATACCACCATTTTCCCAAGTATCCAGTATTGCAACTTCAAATTATTCTCATCTGCTTATTCTACCTCACTCCACATATGCAATTAATTGCCAAATCTTGTCATTTCTACTTTGATGAAATTTCTCACATCTATTTCTTTTAAATACACGTCAACCATCATATCTTTCCCATATCCTCTTACCTGGACTGTTACAATTTCCTTCTAACTTAGTCTTCTTACACCTAGTCTCTTCCTGGTCAAGTCCCTGCATCATAAGAGTTGGCAAATGATCATTTCTCAATATTCACAAGTCTCATTTGTCATTCCCCTGCTCAATTTCATTGGATCCTTGTTTTTTCTAGGTGTGGGATCAAATAGAAAGGTTTTTGTTTAGCATTTAAAGCCTTTCACAACTGGGCCTCAAACTACCTTTACAGCTCTGTTATGCATCTAATTCCATATGTTGTGAAGTCCAGTTACATTGACCTTGCTGTTTTTTCACAAATGACACTCTATCTTCTATCTCAGGACCTTTGTATTAGTTAACTCTCATGTCTCTAATAATAACCCTCCTCACCTCAATCTCTCAGAATCCCTTATTTACTTAAAAACTTAGTCACCTAACAGCAATCTTTTCCTGATCCCAGCCTTATTCCCCAAATTCCTTGTATTCTGTATGCAAATTTGTGTGTACTTATTTAAATACTTGCTGTTTTCCTGGTAGAATGTAAGCTCTTTGAGGGCAGGGAATTGTTTCATTTGTGTCTTCCTGTCACCAGCACCTGTCATAAAATTGGTACTTCTTGATTGATTAATGTAATTAGCAATAATAATAATAATGATTGACATTTATTTCATACTTTACTGTTTGTAAGGCATTTTAAACATATTATCTCTACTCCAACTGCATTTTGGACTGGAAAACACCTGGCTATTTAGCAAACCTAAATTCTTAAATTATTAGTTTACATGGCAGATGGCCTTTGCAAAAGATGAGATATCTACCTTCACAAGGTGGGTACATATAGTGACCAGAATTAGGGCAAAGAACTTACACAATTGTGGACCATTATTGACATTGCTATTGCCCCTCCTTTTGAAATTATATATGACAAATTAAATCCCAGAAGAAAAGAAGACAGACCAATGGAGAAAAGAACATTTACAAAAGCTTTCTTACTCTAGATGAGAAAACTTTTCTTTCTCTCTCTGTTTCTCCTATGCCTACACAACATTTCTCTTTTTTTGTCTTGTAGACAAGTCCACAGGGAATGAGTTGTTATTTCTAAGTAAAAGAATAACTCCAGAGAATTCTGTTTGGCTTACGGTCTCAAAACAGGACTAGATGCCTTAATGGTCATACCTTTATTTCATTTTAGCTTCGAAGCTGAAATAAGATCTTGGGTTCATTCTATTGTGAAAAGAGATTTGTAGTCAAATGATCTGAATTCAAAGCCAGGTTCATTACATATTACCTCTGGAGTCTTAGACAAATCATTTAATTTCTCTGAACTTCAATTATCTCATCTCAGTTCTACTAGATAACTTGAAAGGGCCTATGAGCTTTAAATTCTGTGATATATATTCCCATGCCTTGGCTCCAGAATCATCCAAAGCAAATAGATATCTAGTACTTTCTTTAAGAATCCCAGAGATGACATTCCTTTGACTTCCACCTATATCTTAATGCAGTTCTCAAAGTGTGGCCCAAGAATCCCTAAGGATCATGGAAACCCTTTAGAGGTGATCTATAAGATCAAAACTATTTTCATTAAAAAATTAGATATTTCAAAATTAAATATAGTAACCCATATAAAATTTCTTTGGGGAGTCCCTCCAAATTTTTAAGAGTATTAAAAGGAGGGGAGCCAAAATAGCAGAGTACAGACCAGAACCTAACTGAACATTCCAAACAACTTTAAAATAATTCCTTAAATCAAATTTGGTGCAGTAGAGCCAACAAAAGGTCAGAGGGAGACATTTTTCCAGCCTATGACAATTTAGGAAATCTGTAGAAAAGATATGTAACTCCAAGATGGGCATAGACAAGACTACACAAGAGCAAAATAGAAGCAACAGGAGTGGACCCTGGCAAAAATCAGAAAAGCGGAAGCATAGTAATAGCAGCAACATCGGGAGTTTTCAGGGTACCTTCTCTTAGGGGTGGTAAGCAGGTTAGACAACTGTTCAGAAAAAGATTACAGGTGATCCTTTTTTGGCACTGGGTGCAGTCGATAATGACTGACAACTTCATTGCCCATAAACAATTCTAGGTTACAGTTAAGGGCAGAGAGGACAAGGGAGCAAGCAGAGACTCTGGTCACAGTTCCAAAGCCAAGAGGAACACTGGGACAGAAGACTTTCCTGGGAAAAAATCATCACATATATCAAGTGAGCAGTGACCACACCTTTCCCAAAATAACAACACTTTGGAAAAATACCTTAGGACAGACAGTGCCTCTCCACCCTGAGGTGAGCAGAGACCAAGTTTACCATAAAATACAAAATGAAGAAATAAGCTGAGGAAATAAGCGAACAAAGAAAAAAAGACTTAACCTTAAAAAACTACTATGGTGGCAGGGAAGACAAAGACAAACTTGTGAAAAAATAATGTAAAAACAACTATAAGCAATTTCCTCAAAGAAAAACACTAATTGGGCCTAAGGCCAACAAGAATTCCTGGAAGAGTAGAAGAAAGAGATAAGAGTGGTAGAGAAAAAATTGGAAAAATAAATGAGCGGTACAAGAAAATTATGAAAAGAGAATTAACAGTTTGGTAAAAGAGATACAAAAAATGCTAAAGAATATCATATCTTAAAAAACAGAATTAACCTAATTGTAAAAGTGGCACAAAAATTTACTGAAGAAAAGAACTTAAAAAGCAGAATTGGCCAAATGAAAAAAAAAAAAAAAGGCACAAAAACTCACTGAATAAAATACTTTTGTAAAAATTAGAATTACAGCTGGAAGCTAATGATTTCATGAGATATCAAGAAACAATAAAACAAAGTCAAAAGAATGAAAATATAGAAGAAAATAAGAATTATCTCATTGGAAAACCAATTGACCTAGAAAATAGATCAATAGGAAATAATAAAAACTACTGGATTGCTTGAATGGCATCATCAAAAAAAAAAAAAAAAAAAAAAAAAAAAAGGGCCTAGAAATCACTTCTGAAGAAATTACAAAGAAAACTTATCCTGATGTAGATATATAGGTCCAGAGGATAAAATAAAATTTGAAAGAACCCACCAGTCACTTCTTGAAAGAGATCTGAAAATGATAATTCTCAGGAATACTATAGCCAAATTTCAGAGCTTCCAGGTCAAGAAGAAACTATTACAAGCAATCAAATTAATTATTCAGATATGGAGCTGCAATCAGGGCCATACAATATTTAGCAACTTCCACATTAAAGGAATGCCTTAGGAAACATTGTTAACAATAAGGCCAGGGAAAATTTTTAAACCTTAAAAGTTGATGCTCTTAAAGTGCTGCAGTCAATATGTAGTCAATATGTCAGCAACTTGGGAAAACACAGCAGTGGCCACTGGATTGAAAAAGATCATTTTACTTAATAGTGAAATACTGAAACTGAAACTTAAAATCTTTGGCCACATAATAAGAAGAAGATAAGACTCATTGGAAAGGATCCTAATTTTGAGAAAGATTGAAAGCAAAAGGAAAAGGGGATGACAGAAGATTAGATGGATAGATAATGTTACAAAAGCACTGAATATAAGCTTAGGCAGACTCTAAGAGATAGTGGAGGATAAAAAAAGGGCCTGGTGCACTATGGTTCAAGGGGTTATAAAGAGTTGGACATGACTAAATAACAATAACCCATTAAAGGTATGGAGCACTTGAAATTTGATATTTCTGAAAGCAAAAGAGCTAGGATTATAAACAAGAATAATTCACCTGACAAAACTGAGAATAATTCTTCAAGGGAAAATGGATGTTTAATGAAATAGAGGACTTTCAAGAATTATAAATGAAAAGATCAGAGCTTAATAGAAAATCTGACATTCAAACACAAGACTCCAGAGATGCATAAAAAGTTAAACATGGGAGAGTAATTATATGAGACTCAATAAAGTTTAACTGTTTATGTTCCTATGTGGGAAGATGATATACATAACTCTGAAAACGTTTATCATTATTTAGGCAGGTAAAAGGAGTCTATATAGAATAAGGGCATGAGTATGAGTTGATTATGTTGGGATGATCTAAAAAAAGAAAATGAAGAAGAGAGAGATACACTGGAAGAAAGGGGAAGGGAGAGTTATAATGGGGAAATTTTCCTTACATAAAAGAAGCTCATAAAGAAGAGCTTTTATATTGGAGGGGAAAGTGAGGGTGGGAGAGTGGGGAGGTGGCCTTGTAATATTTGAACCTCATTCTCATCAGAATTGGTTCAAAAAGGAAGGAATATATGTACATGGGGTCAATAGGATATAGAAATCTATCTTACCCAATATAGAATTGAGGGGAAGGGTATAAGAATAATAAAAGGATGATAAAAGGTAAGGTGATTAAAGGAAATAGTAGTCAGAAGCAAAACAGACTTTTGAAGAAAGAGTAAAAAGAGAAAGAAAAGGATAAACTCAAGAAAATAAGATGAAGATAAGAATACAGTTATTGAATCAGAATTAAAAATGTGAATGGGATGAACTCATCCATAAAATGGAAGTAGATAGAATGACTTAGAAACCAGAAATCAACAATTTGTTGCTTACAAAAGACACATTTGAAATAAAAAGGACACAGAGAGAGTTAAAATATAGAGCTGTAGCAGAATCTATTATGCTTCAGCTGGCGTTAAAGAAAAAAAGACAGGGGAAGCAATCTTGATCTTAAACAAAATAATTGCAAAGACAGACTTACTTAAAAGAGATTATCAGGGAAACTTTTACTAAAGATATTAGACAATGAAGCAGTGTCAAAAATTTTACAGCAAGTTTCTCTTATAAAGGTCTTGTTACTCAAATATACAGGGAACTGAAATCAAATTTATAAAAATAAGAGTCATTCTCTCAATTGACAAATGATCAAAAGATATGAAAAGGAGTGTTCAAAAGAAGAAAACAAAGCTTTTTATAGTTATGTGGGAAAAAATGTTCTCAATTACTATTATCAAGAGGTAAATTAAAACAACTCTGAGATACCACTTCACACCTATTAGAAATAACAAATTTTGGAGGGGATTAAGAAAAATAGATGCACAAATGAATTGTTGGAGTGGTGAACTGGTTCAACAGTTCTGGAAAACAATCTGAAACCTTGTCAAAAGGACTATACAATTGTGCATACCCTTTGATCAGGCAATAACATCACTAGGTCTCTAAATCAAAGAGAGCAAATTAAAATAGATAGCATGTACAAAATCATTTATAGCAGCTTTTTGTGGTAGCAAAGAATAAGAAAATGAAGAAATAAAAAGCCTTTGTACAAACAAAGTACAATATCAGTTGGGGAATGACTGGACAACTTATAACATGATTGTGATAAAGTACTATTGTGCTAAAAGAGATGATGAGGGGGTGATTTTAGAAAAACATAACAAGACCTACATAAACTGATGCAAAGTAAATTGTGAAGAACCAGGAATCATTATGTACAATAACAACAAGGTTGGAATAATAATCAAATGTGAAGGATTTGGCTACTCTGATCAAGACAGTGATTCAAGATAATTCCAAATGACTCATGATTTTTAAAAACAGCTATCCATCTCCGAAGATAGAACTGGTAAACTCTGAGTACAAATTGAAATGGTTTTTCTTCTTTTTTTTCACAATATGGCTAATATGGAAATATGTTTTGCATGATTTCATATGTATAATTGATATAGTGTTTCCATCTCAGGAGGAAGGGAAGGAGTAGGAAAAAGGGAACTCTGAAACTCAAAATTTAAAAAAGAAAAGAATGCCAAAAATAAATCATTTTTAAAAACTAACATAAAGAAGTCCTAAAACCAAAGAGTCTGAGAATTATTGGCCTAAACCAAGTCTTCATAATTTCACCTCTGGATTGTTTCAATAGAGCTTTCTTGCTAGGTCTCTGTTTTAAAAAGCTATTCCCTTAATGAAAAAAAAAAAAATCAAATGAAGGTGGCCTAGTGTACCTGATCTAAAACTATATTATAAAGTAGCAATCACCAAAACCATTTGGTATTGGCTAAGAAATAGATTAGTTGATCAGTGAAATAGGTTCACAATCTAGCTATCTAGATATTTGACAAACCCAAAGATCCCAACTTTTGGGATAAGAATTCATTATTTGACAAAAACTGCTGAGATAACTGGAAATTAGTATGGCAGAAATTAGGCATGGACCCACACTTAACACCATATACCAAGATAAGATCAAAATGGGTCCATGATTTAGGCATAAAGAACGAGATTATAAATAAATTAGAGGAACATAGGATAGTTTACCTCTCAGACTTGTGGAGGAGGAAGGAATTTGTGACCAAAGAAGAACTAGAGATCATTATTGATCACAAAATAGAAAATTTTGATTATATCAAATTAAAAAGCCTTTGTACAAACAAAACTAGTGCAAACAAGATTAGAAGGGAAGCAACAAACAGGGAAAACATTTTTATAGTTAAATATTCTGATAAAGGCCTCATTTCCAAAACATATGGAGAATTGACTCTAATTTATAAGAGATCAAGCCATTCTCCAATTGATAAATGGTCAAAGGATATGAAGAGACAATTCTCAGACCAAAATTTTGAAACTATTTCTAGCCATATGAAAAGATGCTCCAAGTCATTATTAATCAGAGAAATGAAAATTAAGACAACTCTGACATACCACTATACACCTCTCAGATTGGCTAGAATAACAGGGAAAGATAATGCTGAATGTTGGAGGGGATGTGGGAAAACTAGGACACTGATACATTGTTGGTGGAATTATGAATACATCCAGCCATTCTGGAGAGTGATTTGGAACTATGCTCAAAAAGCTATCAAACTGTGCATACCCTTTGATCCAGCAGTGCTACTACTGGGCTTATATCCCAAAGAGATACTAAAGAAGGGAAAGGGACCTGTATGTGCCAAAATGTTTGTGGCAGCCCTTTTTGTAGTGGCTAGAAACTGGAAAATGAATGGATGCCCATCAATTGGAGAATGGTTGGGTAAATTGTGGTATATGAATGTTATGGAATATTATTGTTCTGTAAGAAATGACCAGCAGGATGAATACAGAGAGGCTTGGAGAGACTTACATGAACTAATACTGAGTGAAATGAGCAGAACCAGGAGATCATTATATACTTCAACAACAATACTATATGAGGATGTATTCTTTTTTTTTTCTTTTTTAATTTTTATTTAATAATTACTTTATATTGACAGAATCCATGCCAGGGTAATTTTTTTATAACATTATCCCTTGCACTCGTTTCTGTTCCAATTTTTCCCCTCCCTCCCTCCACCCCCTCCCCTAGATGGCAAGCAGTTCTATATATGTTAGCTATGTTGCAGTATATCCTAGATACAATATATGTTTGCAGAACTGAACAGTTCTCTTGTTGCACAGGGAGAATTGGATTCAAAAGGTATAAATAACCCAGGAAGAAAAAGAAAAATGCAGATAGTTCACATTCGTTTCCCAGTGTTCTTTCTTTGGGTGTAGCTGCTTCTGTCCGTCATTTATCAATTGAAACTCAGTTAGGTCTCTTTGTCAAAGAAGTTCACTTCCATCAAAATACGTATGAGGATGTATTCTGATGGAAGTGGATATCTTCGACAAAGAGAAGATCTAATTCAGTTCCAATTGATCAATGATGAACAGAATCAGCTATACCCAGAGAAGGAACACTGGGAAATGAGTGTGAAGTGTTTGCATTTTTGTTTTTCTTCCCAGGTTATTTTTATCTTCTGAATTCAATTCTTCTTTTGCAACAAAAGAACTGTACGGTTCTGCACACATATATTGTATCTAGGATATACTATAACATATTTAACATGTATAAGACTGCCTGCCATCTAGGGGAGGGGGTGAAGGGAGGGAAGGGAAAAGTCAGAACAGAAGTGAGTGCAAGGGATAATATTGTAAAAAAATTACCCATGCATATGTTCTGTCAATAAGAAGTTATAATAATAATAAAAAATAAAAAGCTGTTCCCCTCCAATATATTCTATCTATTTTTAACAAACTAGTTTCCCCAAAATCTGCTTTCTTTATTCAACAACTTAATTTAATCTAACAGTCACTTATTAAGTCTTTAAGACACTTGCATTCTTCTAAGAGAATGTAAGATAGATAAATAAATGTAAGATAATTTTAGAAGAAAATGAATTAACAATTAAAGCATCAGAAAAAGCTTTAGAAGTTGAGCCTTAAAGGAAAAGCATCAGAGTTGAGCCTTAAAGGAAATTAATGATTTGAAGAAGCATAAACGAGGGAAGAAAGGATATTCCAGATATGGGAGAGAAAAGCCAGATCTGGTTGAGTTTATGAAACAACCAGAAATAATGCAAAATAAATCTGGAGATAGGCTGATGCCACATCATGAAGCATCTTAAATGCTAAGCTCTATTTTATAGGCAGAATATTGGAGTCAGGAAGACTTAAGTTAAAAGCCAGACTCAGACCTTTGTCAGCTGTATTTAAACTTTTATCTTCCTCTACTTCCTCCTCAACAAAATAGGCATAATAGGTTGTAGTGAAGATGAAATAATTTGTTTGCCAAATTTTAAAGCTCTATATAAATGCAAGCAATAGTTATGATTATTTTATTCTATTAGCAATAGGGAACTAGTGAAGTCTTAAGGTGGGGGAGATGAGTTAGTTTTGTGTTTGAGGAAGGTAAATTTGACAGCTATCTGTAGGATACTTTGGAGAGGAGATGGACTTGAAAGCAGAGTGAATAATGAATGAATAATGAAGCTGTTGTAATAATGAAGTTCATGAGAGACTGGTCTAGAAAAAAGTTATATGAGTGGAGAGAAGCTTATATTTGGAGATATATTGGATAAAATTGTCGAGGCATGACTCTTGGTTATACATATATAAATATAAATTATATGTATATACTCTGTTGAAAAATCTATAGTAGCTCCCTACAACCTATGGCACAAAATCCAAATTCTTCTGCCTATAATTTTATTATTCTGCTCTATTTACTAACCTCACATTTGCCATAGTGTTTCTTGTCTTAAATTGTTCCACCTGGAAGTTTTCCCTCTCTTCCAACATTCATCAAAAACTATACATCCACTAAAGTCCAGTATTGGGTACTACCACCTCCATGAAGCCTTACTTTCTTTATCTCAAATTGATCCCTCTCCTCAACAGCTATCAAAGATGTCATCTATACCATTGTTTGAAATTAATTATTTTCTAATAGTTTCATGTGTATTATACCCAATTAGGTTATAAGGCCCTTGAGGGTAAAGACTATGTCTTTTTTTTTTTTTTTTTAACCTCCCATAACCACTTATATTCTGTTAGGCAGAAAATTGTGCTCCAAAAGTATTTGGTTGATAAATCTTTTTTTTTTTTTTTCATATTGGGTCACTTTTTACTTCAAAGAAGATCCAGTGAGAAAGTTATTGTCTTTATGGCAACCCCAAGTAATAAACTCATTTCCAAATTTTTCCCAAACCCTTAGCATAGGATTAAAGTTAAAGTCTAAATTTAGATATTTAGTTAAACAATGGTTTTTTAAGTAGATCCTTTGAAGGAAGGTAAGATTTGTTTGAAAGGAAATCAGTTGGAACTCTTTGACCCTTCTTAACTTCCATCATTCCTTGGGCCATAAGGCTACTACTTTCTCTTCTACAGTCTTATTTGTTGAGAAGGTTCCTCTGCTGTCTTTTCAGTGCTTCCTTTAGCAGGTACAGAAATAGTGGGAGTAGGTGGAATGAGAAGCTGTGTAGATGCTCATTTTCCACTCTGTCACTGCCATCCAAGGACTCAGGTGTATTTATTCAGTTTCCTTTGCTTTGGTTCTGTCAATGTCCAGAGCCCTCAAATTCTCTTCCTTTTTTCCTTGGCTTTGGCCCTTTCCATAGTTTGTTAGAAGAGTATGTCTCAGATCTAAAACAGCCTGGTTCAAATAAATCATTTCCTACTCTCCTCATCCTCATGCTAGGATTTAATGAAAGTGAATCAATGGAATGGGTCTATGAATGCATGGACCACATACTACCCAGGCCCAAAGAATTTCCCTTGAGCTTACTAAGGAAAAGTCACAAATTGTGTTAATTGGACATATTCCTATGTTCTATACAGTGATATAGTCAAAGTTGCTATTAAAGCCTCATCTTTATAAAGTTGGCCAGTCTTAGAATGCATGGAACCAAGCTACCATCTCATTCCTTGGTCATTTTCAAACCATATTGCCTACAGTTTAGTCATAATACTCATCTATCTCCCAACACTGGAACCTTAAATTCTCCCCCTGCCTTCCCATAACAACTATAGATTCTGGTATCTGAATCTTAGAGCCTTATCTTTCCCCAAACCAAGTCCCCATTCCCTTCCCAAGTCACTTCCAAATCAGAATTTCCCAATTTTGCTACTACACACATATGCCTTTACTTCCATTCTTCAGTTTTCCATTATGTGTTTTCTTCCCCTTTTCCCTTGAGAATAGGTACCATTTTGATTCCTTATGTTTGTATTTCCAACACTTAATATGGGTGTCTGAAACATAGTAAGCATTTAATTAATCTTCTATCTTTTTGTTTCTTCCCTAAAAGTACTCCTTTTAATTTAAAACACCATAATTTTATAAGTTTTTATTGATATCTTGTTTCTTACATCATCACAGATGTCTCAAATATGCTCCCTTTTTTCCTCCCCTTCCAAAGTGTCATCACATAAAACTAATAGTATTCTTTAGAGAGGAAACAAAATCAACACAACTGATACATTAAAATAGCCTGAAAATATGTGTAGTGAGTAAAACCTATGGACCTCTCAGCTTCATGAAGGAGTGTGTTAGCGGTGTCCTCATAGTTCTTCATTTACGTTCTTTGGTCTTTACAATTTTGTTATGTTCACTTTTGATTTTTTGGTATGTAGCTGTTCTTTCCATTATGTTGTTGAACTTACTGTATACATTGTTTTCTTGGCTCTCCTTATTTCCTCTTTATCAATTTGTATATATATTTTCCAAACTTCTCTGTATTTATCATATTTATCTTTTCTTAAAGCACAGTAATATTGCAGTATATGCATATATCACAATTTGTTTAACCATTCCCTATTTGATGGGCCTCTACTTTGTTTCTAATTGTTTGCACTAACAAAAAAGCATTATATTTTGATGAAGGTTCTCATCTTTCAGTGAAATTCATATAGAAAAAGTGCAAAGAAAGTCAATTATTATACTTATTTTATATTGTCATATGAACTATTGCATAAACAGATAAAATAATTACTTTTTATAGTTGAATAAAAATAAAATGTTATATAAATTCTAGTAGTAACATGTAAGCTCATCCTTTGTGGACTTACTGAAGTTGTTGGTATAATTCTAGTAACAGGTAAGTCAACTCTTCATACTGCTGTATGACTTGGATATATTCTGCTAGACTCTATATTTTAAAAGTCTTTTGTTCCATGTAGTTTGGAGATTATTAATCTTTGGTATAATTATCTCCATAAGCATCATGATTTTTATATTATGTATCAATGTTATATCCAGATGATAGTCAGCAATAGTTCAGTCTCTGATAATGCTCCATATCTACTAGTTTATTTGAGTTCTCAAGTTCATATTGAGGTCTACATTTTATTATGGATATTTGTCATCTGACAATTCATGAAAGAGAGTGAGTTTCTAATATTTAAGTCTATTCACTAGGTTACATCTTCCTAAGAATTTACTTGCTCAATATTATAGATACTAAATTTTTGCAGTTTGTAGTGATATTCATTTTCATGGAATCATTGGTTTAGAGTTAGAAGGGACCTTAAAGACCATCTAGTCCAATCTTTCCATTTTAGAGATGAAGAAATGCAGGCACAGTGAGATTAAGGGACTTATTCAAAATCATATAGTTCGTACTTATTCATTGCCAGTCTGCATTGATCACTAACTCTGTTCTCTTATATCTAATCAATTGTCAAGCCCTGATATTTCTACCTTGACAAAGACTTTTAGATACATACCTTTCTCTTCTCTGGCACTCTCATAGCTCTGGTGAAAGCCCTCATCATCTCAGGAGCAGATTATTATAACAGCCTGCTGATTAGTATCTCTTCACCAAGTTTCTATCCACTATAGTCCACCTTTCCCTCTGCTTTCAAATTTATCTTCCTAAAAGTGCAAGTCTAACCATGTTACTTCCATAATTTAATCAACTCCAATGGTTCCTATTGTCTCTAGGATCAACTATAAAATTCTGTTTAGTTTTTAAAGCCTTCCATAACCTAGCTCCTTTTTACAAGCATATAAGCTCCAGTCTTCTTATGCCTTACTTGTCCCCACATATGTTGTGATTCAATTAACATTGGCTTCCTTGTTGTTCCTCAAACAAGACATCTCTTGACTACAGATATTTTCACTGGCGTGCCTCATACTCTTTTCTTTCTTCCCTCTGTGTCCTGGCTCGCCAGTATCCTAAAAGAAGTTTTTTCTGATCCCCCTTTAATATTGAGTCTTCCCTTTATTAATAATAATTTCTTTTGTAAACATATTGTTTTTACATAATCATTAGTGTGTCAGCTCACTCATTAGACTGTGAGCTCCTTGAGAGAAAAGATTTTTCTTTACATTTCTGTTTCCATTGCCCATAGAATCTGCACATAGCAGCCACTTAGAAAATGATAGTTGAAAATGATAGTTAATTGACTGGCTTACTTCACTTTTCTTCCTGTAGTTTTTGCAGTTGCTGCTGCATTTATGGTATAAATGCTGAAAAGTTTTTTATATTTTATTTTATTATTATATTAATATTATATTTTATAATGCTTTATATTTTCCAAATATAATGGATGAGTGTATTCATTCATGATGGCTATCGCAAGTGCCAATTTTTTTACTTACTCAATTTTGGTATAGTTGTTTTGCTAGTTGGATTACTATTGTCATATTTAAAGGTTTTTTTTTTTTTTTCAAAATAATTTGAGACATCATTATTATTTTTGTTATGTCTTGTTTTTAGGTAGCATTTCTGGAATTCGCATTTAGTAAAGATTTCCATTGACCTCAGGTTCTTCTACTTTCCTACTTCAGATTTTATCTACAATTTAATTTCAGCTCTTATTTCATCCAATTTGGACTTGAGATGAAGGTATTTCTTATGATTGCCTTGAACTGATCAGTAATAATAATGTATAATGTGTATAATTGTATAATGTACAAGGTATGATTGGCAAAAAAAAATATGAAAACTTTGCCTATAAGTGGTAAAAATCTGTTTCCAGTTTTATGGTGATATAATATTGGCATATAATGAAAATATCCAACTCTTCAATCTAACATGTACTCATGATTTTTCCAGTTGAATGACAAGCGCCTAATATACTAAGGCATTTCAGTTCAGTAGGATTGTTATTTCTCATTTATGTTAAGTTCTCTAGCCTTCTTGTGGTACCAGAATATGAAAAAATACTATTTGTTCTATTGTCCTCTATGTCAAACTGATCACCTTGATGATGCTATGCTACCTTTGTCTCTTAAGAGCAGTTATATCACAATGCCTATGGTGCTAACCAATCAGAATCTGGCAATATTGCCAAAATCCAATTCGCTAGAACTCAAAGGTTCTTGTTGGCCTTTACAGCTTCTGTAGTAATCTTAGGACACATGAAGTCCCGGTTATATAAAGTAACTGTTAGATATAACCTTGGTTGTCATTCTCCTACTTTTCTGCTGCCACCTCCTTTCCCATGGTGACTGACCAATTAGCTACAGTAGAAAGAGAACCAAAATAAAGAATCAAGGGTATGAATAGTTTTCAAAATAATTATCACTGGCTATATTTGAAAACATGCTTCAAATAACTGTCACTCAAATATATAAAGAACATTATTGAAATAATCCAATTCCTGGGTATTCTGTCTAAAGTAAATAGCTCTCTACCTTTTAAAATATAGAATTGACCTCAGAGGTCATTGAATCCAACCCATACCTGAATTAAGAATCCTACTTGCAAAATGTCCAGCAAGTGGGCACTCAAAATTTTCTTGAATATCTTTTTTTCCAGCTCTTTAAGTAATTTTGCTGCTGTTCTTCAAACTCTTTCAGTTAAGTGCTCTTTTATTATTATGTATGTAAAATACAGCATTAAAGAAGATTTATAATTCCCTTAAAAAAGGGAAGATTCTTAAGAGCATGGATGGTATCTTAGAGATCATTTAGTTTATTAGTAGGCTAAACAAAGATAGGGACTAGACTGGCAATTTCATTAGATAAAGAAATTTCTTTGACCAATGCAGGTACCTTCTCTGTAACTTATAGTCTAAGGATTTGCCTCAAGCTTTGATAAGTTAAATGACTGTTCCAAGAGTCACAAAGTTAATAATTATCTAAGGCTAGATTTGAATTCAGGTCTGTCGACTCCAAGCCCAGAGCTTTATCCACTGCACCACTTAATTATAACACTATTACTTGCTAGCACTATAATCATAGGACAAGAAGTCATGTCATTTCCCTGACTTTGGGTCTCTATCTTTGCAAAATGAGTGCATTGAACTAAATGATCTTCCATTTCTAACATTCATTGGGCCTAAAATGGAAATTGTTATTTTTGTGCTCAAAGTTTCTCCAGAAAGAGAAGGGAAACAATTAGATAAACCAATTCACAGTAACATATCATTGACTTGGTATAATAAAATTATCTATCCTTGGAGCATTTGTATTTTAAAGGAAGGAGGGAAGTTCTTAAAGCCATTGATTGAGAAGCCATCTCCTGGGGAGAAGGGACTAGTTATCTCCACCAAGTGTTAACTACCTGCAACCCACAATCAGACTATAGCTTGATAAATGTTTATTAAACACTGCTGCATGCCATCCATTATACTAAGAATTGGAGATACACAGAAAAATAAAAAAAAAACAACCTGGATTTCCAACAAGACAGCCTAGCTGAAGTAGTAAGGTACCAGAAAGCATCATGAGCCAAGCAAACCAAATACCATCACCTTGGCTATCATTCCCCTCAGACTCTGATAGAATTAGAATAGAAATTAGATAGAAATAGCTCAGGATCCTGAACCTAAGAGCTTTTGGAATTGCAATACTTCTATTGTTAAATGGTTCAATATCAAAAACTGATATTTTATCATGTCACAGAAATGACATTCTAAGAAGAGGCATTTGCTTTGTCAGTGCATCCTAAGAATCATGGGCCCTTTCTGTCTGAGTTGCAACTAAAATTATCCATATATGTTGTCTCTCCCATTAGTATGTAAGCTATTTCAGAGAAACTGGTCTGATTTTTCTATGTGTATTCCCAGTACTTAGTATAGTGCTTTGTGTACAATAAGCACTTAATAAATGCTTTATTCAAAAGAAATTTGAAAAGCTAGAATTTTGGGGTGGAATCTAAGATTAAAATCCATAAGGATAAGAATAAAGTATTTCATTTGGCTACAAAAATATCAAATAGATGAGTTTAAAATAGGAGAGGCATGGGTAAGTAGCAGTTATGCGGAAAAGATTTTGATGTTTTAATGGCTTGCCACTTCAATATGAATCAGCAGTGTGATATGGAAGCCAAAAAAGTTAATGTCATCTTGAGCTACATTAATAGGAGGTGATAGTCCTACCACTGCCTGCCCCCCTCAGACCTCATCTGGAGTACTGCCTTCAGGTCTGAGCACTATGATTTGAAGGACATGAATAAGCTGATATGTAAGCAGATGAGAGTAATCAGACAGATGAAGGGGCTTGAGTCAATGACACCTTGGTCATCGATCAGTTGAAGGAAATTGGCATATTTAGCTTGAAAGAGATAAAATAAGTGGCACATGATTATTCCCTTCAAATATATTTGAGGGGCTATAGTTTCAGGGAAGGATTAGATTTGTTCAATCTGGCCCATGAGAACAGAACCAGAAGCGATGGGTAGAAGTTTCAAAGACCAAAAGTAGACATGATTTCAGGGGGGTGGGGGGAACTTTCCTTCTCTTAGAACTGTGCACAAGTGGAAGTCTTTGAGCAGAGGGTAGATGATCTGGGTATGTTATATTAGGGACTCTGGTGTATGAAGAATTATCCTTCAACTCTCAAATTCTGCAATCTCTGGGGCAATTAGGTAGTGCAGTGAATAGTGAACTGGCTTAGTATCAGGAAGATCTGAATTCAAATTAAACCTCATACACTAGCTGTGTGTTCCTGCACAAGTCATTTAACCCCAATTGCCTTCCCCTCTTCTCTGCCCCATCCCCCCAAATTCTGTAATCCTGTGCTTCTGTAATGCTGGCTATAGGAAGACTAGAAGAACTTACAGCCCTATCAAAATTTGGGAAGGCTAGGTTTTCTTGACTTACTAGTAAATGAAATTTTCCACAGGGTTTCCCCTTCATATTCCAGACCTGTAAAAAGACCAATTGCTAAAGAAAAGTTTTCATTCTTTTAGGGGAAAAATTAATGAGATACATCTTTGGCATGGATTAGAAAATTCCATTGTGATGTTGGCAGAATTGGCCTCGGCACAAAAGCCAAAGGGGAAAAACCAACCACAAACCATTGGAAGGTGCTAGGTACAAAGGTTAAATTGCTGGCTTGATTTCATTGTCCACACCAAGGGAAAAGATAGGGTGAAGTTAACAAAGAAAATGCATGGTGCAAGGTGTGTCTACTGAGGCAAGGTACTTTCCCAAGCAGTTCTGGGAGCATCACCTTTTGTTAGCAGAATGATATTGTCCTTATTCCAGGCATTCTATGGGCAGGATGGTTGGCTCAGTGGGTTAACTAGCAGAAGTCTTGGCAACAAAGATGCAGGATGGGGAGGATTGGCTACAGTCCTGTCTCCAGCAGGGTGATTCTGCTACGCAGCTTACTACCAGCTTACAGTCTATAAACTTTCAGTTTATAAACTGAGAGGCCTAGATCAGATCATCTCAAAAGCTTCTTCCAAGTCTATGTTTCTTTAAGTTCAGAGACAGAGATCAGTAGAGGGAAGCTGAAATGTCAATTCAGTGAGGAGGATTCGCCAAGCTATAAGGTGGTTCATAGGAGGTAGAACTAAAAAATCCCTATAGTTCAGCCATTTTGTTTTGTGAATCAAGGAACCAAGGTCTCAAAAGTTTAAGTAATTTCCCCATTATCAAAACTTGAAAATCCAGAATTGTGAGTAGGACAAAGAAGAATCAGGACAGAATCTGACAGAGACCAAAAGAAAAGATCCATTAAAGTCTAGCACAATTCAGGATGTAGGATGATAGAGTAGACAGAACATTTTGTCCAGGTGTCCAACCATACCTGAAGTACCCTTACCTCCTTACCTTTGCCTCTTAGAACCTTTGCTCCATTCAAGTCTCAGTTTAGGTGCCCATTTCTATCAGAAGTTTTCCATGGTCCCCTTAAAATATTAATGTGCTCTCCCCTCAAATTATCTTGTGGTTACTTGTTCTTTTTACACAGTTCATCCCTCCCAGTAAAATTTAAACTTTTTGAGGACAGGAAATAATGTACTATTCTATAAGTTTTTATTAAATCTCTAGGGATGAAAAGACAAAAACTAAAAGTTCCTATCCTCTAGTAGTTTACTTTTTATTGGAGAGAAATAAATATACTAATAAATATGATTTATACAAAATGAACACAAAGTAATTTGGGATGCGATAAACACCAATGGGGAAATCAGAAAAGGACTTATTTAGGAAGTGGTATTTGAGCTGAGATTTGAAGAAAGCTAGAGATGCCTACAGGTCTGAGAAAAGGGAAGGAATTTTTGAAAAAGGATAACTTGTGCAAAGGTGTGGAGATAGGCAATAGAATATCACGTAATAGAGTATATCAAGCAGATTGTTTTGTCTGTAACCCAGAATGCATCTGTAGGGAATTATGGAAAAATCAGTTTAGTTGAGAAGGGCTTTAAATTACAAACAGGTATTTATTTTTGTCTTTGTATCTCCAGTAGCTTATACTAATAGTTATTTGTGGAACTGAACTGAAATTCCATATTTGGCATTTACTAACTAGGCAAGTCACAACCCTTGTCTGAATCTGTTTCCTCAGTCATCATATTGGTATAATAATAATAGCCCTTACTGCCTAACTTGAAAGATTATTGTAAAGAAAAAGTTTTATTAGCATTAAGGCACTATAGGGGGTTATCATTAGGAATCAGGTGTACATGAGGGTCACAGCTGGACATAGGGTAGAAGACTGATTGCCACATTAACAGTGGTGCCTTTCAAAGTTTCCTTTGGAAAATGAATTGGGATAAGTCTTCTCACCAAAATTATAACAAAAAGACAAACAAAACTCTTTAAACAAATCTAGAAAATACACTAGACCAAATCCAAATCAGGATATCCAAGAAAAAGTCTGAGTGAGTCATTTTCCCAGCTCATATCAGCATGAAGAGACAGACAGAGAGGTCTGTGAAAACTAGAAAAAGGGTTTGGTCAGTCATAGAATTCCAGTGTCCAGGGATTGAAAGTGGATATTGAATTGAAAGTGAAGATATTTAAGACAAGATCTCAGATCTATACTAGGCCAACATGACCCCATGCAGGACATAGGAACAGCTGTCAATTGGCACCTTTATAACTCATTACTCAGTTCCAGATCATAGATCCAGATAGACTGAGAAGTGGACCAGTGCCCAAAGGAAGCTATCACCGGCCCTTGGCTGGGTTGTGAGCAATAACAAGTTCAGAAAGAAGCAGAGCTGTGTAGTTTTGATCCCAGGAACAAAGAAAGTTCTCAGTTCTAATTCCCAACTCAGTTTGAAGTTTGAAGAGGGCTGGAATTCCAGGCCAAAGGGAAGACTACAGTTTTGTCATTCTGAACTGAAAAGGCTTCCCAGCTGGCTAATATTGACTAAGTTCAGTAGCACTCTACTGAAATTGTAAAAGAGGTGAGCCCATAGGTTGCTGCATAGACCCAAGCCTAAGTCAGAAATTTATAGAGCGCAAACAGAGAAAGGAATATGGGGAGGGCCAGTGGAGCATAGAGAGTAACAATCAGACTTGCCTTGGATCAAACCATTTTGGGAGTACTGAGAGTTTACAGGTCCCCAAGCCTGAGCTATCCATGTTTTCCTAGAATAACACAATACTCAATACCTCAAGAAAACAGCAGTATGGCCAGCCCAGACATTCTCTTCTGAAGTAGACAGAATCTAGCCCCAATATAAAGGCTGAAGTTGGGAAGTAAGCTAGAAGAATGAGCAAACAATCAAACAAAAAGAATCCCACCATAAAGAGCCATTATGGTAACATACCAAAATACAAACCCAGAAGAAAGGCTCCAAAACATCTACAAGCAAAGCCTCAACAGAAAAACACAGCTTGAATATAAGTTCATCTAGAATTTCTGAGAGGCAATGAAAAAAGAGGGGTTTTTTTCTTCCACAAATGGAATGAGAATATAAAGGAAAAAATTCTGAAGAGAAATTAGAGGTCTAGAAGAAAGAATTGGAATAAAATTTAACATCTATGAACAATATAAAACCTTGCCCAAGCAATAAAACTTCCTGAAAATTAGAATGGACAAAATGAAAGCCAGCGATTTCATAAGGTAACAAGAAATATTAAAATCACTAGAAAAAAAAAAACAACAGAAGAAAATTTAAGGCATTTCAAAGGAAAAAAACCGACCTAAAAACAGGTTAAGGAGACAAAAGTTGAGGGTCTTTGAACTATTTAAGTACCATGGTCACAAAAAATATCATATTTCAAGAAATTTGTAAAAGAAAACTGCCCAAACCTCTAAGAACAAGAAGGCAAAGTAGAAATAAAAATAATTCACATTACCTCCTGAAAGGAACCTTAAAACAAAAACTCCTGAGAGTATTATAGCAAAAATCCAAATCTTCCAGGTCATTTTTTTAAAATGCTGAAAACAGCCAGAAAGAAAAAATTGAAATACTGAGTGTCACAGTAAGGATCATACATGATTAGCAGCAATCATATTAAAGAATAGAGAACCTGGAATACAATATTCTAAAAGGCAAATGATATAAGCTTATAACCAAAAATAAGCAGAAAACCTAAATGTAATCCTACAGGAGAAAATATACTTTTAATGAAATAGAAGACTTCCAAGCATTCTTGATAAAAAGACCAGAGCTACACAGAAACTTTGAAGTGCAAAGACAGGAATCAAGATAAACATAAAAAAGTAAACATAAAAAAAGTAGTTTCTTCCTTTTATTCTGAGTCTTCTTTCATATGATCAGTGTGGAAATAGATTTAACGTGATTGTACATGTGTGTGTGTGTGTGTGTGTGTGTGTGTGTGTGTGTGTATATGTATATATATATACTTCTGTCTTAGGGAGGAGAAGGGAAAGGAGGGAAGAAGGAAAATTTGAAGCTCAAAATTTTGCAAAGATGAGTGTTAAAAACTATCTTTACATGTCACTGGAAAAATTAAAATATTATTGTTTCTTTTTTAAATAAACATAAATGAATCAAAAGACTAAAGAAAGATAAATTGCTTATATTCTGATAATAGGAGATGATACATGTGCCCTCTCTAAAACCTATCATCCTTAAAGGGTCACAGAGAGATCTTAGCTTGAAAATAATTCTGTTATATCTTGCTAATCTTGAAAGAAGAATTGGAAAAGAGGGAAAGTAGAATACACTTAAAGGAAAGGGAAGGGAAAGTTAGGGGGAATTATTTCAGAGTATACAAGTAGAACTTTATGAAAACAAAACAAAACAAAACAAAAAGGGTAGGTGAAGTGGTTGGCAATTGTCAATCTTAACCTTCATCTGAATTGGTCAAGGAAAGGAAGAAAACACACACACACACACACACACACACACACACACTGATTACAAAAATATTTCACTCAATAAGGAAATAGGAGAGAAGAGGAAAAAGAAAGACTTAGAGGGAGAATAGTAGATTAAGACGTGTCCTAAGTCAAACAAATGTACAAAAATATTTGTGGTTCTTTTTGTGGTAGCAAAGAATTGGAAAACAAGGGGGTGCTCATAAACTGGGGAATTACTGGACAAATAATGGCACATGAATGTGATAGAAAACTTATACTATAAGGTATGGTAAGGAGGTTAGTTTTAGAAAAACAATAAAAGATTTGCATGAAATAATGAGTGAAGTGAACAGGACCAGAACAATTTATACAAAGACAACAATATTGCTAAATCAGCTTTGAAATACTTAGAAAGCCTGATCAGAAGGCTAATAATGAAGCCAGCTTCCCATCTCCTGACAAAGGTGTAAAATACTCAGACTACAAAATGAGATTATATCTTTTTTTAATGACACAATGCTGAAATTTGTTTTGCTTGACTATATATTTTTGTAGAAAGTGTTTTGTTTCTTTTTCTCTTTGTGTGGTGGGAAGGGGAGAGAGTAGAAGAGGGAAAAAAAGATATTTTTACTGATTGAAAAAAAATTTAATTTTAAAATTTTTTAAAAGGAAAGGCCCTCATAACTGGGGTTTTACAAAGTTCTCCTCCTCCCCCAAGGAGGCCTTGGCCTATCAGTATTAAATAATATGTCCCAATAAAAGGATATTTTATCCATTTTTACAAATAGTGGAAATCTCAAAGTGTTCCAGATCATTTTCCCTATGGTATGACATACACCACAGCTTTCCTTGAGATTTATAACCTACTAGTCATGGGTGGTTTTTACTTAGAAGTCCTGAGTGTTCAGGAATGAGGTTGTTCATGCTAGTCAAATCTCTTCCTATCTCTGAGGCTATTTCCTCATCTGTAAAATGGAGATAATGCTACTATACTGTCTGACCTACTGATTTGTTGGAAGGAAAGTGCTTTGTAAACTCTAAAGTAGATAGAAGGGAAGAAAGCAAGCAGAAAGGAAACAAGCATTTATTAAGTGCTTTGTATATACTAGGTATTGTGCCTCCTGTTAGGGATACAATTACAAACAAAAAAATAGTCTCTACCCTCAAAGAGCTTACACTCTCAGAAAGGAAAATAATAAATGAAAGCAACTGAAAGGGATAGAGAAGGCAGGGCATCCTAGACCCCATAGGCTCCAGGAAAAATTCACAAATGGGAGGAATTGGGCCATACAGAGGGATGTTCCATATTTAGAAAGCCATAGATTGGGTATTGAGGGATGAGGAATCTCCAAGCACTAAAGGAAGTTCCAGAATGAGAAAACATGGTTTGGAAGTCCAACGGGGATCATTTTTGTGAAAAGTCTCAGTGACACAATGGAGTGAATGGGTAAGTTTCAGTTAGACAGATTTCAGCTTACTAAAAAAAATAATTCTCTAACAATTACGGTTATTCACAAGTATAATAGCTCTGGGCTAATTTCAGATGTAGTGGATTCTCCTTTACTGGAGACTTTCAAACAGAGACTGGATGACAAGTGGTGGGCATCTTGTAGAAGGTAATCTTAGTCAGATAAAGGTTGGACTATATTGTCTTGGAGGATCCTTCCGACTCTGAAACCCTGTGAATCTGATAGTCAAGGCTATGCTGGAGCCAGCTCATAGAGGCTCCTGAAAGCTGTCAAATTTTCAATGAGTATTTACACCTTAGAGAGTAAACAAATGCTTCAAATTAGGGCTTTCTTTATTTTTGATTGTCTCTAGCCTTAAGAAAGTGATGGGGAAAATGTTAATAATACAGATTAAATTTTAAAGTGTTGTGTATTTTTGGAAAGCCAGTTGTTAAACATTTACCACCACACAATTGGATATATTCCAATGGTCAAAGTATTAGACACTGCTTCAATCTATGCATTCAAGTAAACTTTGCCCTTTACCCCTTATTCCATTTGCTGAACTCTTCCTGGTACCCAGATCTCTCTTCCCCACCCAACCCCCTCCTTACCCCCAAATAGTAAAATTCTGCCTTGTTCATCAATCTTTTGTTTTCGCCGTTTCTCTGATTAGACCCCTAGCCATCTGCTCCTCCTTGGATAAGTTGCTGCCTTGGCGCATAATAGGACCTTAATAATGCTTTTTGATTGAGTGAGTAGTATTCCCTGTACAAATCCTGCTCACTAAATCCCTAAGCTTCAAGGCCTGGCACTGCCTCCCCTTATGTTTGATCTCTCCCCAATCAGAAAGCATTTTCCATTTCGGATCTCACATGCACCTATGCCTTAGCAATATTATAATGTACTAGAATTATATAACATTATGTAATATTTGTATGAGTGGCCAATCTCCCAATCTATTAAATGGCAAGTGAGCTCTATGAAGGCTAAGACCAGGGATTGTATCTTATCTAATTAAAAAAAAATCTCTCATAGTATCTAGTTCAATGATCTACAGATAGAGAAAGTTACAGATATCTTATTACAGATCTCTTCCAGGAGTTTCTGTGATGTCTTAAGGTTTATCAGTGATGGTAAATGTTTAATAACCAGTTCTTCACTCCACCCCCCCCCAAAAAAAAGTACACTCTCTGTACTGTTTAATTTATAGTATTAACATTTTATCTATTACTTTCTTAAATCTAGACCACTACTGGCAAAAGGATCTCTCCAGGTTACATACTGACTTAATTTTTAAATGTAATATAATCTATGTCTTATAGTAATTTTTTTTGTTAAATATTTTTCAATTACATTTTAATCTGGTTTGCAAATTACATGTTTGATACCTCTGATCTAGACAATCAACAAAATAACAAATCAAACCCTGAATTGTAACATTTACCTATTTTCAAGGTGTAAATGTAGACACTGAAAATTTAACAATCGGCTCTCATTAGACAGTTTGAATAGGATCCAGCACACTTCTGAAGCAGTCAACACAATGGTTATCCATAAATAGGAGCATCTGAAGGATTGTACCATCCATAAGGAATTATTCCTCAAACTGAAATTTGCATTGGATCTCTTCCATCACAGTGGCAATTTTTTTTTTTTTTTGGTGGAGCATTTATTTCCCTGTTGTATTTCTTACCTGATGTTATTAGAATGTCATTGAACAGAATTCTTTCTATTATTACATCTTCAAAGGAATCTTGAACGATCGATACATTCTTGGTAGACATTTTATTATAAAAGAGTCCATGATGTAGAATTTCTAGTCACCTGAATACTTTTTTATAATCAACAACAAAAAAAAAAGCATAATGGAATCATGTATTCTCTACATCTTGCAGCAAATTGTGAGATGATAAAAAATGTGATCTATGGTTGAATATTCTTTGAAAAAGTCTACTTGTTTCCTCTTAATAAAGTATGATCATTAAGGTTAATCTGATTTATATATAGAGAACACTCATATTTTTTATATTTGGCAGAGTAGGCACATAGATTGGTAGTCATTGATGTTTTCTTGTTTCTTGTTTCTGTTTTTTTTTTTTTTTTTTTTTTTTAAGGATCAACAAAGTCTGGGTTTTAATTATGTCTTTCCCTCTTCCTTTGGATAACCTAAAAGTCAGTTCTTTAATGTCCTGACAATTTTGTCACCTCCTGCATGGATCTCTTCTATATATATATATATATATATATACACATATATATTCTTGATCTAATTTGTCTGCTTTTCCTGTCTCTGTTCTCTTTAGTACTACTTCTAATTCTTCTCTAGACACTTCAGGGATTATAATATTCAAGTTCGAGTGTGGTGATTCCTCTATCCTTGATAGAAAAAAAGATTTTTTAATAACAATTTTCGCAATTTTTTTTCATTTTTTCTATTGTTCATAGTCCTCTTTAATTTTACATCCTTTGGACAACTTTGCTTTAGTTGAATATTTTACCAAGCTTTCTTTAGATTGTTTTTTTACCTTTCACTGTTTTAGGTGATGGCTCATAGCTATTCATCATAAAATTTTACAGAGAAGTTTATATCCTAACCCAATATTGTCTTTGATAACCATTCTTTCCAACAAGTCAAGTATTTGCTGACTAAGGTATTTTCTGGGATCTTTTGGTTTTCTTGTTATGGCAACTTAATTTAGATCAGTTTGACTTGTGGATGAAATCATGGTTGGTTTCAATGTCTTGTCTGTTGTTTATTTCCCACATTAAATTTTCAATAGCTTGTTTAAATAATTCCATATTAAACCTTCTTATTTGTATTCCATATATTTTTCTCATCAGCATTTTTTCTCGTTTATTATAAATGCTGATCTTAGCTATGATGATTGATGGTTTGGCTGTATACAGAGAGCTGAGTTATAACTCCCCTGTCCATAAGTCTTTTATTATCACTAAAATGTAGTCAGTTTCATCCCATGTAATGTTGTTTGAAGCTTGCCAAGGCTGGCACCTATCTTTGTTTTTTGTTTTTGTTTTTTAAAGAAAATGTTCATGATATAAGAGCATGAAGCATTAATACAAACTATGCCTTTGGGCTCCCTCATTCACTTTTTCTGAACTAATCTCTCATATATTTTTTCCTGCCTTTGTATCTAAAGTCATAATTATCAAAATGTATGTTGATTTGACATGGAGGGCTTTTATCAAATTCTTCATAGGATTTATTTATCACTTTGTCCATATGAACTGATATTGGTACAAAAGCTGCAATTATTTTCATAGTGGTCCTTATACAAATATTTGCCATTAATAGTGTGATAATTCCTACTTCATCGTTTTTTTCTTTGCCTCTTTAAGAAGTATCTGTGAGCTATCCTTCCATTGCAACTTTCTTCATTCTTTTGATTTTATTTATAATAAAAATGTCAAAATTTTCATTATTTGGTTCTCCCAGCATTCATTTGTCTTTGGACAAGAATCTCACATTTAGAGTCAAACTCTAATTATTTTGACAATCAAACTAAAGTTTATGAATGATGGTCCCCAGTCTTTGTCCCCAGAATTTCCTTTCCTGAAAAACAGAAAGGGAAGAGAAGATGGGTCAGAGCTGAGGGGCTATTCAAAACTGCATATCTAGCTAAGAAATGTAGAACAATAAAGTCTCTTATCTGTTGTTCCTTGTCTCTTGGAAAAACCCCATCCTGTATGATTCACAATATCGTGCTTAAAGACATCCTGTCCCTTTACCTACATGAAAAAAAAAAAATCCTGGTTCCTTGCTATCCCTACGTAGGCTGTTATCCTGCTAGCTAAGCCCCCAATTTCAGTAAAAAACAAAACAAAACAAAACTCTCCCAAACTTCCTTTAATTCCTAGACTCTCCTAGAGACTAGTCTGTCAGGTATGGTGTGACTAAGAAAATCTCTGAATTCTTTCAAACTATGTATTATAATTATCACATACTTCATGGACTGTCTAAAACTTACATGATTCTTGGTATTCCCTACCTTATTTCTTGCCATTCTTCTACCATTATAACAGAGCAGCTGAGTAGTACAGTGGATAGAGTGCCAGGCCTGGAGTCAGGAACATTCATCTTCCTTGGGTTCAAATCTGATCTATAACATTTACTAGCTGTGTGACCCTGGACAAATTAACTTAAGCCCCATTTACCTCAGTTATCTCCAATATTGAAATAAATATATATTTTAAGAGAGTTCATTAGTAGTTAGGAGTCTCAACAGCCAATCAATCGATAATCAAGGGTCTATTATGTATCAGATATTGAGAAAAGACTTTGTGTATTAACTTGGACTTCAGGACAAACCTATGGAGATGATATCCTGCTATGATCTAGGCACTTGAAGAAGCTATTCTTGAATTTTAGACTTTGCTGAAGGGGTTGGTAAATTGAATATTTAAACATATTTGTGACATTTACTAAAATATATGTAAAGGTTAAATAAAGAATATTTATAAAAATCTTTATAAAATATGAATTTGTTATTGGACTTTAAAATGGAATAAATTCTAAATAGGCCATAATGGGACATAATAGAGAGAAAAAAATCATTGGAAGGGAAAAATATGACAGTAGTTAGTATTATAATTTCAAAGCCTTTACATATAAGCAGATCACAGCTTGTTCTTGATCCAGCTGAGCTGCATAAAACCAGGATCCATATAGTGCTCGTATCAGAGCTTCCTAAGTATATCATTCTGTGTACTCTATGGCCATATGAATTAGTAAATGCTTCACACATAAACACACACCAGGGACCACACCCAGAGTAATGACATCATAATGTCCAATGTCAGCTTTTGAGTATTTATAGAGAAATCTTTGCTGTTTCTGCCAAATATGTTGTAATCTTTGGTAGTCTCAGTTTTCAATAACTAGGTTAATGTAACTAAGTCACCAGAGCCCTCCTTTGGAAAGCCCATCTGCCCCAGTGAGTATCTATTATCATTTCTATGCTCTTCTGGTGGGAGACTCAGTCAGCCATCCTATTTGGTTCTTTCTGCTGGGCTTCTGATCTCATACCTAATGTGGTCATTGACTACAAGTGGCCAGGATCCGGAATGGGTTGGAATACATTCAACATCCAAGGTTTGGGGGGTGGAGCTCAACACATCTGAAGATATGAATTTCTAACAGGGTATCCACTTAACATAAGTGCCATTATTATATCCAAATTTAAAGTATTAGTTCTAAACTGCAGACCATCTTTTACCCACTCCCACATAAAATTTTTTAAATTATGATGTAGGCCTCAGAGGAATAAAAAAGACTGAGACAAAGTCATTGACTTCAATTTGCTTACAATCTAATAGAAGAAATAAGACACAAGCACAAATAATTTTGATATAATGTAGAGTATGACAAGATATAGTGATATGAGATTTCAGATTGCTTGGAAGAAAGGGTGGGAATCAGAAAGGACTTCATTGGAGAAGGTATCAGTTTAGCTAGACCTTGAAGAATGAGCAGTTTTCAAATTTATTCTAACCTAGGTTAATTCCATGTTACAAAAGAGTTTAGAATCAATAATCCAAATAATAATTCTTAACTATTGTACTTCATCCTTTGTAGTAAATGATAACTTATTATTGTTCTTCATCCTTTGTTTTCAAAGATCATCAATTACATCAAAAGGGTGATGTCTTGACTTGCAAGTGAAATGTATTTAAGTGAGGCAGAGCTGTGCAAAGTCATCAGCCTCACTTTCTGCTCCAGAGTCATCTGAGTCTAGTGGCAAGACATAAGTCAAGACAACTGGAGATAACAGTCCGAGAGTCTCATTTCCCCTTTTTCAACTAAAGTCTTTTCCAGATCTCAATTAGTCTAAGGCAACACCCAGGACTAAGTAAGAATTAAGGCAAAAAATGATCTGGTACAAATTCCCTTCACAGAAAAATCAGACCCTCAGACTTTCTGACCAGAACAGAAACAGTTTCCATTTAACACTCATTCTGAGTTATCAAATTCAAACAATGAGCCAATAACTCCTAAGTAGTATGGGCAATATCAATTCTGTGTATATGTGTGTGTGTGTGTACGCGCGCTTGCAGCATGACTGGGGAAAAGTTGCCTCCTCCTCATACATATTTCTACTCCCCCATAATTGTCCACAAGCTCATAATAATTCATTTTTTTGTATTAAATATTGTCCTTGCCCTTTCCTCTTTTAAGATGCAAATACCCTTAGGAGGAGTAATATATTGGGTCTTTAACTAGCCCGGGGTCTGAATGAATCTGCCAAATACTTTTTCTGGCAAGAGCAGTATGTAATAAAACACTAGATGCCTGCTACAAATGAGAGTTGGAGGATAAGGAGACTTTACGAAAGGAAGATTAGGTGGCATATGGTGGAAAAACTCTACCTACTTCATAAATTTTGCTTAGACCAAGTCTTCAGTAAACAGATGCTTATACTCTTGGAATTTGGCTCAGATTATCTGATACTAATAGTCTACAATAAACCATTTAGATGTGGTTTGAGCTGTCAGCTGAGGAAAATATGGCACATTAGAAAACAGACTGGATTAGGAGCTCTGAGTTCTAAGTCTTGGTTTTGCCACTAATAAGCCATGTGACTTTGGGCAAGGTCAGTTGCCCAAGATACATTCATTTTGGACTATACTTTGAGTATCTATAAAAATGAGTTTGAGCTATTCATCTCTTAGGTCCCTTCCAGTTCTTACATTCATTACATTATTGTTTCATTGTTTTTGACTCTTATTTTAATCTTGTCAGCCAACATTGCCATAATCATCTTTGAATTCATTTTTTTGAGGAAGGACTTAAGACTTCTGATTTTATTAATATAGAGAACTCACCACGATTTATAAATTAGGTACAATTAATCCACCAAATGCAGTTAAGCAAATATTCTGCAATTTATAGTTTTGGAATTGGCTGGTTCTCTGAGAAATTGATTCCCCCCAGCATCAGAGTGAGTCAGTAACAGACACAAAGACAGTTCATCCTTAGACCAAGCTGCCTTCCCAAAATTTCAATTGTTCTTCATTGTCATTAATCAACCATCATTTAGTCCCTACTTTCAGGAATTAGGCTGCTTACCTGAGAGCTCTTAGGGATCTATTTGGTCCAGCTCCCCTCCATTTAACAGATGAGGAAACTGAAGTTTTGAAACTAAAAACAGTTTTGTCAAAACAATCCGTTTAGTTAGAACCAAGACTAAACAATAACTGAGGTTACTTTTTCTAATACTTTACAGTGTAAGACAATGGAGTTCTAGTTCTCCATGTGTTATGTTGTTAAGTTGTTGTTTGTTCTTGGCAAACCACCTGCTTTCTATGTGCTTCAGTTTCCCTATCTTTAGAATGGCTTTCAGAACACCAACCTTTCCTGCTTTTCTTCGTACCTATCTGATCACTCCTCCTTAGTCTCCTTAGCTGGCTTCTCCTTCAAATCATATCCTTTAATTATAGGTGTCCTTCAGATTCTGTTTTAAGTTTTTTCTCTTCTTCGATATTACTTAACTTGGTGATCTCATAAATTCACCTTGATTTAATTACCATTTCTATGATGATGATTCCCAAATCTATCTATCTTGCGATAATCTTTCTACTGACCTCCACTCTCACATCTTCAACTACATTTCATATACCTCAAACTGGATGTCCTATATATATCTTAAACTCATTTTGTCCAAAACGAAACTATCTTTCCCCCTAAATGTTTCCTACCTTCCCCATTTTCCTATTACTGTGGAGTGTAATACTATTCTTTCATCCCTAAGGTTTACAATCTAGGAGAACTTCTAGATTCCTCACAACACCTTACTCCAATATCTGATCTGTTGTCAAAGTCTGTAGATCTCAACTCTACATCATTTCATGAATATGTCCCTCCCTTTATTCTGATATTGTAACCGCTAGTGCATATCCTTATCAACTTATGCATGGATTAATGCAACAATCTGCTGATAGATCTGCCTGCTTCAAGTGTCTCCCCACTCCAATCCATCATCCAGTCACTAAAGCAATTTTCCTAAAGCACAAATCCATTCACACCTTTTCCTTAGTCCTTAAGCTTCCAGATCAAATACAAATGCTCTCCTGGGCATTCAAAGCTTTTTTTTTTTTTTTTTTTTTTAAACCTTTCCAGTCTTCAAATACTTTCACATATCCAACTGAGAGGCTTTAATCTAGTGACATTGCTATCCTGGCTATTCCACAAACAAGATACTCTATCTGTTGGCTCTGGGCATCCTCTCTGAATATTCCCCAAGCTTGGAATGTTCTCCCTTCCTCTGCTCCAACTACTAACCTCCCTAGCTTTCTTTAAGTCCCACTTCCTAGAAGATTTCCTCTCTCTTAATTCCAGTGGTTTTTTTAGTCAATTATTTCCTATTATCTTGTATAGCTTGTTTTGTATATATTTATTTCTTGTCTCTTTCATTAGATTGTGAGCTCTTTGAAGGTTGGGACTATTTTTTTCTCGTTGTATCCCTGGTATTTAACAATGAAGAACAATTGAAGTTTTTGGAAGGTAGTTTGGAGTCTAAAGATGAACTGGGTTTTGGTCTTGTTACTGACTCACTCTGATACTGGGTCAGGTCAATTAATTTTTGTATCCCTAGTACACAGTAAGCACTTAATAAATGTTTATTCTTTTACCCTTGCTCTTGATTGCTATTGGAATATGTGATCTGTAAGTCATGGGGCAGCTAGGTAGCACAAAAGATAGAGCATCAGACTTTAAGTTAGGAAGCTCTGAGTTCAAACCCAGTCTCAGATATTTTCTAGCTGTGTGACCACCCAAATCACTTAATACTGTTTACCTCAGTTTCTTCATCTGTAAAATGAGCTGGAAAAGGAAATGGCAAACCAATTCCAATATTTTTTGCCACTAAAACTCCAAATGGAGTCTTTTTGTGACTTAAACAAAAAACCAAAAGCTCATCTATTCCTAAAATATTTTGAAATAAAGAATACAGATTTGCCACTGACTTCTTGAGTTTTTTCCACACTGTATTCCCTCCTTTATTTTTTGACAATCCTATCTATATTTGACCAAAGAAATAGAAAAATAATAATGGAAATATTTTCACCAGGCTCTTCCTTCCTGCCTTTGTCTTAGAATGAACAGGAAAACAAATATTTCACAAATATGTTAAACTAAGAACTAGCCTATAAATTCAAGAATATGCAAGAGTAATAAGAAGTCAGTATTAGTCTTTAAGAAGGTCAGTCTGGACACTAAGCAAGAGTTCTTGATATTTATACCAGGAGTAGCAACTGGCCCTTAATTTTTATCCCTTTAAAATCAGAGGAAACTGCCATGAAAAAAACATTATTACAACTGTAAAATGCTGGACTGCACTGGTCCAAAGACTTAATTTTATACAATAAGCTAGCAGATGAGGGAAGCCAAATAACTTTAGTCAGTCATTCGGTTTATAAGTAGCAGAAGGGGGCATTTGAACCAGATCCTCTGACTGTGAATATATCTACACCCTCAGTGTGTCTCTCAAAAGTGCTATAATCAAACAGATATACCCTATTAAAATGACCATTCTTGAAATTAATCCCTAAAATAACCTAGAGCACAGAGAAAAGAGAGAATGAGAAAAGAACGAAAAACCATCAGGTAATCTATGAGTGTATCTTTTATGGCTTTCTTCTGTGGATGAAGAATTTCACCAAAAAGATTACTTAATCAGTGGCACTTTGGACAGAATGCTCACCCAGAGAAATTGGGAAAAGAGAGACAAAATATTTTTTAAAAGTTCAAAATTTGTGATTTTGTATTTAGATGAATGACTTTTTTGAAAATGGATCCATGTTTCCATTAACTCCTATCTCTATTTATCCTTCACCATTAGTTACTCATGTCCAATTCCATGACCCCATCATAACACACCAATACTGTCCATGGAATTTTTCTTCTGTGGATAAAGGCAAACAGGGTTGAGTGACTTGGCTAGGATCATACGGTATCTGAGATCACATTTGAATTCAGATCTTCCTGATTTCAGACACAATACTCTTATCCATTGAATCCTCTAGCTGCCTCCTCAGTTACTGCCTAAGAGTTCTGAATCATCTCATAAGGAAAGTATATATTGAATTAATGGATTCAGATTGCTAAAAGGGACCTTGGAGACCTAGTTCAACTGCATTTTTAAAGTAGAGAAACTGAGACCTGGAAAAGAAGACCCTTGCTTAAAGTTCTGCAGAGGTGACTAAGCTTAGACTGGTCTTTACATAAATCCTGCTTTAGAATATAAGTTCCTGGAGGGAGGGTAATATCCATATTAATTCAATTTGCTGTGGGTCATCATAGCACATATAGTGCTCTACCACTTCAATATAGTGCCACAGTGCTTTGAAAAATGCTGAATGTCTTCCTCAGAGAAAATTTTGTTACAAAAATAGACTGAATTGGGAGAAGAGACATCTTTCTTTCAGAAAAAAAATATCTAGACATTATTCTAGTTCCAGGATTACTGAACACTGATTTCTGAGCTCTTTACAGAATGAATACTTTGGGGTTTTCTGCTAGCGCCATTCACACTAAGACTATCCTTCATTTAATCTCTATATATCTTAAATCTTCTTATTTATTTACATATTGTCTCTTCCCTTTCCTTTCCTCCCCCACATGTGGATGTATGCTCATTGAGGGCAAGGGACTTTTTTTTACCGGGATATGTGTGTGTGTGCATGTGTGTGTGTGTGCGCATGTCCATCTGTCCATCCATCCCCAGGGATACAATATATAAACAGCACAGAGTCTGGCATATGATAAAAACTTAATGTTTTTTAATTAATTAATGAGGCAAATGTAAAGCAGAAAAAAGATGGGGAAAATCAGCAGGTCTCTTACATGCACAAAACAAAAAAGTCTTAAGACCTATTCTTCTCAGAACCTACATGACCCCACATTGTTAACTCAATTGGAAAAATGAGGGAAAAGTTAACCACTTGTCTTTCTTCTGGCTTTTCTAATGTGACTTTGCTTTACTTTTGAAACAATTGCTTCTCTTTACTTTTTTTAATCTTTTTTTTTTTTTTTTTGCAGGGGGGCGGGGGAGGAAAGAGAGTTTAAATGACTTACCCAGGGTCTCACAGTAAGTGTCAAGCGTCTGAGGTCTTCAGGTCCTACTGATTCCAGGGCCACTGTTCTATCACTGTATCACCTATCTGCCCCAGAAAAAGTTACTTTTCAATTATTCATGGATTGATGAACAGTTTATGGATTATTCAGAGTCTTACCTTTTTCCCTCTCCATTACTTTGTGCCATTTTATCTATTCTTTAAAGAGAAAGTTCCTTCAAGATTTATTAAAATACTCTTCCTCTAGATTGGCTGCCCTCCTTTGTTTAAAAAAAAAAAAAGGTGTATGTAGGCAGTAACACCCCCCTCCCCCCAATATTTTTCCATACTCATGTTTTCCTGTGCCGAGAATTTCATCATTTGAGTTTTATTACTTTAGCTTAAGCACTGCCTACTCTCTGATCTCTCTGCGGATGGGACTGGACCTATAATTTCATTGCTATAAGGAATTCCTGATGAAAAAAACTTCTTGTACCGATGGACCCCAGCAACATTACAATCTTAGGGCCTGGGATTACTAACAAGCAAAATGAGTCACAAATTGAAGATCACCTGTCAGGCAACTGTCAAGAGACAAGACTTGAACTGAGCCAGGTCTTCCAGACAACTTCCTTATCACCCATGAGCCACTTGACCCTCATTTAAAATTCAAATATTCGTCCAAGAAGCAATACTTTTAAGTTTCCCTCACCTGAAAGACTTTAATCTTATCTCTTTCTTCCTTAAGTGGCCAGAGGCAGAAAGAAGTCACTTAGGGACCTGAAGGAAGGAGATACTTTGAATTGTCAATGTCACCTTTGGATAAATCATAACTTGCTTTGCCTATAGCCAATCCTGAAACCCCTCTGCCTCCTCTACGTGAAAGTATGCATTCTTCTTGCCAACGCTCTCTGACTCCTGCTGGAAAAGGGAGCTAGGCTCATTCACTCTTAAACAGAATTCCTTTTATACTCCAAAAGTCCCCAAAGGCAAAGTGATCTTTCCCACAGAAAAGGATGTTTGGTCATTCTAACACAGAAGTTACTACTTAAGCACAGAAGAGAATGTTAGAGGCAGGAGGACCTTAGAACTCATTTAATCTCCAAGGCCCAGAGCAGTGCAGTGAGAGATCTTGCCATGACTGTGCTAAGACAAAGGCTTACATTTCCCAAATGCCTTCTTCCAACTAGACCATAAAGTACTTTGAAGAAGCTGGTAATGAGTGAAAACTGACAGGAAACTGAGCGATGAGAAATTTTCAAATCTCAGTTTCTAAGAGAAGCTCAGGGAGAGAAGTATGCTTTGTCTTGACAAAATTCAAGTCTGAACGAGATAAAATGAGATATTTCAAGACAGTTGTGAAAATCGAGTAAGGCTTCATCTATTTCAAAGTTTGAGTAGGCCTAAAGGACTTTAAGTCAAGGGCATACTTAAAGTGTCTCCTCCCTGCTATCTTAAGGACATACTTAAAGTCTCTTCCTGCTATCCCCTCCCTGTTAGCCCCCCAAGGGCATACTTAAGTCCCCTTCTTGTTATCCTCCCTATTTCAGCCAAATATGGGCAACTATGTACTTGTTGATCAAGTTCAATTTCTTGGATAGTTCCCGCGTTTAGAATGTAAGATCCTCAGCCAATGAGGATGAGGGTCAGTGGTGGGAGGGGGAATTTGCGTTAGGGATAAAAGCGCCGACCCTACCCCTACGGTGCCTCCTCCCTTTGATTGTCTGCTGGATCGGTGGGACCCCCGTTCTGGAGAATGTAAATAAACTTTGCTTTGCTTCTAGAGATCTATCCAGTTGTTTTATTAATGGTTTCTGACCCACACAAGTCCACCCTGGGTTTTCTGCTTTGGATCTTCAAGGTATCTTCTTCAAGACACCTTCCTCTCCTCCCCAACAAGTTCCTTGGCTAAAAGGGGCAGAAGAATTTCCAACTAAGCATTTTTGGAAAATAGGACAAATATCTTGATCCACAGATGAAATGCTTAAAAAAAAAAAAGAAGCAACATTTCACATTTGTTGTATAGTTTGATGTAATTAAGTGGAAGAAGTGAGAGCTAGAGAGATCTGGAGGTCAAACGGCATGGGTTCAAATTCTGACTCTGAGGCACACTTCTAATATAACTGTGAACAAGACATTTAACTCCCAAACTTCAGTTTCCTAAAATGTAGAATCTGTTGGTCTAGATATGCTCTCTGGACCTTTTCACTCCAGATCTGTGATTCTAAAGTTTCTTTTTCAGAGTGCATTCTCATGAAGATTAGAAAGGTAAGAGGGAGAAGGTAATAGAGAGTTTTGAATGCCAAAGAAAGTACTTTATATTTGATCCTGGAGGCAACAGGGAACCACTGGAGTTTATTGAACTCAGGAGTTTATTGAACTAGAGTTTACTGATCTTCACATTTACTGTCATTTTTTTTTTTTTTTTTTGGTCTGTTGCATATTTGCCATTCTTCCCTCACCTGCCACCAATAAAACCAAAGCCTATATTCAGTTTCCATCTCAGTTCTTGATAAAGACCACAAACTCAATTTCTTCTTCCCTTGGGAGACATTGTGGGAAAGAGTGAGGTCTATTTGGGGTCAGAAACATTCAAATCCTGGTTCCACCATTGTGAGATCTTCTGCAAATCCCAAATGAGATGCCTTTACTTGGTCTCCCTGGGTTTCAGGTTCCCCATCTGAAAAGTCAGAGTCCTGAACTAGATCTTTTAGTTTTGAAATCTGTGCTCTTATTTTCCCAATTCATCTCCTTGTAGATCCCACAAGTCTATGCTTCTAGCCTTTTTTGATATAGTTCTGTGTTTCTACTTTCACTTGTTGTTGTTCAGTTCTTGCAGTCAGGTCTGACTGATTGATTTTCTTGGCAAAAATACTGGAGTCTACAGATGAGGAAACTGAGGCAGAATTAAGTGACTTGCCCAGGGTGATCACACAGCTTAAGTGTCTGAAACTAGAAACTCAAGAAAAGATGAGTGTTCCTAATTCTAGAACACTTTTTTAACTGCTCCATTTTCACTTATATTTTGTGCTATATTTGTGAAGATTGGAAAATTATACAAATTTTTGTTATTATCATTCTTACTACTGAGAGGTAGTGAAGAATCAGAGAGAGAGAGAGAGAGAGAGAGAAAGAGAAAGAGAGAGAGAGAGAAAGTAAAAGATTTGGAATCCAGAAGATCTGGGTTTGAATCTTGACTCTAAGGGGACCCCAGACAAGTCACCAAGAAACACTCTAAGATTTGTGTATGTCCTAAGTTACGAAAAGGCTGAGGTCTTTATTGCATTGCACCAATAAAGTTGCAGATCCCTGACATCATTACTGAAGGTAACCTGTAAAGAGCTGACTTCTAGAATCAGGAATATCCAGGGTTTGAGCCCTATCTTTGATACACTTTAGCTTTAGCATCTTGGGATTTTACAATCCACTCTAAATTCTGAACTATAAAATAGTTGCTAAATAAGTTCCTCAGGGAGAGGGACTGGGGGGTTTTTGTTTTTTGTTTTTTTGCCTCTTTTTAGGAGAGAGAATTTCCTTCACTTGGAGTCACCTGAAGTTCGTGGACGTTTCTTACACCAAAGAATCACAGGTGAGGACAAAGAAAAAAATGAGTTGTCAGAGTCTTCTGAATACATTTTCTTTCCCCTTTCACTCCTTTCATGCTGTTCTCTCTTCTTGTCCCAGGTTCTATGCTACTGTCTATCTTTTTTATTTATATTTCATAAAATAGCTGGACTTGATCTAGTATAGACCCCCAAAGTACTAAACTATTGCAGTAGCCTGTTGATGGATCTGCCTCCCTCAATCCATCTATTCTCCACTGAGCCACTAAAGTGATTTCCCTAAAATGCAGGTCTAATCATGTTACATCTCTTCCTGTTATATAAACTCCATTGGTTCTGTATTGCTTCCATGATAAAATAAAAAATACTTGGTATTCAAAGTTCTCTGGAACCTACTCCTCTCCTACCTTTTCAGTCTTCATACTGTTGACTCTCTGACAAGATATTCTTCCATCCAATGGCACAGATCTTTATGTTCTACAAACAAGTCACTCCACTTCTTGGTTCCAAGCATTTTCTCTGGTTCTCCCTCAAGCCTGGAATGTTCTTCCTCCTCAATTACACCTATTGATTACTCTGACTTTCTATTAATCCCAACAAAAATCCCATTTTTTACTAAAAATGTTCCCCAATCTTTCTTAATTCTAGAGCCTTCTTTCTGATAATTATTTCCTATTTATACTGCATATAAACTTGCTTTGTATATATTTATTTGTATGTATTTAGATTGTAAGTTCCTTGAGGACAAGGGACTATGTTTTGTGTCTTTTTATAACCCAAATACTTAACATAGTGACTGGTACATAGTAGGCACTTAGCAAATATTTCTTGATTAATTGATTGAAAAGGTTCAAGTTAGAGGCAGGTGAAGAATAATTGATTCTCAAGGTACTGGAAAAGGGGAAAAATACCAAAAATATGGAAGAAATGCCAAAACGTATTATTACCAAAAGAAGACAACCCAGAGACATAAACACCCAGCAACTCTTATTGCTATTTTCCTAACTCTATATTTTTTAGAATAATGTATGAATGGTTGGTATCTTATTTGAAGGTAAGAACAGAGAATGCATTCATAAATAATATTCTATAATAGACAACATTTTAATTATCACATACTATACTGAAAAGTATAGAAAGCACAAGATCCTACTATGCTTATTGTTTATTGACTATTGTTTTAAAATACATTTAACAGTAGAATAGAGAAAGCTTCCTTAAAGTTTCTCTTTAAACAAGATGTCTGCCAGAGCTAGACGGCTCAGAGAGAACATCTAGTTCTATCTTCTTATTTTACAGTTAAAGAAAACCTCCTGAGGCTCAGGGAGGTTGAAGGATTTGCCTACAATTACACTAGGAGTGTGTTTCCAGTGTCTGCCATATGTATGGCTGGCAATTCTTAAGAGCTATAACAATGAAGATAGTTTTGTTCTATAATCATCTGATTTCTAGATATTCTTCCATCCAATGGCACAGATCTTTATGTTCTACAAACAAGTCACTCCACTTCTTGGTTCCAAGCATTCTCTCTGGTTCTCCCTCAAGCCTGGAATGTTCTTCCTCCTCAATTACACCTATTGATTACTCTGACTTTCTATTAGTCCCAACAAAAATCCCATCTTTTACTAAAAATGTTCCCCAATCGTTCTTAATTCTACTGCCTTCTTTCTGATAATTATTTCCTATTTATACTGCATATAAACTTGCTTTGTATATATTTATTTGTATGTATTTAGATTGTAAGCATAAAACAAATGTTTGCCACTTCATGGTCATAGTCATTACAGAGTCCAAATGGAAAAGGTATTTCCTAGATGGTAAGGGTCTTACATGTAGATGCTCTGTTTTCTGGTGACACTGAACTCATTACAGTAAGTCTGAAACACTGTAGATTCCCAAATAAAATCATTTAACCATTTAAAAGAATTGGATCAAAACTATCCACACAGGAAAAACAAGTAGATGAAGAATGTCTTTTGTTCAGACAATGATAAACAGTTGGAACCCATTGAGCTTATCCACTAGTGTGTATATCTTGAATGGATTTTGCAAGTGAACAATGAGCTAAGGGTAGAGTGAGGGTATGGATAAAAAGAAAAAGCACTGGTTAGCTTTTGGGAAATATCATGGTTCTTTTAATGACCCTGCTACTTGTACATGAAATAAAGGCTCACCTCTTTAGCACTAATATTCCTCTAGTGATATTTTATGTCTACAAATCACAAAATATTATAATCTCCCAAGAATTGAAATTAAGGATCCCCTAAAGGGTTATGGAGAGGTAACATGGTAGTTAGAACACATTATAAATGAGGTAATCTGAAGAAAAAGCACATAAGGTTCAGAAACTTAAAGACTTTGAACTGGAATGAGACCTTAGTAGTCATCTCAGTCAGTAAGCCCATTATACAGTGCCTGCTCTGTAATAGACACCTTGAAAATATAATTTATCTTCATAACAACCCTGTAAGGTAGGTACTATTATTATTTCTATTTTACATTTGAAGAAAATGAAATTAAAAAATTAAATGACTTGCTCCTGGTCAAACAGCAAAGTGTCTGAGGCAGGATTTTAAACTTAGTTTTTCCTGATTCTGGATCCATAATCTATAAATTGTACTAACTAGCTGTGGGTGGGCTTAGAGTGGGAAAGACCTCGTTTGCAGTGCATGCTCAATCATTAGCTGTGTTATCCTGGGTAAATCAATCAATCTTTCTCAGGCTCAGCTTCCTCCTTTGTAAAATGAGGATATGAATAGCACCTGCTCCTCAGGATTATTGTGAAGATCAAAGAGATAATATATGTCAAAAGCTGTATAAATGTTAGTTATCAATATTGTTATGATTACTGCTACTATTCAGATAAGTGGGATTCAACACAAGTCCTCTGTCTCCAGCTTCATTATGCTTTCCACTACATTATCTTGTCTTATAAAAGAAATCACCAGAAAAATGGATGGGGGCAAGCATTTATTAACTGAATACCATGTGTTTAGGGACTGTTGTAAGTGCTCTATAATTATAATCTCATTTGATCCTTGTAAGGTAGGAGTTTTTATTATTCTCATTTTATAGGTGAGGAAAATAAAACAGAAATAGTTTAAGTGACTTGCCCAGGGTCACTCAACCAGTAGCTGAGACCAGTTTTAAATTCATGTTTTCCTGACTCTATAAAACCACCTAGCGCTAGAGGAAAAAAAGAAGACTAGTCACAATAGAAAGTGATAGCAAATAGATTACATGTTCTAGTGACACCTAGGCAAAAAGTACTAGAGAAAAGTCTTAAGTACTTTGAATGTATCCACTGTGTGGTACATTTATGGAAAGAGCTATACAAGAGTTCCATAGGAGAGGCAGCAGGACTGGATGGGTTTCTGACTACATCCCTGGAGAGAATGTCCACCTCAGTTAAGAATACAAATTCACTAGAATATTTCAACTTTTCTCTTAATTTTCTACTACCTTCATATAATTGATCAACAAGAATTTATCATTATAATATAATATATTCAGTATACATAATATTGTATATAATAATATAATATTAATATTATAATATGCCTATTGGTCATAACATTATGGGGAATACAAAGAATTTAAAACAAAACAGCCCCTGACATTAAGAAGTTTACCATATATAGGATGAAAAATATAAATTCCATCTGTTTGTCTTTCTCTCCACCCTGCCCCTCTTATTGTATTTTATTATTTTCCCCTCTCTGACCACTCTGGTCAAGTTCCCAGCATTTATTTGAGCAAGTTTTACCATGCTTAGTTCTTTTATTTCTCTTTGCATGTTATTCTGGCCCCTCAAAACTAGCCCAACTGTGCCTCCATCCCTTTCATCAACCCAGCTGAGATCTTGGTTTGTGCTTCCTGAACAGGTTACACACTATTTCTTTCTTTCAGAAAGTCTTTCCTTATCCTCCAAGCCAGGACACACTGTTCTTAACTAAACATTCTCTTACTCTCTTATGGTTTCTTGCGTCACATCTCCTGCATGTCTTTGACGGTCTCACAGCCCAGCAACAATTCTTCTCTGTTCCCAAAAAGAACTTGAAATTTTGTTTGACCCCAGAGTCCCCTGGACACAGGTCTGTTTCATCCATATTCTCCAGCCTAAACTTCAAACTTAACACTTTTTCTTGGACTGTTCACAAGTCACTAAGTCTTTTTAACCAAGGTACAATGTCTCCTGTATCCACTGATCCACATTGACAGAGAATGAATGGAATCTTTAACCTAAGACAACTCTGGGGAAATGGCATAAATATCCCTTCCTCCCCCACCCCTATCCCCAGCCCACCCCCAGTTTTGAGACATTTCCAAGTAAGTCCAATTTCTCTTTTGGTCTGAATCTTACATCGAATTTCTCACTTCAAGAAATTTAAAATTGCTACAAATATGTCTCAATTTATTTCAATTTAATTGATATTATCTCTTGCTGAGCACTCGCTCTCATGCCCCACATAGAAAACTTTTGATTATTCTTCATCTGGAAGGGTCTTCCTCTCATTGAGGCTGCATAAGTTCTTTTGTCCCATCTGTCCCTCTTTTCCTCCTTCTGCTCATGAAGGAGACACAACAGATCTCCCAGCAACATCTGTTCCATCCTACGCCCTTCATCTTGCCATCTAACAATATATGTCAAAATATTCATTCTAGCATTTTGTGTGGTAGTAGAGAACTGGAAATAAAGTGGGTACTTCCCAAGTGAGGAATGTGGTATGACTGGAATGGGATATGAGAAATTCCGATAAACATGGGAGGATTTTATATGAACTGATGCAAAGCAAAATAAATAGAACAGTATCATTTTCACAATGAGTAAAATAATGTAAATGAAACAAACATTAAAAGGAAGCCCAATTCTGAGTAACTATAAAAGTGATAATGTTCCTAGAGAACAGATAATGAAACATAATTGCTTTTTTCTCAATGCAAAACAGAATTTGCTAAGGCAGAATGTAATAAAGGTTGTTCATGATCACCATATAATAGGGTATTTTTACTTAACTGTTTTTCTCTTTTACATTAAAAAAGCTCAGTTCTGGGAAGGAAAAAAGCAATTCTTGAAATGACTAGTAAAATAAAAGGTATATCAGGCTTAAAAAAAAAACAAAACAAAACTATGACCTTTAAAAAAAGGAAAAGGATCTATATATGCTAAAAATATTTGAAGCAGCACTTTTTGTAGTGACAAGGAACTGGAAATTAAGTGGATGCCCATCAGTTGAGGAATGGCTGAATAAGTTATGGTATATGAATATTATGGAATATTATCATTCTATAAGAAACGATCAGCAGTATGATTTCAGAGAGGCCTGGAGAGACTTTACATGAACTGATGCTGAGTGAAGTGAATAAAACCAAAAGAACATCGTACACAATAACAAGATTATGTGATGATCAACTATGATGGACTTGGATCTTTTCAACAATGAGGTTATTCGGGCCAATTCCAGTGGGCTTGCAATGGAAGGAGCCATCTGCATCCAGAGAGAAAACTATGGGGACTGAAAGTGGATCACAACATAATATTTTCACCTTTTTTGTAGTTATTGTCAGCTTGCTTGTTTTTTTCCCCTCATTTTTTTTTTTCCTTTTTGGTCTTATTTTTTTGTGTATGCATCATGATAACTGTGGAAATACGTTTAGAATGATCGAACGTGTTTAGCCTATGGTGGATTATTTGCTGCCTAGGGAAGGGAGGAGGAAAAGGGAGGAGAAAAATATGGAACACAAGGTTTTGCAAAGTGTGAATGCTGAAAACTATTTTTGCATGCATTTTTGAAAAATAAAAGGCTATTCTTAAAAAAAAAAAAAAGACAAGGAAAAAACAGTATGAAACTAACATCTGTTGCTCACACTTTGCCCCCTGCTCCTAGTTCCAGTTTCATCCTGGTTAATCTTGAACCCAGCCCAGTTCAAACAATAACCATTTCTCTAGTCTTATGTCTCATTGAAAGAAGATGATAATTTTGTGAGTCATTTCTATTAAAATCTTTGTGCCCAGGTTCACTTACTCTTACTATCTTTTCTTGAAGATGTTTCTCCCAGGGACACTAAAGGAAAGACCTATCAAACAGACAAATTTTGGCCATTATTCCTGGGCTTATGAAAAATTATCTATCTGATCAAACTACCTGGGGTCTTTGCCTATGAAATACAATCACTCCAAAGCTTAATCAGTCAATCCCTCAGGCAGGCAATCAAAAAGACCTTGCTCTTTTTTGACATGATTACTAAATGAATGAAAGGAGGAAAATGCCATAGGTATAGTATAGATGAATTTCAGTAAGGTAGTTTTTTTCCTTCAACATTTTCCCAATATCTTTGCAGACAAGATGAAGAAATATGGATTAGATGAGCTTAGGCAAATCATATAACATCAAAGAATCAAGTTTAGGACTACAAAGAAACCATATGGATCTTTCATTTTATAGATGAGAAAATAAGACTCAGATAACTTAGGAAGAGCTAGGAGCTATCCTCAGGTTCTCTCATGCTATCTTGCTGGGGACTTCTAGTTTTGAAAATCTATACTTGTAACTAGATTCAGAATTGATTAATGTACCCAAACCAATTTGGAAAGGTAAGAAGGGGAAGGCAAATATTTGTTAAGCATTTCATTTTCTATCCAATTCTTATTTGGATTTGACTCTACAGAATTTTCTGTCTGGCTCCCTCCTCTTCCCTCCCCTGCTCTTCTTCCCCTCCCACTTTCCATCTCTTCTCTTCCCTCTATCCCCCACCATAAATTCAGCACCCGAAATCTCATTACCAAGCTGATGGACTCAGATTTGATACTCAACACCTTAACTCCCTCAATTGCTTTTTCTGTCTGAGAGGAGAGTTACAGGGGGGAGCAATAAACTTCCTTCCAAAACTTTCTTTTATAGATGACTCAGAATGTTGTAGGTCACACTCCTTTTTCCATCAGTAAATCTGCTTGGTTTTGACTCCAGGGAACTGTGCAATTATTAATCTCTTTGACCATCTAAATAATGTTGATTAATAAAGGCAGTCATCTGAAGGAATATCTCTGATAGAATGTCTACCAGTCTCTGAGGTGTGTTCTGTTCAACACTTTTATCAATACATTGAAAATATAACACAGATGTCATCAGATGGATATTTATCAGATGTGTCTATGGTGTATGCTGAGAGAGACATTATATATTGGATGATAAAAATAATGACTTAAGAAGATATTGACAGTGAAAAGATGAGACTGATCTAATAAAATTAATTTAACTCAGGTATACTCATTTGTGTTCATTGTCTCATGTCTATAGATATTTTCTCAAACAGTGTAGCTCACTATCCATTCATGATTGTCATCCTGTGTGCCCACTATCTGTGTCCTTTTCTTTAGAGACAGTATTAGAGGTGGTGCATTAGACAGAACTGGACCTGGGAAGGCTACATATCAAATGTAACCTCAGATACTTACTAGCTCTTTATATACTGAGCAAGTCATTTAATCTCTGCCTTAGTTTCTTCAACTGTAAAATAAGGGTAATAAAAGCATCACTTTCCAAGATCAAATGAAATAATAACCATAAAGCATTTAGTACAGTGCCTGGCACATAGAAGGTGCTATTCAAGTGCTTGTTCCCTTCCCTTCTATAAGTCCCTTCTTTTATCATTGTTTGCCTTACTAGTATTTTGTTTTTCCAAATACATAGTTTTCAACATTCATTTTTGTAAGATGTGTTCCAAATTTTTCTCCCCATCTCTCTTCCCTCTCCAAGACAGCAAGCAATCCGATATAGGTTATACATGTACAATATTTCTAAACCTATTTCCATATTTGTCATGTGGTACAAGAAAAATCAGACCAAAAGGGAAACAACCATGAGAAAGAAAAAGCAAAAAAGGTGAAAATACTATACATTGATCCATATTCAGTCTCCATGTACTCTTTCTGACATTTTCTGTCCCAATTCTATTGGAATTGTCTTGGATCCACCTCTGCTTTTGACATTGTGAGGTTGCCAATGGAGGACACAGGTTGTCTTTCAGCTTCCTCTTGCTCTCAACAAATAGCAATCCCATTTTCTTCATTTGTTTCTTTTTTCCTTTTTTATTTTTTTGCAATGTAATTGGGATTAAGTGAATTGCCCAGGATCACATAGCTAGGGAGTGTTGTGTCTGAGGTTGGATATGAACTCAGGTCCTCCTGACTTCAGGGTCAGTGCTTCTGACCACTGTGCCATCTATCTATCTCCCAATTCATATTTGATAATGCTTCACTCTGCTTTTCCTTCATTGTAATGCTTGCCTGTACTGCCTATTAAATTTATTAAGAATGACTATGTGTCTTATACTTGAGTTCAGTAGTCAACTAATATTTTATTTAGTGCCTAATATATGTTTTGCACTGTGGTAAGGGCTATGGATACAAAGAAAAGCTTCTGTAGCACAGTCCTTTGCTCTCAGGGAATTCACAGTGTAATGGAGGAGACAACAATTGTGTACAAACAAAATGCATATAGGAAAATTTTCAAATAGTCTTAGAAGGTGCCAAGGTTAGGGAGGTCTAGAAAAGGCTTCTTGCAGAATCCAAGCCTTTAGCTGAGACTTGAAGGTATCTAAAGAAACCAAGAAGAAAAGATAAGGAGAGAGTCTCAGGCATGGAGGACAGTCAGTGAAAATAACCTTGTCAGGATTCAGAGCGTTCTAATTAAGAACAACAAGGAAGCCAATGTCATTGGATCATAGAATAAGTATAGAAGTCAAAAATCAGGAATAGGGCAGGGGGCGTGGAGTAGATACCAGTTCTTCTGAGATTTTAGAAGATAATAGAATAAATATGCATCAGTTAAAGCACAACGAGAAAAAACAAAACATTTTCACGTAGCAGAGAGGTTGGACTTTTTTTTTCTGCTAGGCTCAGGGCATACCTGACACCAATAAATAGGAAAAGGTTACAAGAAAGCAGATTTCTGTCCAACATAGAGAAAAATGTCTTAAATAATTACAGATCTCTAAAAATAAATTGGCTATTTTTGGGAGGGAGAAGTTCCTCATCACTGGAAGCCTATAAGCAGAAGTTACATGACTTGTCAGGAATGTCTTATCCATTGCTGTGTAGCTATTAAGCATCAGAGCAGGGTTATGAAACAAAGTCTCTTCCATCCAAATTGGGTATTCTCTTTAACATACAATATGTTCTTCCCACTTTTTAAAAAGGGAATTCTTCTTGAGGTAGAATTTGGAATCATAGAATCTTGGAGATGAAGATATCTCAAAGGTCACCTAGTCCAACCCATATCTGAATGGGCATTCTCTCTATAACAGTTCTCTATCATTCAGCGTGTTTTTGAAGCTCTTCAGTGTTGGAGAACTTGCCACCTCCTGAGGTAGCTCATTCCACTTTGTGTACCTAATTGTTAGAAAGTTTTTCTTTTTAAAGTTGAAACTAATTTCTCTACTTCTTTTAACCACTGCTTCTAGTCACTGCTTCTAGTTCTTTTCCATTAATCAAGAGGATTGGATTTGTTGATCTCTGTGATCTCCAGTTAAACTAATGAAACATCCCCTTCCATCTCTTAAGATTCTGTAAAAAGAAGCGGAATAGGAGTATTGTTTCCAAAATCAAAGGAATCCCTGGCAGTGCCCAATCAGAAAAGAAGGATGGACATGATCTCTCTTAAAACAAACAAAACTCCAAATCAAAACAGATATGTGTAATCAAATATCCATTTTATACATAGGAAAGCAATTTGCACTAGGCCTTTGTGGTTTTTGAAGGTCAGTAGCTGGAAAACATTTGTCAGTAGAAAGATTGTGCTGACTCAGATGTTGCCTTCCCTACTAAAATGTAAACTGCTTGTGGGCAAGGATAATTTAATTTTTATTTTTGTATCCCTAGTGTTTAGCCCATAGCAGTCACTTAGGAGATGGATGGTACAGTGGAGAGATCACCAAAAGTGAAGTCAGAAAGACCTGAGTTCAAATGAAGCCAAAGACCCTGGGGAAGTCACTTCTCATCTGTAAAATGGGGATAATAAGAGCACCTATCTCCCAGGGTTGCTGTGAAGATCAAATGAGATTGTAATTATCAAATTCTTAGCCCAGTGCTTGACTCATCATAAGCTCTAAATAAATATTAGTTATTATTATTAGCAATGATAAAATTCTTGTTGATTGACTGATTGGGTCAGAGACATGTGGAAGGAGATGGAGTAAACAAAGTATTGCTCTAGATACTTCTTTCCATCTCTACCATGAACCTCCAGCGTGATTTTGGGCAAACTACCTGCCTGAAGTTCAGAGGTTTCCTCACTTATAAAATGAGTGGGTTGAAAGTCTTCTTAAACTCTAAAATTTTAGAAATCTTAGGTATTGGGACAAAGAGATAAACTTGAGGTGCATTATCTACACAAAGGTCCAAGAAAAGGAACTGAATGGTACAATAGTAATAACTGGAGTCATGTTACATTGTGCTTCAGGGTATTTGAAGGGCTTTATAAATAATCTCATTTGGCACCAAGACATCACTGCTATTATCCCCATTTGACAGATAAGGAAAAAAAGAATCCAGGGCTGAAAGTCATGGACTCAATTCTGAGTCCAAATTCTGGTTGGTTCATTTGCTATCTCTGTAATGAGGGGCAACTTTCTTGGCTTTAGTTTTCTCACCTGCAACCATATGTGGAGATATTGGTTCTACCTACTTCACAAGGTTATTGTAAAGAAGTGTTTTGTAAGTTGTAAAGTGTTAAATAAAATGTGAGTAGTCTTAATAATAAGAGCAATTCTGAAGGAAGACCAGAGATCACACTTTTAATTTTTTTTAGTCACATATGTTACTTGTTAGAAATAGGATGCCTATAACTGGGCCAACTTGAAAAATCTCAACCAATATTTAAGGCAAGAGATTCTTTAACTATTTTTTGTTGTTTTTGTTGGATTTTTTTTCTGAATATGTGGTGAGGAGCAAAGGGGAAAAAAAGAAGAATGAAAGTTTCTGTTGGAGAAGCTTATTTTTCTAGGAGACCAGGTTCAATGTTGAAAGAGGACCAATTTACCCAAAATAAGAGACATGGACTAGATAACATTTGTCTCTAAGGCATTTATGTTGTTGTCCAGTCATTTGCAGTCATGTCCAACTCTCTGTGACCCCATCTGAGGTTTCCTTGGCAAAGATACCAAAGTGGCAAAGATACCATTTCCTTCTGCAGCTCATTTTACAGATGAAGAAACTGAGGCAACAGGAATAAATTACTTGCTTAGGCTTACATAAGTATAAATATGCATCAGTTAAAGCACAATGAAAAACAAAATACTGACTGGTAATACTGCTTAGGTTATGTGATATAACCATCTTTCCACTTGTATAAAGTTTTGGGATTTTTTTCTCCCATATTTGAGCATTAGTTTGTTTGCTTAAAGATGGACATAAATTAGAATGACTGGATTAGGTCTGTTGTAATACAAAAAGTTATTAGGAAACCAGACACTTGGAAAGAATCTATTAAGAGGCTTTTTGGCAAATGCCTATAATCCCTGCTACCTGTAAGGCAGGGGCTGACTGATCTGAGCTATAGCAGGCAAAACTAATTATTCAATGTTTGCCTCAATGTGGCCAGTCCCAGGGAGAGGGGAGCAGGTATCAAGATGCCTAGGGGAGAACTAGATCAGAAACAGCAGGTCAAAGCTACCTTGCTGATCAGTAATGAGATAAACCCTGGGAGTAAGGCTGAATTTCCAGCCTGGGTGAAATATGTTTTGGAACTCTCCTACATGCCCCCACCCCATCCCCCAGACAGCTTCCTCTTCCTCCCTACTTTTCAGCTCCCTTTTGTGTATTATCTTCCCCCATTAGATTGCATGCTCTCTGAAAGCAGGGACTATTTTTGTGTGTATTTGTATTCCCAGCATTTAATGCATTTATAAATATTTATTGTCTAAGATAATATAGTATTTTAAGGCTTATTAAGCTTATTAAGACACCATTTTATTTGACCCTTCACAGGAATACTATGAAATAACAGCTACTAATTGCCCCATTTTACAAATGAGGAAACTGAGGCTGAGAGAACAAGTAACCAACCCAGGATCACACAATTATTATAGTCTGAGGCAAGATTTGAAGTCTTTGTAGTTTCAAATCTCTAATTCACTCTGCCATGCGAGACAACATTTTATGTAGGGGAAAAAAAAAAAAATGCTGCACTCAGAGCCAGAAACAAACACATTCCAATCTCACTGATACTCAATAGTTATGTGGCCATAGAAAAGATCTCTCTGAGCCTCATTTTCCTCATCTTCAAAATGGGATCATAGAATTATATATCTAGAACTGGAAAGGACTTCAGAGCCCATATAGTGCAAATACTTTGTTTTCTAGTTAAGGAAATTTAAGTTCCAGGGAAGTTAAGTGATTTACTCAACATAATACACAATTTAAAGCATTGCTGTCAAGCTTAAATGAGATAATATAGGTAAGTTTTCTGAAAATTTTAAAAGTACCATGTTAATATATCAATACCATAAAGTATCATATCAGTTCAGAATCAATTATATACTAAAGTAATCAATAAACATTAATTAAACACTATATGCCAGTGCTTAGTAGTACCTGGCACACTTAGTAAATGTTTAATAGATGTTTATTGTATTAGGTATAGAAAAAAAGACAAAAGCTAGTCCCCACTCTCAAGGAGCTCATAATCTAAAGACAATTATTGTACAGACAACTATAACTACTATATATAAGCTATATACAGGACAAATGGGAAATAATAAGCATAAGGAAGGGACTAGAATTAAGAGAAATTAGGAAAGATGGGATTTTAGCTGGGACTTAAAGAAGGAAATCAGAAATAAAAGAATTCCAGGAAAATAGCCCAAGGTGAGACTTGGAATGTCTGTTATTACCCATTAGACATTCAAGCTTTGAGAACATGGCTCAGAAACAGCTGAATAAAATTATGGGGATGACAATTGAATTACCACTTACTTGGGCTGTTCCTATTGTTGATCATGTTTCTCAGAAGTCAAGGTTTTGAAAGACTTCTACTATTTCCTGAATTTGTGAGGGGAGAGGAACCTATCCACAAATAGACTAGCACCTGCACCTGGGCTGTATTACCCCCTCTGCCCCCCAAAACATATACTCCTGCATACACTCACTCAGAAGGGAGGAGCTATTTAGCTGCTCCAATTACTGAGAACTCACCGAGCTGCCTTGCTGTGAATCAGCAAGAAAACTAGGAAGTTTATAATGGGTATTCTGCCCCAAAAGAAAAACTGAAACTGAATTCTTGTCTCTCTAGCCAATAAAGAAAAACAATGTTTGTCAAATGAATGAACTGAAAAACGATCCAATTACACCTTCACAACAAAAACATCCTTCTTTGTTTCAGAAGAGCCATATTAACCTTGATAGGGCCCCTTCCCCCATTTTGTACTTCCTACTTAGGAAAACTAGATTAAAGGGAAAAAAAGAGCCAGAAATTTAAAGCGAGTGAGCAATAACTAGTGAGGAGAAGGAATGGGAAGGGTGGAAAGGAGTCTTTATTAAGAATTATAGTGTGATAACAGTAGACTACTGATTTTTTGTTTCCTTAATCTACCCTGCTTGGTGGGCTCCTTAATTAAGTTCTTAGCTTCTATGAGTCCTAGCTTTCACTGCTCATCTGTTCCAGATGAACTCAGGCAGGCCAGTGATGGAACCACTGTTTTCCTCCAAATCAGCTTGAGTGGCTTGTTTCCCCACAATTAATTCCTCTGTTGTACATGATCTCCTTGCTTAATCTTTAATGCCATAGTTAGTGCTTTCCTTGTTTTAATCAAATAGGAAGGGAAGAATAGGCCATCTGAAGGAGGCCAAGGGAAATCATAACAAAATGAGCTCTGGGTTGGCTTCTGTTCATTTCGGATACCCCTTGCAGCATAGGCCAGGACCTTACTTCTGCTGAGTCAGATGCTCTTAATGTGAAGTTAGAATTAGTTCATTTATCCAATTTGGTTTAGCGTCTTAGACCTCCTACAATCCATGCAGCAGGTGCAGTCATGTAAGGAAAGGAAAAAAGTGTGTAGGGGGGGAGGTGGAGAGGCGGGGGAGCATAGACACACTAGGTAGCTACCTCCATCTAATGGTGTAAATGGAAGGACAGTGAAAACTGGCCCCAGTCAAATCATCTCCCTATTTGTCTGCCATAGTACAGGACATTTCTATAACTAATTTCAGTCACATGAAGTAGCAAGCTAGTATAATGGATTGAGTGGTAGACAAAAAGTTAAGGAAACCAGAATTCTAATCATAACATTTTGTAGTTGTAAAATGCTGGGCAAAATGCAGATAGTAATAACAGCTGCTACCTCATAGGGTTGTTGTGAAGACCAAATGACAGTTCTCACTTTAAATCTGCCTTACTCAAATTTGACTTTATGTAAAGAATTCTGAAACAAATCCACATTTCAAAAAAATGAAAATGATGTGCAGAGAGATGATTGAGTCTCATGGAGAACTGTCAAACGAGGAATTGATTGAACTGCTAGCTGCAAAGATTGCAGAAAAAGAAAGAGAAGTTTTGGAACACCAATCTAGCCAAAAAAAGGTTCACAATGAAACAGCTGGTAAAAGTATTTCATCATTTAAGCAATATTTTTTCCTTATATTGAAAAAATGGATCCAAAATAAGATTTTTCAAAATTCAAAGATTAGTTGAAGATACTAGGAGGAAAAAAAGAGAGCTCCTGTTTAAATTTCTCTCAATAATTTCATTAAAAAGTTGTACAGCCAATTTCAGTAACAAAGCTTGAGAGCAGTGGGAGAAGCAACATACTGAACACCTATGTAAACTTTACTGTACGATATTATAGATTTTTATTATTCGGTAGCCAACTCTTTGTGATCCATTCAGCATTTTCTTGCCAGAGATATTGAGTGATTTGCCATTTCCTTCTCCAATTCATTTTGTAGAGGAGGAATTGAGAATAGAATTAAATGACTTGCACAGGGTCACACAATTAGTAACTGCTAATGCCAGATTCGAACTCAGGAAGATGAGTCTTTCTTTCTCCAAATCTGGCATTTTATCCACCAAGCTACATAGAGTTTCTTATAGTACTGTATATACTTCATCATTATCTTTATCTTTCATTTCTTTTCTTTTTTATATAAATTCTTTTTAATAGCTTTTAATTTTCAAAATATGTGCAGTTTTCAACATTCACGCTTGGAAAACTTTGTGTTCCAAATTTTTCTCCCTTCCTCTCCACCTCCACTCTTCTCCAGACAGCAAGTAATCCAGTATAGGTTAAACATGTACAATTCATCTAAACATATTTCCACATTTGTCATGCTGTACAAGAAAAATCAAATCAAAAAAGGGAGAAAAAAGCAAACAACAAAAAAGGGGAAAATACTATGTTGTGATCCACATTCAGTCCCTGTGGTCCTCTTTCTAGATGTAGATGGCTCTTTCTATCACAAGTCTATTGGAATTAGCCTGAATCACCTCATTTTTACCTTTTATTCCATAATTTTATTCATTATCATGCTATAGTATTTAGCATGTCTGCATTTTAGTATATTTTATGACTTGCATAAAAGTATTATTTTGCATATGTCTTTGTTATTATATAAGTTAAGGGAAGTGGGTAGATAAGGACAAATTTGTATTTAAAAATTACTTTACATAAAGGTATGAAGAATGGTCCATTTATGTAAAGTGAGATGTCTGTATAGGTAAAGCACCTTGCAAACCTTAAAATTCCACATAAATGCCAGCTGTTATTTTTATTGTTGTTTGGTTAAGGTATAATCTTGTCATTGCTGAAATATAAAAAATTTCATCTTGAGGCAGTTCACAGTGGACAAAGCACTGAGCCTGAAGTCAGGAAGAGTTCAAATCTGGTTTTAGATATTACCTCTTGGGTGACTTGGGCAAATCATTCAACTTCTACCTTTCTCAGTTTCCTAGATTGTAAACTGGTAATAATAATACCAGCCACTTCACAGGGTTATTACGAGGGTCAAATGAGATATTAATAAAGCACTTAATATGCCTGGCATAGAATAGGCACTTAATACTTATTCCTCTCCCTTATCTAGGATGACATTAATGTTACCACTTATTAACATAGATTGCTTTGTTATTAATACCAATTCATTTAGAGAATAGAACTCTGAAGAGGGGATGTAAGACAGAAAAATAAGAACTCTGGTAAATTCTAAGAATTGGAATATTATCACAAAGTCTTGGCATCCTAAAAATCTTAATTTTATAGGTAGCCAATAAGGCCTTAAGCAGCAAGGAGTGATTTGAGGAAAGATTCCTTTGGATATGAACTTGGGTAGAACCAATATTTTGAAAGCTTAGTTTGAACCCACTCTCCAAAAACTGAAAAGTCATAAGGGGAGAAAAGTGTGCTGCCAGAGACATTAGATGGTAATGTTTATACTTTTATTCCTTCTGTAGCCTTGCAATAAATATTCCTTTGTAAAAGAAAAAAATAATAGGGAAGCTGCCAGTTCTAGCTGAAGCAATTTAGTGATAGATCACCTTCATAGCAGTATTAGGGCCTTATATGTCTTTCAGAGTTTGTCATAGAACTACAAATTCCTCTAATGTTGGGGTAGAGAGAGATAACACTAATAAATACCAACATAATAGCTGACAAAAGGCTTTAAGATATTTTTAAACATTCCTATACAGACATAATTTCCACTGCGTTTCACAACAATCCTGTGAGTTAAATAATAATAAAGTTATTATTAAATTAAAATAATAATAAATATTATTATCCTCACTTTGCACATAAGGAAGCTGAGGTGAGGGACAATTAAATGATTTGTGCATGTCCATGTAACTATTAAGTACAAAAAGTGATTTGAAGCAACTATATCTATTATTTTTAATTTTTAAATAGTATTTTACTTTTCCAAATACATAAAAAGGTAGTTTTTCAACATTCATTTTTGAATGTTCTAAATTTTGTGTTCTAAATTTTTTTCCCTCCCTCTTTTACCTTTCCCCTCCTCAAGACAGCAAGCAATCTGATATACATCAAATATGTACAATTCTTTTCTTTAAAAAATACGTATTTTTTAATGATGAATGTTGGAGGGGATGCGGGAAAGCTGGGACACTGATGCATTGTTGGTGGAGTTGTGAACGAATCCAACCATTCTGGAAAGCAATCTGGAATTATGCCCAAAAAGTTATCAAACTGTGCATACCCTTTGATCCAGAAGTGTTACTTCTGGGCTTATATCCCAAAGAAATACTAAAGAAGGGAAAGGGACTTGTATGTGCCAAAATGTTTGTGGCAGCCCTGTTTGTAGTGGCTAGAAACTGGAAATTGAATGGATGCCCATCAATTGGAGAATGGCTGGGTAAATTGTGGTATATGAATATTATGGAATATTATTGTTCTGTAAGAAATGACCAGCAGGATGAATACAGAGAGACTTGGAGAGACCTACATGAACTGATGCTAAGTGAAATGAGCAGAACCAGGAGATCATTATACACTTCGACAACAATATTGTATGAGGATATATTCTGATGGAAGTGGATTTCTTTGACAAAGAGACCTAAGTTTCAATTGATAAATGATGGACAGAAGCAGCTACATCCAAAGGAAGCACTGGGAAACGAATGTGAACTATTTGTATTTTTGTTTTTCTTCCCGGGTTATTTATACCTTCTGAATCCAATTCTCCCTGTGCAACAAGAGAACTGTTCGGTTCTGTAAACATATCTTGTATCTAGGATATACTGCAACATATCTAACATATATAGGACTGCTTGCCATCTAGGGGAGGGGATAAAGGGAGGGAGGGGAAAAATCGGAACAGAAGAGAGTGCAAGGGATAATGTTGTAAAAAAAATTACCCTGGCATGGATTCTGTCAATATAAAGTTATTATTAAATTAAAAAAAAGTCTGTGAATTTCCAACAGGTTAAAAAAATACGTATTTTTAATACACGTTGCTTTATGAATCATGTTGACAGAGAAAAATCAGAGCAAAAGAGAAAAAACATGGGAAAAAAAACAGAAAAAAAGTGAACATAGCATGTATTGATTTACAGTCAATCTTTATAGTTCTTTTTCTGGATATAGATGACATTTTCTGTCCAAAGTCCATTGGGATTGCTTTGAATCACTGAAACACTAAAAAGAATCAAATCTTTCATAGTTGATCATTGCAGATTCTTGCTGTTGTTGTGTATGATGTATTCCTGTTTCTGCTTCTTTCACTCAACATCAGTTCATATACATCTTTCCAAGCCTTTCTAAAATCAGCTTGTTCATCATTTTTAATAGAACAATAATATCCCATTATCTTCATATACCACAACTTTTTCAGCCATTCTTCAGTTGATGGGCATTTATTTTCATTTTCCAATTCTTTGTTACCACAAAAAAGCTGCTCCAAACATTTTTGCACAGGTGTGTCCTTTTCCCTCCTGTAAGATTTCTTGGGGATACAGATCCAGTAATGGCACTGCTTGGTCAAAAGATAACACAATTCTTTTAAACATATTTCCACATTTGTTGTGTTATGCAAGAAAAATCAGACCAAAAGGGTTGGAGAACACAAGAAACTTAACAAAAAAGTGAAAATACTATGCCTCAAACCACATTTGGGTTCCCTAGTTCTCTCTTTGGATGTGAATGATATTTTCCATCCCAAGTCTATTGGAATTTCCTTGAATCACCACAGTGCTGAGAAGAGCCAAATTTATCACAGATGATCATCACAGGATCTTGTTATTGTGTACCATGTTCTCTTGGGCTTCCTTCACTCAGCATTAGTTCATGTCAGTCTCTCCAGGTCTTTCTGAAATCATCCTGCTGATCATTTCTTATAGAACAATACTATTACATACATTCATAGACCATAACTTATTCAGCCATTCTCCAACTGAAGGGCATCCACTCAATTTCCAGTTCCTTGTTACTACAAAAAGGGCTGTCACAAATTTTTGCACATCATTCTTTTCCCTTTTCTATGATCTCTTTAAGACATAGACCCAGTAGAGACACTGCTGAATCAAAGAATATGCAGGTTTAAAGCCCTTTGGCATAGTTCCAAGTTGCTCTCCAGAATGATCGGATCATTTCACAATTCCACTAACATTTTATCATTTATCATTATCTTTTCCTTCAATATTTATCATTATCTTTTCCTGTCATCTTAGCCAATCTAATAGGTATGAGGTGGTGCCTCAGAGTTGTCTTAATTTGCACTTCTTTAATCAATAGTGATTTGGAACATTTTTTCCATGTGATGGGAAAACTAGATGCATCTATCAGATTAATAGATTGGATTAGGAAAATATTACCAATGTTGTGGTTGTTTATTTTATTTCCTGAGACTTGTCTATGTGCTGTGATCTTACCATGCTATAAAAACCAATTTTTTTTTTTTCCGGGGTATATAGAAAGCCTCCAACAAAGAATTTTCCCTCCTAATGCAAAAGGCATCTTTTTAGCCACTTGGTCTTAAGGGAGTTTTCTGAAGTTTTTACAAGTTAAATAACTTATTCTTGATCACATGACTTGCATGTAAAAAGATGCAGGCTTAAACCTTTGTTTTCCTAACTACTAAGGACCTTCAATGGAATATAAACATAGCTCATATTTGCATAGAGAATAACATTTTTCAAAATACTTTCTTTTACTTAAAATAACATTTTTTAGTAATTTAACTTTATAACACATTTTTCTTTATACACTGAGGTAGCTGCTGTATGTATCACAATATTTTATGAATAGATTCAGAGAAGCTAAATGATTTTCTAATATTTTAGATGAGGGGTCAATTAGAGCAGTCATTGTGGCAGGGGAGAGGAGAAAAATAAAAGAGATTTGGAGTTTGAGTGGACAAGTCTTGGCAACTAATTAGACTGTGAGGGATTACTCCTCATGTGAGAGTGAGGAGTTAAGGACGATTCCAGTGTGGTGACCCAGGGTAATTGATCTACCTTAATAGAACTAGGGAAGTTCAGAAAAAGGAAAGATTTGAGGGGAGATATAATTTCACTTTTGGACATATTGGGTTTGAGGTGCTTATGGGACACATTCGGTTTGAAAAAACCAATAGGCAATTGGAGATATACAGGGTATATTCAGGAGAGAGACTAAGGCTGGATGATATATAGAGTTATCTATATAGAAATAACGAGTGAATCTGCAGGCATTCATGAGAATGAAGAGAAAAGAATGCCCAGGACAAAGCTCAAAGGTTAAAAAAAAAAAAAAAAGCATAGAAAATGATCCAGCAAAGGAGATGGAGGTATGTCTACAGATGGGAGGAGACTCAGAAGAGTGCCATATCATAAAAACCACAGGAGGAGAGGAGTGTCTAGGAAGGGGTGTCAACAGTGTCAAATTCCTGTGGTATGGTGAAAGATTCCACTTGAAAGGACTGTAAGAAAAAAGCCATTAGATTTGATAATTAAGAGAGATAGTAATTAACTTTGTAGAGAGCAGTTTCAGTACACTCAACAACTAGCATAATGATGAGATCAGAAGACAGATAACAAGTAACATAATGTAGAATAATATCTAAACAAAAGATTTCTAGATGTTAGAGCTATGTGGACTGAATCTAACAAGATGAAATAAATACAACAGGAATAAATATAAGGCTTTATCTTTACATGTAAAAAAAATCAGCTTTACTTGTATAGTTAACAATTAGGTAACAGTTTGTCTGAAAAGGATTTGGGGGTTTAAAAGGACTACATGTTCAATATGAGTCAGCAATATAATGTGGTCAGAAAAAAATGTTAATGCAATCTTGGGCTTCATTAATAGAGCACAGGGACACAGCTTTCAGGAATAGGGAGATGATAGTCCCTCCATTCTCTTCTACAAACAGACCACATCTGAATTATTTGGGGGTACCACAGGTAAAGAAAAGATGTTGAGTGTTCAGAAGAGAACAATAAGGTAAAAGGCTTTCAATCTTTGTCATATAAGAATCAGTTAAGGAACTGTGAGTAGGTTTAGTGTGGAGAAGTCTCAGGAGGAATTTGATAGCCATCTTCAAGTACTTGAAGGGTTATTATATGGAAGAGGAATTAAGTCTTTTCTGATTTGCATATCATGGCATCCCCTCCCTGATGTCATGGTCCCCTTCCAAAATGGAGGACAAACAATAACCTTTGTGTGTAGAGCTGCTCCACAAAACAGCAGGAGGATACTGGCTGAAAGTTGAGAAGCAAGGATACCTTGAGCTATTTTGTGTAACTACAGGATAACTATATTGCCTCTTTGTGGTTTGTCTGGCAGAAATGTGGATTTTAGTTTTTCACTATGAGATAAAGATGAGTCATTTCATCCAAGAGACTCTGCTCTGAGGCAATAGATTGGTCAATGCCAGATCTCCAAGGGGACAGAAACAAATGACTAAGTTGTTCTGAGAAGAATCCTCAGATCTCAGTCTGAGCAGCAACCTAAGACCTGGATTACATCAATACCTTCATTGCTTGGAAATTGTCTATTGGAGGAAAGGCTTGTCAGTTTGGGGAAGTTGATTAGGGGGAAAGGGAGGAGGAAAAAGTATTAACTTCATGGAAAAAAGGGCAAAAATAGAGAGGAAAATGTTCTACTTTTCCCTTTCCCCATGGTGCCATCTACTACTTTGCTAGTAGAAAGTCATCCAAATCAAGGGAGTAAACCTGAAAAAACTCTAGAGATCTCTGGCTTAGGGAAACTTTTGCTGAAAGAATATTGTATCTGAACCCATCCACTGGAGCAAACTTGGAAAAACTCTGCAGTTCCCAAGATTAAGGTTTCTGTTGTGGCTGGAAGAGATTAACACTGCCTTGGCAGAAGAGAATAGCTTGAGTGTAGCAGCCAACAGAGAAATAACTCTGCTAAAGAAAAGAGCAAAGTCGAGAAGATGACTAACCATCAGTGAATTGTGGTACAGATTCTCTCTGAGGAAGACCAAGGGTATGAAAGCATGTGGCATCTACCTCTATAGTATGGTTTTGTAAATTTGTGTCCACTCTCCTTCCTAGGCACTGTGTGCATTGATCAGAGTATAACCTCATTTTATGGAGTATTATTTTTGAAACTAGTCTTGCTTTTCCTTCTCTTTAATTAAAGGTTAATGATATCTTAGACAATTTAGTCAAATGGGAGTAAATTTGTTGGACGGGCTTGGGAGTTGCAGGTAGGGAAGAGTAGGAGAATATTATATCTAGTAGGGCTACCCTCTCAGGGTAACAGCATGGCAACCCTCTATGGGGATCTTTGATCCAGCAAGGTGAATATAGGTTGGGTGAATGAGCCAGCTCAGGAGAAAGAGAAGAGTGAGATTAAGTGCCATACTCTACACTACATATAAAACTAATTCAATCTTGGCAGAGGTGGAACTAACTAGTAGTTGGCAGGGGGAGAATGGTATCAAGAAAGTCCCTAGTGTAGAATGCAATTGGACTGAGTCTTAAAGGAAGTGAGGGATTACAAGAGGCAGAAGTGGATGCTTTCCAGGCATAGGGGACAGACAGAGAAAAGTAGAATGCCATGAAGCCAGTTTAGTTGAACCATAGGGTTCTTGGAAGGAATTAATATATAATAAGTCTGAAAAAGTAGAATGAATCAAAGTTGTAAAGAGTTTTTAACGCCACAAGAATCATGAATCCAGTAGAGTTCATGGAGTAGGGATGGTGACATGATTCCTATATTTTAGGAAAATCACTTTAAGTGGTTATTTTGAGGGTGATGTGCAACTATTTTTCAGACACTTAACAATGATAATCATATCCCCTCTGAGTCTTTATTGACTAATCAGTCTGTTTCTTTAATCAGTCTTTTATATATTGCCATTTCAAGGCCCTTTTAGATACTGTTTGTCCTCTTTGGGACACCCTTTTTTAATCTATCTATCTGGACACTGTAGTGTTCAGAACATCATAATAATTTAAATGTGGTCTGACCAGGTCAGAATATAGTGAGATTATCTGTCACCTCCTTATTGCTGGAAGTTTCGTGCTGACCAAGATTGCATTAACATTTTTGACTCCTACATCACCCTGTTGATTCATACTGAACTTTCAATACACAAAATTTCCCAATCTTTTTCAGACAAACTGCAATCTAACCATGTTCATATTGGTGATTTGTTGCATCCAAGTGTAAGACTGTCCTCATCCCTCCTGAATTTCAGCTTATTAGATTTAGTTCAAAGTCCCTGTCCATCAAAGTCTTTTTGGATCCTGGCTTTGCCACGTAATACATTAGCTATCCCTCCATATTGTGTCATCTTCAAATTTTGAGGCATATGTCATTTATGCCTTTACTTAAAGTAAGGATTAAAATTTCATATGGCACAAGACCAATTCATTGATTGAATTTACATGAGAGGCTTTGGGAGCCAAGAGATTCCTCTCTGTTGTCTTCAAGCATTGCCACTTGTCAAAAATGTCACATGAAGTTATCTTTCAAATAAAGCTAGGATCAAGTCTTCATTGACTTTTTTCTCTCAAATTCTGTAATTCTATGAAAATTATGATAGAAGGAGGAAATTTTAGTATCCTCCCACTTCCTTTCATCAGTCTTCTGCTTCCTCATATTGATAATTTTCCCCAGAATCCAGGGCATTTCAAGCTGCCTTTTGGCCTTCTTAGACATTCACCATGTGCTCTTCTCAGCAATGCTTTGTGCTCAGTCACTTTCCTAATTCCAAAATGTTATCTTATACCCTCTCCTCTTAAGGCCCCCTTCTAGGTCATCATAGTGCTAATGTCCACGTATAATGTTATCATAGGTGCTAATGTCTGTGTTACTCTTACCATTTCATGGATATATTTTAGCAAAATTTCATCTAAAGACATAAATTTCCTCATCTAAAGAATAATTTCTAATGGTGGGCATTTCAAACAATGAGAAAGATAGGTTTTTGGCCATATAAGCCTTTTGATGGCCTTCAGTCACATTATGTGGGCAGCCAGATATTCTAACAATACATGAAACTATTTTTACACACTACTATTTTACACACACACACACACACACAATCTCTTGTTTCCACAAAACGTTGTATGTGTTTATATGTGTGTGTATTTCTCTTTATTAATGTCTGTTTATACACAATACACATTGGAAATCTAGCGCTGGTGTTTCTTTTCATTTAGGTAAAATGTCAAGAATACAATTACAGATACTTACATATGGGGGTTGAAGGGGTACGTGAAATGGACTCAATGGAAATGTGTGTTTTTATTAATGATACATAATTAATCTTGATTACATAGCTATGTTATTTTCTACTGATTACATCTCTAAGAATTTATAACATCTTGGGTTAGAGGAATGGAAGCTCTCCCCTCTTCCCCAGCAAATCTGGAAAATCTGTATATAAATTTTTGGCTCTTCCTTTGTAGTAGAGAATGTCTTGGATTATTGTGGTATTAAAAGATAAAACGTATAGATCTTATTCAATTATTACATATATATTTGAGGCATTTCTGAGTTTCTAAACTTTTTCTCTCTCATCTGCTAGCCTCCATGTGTCATCTGCAATTTCCACAAAATTCCCATTTAATTTCTTATGCCTACCCACAATATATTGAAGTTACAAAGGGCAAAATTACAATGTAGAAGGGATAACTGCATTGCTTTTCTTTTATTCATTTTCAGGATCTCTGAATACAACAACCAAATTCTAGATCAGCAGTTCTTAATAGTGCTATGGAGATTTACTCATAATTTTGTTCCTTTTTTCTTCCTTTTAATGTCTTCTATGTTACAGAGAATGACGGACTACCTTTCAGTCAAATTACGAACTTTTCTCGGGGAACCTATAGGAGAGAAGTGTGTTTCCTTTGTGGATGGAGTGGATAAAGACCTTGCAGTCAAATTAATAGAGAGTGGTTTTGATAAGGTAATTGTCTGTCTTTCTCTAACCCCTCTTCACTCGTTCCATTTATTTTTATTTTTCTTTCTCTCCATTCATACTCTCCTAATGGCAGCCTTTGCTATTTTTATACATTAGAAATTGTTTAGCAGGGAAACCTTGCTTCTATTTTACTGATTTGCTGTGGTATCTCTGAAGGTCTGTTTAAATGATGGCTTGATATTAGGTAGGGGTATATTTCAGCTTGAGTTTCTATTAGTTAATCAACAAACTTTTATTAAGTGCTAATGATAGCCAGACACTAAACAAAATGCTAGAATTATAAAGAAAACAACAACAACAACAAAAACACATACTGTGCCCTGGAAAAGATCACGTTGTAATGGAGGTGTCAATGTGTAATAAAAACTTAGGCAGATGTATTTAGACATTTAGACCTTAAGACAGACACAATTAAACAACACTATTAATTATGGTTCCTACATATCTAAAGGCTGTTGGTGCATTTGTTTGACTTTTGGTTCTTACAGAAAGCATTTAACTAAAGGGAGTAATATCCAAATAGTACTTTCAGGGGTTTGCCAAGACTATGGACAGATAGTCATCACCAACTAGATATTGATATTCCCTAGGGCAGCTTTTGCTCTTTCAAGATTAAATATCAAAATAAAGTTGGTTTCTGATTATAAAATATCCTCCATTCAATTCCTTTTCTGATGATTTACTATGTTATAGTGGTGATCCAGCATTCTCAGAAGTTATACAAGTGTAGTACAAGCTCTGGAGGATCCTACTAAGCTGGAAAGGCTTTGAGGGTGGGAAAACAACAGATTGGGTGTCTGTCATCTGGGACTAGCCAGATAAATTTGTTGGTGCTTATTACTAAAAGGCTGGCCACCAGGCAATCAGTCTGCTTGTCGGCAATAACTCAAGGGATCACAATCTATATCAGTAGAGGGAATAACCATACTAGTGAAATCACAAATATCTCAACTATTGAAGAAAGTTAAAAAAATATGTAATGTAGTATTTTAATAGTATCTTTTTTTGGGGGGGGGGTAAAAAAGGGAGAGAGACAATTGAGTTAACAGTAGAAGAAAACTGGTAGATTGGGAAATGAAACAAAAATAAAGTATCTTGGTTCCAAGAAGTTTAGGATTTTCTGCTCCTGAACATGGCCAATTCTTGTTGTGCCTAAAATTCTTAAAAACAAACAAACAAACAAAATTAGTATTAATTCATTTGATTTGTAAAAGCAAACAACAGACCCACTTGTTCTTGGGACAAACAAGTGAAGTGATACAAAATTACCATGGAGCAAGTTGGAAGTCCCTGAAAATGAATTTATGTAAGCTAACTTAAGAGGTCTGAGTGAAAAACATTCTAAAAGTGAAAGAATAAAGGAAGTGGAATTTCAGACACCAGAAGGGAAGATTTTATTCAGTGGGGCCTTCACAGACCTTTAAAGTATACCACATAGGCAAACATTTATTTCACCTCTGGACATGCTACAATTGTAGTTTCTCTCCCCCAACCTGCCTCCCACCCCACATAAGCCTTTCACTGTGGCTGAAATCATAGAAATTGCTTTGCTGATGAGCATGAAACCACTGGCCCCAAGAGAAAGTCCTCTTCATGAGCCCACTTTAATATTAAAAGGGCCAGTTGTGTCAACTAAAGCATAACATTTTCACTTTGAAATAAGAATTTTCATCCTACTATATCTCTACTTTCTTTATGGACTTGTGTGTGTATGTGTGTGTGTGTGTGTGTGTGTGTTTCCCTGCAATATATCACTTGAAGCAGTCTGGTGTCCTTTAAGATATTCTTAAAGTCTAATTTTTCCATTAAAGAAAATTCAGGAAATAGAAGAGAGAATTTTCTTCCTTTGTTCCTTGAATAATCTTGGGGAAAGTTGACATCTTAGCATTGTCTCACTATGAATATTTGGGTTCAAGATCACTGTTTGTTAATAACATCTATAAAAAGCAATCAATCAGTTGAACCTAAAAAGCTGTACAATGATAACTATGTTCAAGAATTTGAAGGTCTGTCTCATAAAAGACAATTTTGCTTGCTTTCTAGACAATAGAATTAGAAGCAATGGGTGGAAATTCAGAGAAAAACTGAGCAAATTTAGGCTTTGGGTAAGGAAAAATTTCTCAGTTAGTAAAGGTATCTGAAAGTACATGGGATGCCCTCCCATCCAATGGTGAATGGGCTGCCCTTCTGAGGTAGTGTGCTCCCCGCACTGTGATCTTCAAGCAGAAATGGGATGACCTCTTGTTGGATATGTATGTACTGGGGATTCTTGTTTAGCTATGAGTTGAATTAGGTTAGCTCGGATTTACTTTTAAACTGTTACACTGAAATTTTGAAGTCCTATTAATTCATATTTGTTGCTGTTCAGTTGTACTTTCCATGATCCCATTTTGGGGTTTTCTTGGCAAAAATACAAGAGTGGTTTGCCATTTCTTTCTCCAATTCATTTTACGGATGAGGAACTGAGACAAACAAGGTGAAGTGACTTGCTCAAAGTCACATAACTAGGAAGTATCTGAAGTCATGAAGATCTGAACTCATGAAGGTGAACCTTCCTGATTCCAAGCCCTAGTGATCTATCTATTGTACAGATACATTTGGTATCAGGAAAGTTACTAAGCACAAGGTATTGCTAAGGAGAGCGCATGGTGAATATCCACAAAGGCCAGAGGCAGCATAAAGGGCCCTGGATTCTGGGAGAAATTATCACTATACATTATATTATATTTTGATATGGGTTACATTCCCTTTTCAAGCTTATTTTTATTGTATAGATTCAGCCATATCTCTTAGCCCACACTTGAGAACTCACTAATAGCTCCCTGAGCTACAAACTGTTGAAGAAACTTTCAGCCTCATTGGGGAGAAAGGAAATAAATTGATTATGATAATAAAGTCAAGAAGCAAACTCCCTAAGTCAAATATGGAAAAATAATCTGTGATCTCAGTACTAAGTGCCATAGAAAGTCAAAAAAGGGAGAGTTCACCATGGGCTAAAATGCTTTTGGAAAATTATAAAATCTGGGTAAGAGTGGATTAAATGGAGAAGAGAAAGTAGGGTGAGAAGACAGACACACAATGTATTTGGGGAAAAGGCTGGAGGGAAGGGAAGGGTTTGTGGAGAAACAGAAATGAGAGATAAGGCTGAAAAAAGTTAGTTGAGTCCAGATAGTAGAGAGCTTTGAATGCTCTCTACTAAGAAGTTTGGACTTTAATTCTATAGGTAACAAGGAGTAGCTGGAGATATCTGATTCGGGGCCATGACTCCAGTGGAAGAATGTAAATTCCTAAAGGGAAAGGGTACACATTGTTGATATAACCAAATTAACCAATATGAAGATAGAGTACCAAGCCTTAGTTTCTGCAGTTCCATAATGAAACCATTGTAAATCATTGTAGCATTAGTTATTTTTTCATTTTCTATTAATGCAAATCTATCTCTTATGCCTATCTGATTTCCCTAAGCAAACTGTAAGTTTCTTACAGGAAGAAACTGTGTTCTAATATTTTTTCTGAATACTGCTCTATTTCATAGCACAGAGTGTTTCTAGCTCTAACAATCTTCAGTTCAGTCCTTCTGGTCTGTGGGAAATTTGTCCAGAGGAGTCTTCAGGGTGACCAGTTCTCCTTGGACTTCTCTGGGAATTGGAAAGAAACTCTAGCTTGGAAAATCTGCTCAGAATCTCAGCCTGTTTTGCAGAAGTTAAGCCAGTTCCATTAAGGAGCTATGTTGAAAACAGGCATTTGGTAACTCCATTGAAAGGCGTACACGTAAAACCTCAAACTTCCTGTGGCTCTATTTGGCTTTGCCTTCCTATAGAGAGAGAGAAGTGCTTATTCATCCCCTGTTTGCAGGATCAGAAGGAGAGGGAGTCTGTGTACAGCCAAGAGCCATAGATAGAACCCAGACCTCATCTTCCTTAAACCCCTTTTGAGAATGCATGTTAACTTTTCCTTTCAGCCTGCTTGATTGCCTGCAGACTGAACAAAACCAAAAAAAAAGGAAAAAAGTTAGGGGAAAAAAATACCCTGTCAGGTTGCAGATTGGCTACAGAGCCTGCAAAATGAATCCCGTCTTTCTGGGACATTCCTGGAAAGTTTTCCTCTTGTCTCACATACCAAGCATTCCCTGGCTTCTCCAAGAGTCAGTCTGTTTGAGACTTCAATTTCTAATGTCCAGCTGATTGTAGCAGCAGAGTGTAAGAGATTCAGAGGGCTGGGACTTCATTTCCTTCCCCAGCTATAGAATGAAGGTATAAGATGTCTTGTCTGCACCACTTAGCATTTGTAGCATTAGTTATTTTAACGTCCAGATAAATTTACCAACGGTTGGGATGAATAGGAGGCAGGGAATTACATGAGTTTGACAAACTATCTCAATAAAGTCTACCACAGAAAATATGGTAGACGTTGATAAGATAATTTAGAAACCATATAACCATATATAATTTTGCAATTGTGCCATGGGAAATCACCCTGTTTCAAAAATGTGACTGAATATAATATGTAGTCCTTGTATAACATATGCCTTAAACTGAAATGTTGTGGCAGTTAAGAATAGGATATATGGTTTGTTGGAAGATTTTTTTTTTTAACTGAATGGTGTATGATATTTAGGAGGAGAGGGAGGACACCTAAAAGGTGATAATATATCTTTTGAAATAACATTAGAAATCACAATCCCTAGGTTCCAAGTCAGCAGCAGGCAACCTGAGGCAGCCATCTTCATAAGTCAAACTTTAATTTTATATTTGGTTTTAGATCAGTAGACGCTCTTTATGGATGAAAATAGCTTCAAATACCCTATCTCATTTGACTAAAAGGGACTAAACCTGTTCCAAGATGTAGAAAATGAGAAAGGAAAAGAAAGATTGAAAAATAGTAATATCTTTTATCTTAATATAGGGCCTTCTGCTTTCCAAAGAGGTTTTATATACACTCATATGATCCTTACAATACTAGTAATATAGGGAGTGGAGGGAGAAGTTTCTATAAATGATATAGAGACATAATTAGGAAAATGACTTGTCCAAATACTCAGCAATATCAGGTGGCAGCCGAGTGGTACAGTAGACAGAGTGTTGGACTTGGGAGTCAAGAAGGTCTGAGTTTGAAAACTGCCTCAATTACTCAGTTGGACAAGCCATGTGACTTCTGTCTGCCTCAGTGTAAAATGGTGCTAATAATTGATCTGATTCATAGGGTTGTTGTGAAGATGGCATGAAGGTAACATGTGTAAGTGATTTTTATGTGTGGATATAGTAGCTCTAGAACACAGGTCTCTCTTCTCACCCTGGTATTCTTTTCTGCTATATCGTGCTTCCAGTCAAATAGGATGATCTCTTGGCCCAGAATGGAACTGAAAAGGAGGCATCTAATTGCTTCTGTGTTTGTTTTGTTGATGTTTTTGTTTATAGAAATGTGTCATCCCATGCCTGAGAGACACAGCCAGAAGTCACCGTAGTCCCAGTGGTAACCGTGCCTCTGGGAGAGATGGCTTCCAACCAGTTCCTAACCCTCCAGAGAAGCAGAGGGCACAACAACCCCCTCATAAACCATGTTGGTGCTTTGTACCCTCCAGGCTTCTACTCTTACACACTGTCTCGTGTTCTGGGGAATAATGATTTTTATGTTTGTTTGGTTTTTTTGCAAGAAACCTGTAATTTCAATGGCATAAAAAAAGCCTAGTGAGGATACTGTTCTATCAATGAGATTGGCTTCTGTTTTGCGAATTACAATCTTAACATGTAGCCTGGTGTGCCACATGTTTGTCCAAAGTCACGCAGTGTTTCTCAGGTAGCCTACTTGCCCCCCTCCCAGGAGGCTAAGCTAACTCTCTGTGGAACACACTGACACTCTCTCCCCCTCACCTTGCTCACCCCTCTGCTGTCTCCTCTCAGGCATACGTATTGTTGGGCCAGTACCTCCTCATGCACAAGAAAGAAGACGACTTCCAGATGTGGCTCATGCTAGCATGTGGAGCTACTCAGCGAGAAGCCCAGAAGATCTCCAGATGCCTTCGAGAATGGAGTATCACCTTTCTCTGAAGAGTTAGGTCCACTACATCTTTCATATAGCAACTTTGAATTACAGCATTAAAGTTCTCTTAAAGAGCATTGAAAATTCAATCTCCAGCCTTCTACTTTGTTTTGTCTTAGCCCTTTCCTACCCCTTTCTCCAAAACAGGGAAAAACCAAGATCAACCTTTACCCAAAGACACTTTGAGAGTGACCAGGAACAACTCTTGATTAATGATCAGTCTGTGAGTCCTTCAAGCCTTTGTTTCCCCTCTCAGTCTGATTGGAGACTATACTTCTGTTATTGTAATGGTCCCAAACCTCATAGGGCTGAGCCAAGGAGCCAGCAACATATCTGGCAGCTAGAAAGACTCATTCTCCAGACTCATCTTAGATGTAGGCAACCACTTAGTATGGCTACAGGGATGGGAGAAAACTCTTCTGCTCCCCAAACATTACTCCCATTAATTAGCTGAAATTCTACCATTTAGAGGATTCCTTTGAGTTATTTTTGCTTAACATGCAGTGATCACCCCTGAAAGCCATAAACTATTAAATACCAGAATTTTAAGTGTAAGTTTATAGTTTGCCCCGCAAGATTCTGATGCCTAGAAGAGACATTGTAAGTAAGACATTCCCCTATGGAGGGGAAGGATGGGTGGTAGGAAGGGTGAAGAAGGGCGCATCAGAAACAAACTTTACCATTGTCACAACCTGGCCCCAAATCAGCCCAAAACAATGGTAGTTTTGTTCCTATAGTTTTGTCTTTCTGCTGTCCCTCTGCCACCACCCAACACCCCTTGCTGCTCACGTAGTCTTGGACCATATCTCTTTTACAATATATAGGAGTCTAGTTCATTTTGGTCAGCAAACATAAAAGAGATTAAAAAGGGTAAGGATAATTCCCCTTCTCTATTAGAAGGCTCATGGAATAACCATCATATATAAAAATATATAATATGTGTGTATAAATGTATTATAGTTACATATATATGTAAAGCACATCACACTGATAATCAAATTTAAAAAATTTCATTTTCTCACTTTCCAAAGCTCCTTAGGCACCTCCTATATGCATAAGGGGAGAAATAGCATAGATTAATTAGAGGTAGCTCTGGGAGTTCTGAAGATGTGGGTTCAATTCCCTTCTCTGACACATAATGGGCATATAACTTTGGGCATCTCTTAAGACTACCAATTGCAGAGTAGTTACTAATCTGTTTTTGGCTGTGGGAATTCCTCACTGGAAGGTCTCTACATAAAAATATGTACAGGACATGGGATTAGAAAGATAGAGACTGAACAAGATCTTATAGTCTAATGAGGATAGGGAAGAAGAGACATGTGTATATGACTCGAGGGAGATTGTGATAAGTGCAGGGGAGAAGTCCAGACAGAATGTCAGGAGAAATTTAAGGCCAGTCAAAGGGAAGTGGAAGTCAGGGAAAGCTTCATGGAAGAAGTAATACCTGCTTTGGGCCTTGGTAGATGGAAAGGGTGGTGTCATCCCAAAAGAATTGAGGCTCATGGACCCTGGGAAGGGTGGAGACTAAACTCCTAAAGTTAGAACTAGAAGGGCACATGGGCATTTTTTTTTAATCTGATCTCTTTTCACAGATTGAGACAACTGAGGTCCAAAGAACTTAAATAACTTGCTCACAGTCATACAGGCAGTAAATGGAAAAGATAAAGTTGAATATTGGGCCTCTCATTCAAATCTAGCACACCTTGCACCAAACCATACTGCCTTCCTTGAGCTATAGAACCACTTTCCAGCTGGTTTCTGGATATTGCCTGCTGGATGCCTCAAATTTCACTTCTCCATAACGGAATCAATCCTCTTATCTTCCAATCAGAACTCCCTCATTTGCTTGTTTGTTTTTTGAAGATAGCATTGCCATGCAACCAGAAAGAACTTAGACTTTGGCTCTTCTACATGACACAAGTTAATCCCAGCATCGTGGCTCTCCTCATCATTTCACAGATCCACAAACAATATATGAGTATTTTATCATCTCAGAACTCCTTTAACATTAACTATTGTCATTTTTGTCATCTTCACAAATTTGTGGTAGAAGGTAAAACCTTAGGGTTATTTTACTCACATTTTATTAGAAATCTATAGCATTTTTTCATGTGGGTGTATGTGAATATTTTGCAATTCTTCTCTTAAGAACTGCAATATTTATTTCCATTTTTTTGTATCTATATTAGTATACTATTTTCTTGGCTCTGCTTACTTCATTTTGCATTAGTTCATGTAATTATTTCTATCCTTCTCTGTATTCATCATTCTTCTTTTTTTGCAGCTCAGAGACCATAGGGAATCATGAGGCTACTGGTTAAGGTGGTCAATTGGTATGGAAAAGCAGAAAAGGATAAAGCAAGGGAGGTATTCACTTGGGATTTGGCTATATTGAAGGGAGGAGTGGAAAGGAAACAACAACAGTAGGATTGTACAGAACTTGAAGGTTTGCAAGGTACTTATTCTAAATTATCTCAACACAGAAAGAGAAAGAAAGAAGAGAAGAAAAAAAGAAGAAGAGGGGAAAGAGAAAAGGAAAGGAAGGAGAGAGGAAAGGAAAGGAAAAGAAGGAGAAAGGAAAGGAAAAGAAAAAGGAAAGGAAAGGGAAAAGGAAAAAGGGAAAGAAAGGAGCTGCATTGTTTTTACTTGGGTCCCCAATAGGGCAAGCTCCTACTACTATTCTACTATTCACAGAGATTGACTGTCCTTTAGTTCTTGAAGAGGACATCATATCAGAGAGATGATGCTAAGACATTCAAGTGAATTGGATTTAAATGAGGAAGGACTGTATAAGGTCACTAGTCTCACTTTCTCCTCCAGAATTATATGGGTACAACAGCAAGATATAGGTTGGGATGACTGGAGATGGCCTAGGATGCAATGGAAGATCTTAACCATTTTAAACAATGGTCTTTAGTAGGTCTCAGTTTGATTGAGCAATGCCCAATCAGTGATTAAGATTAGGTAAGAAATAAGAAACAGAATCGTCTCTTTTACCTAATTAAAAAAAAAAAGTTTTAAAGGCTAGATTTCTTTCTTAAGGACCGTATCTTAAACCCAAATCACCTGGTTCTCATTTATTGACCCAATGATAGGTCCCAGGTCAAGCCCTACTTGATCGCTATTTGAGTCGGGATTAGTTCAGAGTGAATGTAAATAGTAATTGTTTGTTTCTGTTTTGGCCAGAAACTTTGAGTATCTTCCCCTCCCAGATTGATTTTTTAAAATTTGAGTTAAGAAAAAAAAAAAAATCAGCCCATTAACTATGTATGTCAATGGGTGCCTCCTCTACTTATCTACCAAAAAGTAGAACACTGCTCTTCAAGGCAGTCCTCTACAGCCATGACTGGTCATGGCATTGATGAGAGTTATGACATCTTTCCAAGTTATTTTCCACTGGCTAAATTGTTCTCCAGGCCCTGCTTATTTCTTCAGACTACATTATATCATCCAAGTTTTTCCAAATTCCTGGTTATGGCTGAGGCATTTTACAGGAGGAAAGTATTGACCAATGGAAACTAACTTAGAAGCTTAAATAGGAGTGAAAATATTTGTCAGGAAGATTATCTGACTTACCTTTCATGGCATCTGGATATCTAAATCTTAGAGGGTAGCCATTAGAAGATATACTCCCAACCCACAGAACTAGCAGGCAGGATGATAGCAGAATGTGACTGGTTATGTTTCTCCCTCAGGATCAAGAAATAACCCTAAAAGGTTATGGGGTTTTCCCTAATACAATTGGTTGAAGCTCCTATTGCAATGTGATTTTTCTCTTAATATCAATAGGCATTGATAACTGTTCTGGTATAAATTAACCAATTAATATTAATTCATATGGGTGTTTTACTGGAAAAATATAGCAAGAACAGAAGAACAAATATATTCCCCATCCTCACCCCACCAACTACACATTGTGACCCATGAAGAAGATCCTGAGTAAAGCAAGAATTCTTTGAAAGAGATTTGCTGTCAAATCTGAAATCTACCATTTTCTAGCTATTTGAGTCTGGATAAGTTGCTTTATTTCTCCCTGCCTCTGTTTTCTTATCTACAAAGTGAAAGGGTTAACTTGATCTCCAAGGTCCCTTCTACTTTTAACAATCAGTGTGTTAGGGGTAGGGGAGAAGATGGGTGATAAAGCAAGAGTCTTTCCAGCTAATAGCAATAGAATCTTTCTAGGATCTGACATTCTAACAAGGGAGACGACATGTACAATATAGGTAACTTCAAGATACTTTAAAAATTAATATAAGATAATCTTGGAGATAAATTCACTTAGAGTCAGGTTGGACTTGAGCTGAATCTTGAAAAACACTGGAAATTTCCAAAAGGGAAAGCTGAAGAAGGCTTGGGAAATGCAAGGATACAGAAAGTAAAAATAGGGGCAAAGAAGCCAGTATAACTAAAGGGAAAGCACATAATGTGTAAGAAAAATAAGAGGAAAGAAGTCAATGATCTTTGTTCCTTAGAGGTAATATGATGGCCTGAGGCAACAATGATTGGGAACACTATGCTTTGTTGTGCTTTTAAAGTTCATAAGTTCAAAAACTGGGTGAAGAGGGGTTGGGGAAAGACAATGGAGAATGAGCTTGGTAGCCCTAGGAAGCCTGCCCTCAATAAACGGAAGAAGGATAAAATTTACAATGTTTTGGAAGTGATGCTAAGATTATCCAGTTTCTGTTAGCCAAAGGTGGTTTGTACCTGGGTTTTTTTTTTATTTTTTATAAAGAGCAGACTTTGGCAGGTAAGCCTAAAAACCTATTCTGTGTTCATTGCTGCATGCTATTGAAAGTCTAACTTTGAAATCTGCTTCTGAACTTCTTCCCAGGAAGAAGCTTAAATTCTCCTACCTTAGGATGGTCTATAGTGTTGTACAGCAGAAAGTATGTGGAACTGAGAAGTCTAAGATCCAGTCAGTGAGTAATATTTTATTAAAATACTAGTTATGTGTCAGGTACAGTGCTAAGCCCTGGAGATGATAACCAGCAAAGTAAAAGACAATTCCTACCTTTGAAGAAAGTCATAATCTAATAGGGAACACACTATGGAAACAATTTGCCAATGATTGGAAGTAATAAACAAAGGGGAAGCACTAGAAAGAACTAAGGAGGATTTAGACTTGTAGTAGATAGGACTTTAAGTGGAACATGAGGAAATCAGAGGCAAACGGGGAGGAGGGGAGGAAGAAGAACATTCCAGGAGAAGGGAAGAGAGCCAGTGAAAATGTCTGATGGAGGAATAACAAAGAGACCAGTGTCAGGGAAGGAGAGGATGGTGAAAGGGGATATAAGGTATAAGACGACAGGAAAGATGGAGAATAGAACTTTGAATACTAAATTGAAGTCGTTGCTTTCAAAGATCTTATGTTCAAATAGGAGGTACAACATACACATATATAAATATACAGAGGATACATGCAAGGTAAATACAAGGTAATTTTAAAAAATTTTATTTTATTCTGAATTTAAGAAATAGTACATGCATTTCCATAACATCCTAGGGTAAGAAAAATTGGTTGCACATGAAACTGTAAATCTACTATATAATACTTACTATTCCTTTTAAATACATAAGGTTATCAATTAACTTCCTTTTTAATTTTTTTTCTTTCCTTTCCCTAGATATGGAAGGGAAAAGGAAAGGGAAAGGGAAAAGGGAAAGGAAAAAGGAAAGGGAAAGGGAAAGAGAAAGAGAAAGAGAAAGGGGAAAGGGAAAGGGGGAAGGGAAAGGGAAAAAGAAAGGGAAAGGGAAAGGGAAAGGGAAAGGAAGGAGAAAAGAAGGGAGGAGAGGGGAGGGGGGGGGGAGAAAAAAGGGAAGGGGAAGGGAAAGGGAAAGGAAAGGAAATCCCTAGAGAATATCACAACTTGCTCAGCCATTCCCCAGTTATAGGGCATCCTAGCAATTTCCAGTTCTTCTCATTACAGAGAGAGCTGCTATAAATATTTTAGAACATGTAAGTTCTTTTCCTTTCCCCCTAATTATCTTAGGAAACAGACCTAGTAGTGGTATTGCCGAGTAAAAGGTATAGGTAGCATAATTTCAGATTGTTCTCCAAAATGGTTTGATTAATCCATAGCTCTACCAACAGTGAATTAGTGTCCCAGTTTTTCCCTATCACCTCCAACATTTGTTGTTTTCCCTTGCCAATCATTTTAGCCAATCTGATAGATGTAAAATGATATCTCAAAATAATTTTAATTTATATTTCTCTAATCAATAATGATTTAGAGCATATTTTCATGTGACTATAAATTATTTTTATTTCTTCATTGTAAAGCTGCCTGTTCATATCTTTTGACTATCAATTAGGGGATGACATATTTTTATAGATTTGACAAAGTTTTTTTTTTTTTTTATATTTGAAATATAAGACTTTCATCTGAGAATCTGCCAATAAAATATTTTCCCCAATTTTCCGTTTTCTTTTTGTAATGTTGGTTACATTAGTTTTATATGTACAACCCCTTTTTAATTTAATGCAGTTGAAATCAATTTTGTACTTTATACTGTTCACTATCTCTTATTTATTTTTATAAATTATTTGCCAACATAAGATAATCTTAAAGGGAAAGATACTATCAAATAGGGGTACTAAGGAAAGACTCTTGTAGAATAAGGTAGTACTTGCCCCTGGAGGTCATAATTTGAGTCTGGAGGTGATAAGGAGCTACTAGAATTTATTTCTTGGTAGATTGGCAGGAGGGAGGTGTGGGGTGGGGGTGGGGGGAGGACTTGGGAGGGAAGAAACATGGTTAGACCTAACAAAGAATATTTCTTTGCTAGCTGAGTGGTGGATGGAATGGAGTGGAGAGAGATGTGGGGCAAACCAAATAGCCAACTATTGGCATAAATTAGGTATGAAAGCTTATACTAGCTGGTGGCCATGTCAGAGGGGAAAAGGAAGCATATTTGAGAGATGTTACAAAGGCAAAATCAATAAACTGGCTAGAGATTGGCTATTGGAATTGGGAGCAGGGTGAGAAAGAATGAGCCAAATGATTGGGAGGATATCATTGCTCCTGACAATAATAAGGAAGTTTGGAGAGGTGATGGATTTTGAGGGAAAGATAATAAATTCAGTGTTGAGCATGTTCCCAGTCTTATCTTTGCCACTAACTGACTGTGGACCCATAGGAAATTTTTTTTTCCATAGCTATGGGTTGAGGGTACTGGCCTAGCAGTTTCCTTTCAGCTCTAAAATTAAAAGAGGATCTTAGGGATGGCATCTGGGGGCTTTTAATCACCTATTTTGGTAGAGATCATCTATAATGAACGATCTTTATCAGGCTACCTCAAAAACTAAGATTTAGGGAACTGTGAGAAAAAACAGGGACAATTTCTGAAATATAACCAGTACTCAGTTTATATATCAACCTTCCTCTTAGTTCCTATAATTATTTAACTCTGAAATAGTGGGTTGTGTCTTTTCCAGAAGCAAGGAGTATGTCTCTTGAAATCCTTAAACTAGAAAGAGACAAATCTAGTAAGGTTGGGTCACTTTCCCCACTGGGAGTGGAGGCCAAAGGTGGGGGTAAGTGGACATGTAGCCAAAAATAACTAGAATGGATGTTGAATAAAGCTGTCAGGGTGTGTAAACAAGATGTGATTTATCCAGTTCTGGTTATACTGAGATATTTGAATCTAGAAACCTTTATAAAAGAGTAAAAAAAATTTTTTTTTGAATTATGTATAAGTGTGTGTGTGTGTGTGTGTGTGTGTGTGTGTGTGTATGTGGGTGTGTATGTGGGTGTGTGTATGTGTTGTGAATCCATAGGTGTAGCCACAAGCAATTGCATCAAAGAAAATACTTCAGGGTGCCTTCTAAAATAGGGTTGTAATCTTCTTATAGTTTACTTATGAGCATAATACAATAGATACCCCAATGTTCAGGAGTCCACGAGGCAGAGCTGACCAGTCTTTTATATATTCTGGGGCATATTTTTCAGTCAGAACTTTACTTTTTTCTCTTCCCTTCTGTGTATTAAAACTATTTCAAAACCTCAAAATGAATTCTGGGGTAGCAGAAACAACAAAGGGACAGGATGAGATAATTTTCCATCCAACAACTTAGAAAGTTGGTGAAAAGGTCTCTCTTATTGGAGTAAGAATAGCGCTCAATCCAGCATAGGCTATGCTAGCCCAGGTCATTCCCAGGAAGTGAACAGAGGGATTTGGAGGCAACTGAATAAGCAATAGCAACTTCTAGATCATACCAACTTGAAAGAACTGAAAACTTACCAATTCCCAGAACTAGATCTAAAAACAGTATCACAAAAAAGTCTGACGCTTGGAGCAGTGCAACCTCCATCCTGGAAGCAAAGTCCAAATTTAAAATATAGTTAAAAGTCAAAAAACAGGCTGGGGAAATAAGCAAACAAAATAAGAACTTGCCAGTAGAAAGTTAATATGACAACTGGAAAAATCAAAATACAAACTTGGAAGAGGACAACATTGTCAAAACAGCTACATTCAAAGCTTCAAAAGAAAAATATGAAATGATCTCAAGCTCTGGAAAATCTCAAAAATAATTTTAAAAATCAAATAAGAGAGCTGGAGAAAAATAAAAAAAGAGAGCCCTGGAAGATCTCAAAAAAAATTTTTTTTTAATCAAGTAAGAGAGGTAAAGTAAAGAAATAAGAATATTGTCAGAAAATCATGAAAAACAAATTAACAGCTTGGTAAAGGAGGCACATACACACACACACAAATACTGAAGAAAATAATACCTTGAAAAACAGAATAGGCCAAATGGTAAAAGAAGAATAAAATCCATTTTAAAAACTTCTTAAAAAGTAGAATAGGCCAAATTGGAGGGAGAAGAAGAGACAATCAACTTGGAAAACAAGAAGAGATTATTTGAGAATTATTGTATTATTTGAAAGCCATGATTAAAAAAAAAAAACAACTCAAAAACTAGATAACATATTTCAAGAAATTATCAATGAAAACTGCCCATTGAAAACTTAGAACCAGAGAATAAAATAGAAATTAAAAGAATCCACTTATCTCCTCCTGAAAAAAGATACCAAAATGAAAACTCCCAGGAATATTATAGCCAAATATCAAAGCTCTCAAAGCCTGGAGAAAATATTGCAAGCAGTCAGAAAGAAACAGTCCAGATATCATGGAGTCACCGCTGGGATCACACAAGATTTAACAGTTTCTATGTCAAAAGATAAGGAAGCTTGAAATATGATATTCCAGAGATCAAAGGAGATAGGATTACAATCAAGAATCATCTACCTAGCAAAAAATGTATATTTAATTAATAAAGGACTTTCAAGAATTCCGGATGAAAAGACCAGAGATAAATAGAAAATCTAACTTTCCAAATATCAGAATCAAGAAAAACATAAAAGATAAGCTGAAAGACAACTCATAAGAGATTCAGTGAGAGAAATTATTTACATTCCTACATGGGAAGATGATATAATTTTATCATTTTTAGGGCAATTAGAATGAGTCTATGTAGGCAGAGGACACAGAATTGACGATGATAATATCCAAATAATACAAAAATAAAATTAAGGGGTAATAAAGAGGTATATACTGGAAAGAGGGAAGGGAGAGATAGAATGAGGTAATTTATCTCACTTAAAAGAGGTGCAAAAAAGCTTTATAGCAGAGGGAAAAAGAGGTGGCGCTGGCAATAAAACTATACTAGAAAATATGGGAATAAATGAAGCTTTCCTTAAAATGATAAGTAGTATTTCTCTAAAACCATCAGTAAATATTATCTGTAATGGGGGATAAGCTAGAAGCCTTCCAAGTAAGATCAAAAGAAAACCAAGGGGTAAACAATTTTCATTGCTATTGTACTACAAATATTGTACTATTCAATATTGTACTAGAAATTCTAGTTATAGCAATAAGACAAAAAAAAAAAAAGAAATTGAATAGGCAATGGGGAAACAAAACTAACACTCTGCAGACAGTATACTTTGAGAATTCTAGAAAATCAACTAAAAACCTAGTTGAAATAAAATTAACAACTTTAACAAAGTTTCAAGATATAAAATAAATCTACATAAATCATTCTGCATGAGATGAACTGAGTGAAGACCCTCTCATGGGAATATGGCCTTAAACTATACCATATTTATGACTTGAAATTTTGCAATAACAAGTTGAGCTATAGCTAAAAACCTGCAGGTTGTTCACCTTGTCTTGTTTCCTACCATCTCTTAATTAGCATTTAAGTACTTCTTTTAAAGGCAATTTATGATTTTATTTTTCGGATAGATTTCCATGTTTAGAGTATAAGCCTGGACTCCTCCAAACCAAGTGAGAAAAGGTCAAAGGGTAGGGGGCTTCTATTCTTTTTAATCTTGTGTTTTGCAGTTTATGTTTTGCACTCCTTTAACTGATGCCCTGTTGGTTGGGAAATGTCCTTTCTTGCAAGCTTGTAGTAAGCCCTTTTTCGCTTTTTATTACTCTGAGAATCTCTGATTGTTTTTGTGGTCAATACACAATATTATCAACAAAGCCAGCAAGTCACAGAAATTCCATTTAAAATAACCATAATTGATATAAAATACAAGAGAGTCTACCTGCTAAGACAAATCCAGAAATTATATGAATCCAATTAGAAAACACTTAAAAGTCAGATTTGTGCAATTGAAAGACATATTAATTGCTCATGGGTAGACTGAACCAATAAAATAAAAGTGACAATTCTACCTACCTTATATAGTGCCACACCAGACTATCAAAAAAATTATAGAGATTTTAAAAATAATAAAATTCACCTGGACGAATAAAAGTTCAAGAATATCAAAGGAAAAATGAGAAGAAAAGTGAATTAGCTGTACTAGATCTAAAACTGTATTACAAAGTTGTACTTAATAAAACAATGTGGTACTGGCTATGAAATAGTGGTAGGTCAGTAGATAATGTAGCTATGCAATCCACAGTGACCATAGTCATTTATTGTTCATTTTTCTTTTTCAAAAGAACAAAACATCACAAGAGTGATTCCTTGACATATATGTAAATTGGATTTAAGTGAGGCAAAACTATGCATATTGTTCAGCTTCACTTTCTCCTCCAGAGTTGTAGAAACCCACTGACAAGACAAAAAATCAAGACTGGAGATGGTCTTAGATTACCTTGGATAACTTTAGCCTTTCTAAATTAAAGTTGTTTCTGTTATCAGAAATTCAGATATATTTCCTGAGGCAAATCTCATTTCATATATGACCAAGGGTTAGGTAAAAATTGGGACAGAAGATGGCTTAATTTACAATCAGGAAATACTAATCTTGGGAAGGAAAGACCTTGTTTCCCTCAGAAAACAGTTGCTGTTTACACTCATTCAAAGCCATCAAAACCTAAACAATGAATCTCTGAAGCTTGGATAAGGCTATTAAGGACCATTCAAAGAGGGCCTAGTGATTTGAGTTCAAAGGTGTAATCTGGTAGATCTATTTGAAACACAATTATCTGGTCCAAAGAATAAATACTGAGTAGCAATAAAAGTCAAAAGTAAACTGTCCCAGCTTTTAGAGAAAAAAAAAATCTAACTCCAAACTCCAAACCAGCTTATAAAATATGAGCAAACAAAAATCATATTCCTATGAGCAGAGCACACAAATGGAAGGAGCCTCCCAAGTAGAGAGAGGTACCATATGTGGTGAGGGCTTGTTGTGTGGCTGCAAGGCAGGCATAATAGACATATATAGCATCATCTTCCCCCACTCTTCTCCAAGAGAGACTTCCATCTCTGCCAGGTGCTTTTTCAGAACTCATATTCTGATCTGTGACTAACCACAAGCACTCTTTTATGTCTTGGAACCATGACCAAGATTCTAGCACACTACTTATAAAACAACAATAGCATCCATCTCCCAGGGTAAACTTAATTGGCAGGAGAAACTCAATCAGCTGTAGCCTCTGGAGCTCTTGAAGAGCTCTAAGACAGAATAACCCACCACCACAATATTTTTAAACAAACCTCTTTTTCCTTCATTTTACCTCTAAAAGTAAAAGAAAAGATTAAATAGTGAAGCATGTGAAGAAAATCATACTCCTTCAAAGACCAGAGCCTCCCTGTCCACACTACAAGACCTTAATATGAGGGGAAATCCAATGTTTAATAAATTCAAACATCCAACCTTTTGGGACAAGAACTTACTATATGACAAAAACTGCTGAGAAAACTGGAAAGTAGTTAGGCAGAAATTAAGCATAGACCAACATTCATACAATATACTGTTGAGATTATGGGGTGAGCTCAGATTTTCCCTGCACCTGGCCACCAAAATGTTGGGGGGTGACCACCAAATGAAGGGGTATAGGGATCTGATCCCCAAAAGAAATTGGGGTAACAGGCCAGTATTGCTGGTTGTCTCAAAAGAATTTTTAGGCTTAGACATCTTTCATTTTAAAAGGGAAAGAAGAATAGGCTAAAACTATAATAATATTTAGTAGGAAAAGGGGTTTGAGCTATTAATAAAAGGAAAGACAAGTTCCTTAGCAGAGATGCCATTAAGAGGAAGACTCTATGAGGTGGTATTGCATCACTGACTAGTGGGCTAACCTTAAAAAGGAATTAGGATCCTAAAAAGACTTAGCCAAAATGAGAAAGACACTATAAGGCAGGAATATACCATAGGCTAAATTGCAAAAAAAGTTAGGAAGTGAATTACAGTAGAGTAGGTTTTTTAGAGGGGAAATATATCCTCAGGAGCTGACATGATAATTTGGTTTTCTGACTGGATACATTAATTGTGGGGTATAGTGGTTTTGTCAACGAAAGATATTTGGGCTAAGAATTCTACCAGAGAGCTCCACCTGTGGTGGGACTATAATAAAGTCCACTTAAGAAAAAGCCCACTTAAGGCAGAGAAGATCCTATCAGTGCTCCTCCTTGCTTGCCTTATTTCTTCTCTCCCTATTGGCCCAGAAGTGAAGGGACCAATTACCATGGTCTTAATTCTTTTAAGCTTCAGGACAGTTCTTATATTCTCTTCTTTTACCCTCATTAAGAGATTTTTAAATTCTTCATTTTCTGCCATCAGAATGGTATCTTCTGTCTGTATATTTAAGATTGTTGCTATTTCTTCCAACAACTTTAATTACAGTTTCTGATTCATCCAGCCTGGCATTTTGCATAATGTACTCTGCAAATAAATTAAATAAATAAGGTGACAACGTTCAGTCTTGTTGTACTTCTTTCCCAATCTTGAACCAATTAATTGTTCGTGTTTGGTTCTAACTTTTGCTTCTTGACTTACACACTGGTTGCTCAGGAGACAAGGGAAATGATCTAATACTCCCATTTCTTTGAGAATTTGGCACAATTTGTTGTGATCCACATAGTCAATATAGCAGGAGAGTTTGGTTTTATTTTTTAAAAAATTACCTTGATTTCTTGATAATAAGGAATTGTTGGCAATTTGATCTCTAGTTCTTCTACCCCACTGAAAACTAGCCTGCTCTTCTGATAATTCTCACTTGCTGAGGTAAGGGGGTGGGGTGGAATCTAACTTGCAAAATCGTAAGCATAACCATATGGTGTGTGAAATAAGCACAATTGTTCAATAATTTAAACATTTGTTGTCATTGCCCTTCTTTTGGGTTGAAACATAAACTGATCTTTTCCAACATAGTAGCCTCTTTTGAGTTTTCCAAATTTGCTAGCATGTTGAGTGCAACACTGTAACAGCAGCATCTTTTAGAATTTTAAAGTTCACTGCTTGCTTTGGCAGCATATATTCTAAAATTGGAACAATACAAAGATTAATTAGCATGAACCCTACCCAAGGATGACACAAAAATTCGTGAAGCCCAGAATTTTAGAGTTTAAGTGGAATACTATCACTTCGATTAACTATTATTAGCAATGCTTCCTAATGCCCACCTGACTACACTTTCCAGGATGTATGGGGTCTAGGTCAGTAACTACACCATGTAGTTATGTTGTGCTACAGTTCCTTTTTAATGTCCCAGTTTCCCTAATTGTCCTATCTCAGTTATTCTGCCCCAAGACTTCAGGCTATATTCCCTCTTAATGTTTCATAGAATAAAGGTCTTTAACCATTTTAGACATCATTAGAGTATCAGGAGCCTCTCCCGTACCTCCTTCCATTATGTCATTCTAGGTGCCTCCCACCTGTAGGTCAGTCATCCCCATCTCAGGTACCTCCCCCATTATGTCATTGTTCTTGTTATCCTATAAAAGAATCTTGTATCCAACATTTGCTGCTAGATTCTTGGAGACGATAGTCTCATTCAGCCCTGGGATCAAACCATGGATCCATTTGGTCCCAGTAAATCTCTCCCTTTCAAATAAAATATTAAATTGTTCTCTAATCTCTATCCTGCCTCAGTTTCTCTGGCATTCCAGTTATTTGTGATATTAAGCTCTTTTTTGTATAATTCTTCTGTATATTCTTGACACCTGTTCTTAATCTATTTCTGTTAAGTCCCCACCATTTCTGTCTTTTATCATTTATCTTGTATCCATTTTTGAGTGAAACATTCCTTTGATATCTCTAATTTTCTTGAAGAAATCTCTTATCTTCACAATTCTATTGTTTTATTCTATTTCTTTGCATTGTTCATTTAAGAAAACCTTTTTATCCCTCCTTGCCATTCTCTGGTACGCTGCTGATTAACAGTTGGGATTCCTCTCCATGAAGAAATGTGGGTAATCTCTCTCCTCTCCACTGCCTGTGTACCTTGGTCTGAGATTGGGATTCTGCAGCTGGACTTCCTGGACCCTGGGTTTGTACCACCCCCATCCCACCCCCTTACCTCAGTCATTTCTTTGCTCAGCTCAAAAGCAAACTGTAAAGTTGGCCACTCCAAGTACTATTTGTTCCACCTTATCTTAAATCCTGGAAGAAGTTGACCCTTGAAGATAAACCACTTTTAACTGGGAAGAACAAAGGTTTGTTTCTGAGAAGATTATAGACTCTAGGAGGGCATAGTTCAGATCCAAGAAGCTACCTGAAATCCTTTGCTTGGGTACCAGCTCTTGCCTATAGCTACATAACCAGCTCAATGGTAGGGTATAGGAAGGGACTCTAGATTTGAAGCTGAGAAACCAGTATTAATTTCTAATTTTGGTAAAGTGGCACAGTGGATAGCTTCAAGCTTGGAATTAGGAAGAACTAAGTTTAAATCCAGCCTTAGAGACTGCTGTGTTATCCTGGGCAAGTCACTTAACCCCATTTGCCTGAGTTTCTTCATCTGTAAAATAAGCTGGAGAAGGAAATGACAAATCATTCTAGTATCTTTACTCAGAAAACTCCAAATGGGGTCACAAAGAGGTAGACACAACTGAAGTGACTGAACAAGAATTTTAAAAAGAACTTTCACTTTTTCAAAGTCCCTCTAAGACCTAGCTCCCTTCTTTCATGGTCCAGAAAGTGTAGTTATTCTCTGGACCTGAAGAAGATAGACACCTCATAACTTCTAGCAATACCCCCAGGGGATTGAAAAACAGACCAGCTGACTTTTCATGGTTGGTTTTGAGGCAGGGAAACTGATCAGATAGGGATCTTGTCTTGTCATTTATTATCCTTGACCTTCTGGTATCTTTAGCTTTCTATCTGTACCTTTGCTTATATCTTCTCTAAGATGCCTTTCTTTCTGTGGTTTTCTTCAGGGATGGAAATGAGACCTTTGCTATCCCTGGGGACTATTTTTCTCAAACTCTTTTCCTGTTCTCATTGTTTGTCAGGGAAATAAGGTGGCTTCCAGGGAAAGGAGGTGGTAAAAGCAGAAACATTATTGACTTAGGTCTCTTTTAGAATAGTCAAGTCAGTATCTCAGGCTAAGAGATAGAAGATAGAACATGAAGTCCCTAGTTCAGCTAACTCATTGGGGTTGGGGGTGAAGGGGAAGGGAAGAGAGAGAGAGAGGAATAGAAAAGGAGAAAGAAAAAGGGGGAGGGAGAGAGAAAAAGAGGGAGGGAGAAGGAGAGAGTGAAAAGAAGAGGGAGAAGGAGATGGGAGGGAGGAAAGAGGGAGAGGGAGATTTCCATGATGTCTGATCAGGCTACCAGACTCTAAAGTGCCTAAACCCTAGGGTTTATCAACGAGAATTGCCATCTTTTGGTATGGATATTTTTTCATATCAACTGGGCAAATGAACAGAAATGTTTTATCTCTAAGGGGGTGATCAAATAGTACAGGTAAAAGTAGTTTAAAGTTTTATGGGAATCTTTCTACATTTTGGATTATAAATATAAAGTTGAGAGGAACTTCAGAGACTACTGAATACTACCCCTTCATTTTAAATATAAGCAAATTGAGGCCAACAGAGGTTAAATAATTTAAACAAGATCACACAGGCTTTAAGTATCAGATGCAGGATTTGAACCCAAGATCTCTGCCTCATGTCCAGGATCTTTCCACCTTACCATGCTGCCATTATCATCCGTTCTTGACAAGGTCACAGATTTAGAGCCAGAAGTAACCTTGAAAATTATTTAGTTCACTAAGCAAGAGCAACTAAGTATTCAAGGAGGGTCAATTGTAGTGCTCCCTGTCTGAATTCAATGGCCATGAAAGTCAAACTTTGCCCGAGCTACAGAAGCCCAACCTCCTACAGCAGGCTCAAAGAATTTAGAACAGTTCTAGGGAGATATTTGGGCCCTGAGTCCAGCTAGTCCTGGGAAGAAATCCTGAACCTTGGAATGGAAATCCAGCCCAGAAATAGCTCCTAAACTCAATAGCAATGGGGAAGAACTCCAGTTAGTGCTATAATACAGAGAGGTCAGAAATCCTGTAATACAAATAGGCAGGGTCCCACATAAGGGAAAGTCCATATATAGGGCAGCCCTAGAATTCCCTACAGAAGATAAAGAGAGTAAGTTTCTATATGCAGGACCAAGAAAAGCCTGCCTATGCCATTCAATTGGAAAGCTTTACCCAAGTACAGACTCTTCATTTTAGAAACTGATGTGGATAAGATGAACATATCAGGGAAAACACCAAATACCACAAGGAAAATCTTGATAGGAGAGACATCAAGGAAGTAACCTTCAATTACAATAACAACCTCAAGTCCAGGTAAAACTTCAAAGAAAAAAGTGTTCTGGCCGCCGGAAATATAGCAGTATCTGTTAAAAAAAAATGAAATAAAAGATAAAGAACTGGAAAATTAGGAAGGAAATGACTGCAAGGAATATTGAACAGGCAGTAGAAAAATCTTACTCAGAACTAAATGTCCTGAAAATTAGAATGGCTCAGATTTTTTAAAAGAGAGAGAACAAGAAGTATTAAAACAGAATTAAAATTTTAACCCAAAAAAAAATGTCAGAAATATAATATCAGAAACAACTGACCTGGACAAACAAATCAAGGAGAATCTGAGAAATATTGTATTATTTCAAAACATGATGAAGAAAAAAGCCTGGAAAAGATAGTTCTTTTTTATAAAATAATATTTATTTTTCTCAATTGCATTTAAAAACAATTTTTAAAAATTTTATGTTCCAAATAATTTCCCTACTTTTCTCCCTTCTCCTCTCCCTGAGATGGCAATCTGCTTAATATACATTCTACATGTGCAATCATGCTAAACATATTTCAAGAAATTATGGACAGAACTCTTAGAATCAACGGCAAAGTGAAAATAGAAAGAATTTTTCTGTCACTTTCAAAATGAAATCCCAAAATGAAAACAAACTTCTAGGATCATTATAATCAAAATTTAGAGCTTCCTAATCAAAGAAAAAGAAATACAATATGCAGCTGAAAATGAATCTAATTATCCAGTAGACAAGTTAGATCACACAAGGTTCAGCAGCTACTGTTTTAAAGAAGGGGAAAGTCAAAAGATAAAGGTTTATAACCAAGGAAAACCTATAAAGCAAAACTAAGTTCTGCCAAGTTCTAATGAGTGAATATTGTTAATTCCACGAAGTTGTTGCACTATTCACATTTGCAACGTTATAAAGATGTTTAAATAGGGTAATTGATTCTAACCCAATGAAAATATGCAATGAAATTTTTGAAAATAAAGTTTTTATCTATTTATTAATGTAATATAAAACAAAGTATAAGAAAAACTAGTTTTTCAAGCTTGTTATAACATAATAAAATAGAGAAAGCAAAAATTTTCAAATTACTGAATATTATACCTAAAGATAGCCCTACACTGACTTCATATTGTCATCTAAAAAATTTTAGCAGCATATCTGTCTTTTTTTCTTTAAATATTCATTAGTACACTTATGTCAAGACCTTTATTCAAATCTTGATGAATTTGGATGTTTACATTCTCACACAATAAACTAAGTATAGTTAGATGACTTGGAGTATTAAAATATCTAAAATTAATAATACTTTAAATACATTCCATTGTTCTTGTAATATTTTTCAACATCTGGGCTAAAATATTAAAAACTGTTCTTTGAAAATAGCTTAAGTAATCCATGATTTCTTATTTGACTGGTAATGAATTAAAATCAATTGATGGTTGTAGCCTCCCAAAGGAGAAGGATTTTGAGACTGATAGACAAACATCTGATTAATTTTAAAAATCCCCTTCTACATGCCTCCTAATAAAAGTGTTAGGCAATCTTTAGATACTTTAAGTACAGCTTGAGTTTTTTTTGCTTTTTTGTGTTTTTTTTGGAAATGTAAGTTTTGGAATACACCTTTTTCCAAAATTAACTCATTTCCTCCACATTAAAATTTTTTTGTTGAATTGTGACAATCTAATTTTTTTTAAATATTAGGATAAGTGAGATGAATCATTTACATATTAATAGAGTCAAATATCTTCCCAGAATCCTAATATATTTTTAAAATTAAAATAATAAAGAGTCTATGAATGGTTCGGTCCATTTTTGACGGCCTTAAAAGAAGAAAAAATAATAAAAAGAACAGGAAACTAATTATACTAGAGAAGAAATGAGGAAGAAGATGAAGGAAATCACTATTGCATAATTGAGGAAGGTAAGCTAAAAGGAATATAGAAAAGAAAGGGAGAATGGGCATTCCATAAATCTCACTTCCATTTGAATTAGATAAAGGAAGAATGTATAAATACACATACATTCACACTGATATTTTGGTATAAAATGCATTAAATTAAAAAGGGAAATAGGAAGGCAGTGGGATAGGTGAAGAGTAGAGAGAATCTAAAAGAGGAACAGGATAGCTAAGTGAATAATCAAAAGGAAAACAAATAAAAATATTGAAGGATAGAATGTGAAAGAAAAATTATATGTAATATTCTTCTCTAAAATAAAATGTTCTCTGTGAGCAGGTTTCTCAGGGTGCTTCTGGGAGCAATCTTCATTTCAGTTCAGTGTAATCACCCCAAAAGCATCCAGGAGTTAAAATCCAAATCCTTTATTTTCTCTTTCAAGTATTGTCTCCTTTCCTGGAGCCTGGTTAGCTTTAATAAAGGCCTATCTTTCTCCTTGGTTTCAAGAACTTAAGCAGCCTTCTCTGGCTTGTGAATCTCCTCGACTGAATCCTGACTGAGGCTCAGAGCTTCTAGTGGGCTTCTGTGTCTGGCCCTGAGAGCTTCTTGATTATATGCTGTATGTTGAGTATAGACCAATCATTATATCACTAGGAAACCATTATTTGTTGTAGGATTAAATCAATGCTAAACTAGATTTAACCATTGTCTCCTCAATTCCTCTTATACCTTGTTTCAAGTTCTGGCCCATAACATCTCCTTGTAGGATCAGATCAATCATAATGAACCATGCTAAATTAGATAATTATTGTCTCTATCAACTCTAATGAATTAACACTTTGTAAGAATCCTAACAATTACACACAATACACACACACACACACACACACACACACACACACATCAGGAACAGGGCAAAGTTAATAACAAAGGAAGAACTATAGTAGAAAGGAAATAAATGGGATCCCTTGATGTCCAGCCCTGGGTCTGGTTGGTCATGTTGCTGAGGCTGAGGAGGGGAATGTGACTTGTCCAGACACACATAATTTATAAATAAATAGAGCCTCTGATTGTACAACCAAATATAATTTCCACTTTATCTTGGGCACAGTATATTCATGGTTCATAGTCCCAAGAAGCCCCTGGAGCATGTAGACGCTTCAAAGCATTAAATGCTGAATAAATTTGCTCTAAGACTATCTACAGGTCTCTACAAGCTGAAAGAGTGTTTTCCACTCATCATTTTCTTGAGAAAAGGACTCATCTGATTATGAAATAAAGAAGATCTATATACAATTATTTATCAAGACTGATGACAAGATCCACACTAAAAGCTAGTAATAACTAAAATGAAGACTGGGAGAGGAAAAGATTTCGGATAAATGGAAATGTGTTGCCTGTGTAATAGGCATTCCAGAAGGGCACTGTGGGAGCCATGGAAAGCATTTGATTTGGGCTTTCGGGTGGGAATGAGAATAAAGAATTGGGATGAGGGAAGAGGAATGGGTTTTGGATGATGAGCCAAAAGAGTTCAAAATCACTGGGATATGTAGTGTACGGCCAAGTATGAGTTTATCATTGAGTAGAGACTTCAAATCTTTCCCCAGAGGAGGCTGGAGATCAGGCAGGAGACAAGGGCAGCATGAGATAGAAAACACAAAGTCAGATTGAAAAGATTCGGCTCCCCTCGATTCCTGGTGGTCAGGGAGCCAAATGAAGAGGTTCGAGGTTATATCCCTGAATGATGACGTTTGGTGCAGGTTAGGGAGTTGTGGGAACCCCTTGGTCTGCCCAGAGGTCCTTCATAAAGGAATTTATGAGCCCAAAAAGTTAGACTGGCAAAAAGAAGTTTATTATTGGCATTGGGAAGTCAACCTTTGCTATGCATGAATAGAAAGACTGAATTCCTTGGTGGCAAGGTCCCAACAGAGGGATATAAAGTTTTTAGCAGAAAAATCCTATCTTAGCAGAGAAAGTGAATAAGATCTTGTTAGGGAAATAGAGAGATAAAGATAAAGAGGGAGTAACACTGAAAGAGAATATCATTTCAGCAGGCAGAGGGTTGCAGTTTATGCCAAGGGGAGAGAGAGGTTCCTTGGCATGGCATGCTAGATCCTCTGCAAGAACTGAGTCCCAGGTTTCCTTTTTTTATAATTGAAACCTTGGCTACTAGCTGGGGGGTAGCTCTTGATGGGGCCTGGGTGCAGTTTGAGCTGGAATCAGAATAGAAAATCTTGGAATTGAATGAGTGCCTCTGGGCTAATCTCCAGTTCAATGGTCCTAGACTCAACTAGTCCCATCCAGATAACAGATTCACTTTATCTTGATTCCCTGGGAAAGGTCTCTCAGGGGAGAGCTTAGCATTCCCCCCCAAAGTCAGAGAGAGAGAAAGAGTTTTGGGGCTCCCCTCGTCAAGATGGGAGGCTCTGTTCCACTTCTTTTCCCTTCAAGGTCTGGTGATTAGATAGGAAATGGTTTAGAAAGTGATGAAAACACAACTTGAATAGGAAGGGAGAGAAGTCTCAGGAAAAGGACAGCAGGAGCTGGAAGGTCTGGGGTAAGAGGAAAGGTTATTCCTCTTATCACACAGAGGCTCTCCACATTTCAGAACACAGGAGATGAGGCTGGTAGGTATAGCATAAGTGGGAAATAGCCTTGTACTGGTGCAGATGAATTGCCTAGTTCCTTGCTGCTTCCCTCAGGGGATACTTGCAGCAAGAGATAGAAGGCACAAAGTCAGGAGAAGGTTGCTCTTCTTCTAATCTGAGACTGGAGATCAGGTGGATACAACGGGTGGGAGTCTTGTTCTCTGAGTGAGATCAAAGTTGAGTCTATGAAAGTCACTCTGGCCCCTTGCCACCTTCCCTCAGGGAACATATGCAACAAGAGATGAAAGTCTCTTAGAGGAAGGTAAATAAGAAAGAAATTAAAGAACTAAATAGAATATTAAAAAAATAGAGGTGATATTTCTTTGATAATTACTGAATAAGAATTAAAAGGAATTTACAAAAACTGAGCATATGTTGTTACAGAAAGGTCTCATCAAAAAAATGTAGAAAAGCAGAACTACTAGATTTATCATTTTCTTATTACAATGAAATAAAAATTATACTCAATAAAGGGCCTTTTAAGGTTTAAAAGACAATTAGAAACTAACACAATTTTAAATAGCTAGTGAATTGAAGAATAAATTATACAAGCAATAAAAATTTTATCAAAGAAAATAACAACATACCACAGGCAAAAGAGTCTCTCCAGATTAGTGATTTTTTCAAGAAAATCCCAAGCTATCCTTCATTTCTTTTTAAAATTTTCCTCTTTGTCCCTTTCCTCCTCCCATCTAACTACCTTGATTCTGTGTAGGTATGTTTTCTTACTTTCCCCACCCTCCCTACTCCAACTTCTGGAACAATAAACTATGAACAAATTAATTGCTCTTGTTTTTTGAGAGTGTGTCAATCTGCCCCACCTTATAGACCCATTCACTAAACTTAAAACTTTTTGGACCAAAGTATCCTCTCCATGATCACAATTTCCCTTCTTGGTCTCCTCTGTTAGAATGTAAGCTATTTCAGGAAAAGAAGTCTTTGTTTTATTGAATAGTCATGATCATGATCATGACCATGACCATGGTCAGACCTAACCTTTAGAAAAGTTATTTTGGTAACTGTACACTGGAATAGGAAAAGACTATAATCTAGGAGACCAGTTAGGAGTTTATTTTAATAGTCTAAAAAGAACGTAATGAAGGAAGTAGTCCTGTGGGTAGAGAAGCAATGGGAGATTTTTCAATGATGGGTATATGGAATGAGCAAGGAAATGAAATCAAGGGTGACATCAAAGTTGTATACCTGGGTGACTAGAAGATAAGTAGTGTCTTTTTTAGTAATATGAAAGGAAGTTTGGAAGGAGGAAAGTTTCAAGGGAGAGAGAAGTTTTTTGTTTTGTTTTTTTAGACATATTAATTTTGAGATATCTATAAAACATCTAGTCAGATCTTCTGATTCTGAATCCCATGCTATTTCTGTTACAGGCCATTGCCTTTAATATTGGTTCACTTCCCATAATTAGGCAGTGTCCTGGGATTCCATAGGTACTGAGAGAAAAATTCCTTGCCTGGGTTTGGTAGACATCAAAAGTCTGTCATTAAGTATGAATTCCACTCTTTTTCCTGGTGAATTGAGACAAAAAGGTTTGCCTTTAGAAAGATAATGATCTTCAGTACAGGAGGTTTATTTAGCAGCAGTTATTTTTTTCATGCACAAGAGCCAAGAAGTAACATAAAAGAGAAATTGTATGTGTGTGTCTTATAATCTACCTCTTCATAACATATAAATGCATTTCCAAAGAGTTTGTATGTGGGGAGTGTAGGGGTGGCTGAAAATGCAAGCTTAGGACTTTTTTTTTTTTTTTAAGCAGAAACCACACTAAGACTCAGAGAGGAAATATGGTGCATAATTCAGAATATTTGATACTTCTCCAAGCCTTCATATTTGCCAGGGTCCCATCTTCCAGCTAGCAGACACAACCACAATTGGGACATTATTTCTCTACTGGTCTTGTAGATGATCTGTGGGTCTGAAGCTCCAACTCTCACTGGAGTCAGTGGGAGTTCTGCTGGAGTGGGGAGAGCAAAGTCAGATCTTGTGGTGTCCTCAGACAAATGGCTGTGGGTGGGATACATATTCATTCTCTCTCAAGTTTAAAACCACTACTTTCTGGCCAGCAACAAGAGGCCCCTGATATAGATGACAGGATCCTGTGACATTCAGAGGCTTTCTTTCTACAACGAGATTCTTCAGCCTTTCATGAGAAGCTGGGCATGGCACCTTGAATTTAGTAGACACATTCATCTCCACAAATGTCTGTTGAGCAATGCAGTGATCCAAAACAATTCCAATTGACTTGGGATAGAAAATGCCACTTGCATCTGGAGAGAAAACCATGGAGAGTAAATGTGGATCAAAGAATGGTATTTTCCCTTTTTTTTTTTTTTTGTTTGCTTTTTTTTTTCCTTGTGGCTTTTTTTTCTTTGGTCTGATTTTCTTTATATCCCATGACAAATATGTAAATATGGAAAGGACTGCACATGTATAAACTATGTCAGATTACTTGCTGTCTTGGGGAAGGTAGTAAGGAGAGAGGAAAAGACATTTTGTAAGACAAAGTCTTAGAAAAATGATTGTTGAAAAACTACCCTTAACATGTACTTGGAAAAATAAAATATCATTGAGAAAAAAATCAAATGTCTGTTCATGTATTGCTGTTTGGAAACCTAGAGGCTAGTATTCTCTTCCCTTGTGCTTCCTAAAATTTTTTTTTTAACTGTTGCCCATCTCTTTCCTCATATCTCTCATCTAGGTAAGCAAATTGGTTCTTCTTGGAAAAGGAGACAAACTTTGGCTGGGATAAGGCAGACGTGGCTTAAGGGATGATCGAAACCTGAAGAGGTTTGATGCAGAACTAGGGGAAATACCTAAGGTGTAGTCAATAGGAGTGGTAGAATGATGATGATTCAGTAATCATTTATTAAGCATTTACTATATGCCAGGCATTGTGGTAAGCATTGAGGATAAGAAGAGATTATAATTTAATGGAGCAGATTACATGCATAAATATGCAAAGCAAGATATACAGCATAAATAGGAAATAATTTAAAAAGGGAAAGCACTGGAATTAAGAGGATCTGTAGAAGGCTTTTTTTAAAATTTTAAATCAGTGAGGACACATCCTGGATATGTCAGGGAGTAAGGTGTAAGAATAGAAAAGGTAGGTGAGATAGGGTGAAAGAAGTAGATGTTTCTTTCAGGTACATGGGCTCCAGTGAGTATTTTGTATTTTATTCATTTTATGTGTGTGGATGTGTGGAGGGCATAGGTAAGAGTGGGAGTTGATTAACTTGATCAATCATTCCACCTCAATTAAAGTAAATAATACTATTTTAATATATAATATATAATGTATCAATCAATCAAAGGCATTGAATTAGATGCAAAAAGTCTTAAATCAATCTGGAATCAGTGAAAAGCCAAAGGATGAGGTGATACTGAAGCAACCAGATGGCACAGTGGATAGAGCACCAGCCCTGAAGTCAGGAGGATCCGAGTTCAAATCAGACCTCAGACCCTTAACACTTCACTCTGGGCAAGTCACTTAACCCCAATTGTAAAAGAAAGAAAGAAATAAGAAATATATTGGGATTAGCTAAAAAAGACTCAGTTTTACTTAACTTGTAGGTCTTGGATAAAATAGCAATTAATTCATAACCTAAACATCCAATCCTTGAGAGGAAATCATTTGGGGGTGGGGGAGGATAAAAAGATCCTCTCTCTCCTCTCCTCTTTGTCCAGAGATTAACTTTATGAATTCTAAAGATTAGAACATTTTGGACTTCTCATTGGTGTCCTAGTCATATTATTGGAGCAGGAAGAATTTGCATTGGGAATCAAAGAAAAACTAGATACTGAGAAAAAGCCATTTCCTGGCCATACTATGAGTCCAACAGAAATCTACATTAACACCTAAGAGGGAACTTCATAAAGGCCCATGAACAGGAAAGAAAGGACTTCCAATAAAAAGACTTTCAGGATTTATGAATTATTTCCTTAGTCACACATCTGAGACTGAATCCATTTTCTTCTGAGTTCTAAAGATATTAATTGGGAAAGTGTTTCCTGTTCAGCGGGGATGTTTTATACCAACTATTCTTATTATAACCACTTAGTTAATACCTACTAAGCAAAATACCTGCCTAGTTAATTGATACCAACTGATATTCAATAAGAGAATATTTTGGGGAACTTGGGAAGAATAATATTAAAACGTTACCTCTCTCTCACAGCACCTCAGGGTCTCTTAGAACCAAGGAAAAAGAACTATGGGAACTGAATATGGATAACAACATAGTATTTAACAACATAATATTTTCACCTTTTTTTGTTGTTATTTGCTCTCATTTTTTTCCCTTTTTGATTTGATTTTTCTTAGGCAGCATGATAAATACGGAAATATATATAGAAGAATTGTACATGTTTAACATATATTAGATTACTTGCTGTCTAGAAGAGAGGGTAGAAGGAAGGGAAGGAAAAAAAAATTTGGAACACAAGGTTTGGCAAGGGTGAATGTTGAAAACTATCTGCATGTATTTTGAAAACAAAAAACTATTATTTAAAAAAAAAAAAAAAAAAAAAAAAGAACCGTGGAGAAAAGAAGAAGCTACCATTAGGGGAATGAAACTTGCCCATGCAAGTGATTGTTAAGGAAGGAATCTGGATCCCTGTCTCATATCTGATATCCATCTTGTACAATAAATATCTTCCTAAGAATGACTCTGTTAAAGATCTAACCAAAACCCACCACTATGCTAAATTTCACAGGTTTTCCTGGAAAAATCACAAAATAAAAAGAGAAGTTGATCCCTCTGGGGTTAGGCCCCCCAGGCCTGCACTCAGGTTCATTTGTACCCAGTTCATGATTCACATCTCACTTAAATTTCACAAAAACTCTAGGGAGTATCTAGGTGGTATAATGGTTAGAGCGCTGGCTTTGAATTTAGAAGGACCAGAGTTCACATGTGATCCCAAACCCTTCCTAGCTGTGTAACCTTGAGCAAGTAACTTAACCCTGACTGTCTCAAAAATTTAAAAAAAAAAAAAAAAAAAACCTTTATAAAAGCGGTAACTATGGCATCAATGAAAAATTGGTCTAGACCTAGAAAGACTCATGAGTTCAAGTCTTTCTTCTGGTTTATACCCTGAGCCCCCCCTCCCCGTGACCACTGGCAAGTCATTTTCTTTTAGGATGTTTTAAAGTGTTAAAGCAACACTTTAAGACTTTGAATTGAAGATTAGGTGCTGGCTGACCAGAGGAAATTCTTCACCAAGAGCTCTTTGAATAGTCCAGTAAATGACACCACTATCACCTCAAAAATTAAGTGACTTCAAAAGTCAGATATTGCAAGTATGAATAGCCTAAAGAAAGAAAGCTTGGAAAAAGCAAGGCTTGGAGAGATTAAGTAAGCTTCTGTTGCTTTTGTTTCATTTTTTTGTTTGTCTTTTTCTATATGTTTCTTTGTGACTCCATCTGGGGTTTTCTTTGCAAGGATACTGGAGTGTTTTGTCATTTCCTTCTCCAGCTCATTTTTAAATGAGGAAACTGAGGCAAACAAGATTAAGTGACTTGACTAGAGCCACTCTACCCATTGTGCCACTTAGCTGTGCTTAATTAGGGATAAAGATTTAATTTTTTATTTTTCACCAGGCATTATGTTAAGCACTAGAGATACAAATATAATTAAGCAAACAGTTCCTGCCTTCAAGAAGCTTACCTTCTGAAAGGGGAAGGCAAGCTGTCAGGGGAGTTAAAGAAAGTGTGATATGCTCCTCATTATGACATGATGTGTATAGTTGGCTTAAAAGTGACTTGGAGTCCTAGATCTGGGAAAGATAAGGAGAAAGATCATCTTGAAAGCCTGGGGACCCCAGAGGCAGAGTCTAGGGTCCCAGTGGAAGGAGGATAAGGATAAAGCCCGTTTAGTTAGTATGAGATGCAGTTTTCAAGTCAACATCTTTTCTGAGCTCGTTAGCTCAAATCTAGAATTCTATCTACAGGGCCATGCTGTCTCTTACTGGTCCTCTCCATTCCTTGGCAACTGCACCTAAAAACTTCTTGACATTTTTTCAGCTGGGAGCTACTCTAAGTTTGATGCTCAAATCTTGAATGTGAGAAGGCATCAGGTAATGGAAGAGGGAGATACGGAATACTGAGAAATGGATGGCTGAGAATAAAGTGCTGAAAAGGGAATAGAAAAGATAAAGCAACAATATATACATATATAATTTATCTATATATCGCATTCCAGGCATTGTGCTAAGTACTTTATAATTATATAATATTTAATATTGTGTCCATGGTTGTTAAATTTTAAAAAAAAATTAAAAAAAATTTCAAGAAACATGTAACTTAGAATAATGTTTTTAAATGCATAAAATAAAATACCTAGGATTGTAAAGGAAAGCAGTTATGCTGAATTATCAAAAGAGTTTTTCAATTGGCAAACCCCAGGCTAAAAAATTGTGATAAGATGCTTTTGGTTTTGCAAAGTATCTTCCATATGTAATTGGGGTCTGGCAGATGCCCAGAGTACCTCAGAGGACACTCCAACAGAAGACTCTGGGACAATCATGATGTCAGGTAGAGGAAATACCTTGGAGATGTAGCCTGTGTAGCAAGTCTAGACATCCTGTAACTGACTCCAGAAGAAAAGACTTTTTGATTGACTGCAGAATGATTCAAAATACCTACAGATTTGACTTCCTTTTGCCTCAGAGCTGCTGGGAAGATCAGTAACCAGGGAAGGGATGAGCCCAAGAGCCTTTTGACTAAGAAATGTCTAGAGATATAGTTCTGAAGGTATGCACAAAACCCAAGGTTAATGCCCTGAGGAACAAGGAGTGGTTTGGAGGAGTGACCTTCCATATTCTAGCCCAGCTGTAACTGACTTTCAGGCTCCTCCTCCTTGGACTCAAACTTGGTGGGAACTGACCTTATTTTTGAGCCCAAGCTTATTCCTTCGCCTACAGACTAAGGTTGTGTAGAAAAGATCATGCCCCAAGAAACAATGAGGGAAATGTCTTATCTGTTCTTGCTTAATCTTTGCAGGAAATATCTCTCTGCAAAATTTAATCCAATCTTAAGTGGTTAATGGAATGACAAGAGCTAATTACAGGTGCCCTAACAAACTAGGGGGAACACAATTAACGGTGGCTTGAGCCAACTGGCAGAGAAAAGAGATCCCCACAAACCAGTCAAGTACTCTAGAACCCTTAAAGAAAAAGAATGAGTAGGACCAAAACATACAATCATTACACACACATTACACTCCTTTGATCTGCCCAACCTCTTTGTGGTGGTGGACAATCGTTTTCCCTTTGTGACCCCATTTGGAGTTTTCTTGGCAGAGAATCTTGATAGATGAAGAAACTTTGCCATTTCCTTCTCCAACTCATTTGACAGATGAGGCAAATTGACTTGTCCGGGGTCTTACAACTAAGGAGTCTGAGGATAGAGTTGAGCTCATATTGTTCTGACTAGCCACTGAACCACCTGCCTGCCCAACAATCACATGAGATGGATGCTATTATCCTCATTTCATAGTTAAAGAAACTGAGGCTGAGATACCTTAAGTAATCTGCACTTACTTAAGTAATTAGGTAAGGAAAGACTCTGAACCAGGATTTGAACTAAAGTCTAACACCCTATCCCACTGTACCACCCTTCTGGCGAGGGACATCGAGTAATGGCTAAAAGTTGTGGGTCTCCAGAGAAAGAACTCTGTCACCACTTCCCGGCATGCAGCACACAGTGACTCCAGGGTCAAGGACCCAGTCTAAAAATGTGTTTGGAGCAGCCACGTTTTAAGGAGAACAGCTGGATGCAGAGACAGTGGAAAGTTCCTAGTCCTGGCTCCTCCTGATGTGTTCTGCTGCTCAATTCTGAAGCCTGCTGTGACAGTCTTGCTTATCTTATTTCCCCCTGAGTTATTTTGAGCTGAGAGTCTTTCGATTTTGATGCTACATCTCACAGTAATTTGGTAGAAAAACACAGTTGCCACCTGTTTAAAGAGAGTTTTCTCCTGCCTTCAAACTCTCTGTTTCACCTCAGAGTCCTAAGGTATACCTTCCCAGTACCCTGCAGTAGAGTCTTCTTGGGGTTATGTTTGTGTGTTGATGTATAAATAGATATTCTTTCTTTTTTAAAAAAAAATTTCATCTTGAAGAGGCTGGTTTGATGTGTGGAGAGGAAACAGGTGGATGGGGGGTGTTTATCAGCTGAGGACTGATTGAAACTCATGACTATTCAGCCTGGAGAGAGCTGGATGTGATGGGCTCAGATAACAAGTGAGAGCCAGACCAGTTCTAAAGGGATGAGCGTTACCATGGTTATACTATCATGCAGCTAGGCAGATTTGCTGACCTGGCTCAGGAAAAAGCTCCAGACTGGAATAGGAAGAGGAAACCCCTGCAGCCTAATCAAGCAAAGAATCTCACGAGTTTCTCTTGGCAGATGGGTGGTTCTGAGCTTCCTTAAGTGGCACAGAAGGGGGAGCACCAGATCTGGAAGAGGGATCTGGGTTCAGATTTTAGCTGTTTCTTCCTACCAGTGTAACACTAAGGTAAAGAAATTTCAAATAGTAGAAAGACCGCTAAATCTGAAGCTAGAAAGATGGCTTCACACCTCAAACACATAGTAGCTTTGTGATCATAGCAAATCACTAATCTCTGCCTCAGTTTCCTCATCTGTAAAATGGAGATAATAATAGTTACATAATAATATTATAATAATAGTTGTGAGAAACAATGACAACAATGTGTGGAATCATTTTGCAAACCTTAAAATGCTTTATAAATAGTCACTATCATTAACAAAAAGCAGATAATTTAAAAAGCACTTATCTGCCCTTAATAAGTTCAAGCCCCCTGGCTCAACTTGAAGTATATCCTAGGGTCACAAAAGAAATGGCAGATGTGAGGATTGAGCCACTGCCAGTAATCTTTGAAAGGTTGTGGACAACAGAGAAGGTGCCACAGGCCCAAGGATGTGCATATATCCCAATTTCCCCCCAAAAAAATGGAGGGAGAAGGAAGAAGCATGATAGGAAGTCTTTGAATTCTAGGCAGTTGAATTTGAATTTTATTTCCTAGCAAAGTTCTAGAATACATGCTTTAAAGGACACTCTAAGAACACCTAGAAAAAGAATGGAGATAATAGAGTCAGCATGGTTTAATTAAAGATGGGTCATGCCAGACTAACCTTGTTTCCTTTTTTAAAATTATTGAACAGTTAGATTAGAGTGATGTTGCAGGTATAGCTTTTGTAGATTTTAGCATAGCAATGGATAAAATTTCTAATGCTATGCTCTTCACCTTGAAAAATATCAGAGATGTTAGCTAGACAATAAGACACTTATATGGATTTAAAATGGGTTTAATGGCTGGATCCAAAAAGTATCTGCTAATAGCTCTATGTCAATTTAGAAGGAATTCTCCAGTCAGAGGATTCTGATCTACCTGAGTCAGTTAACTTCCCTGGACCTCGGTTTTCACTGTAAAGTGAGTAGCTAAAAAATAATCCCTAAGGTCTTTCTAACTCTTATATTTTTTGACAAAAAGTATATTTTTATGCCAATTCTTACATTTTTTTAATTTGAAAGAAAAAGGAAAACTCTATACTCACAAATCAAAACATACCTCCCTGGTATGATCAAGTCTTAAAAGTTTGAAATTTCTAAAAGAATAAATTTAAAAAGATCCTCAGAACTGCCCAATGAATCTTCTAAAATCCAAACTATGTTTTTAATTAGTTATTCATGTTCTATATACTGTGTACAAAGAGACTTCTCTATGCACAGATTCTAGACCTGCCCTACTCCAAGCTACACTAACCCTCTAAGCAGATCCAGCCAAGGACTGGGTGATTTCAGGGTCCCAGGATTAGTTGATGTTCAGATAAACAAATAAATACCTTCCCCATTTGATGGCCTCAGTTCAATTCACAGAATGACAAGGTTTGAGCTTGAAAGCACCTTAGAGTTATCAAGTCCCCAACCATCATTTTACAGGAAATTAAAGCCTAGCAGTTGAAATGACTTAGTCAATGTCATAATTAACAAGTCATAGAGCTAGGAAACTTGAACTCAGGTCCTCTGATTCCAGGTCCATAATTTAATTGATTTCCACATTCATTGAATGCCTAGTATACACTTCACTTTAAAATATACTGAAGAGGATAAGCAGAAATAAATAGGGCACTGCTATTTTCCAAGTAAATTGTGAAGTCCATCCTCAAGATTTTCTTCAACAATGCCTTTCACCAACTTGCTGAAACACCCTTGGATTTTCCCATGAACATCTGAGACACAACATATTTGATCAGTCAACTAACATTTTTTAAGCACTTAGGATTTGTCAGGAACTGTGCCAAATGCTGAGAATGCAAAGAAAATTAAAAAAAAAAATCCTGTTTCTCAAGGAGCTCAAAGTCTGATGGAAGAGACAATATGCAAGATACAAGCAACTTAAATTGGAGATAATCAACAGAGAGGAGGCACTAGAATTAAGGGGAATCAGGAAAGACTTCCTGAAGAAAGTGGGATTTGGGCAGGAACTTGAAGGAAGCCAGAAGGCAGAGATAAGAAAGGAAAGAGACACATGGGGACAGCTGGCGGGACTAGGCAGAGTTGGGAGATGGAGTGTTGCACTCAAGGAACAGCAACACCGGTGTCATTTGATGAAAGAGTACAAGGTTACATGAAAGGGAATAAGGTGTGAGAAGACTAGGAAGACAGAATAAGGCACATTATGAAGGGCTCTGAAAGCCAAATAGATCATTTGATGATCTAAAAGAATCTATTTACCTTCAGTGGAAAGAACATTGGATTTGTTTGGGTTTTTTTTTTTATTTTTATAGCTTTTTATTTACAAGTTATATGCATGGGTAATTTTACAGCATTGACAATTGCCAAACCTTTTGTTCCAATTTTTCCCCTCCTTCCCCCCATTCCCTCCCCCCCAGATGGCAGGTTGATCAATACATGTTAAATATGTTAAAGTATAAATTAAATACAGAATAAGTATACATGTCCGGTTATTTTGCTGTACAAAAAGAATCAGACGCTGAAATAGAGTACAATTAGCCTGTGAAGGAAATCAAAAATGCAGGCAGGCAAAAATAGAGGGGGATTCTATGTAGTGGTTCTTAGTCATCTCCCAGAGTTCTTTCGCTAGGTGTAGCTGGTTCAATTCATTATGAACATTGGATTTGTAATCAAAGTACCTGGATATAATTGTTAATCTGTCACATATTACCTGTACAATGACTTTGGGCAAGGCAGAGCAGGTTATGTGTAAAATGATAGAATTGGACTACCTGACCGCTAAGCTCCCCCACATTCAGCTCTAAATTTATGATCTTATGACTCCTCCAGGGCTGCTAGGGTCTACCCTGTTACTAGACAGGCCACATAGCCTTCCTTTGTGCCTAGAGGGCCCTTTCCTTAAGTTTCCCACAAATTGTGACAAATGAGAACTCTGTGATATGAAAATACTATTTTACAATCAAACCTGAATTTGAAGCATGACTATACCACCTGGAGTGTAACATTGTACCATCATCCATGCCTCCCACAAGAACCTAAAATATCATTTGGGTCTTTTTTACTTAGTTTGATTTCACCAAATTCAAAATTGTTATGATCTATTCTATCACAAAAATCAGAAATTGGTCTCAGTAGATCAACCATTCCAATAGTCCCCCCTAGCACAACATAAACTTTTTTTTTTAAATAACAAGAAAAAACATTCATTAAGTACTTATTTTGTGCCAGACTGTGTGCTAAGTGAAGAGGACACAAAGAAATGCAAAAATAATTCCTAACCTCAAGGAACTTAAAATAAAATATTAAACTTATTTTTGATTAACAAGCATTTGTTATGCTTTTCTCCCCTCCTGCAAATGAAAAAGAAAGAAAATACAATCTTTGTAATAAATAGGAATAGTCAAGCCAAAGCAAATTCCCACAACCACCATATTCAAATATTTATGCTTCATTCTGCATCTTGAATCTACCATCTCTCTTTAAGGAGGAGAGTAGCATGTTTCCTCACTGGTCCTCAGGAATTGTGACTGGTTATGGAACTAATCAGAGCCCTTAAGTCATTCCAAGTTGTTTATCTTTGCAATGTTGTTGTTATAAATTGTATCAGCTCTGCCCCTTTTTCTCTGCATCAGTTTATACAAGTTTTCTTGGGTTTCTCTGAAACTATCCCATTCATCATTTTTTTTTACAGCACAAGAGTATTTCGTTACATTTGTATACTATTATTTGTTCAGCCACTCTCCAAAGGATGCTCTCCCACCTTAGTTTACAATTCTTTGCCACTATAAAAAGAACTGCATAAATTAATTTGTACTACATACCATAAACTTTGCAACGATTCAACTTCTACAAGACAAAAAAAACCTAATCCACCAGCAGAAGGTTAGGAGAGTTATATCTGGCTCCTAATGTCCACCCTCCAAGATTGTATGAATCTCACGCTGGGAGGAGGGCCAGCTCTCAAAAGAGCCCTGCATGTCTTTTTTGTCATATGATAGTCAGCAGTACATTCCCCTACAACTCACTAGCATTTTAAATAGAGAGATGAGGAGATGAGTTTAGCTATGGGTTCCAGTCTTGATACTCTTCTAGTGTCTTATCAGAAATACCAGGAAGGATTTACGAAGAGAAGAGATAGAGAGGCAGCAAAGTCTTGAATTTCAGGATTTTGGTAGTGCCATTCATCCACTGAGTGGTCTCTTGGGAAGCTTTAAGTAAAAACAATATTTAGCTCATCACAAAAATATGGAAAAAGTCCTCTTTTTTTGAGGTTTTAGTTCTTGCAGATGCATTTGGTACCTGTTAATCCTTTTGAATCATTTACTAATTAGTGTGAATGAGTTTAGACCTTTTTCATGGGGAATGAGAGGCAAGATGAGCATATGAATAACTAAGGAAGGTGATAATATCAAAGAAAGTTCTAATATATTAGATGAGTATAGCCTATTTCAGAGTTTTGCCTAGGGCTGGCCACTCAAAGCTTCCATGATGTTTGAGAACAATAGTTCATAAATCATGAATTCTCACATAACCTCTCAAATTAAAGAAAAAATTTTCTCTCATCTTCCCATCACAGTTTTCTCAGCTTGATCTCCTTTCCCTAAAGATATTTTGCATCAGATTTCTCAGTCTGTTCTAAAGAGTACTAAAGTTAGCACAAACAATAACCATTAATTCCAATATATCCCATATTCAAGGTAAAGTGATATCTCTGCCCACAAAACTGCTACAAAGGCTGTGGAAAGTATAACTTGGTGAATTTTTAAAAATTGGTCTTGAGGTCAGGAAGACTTCCATTCAAGTCTCACATCTGATATTTACTAGCTATGTGACCCTGGACATTTTACCTTGAAGTGTCCCTTTGCTCATCTGTAAAACAGAAATGATAATATCTGTAGTTCCTAATTCTTGAGGTTCTCTTCTTCAAAAGAGATAAGGTACATAAAGTACTTAGAAAACATTAACAGTCCCATATAAATACCAGTTACTATTTGTTGTCTTTCCAGATAAATCACCATATCTATTTGTTCAAGGTAGGGAAAATAACATCTCTTTACCCTCAGGTCCAGCACAAAAAAACCATTATTTTGGTGATAACACAGTGTGGGCCAAGATAACAATCAACTGGGAGATTAGGAGAACTGGATTCTGCTCTAGTTGGGGTCATTCACTAGTTGTGTGAACAGATTAACAGATTTAATCTTTCTGGTTCTCAGTTAGAATGATCCAGCATATTATGATCATTCTAAGGATAATCCAAAGGAAGGCAGCCTGCATAGTGAAGGACCATATGTGGATTAATTGAAAGGATTGGGATGTCTAGCTAGGAGAAAGGAAGACTTGGGAGGGGCAAGGAGGAAGATGCCGTCTTCCAAGATTTAAACAGCTTTCATGAAAGTGGACAGCATGCCAGATCTAGAGTCAGAAAGACCCATCTTTTTTAGTTCAGATCTGGCCTCAGACACTTCCTAGCTGTGTGATTCTGAGCAAGACATTTAACTGTGTGCCTCAGTTTCCTCACTGTCAAATGAGCAGGAGAAGGAAATGGCAAACTACTCTAGGATCTTTGCCAAGAAAACTCCAAATGTAGAGTTGGACATGATTGAAACAACTGAATAACAAAAGGAGAATGGATCCCTGGAATTAGGATAGTTCTTTTTCTTTGGTATCTTCAAGTAAAAATTGGATGATCATTTGTTAGGAATGTTGTAAAAGGATTTCATGCTCAGTTATGATTAAACTATTTGGTCTAATGTGGTTTTGAGGTCCTCTGATTCCAGTTTTCTCATTAACTTCAACTCAAAATTACTCTAAAGTTATTTTGTATTTACAGCTAAATCTCATTTTATTGCACTTAATTGTGCGTCACAGATTTTTTTTTTTTTTTTTTTTTACAAATTGAACATTTGTGGCAACCCTGTGATGAGCAAGTTTATCAGCACCATTTTAAAACATTTTATTTCCCCAATTACACATAAAGACAATTTTTAACATTTTTTTTAATTTTGAGATTCAAATTTTCTTTCATCTTCCTTACTTTTCTTGTTATTAAATCAAGCCGTTTGATATAGGTTATATGCATATAATCATGTAAAACATATTTTCCTATTAGTCATGTTGTGAAAAAAGACACAAACCCAAAGAAACAAACCAAAACAAAACAAAAATAAAGGAAGTGAAAACTAGGATACTTCTGGTTTTTAACTCTTTGGATCATGGACTCCTTTGTCAATCTGGTAAAGCCTATGGATACCTTCTTAGAATAAAGTTTTTAAATGTATAAAGTGAGATATGTAAAATTATGAAGGAAACCAATTACAGTTATGACATTATAAAAAAAATAAGTTCATGGACCCCAGGTCAAGAACTTTTGGATTATAATAATAAAGGAATATTATTGTTATCATTTGGATATTAGTATCTCCTAAACTGTACAACCTTCATTGCTGTGTACTGCTAGGTAGCTGAACAAATTCTGAATATCTTATCTTATTCAATGACTCTCTCATTTAGCCATAGTATACAATGAACTCATTTGAAATCATTGATAGCAAAAGCCAATGGAGCATCAGAATTCAGCCAATTTGAATTCTTGTTAAATACCTGAAATGATATAGTTATAAGAGTCACTTGGGACCAATAAAAGATGATTTTTGTCAAAAAGAAAGAAAGAAAGAAAGGAAGAAATGAAGAAAGAAAGAAAGAAAGAAAGAAAGAAAGAAAGAAAGAAAGAAAGAAAGAAAGAAAGAAAGAAAGAAAGAAAAATAAGATGTTTCAATCTTCATTCAGATTCCATCAATTTTTTTTTTTCCTCTGGAAGTGGTTAACATTTTCCATCATGAATCCTTTGGAATTTTCTTGGTATCATTGTATTGTTGAGAAGACCTATCACATCACACAATATTGCTCTTATTATATACAATGTTCTCCTGGTTCTATTTACTTCAATTTTCATCAGTTCATATAAATCTTTCCAGGTTTTTCTAAAATTATCATGCTCATTATTTCTTATAGAACAGTAGTATTCCATCACAACCAAATACTATAATTTGTTCAATCATTTCTCAATTTCAGGCATCCCTTCAATTTCCAATTCTTTGTCACCACAAAAAAAGAGCTGCTATAAATATTTTTGTACAATTAGGCCCTTTTTTCATTACCCTTTTAAAAAATCTCTTTGGGATACAAACCTAGTGGTAGTACTTACTAGCACCATTTTTTTCCCCAACACTATATGTTTATTTTGTGTCTCTGTGTCACATTTTGGCAATTCTCACAATATTTCAAACTTTGCATTATTATTTATAAATACCATGGTAATCTGTTATCAGTGATCTTTAATGTTACTGTTGTTATGTTTTGGGGCACCACAAATCACATCTATAAGATGGCAAACTTAATAGATGAATGTTGCTTATTTTCAGACTGCCCTACCCATCAGCCATCCCCCTTCTCTCCCTTTCTTTAGAATTTCTTACTCCCTGAGACACAATGATGTTGAAATTAGGCCAATTAATAACTTTATGATAGTCTCTAAGTGTTCAAGTGAAAGAGTCAATCAATACCACAAACTTCATTTTTGTCTTATTTTAAGAAATTGCCATAGCCACCCCAAACTTGAGCAAACATCACCCTGATTAGTTAGCAGCTATCAACATCAAGGCATGACCTTTTTTTTTTTTAATTGAAGCTTTTTATTTACAAAACATATGCATGAGTAATTTTTCAACATTGACCCTTGCAAAACTTTCTGTTCCAAATTTTTACCTCCTTCCCTCCACCCTCTCCCCTAGATGGCAGATAGTCCAATACATGTTAAATATGTTAAAATATATGTTAAATCCAATATATGTATACATATCTATACAATTATCTTGCTGCACAAGAAAAATCAGATCTAGAAAGGAAAAACCTGAAAAGGAAAACAATATGCAAGCAAATAACAATAGAAAGAGTGAGAATGCTATGTTGTGTTCCACACTATTCCCATGGTTCTCTCTCTGGATGCAGATGGCTCTCTTCATTACTGAACAATTGGAAATGGTTTGAATCATCTCAATGTTGAAGAGAGCCACCTCCATCAGAATGGATTGTTGTATATTTTTCTTGTTGCTTTGTATAATGATTTCCTGATTCTGCTTATTTCACTCAGCTTCAATTCATGTAACTCTCTCCCAGGCCTCTCTGAAATCCTCCTGCTGATCGTTTCTTACAGAACAATAATATCCATAACATTCATATACCACAATTTATTCAACCATTCTCCAGCTGATGGGCATCCCCTCACTTTCCAGTTTCTAGCTACTACAAACAGGGCTGCCACAAACATTTTTGCACATGTGAGTCCCTTTCCCTCTTTTAAGATCTCTTTGGGATATAAGTCCAATAGAAACACTGCTGGGTCAAAGGGTAAAGGCATGACCCTTTGCAACAAAATAATTACAATTCACTGAAGGCTCAGATGATAGCATTTTTTACCAATAAACTATTTTTAAGTAAGGTAGATACATTTATTTTATTTTTTATATATAAATACTATTCCACATACAACATAAACAAAATTTTTATATTTGTCAGGAAATCAAAAAAAAAAAAAATCATGTGACTCCCTGGTGATTTGGGCCAAACCTGCAACATCTGCATTATATGTATGCCTGTTCTTATCTGTGCACTTACTGGAATCCTACCATAGAATATAAGATCCTGGAGGGCAAATACTATTTTACCTGATTATCAGTAAAGGATCTAGCACATAGTAGACGATTAATAAACATTTATTGAATTTTTTTAAGCAATCAAGACTAAGTGACTGCCAGGGTCACACAACTAGTAAATATCTGAGGCCATCCTTGGGTCCTTCTGACTCCAGGATCCATGATCTATCCCCTATACTACCTAGAATAGTAGGACCCGGATTTACTGAATTTAATAAAATTGAATTACAGATAGTAAACATAGATAATAATTGCTCTACCTATATCATAAGATTGTGTCAGGACCCCATGAGTTCATAGCTGTAAAGTCATCCTGAAAAGAAATAAAGTCCTTTCAAATGGGGTAAAAATTGCCATGAGATATCACATCTACAAATAGCTGGGTTAAGACTCTCCCAAACTGTCAAACCAAGAAAGATAGGCTCTTAGAGCCATGCTGAGTTAATTTCCTCATACCACGGGCTGTGCCCAAGCAGCAGGTTGGATGCCCATCCCTGACCTGAGGACTTAAATGATGACAAAGCCATGAGATGAGAACCAAGGCAGTTGAACAAAAGGCCAGAAGGATACAGGACAATCCCATGCTGTTATGGTGGAGCTCTGGTCATGAGTCACGCCAGTGGGACATTTGCCAGACGGAACTGGGGCTCTGTGGGATGATTCCCTTGGCACTGAGCTCTGGACCTGCTCTGGGAAGGGGAAGGAAGGAAGGAAGATAAGAAAGAGTAAGAGTCCTCCCATCCTCTGAGCACCAAGCCCCCAACTCTTAGCCTAATGGAAATTATACTCATCACTTTTTAAGTTTCCTATGTACTTTTGTGGCCACTCTCTATTTTAATTTTCTCAACACCCTTTTGTGGTATTGTGTCAGGTAGGTGACACAGCTTCCTGAGTTCAAATCCTGCTTGAGACACTTATTTATTGTGTGCTTGGGCAGGTCCTTTTGATCTCAGTTTGGAGTCAGTGACTTCTAGATCTCTTCCAGCTCTAGATCTACAATCCTCTAAACTTATTATTGCTGTCCCCCAGAAGGACATGTATTCATAATCTTGCAGCTAGTAGGAGACAGAGCCAGGCTTCCTGACTCACTTTTCAATGCAGGAGGCACACCATGTAACGTCCTTTCTCCACGTCTCATCAGGGACACGAGAAGTACAGATGAGTCAGCCATCAAAGCCTGAGGACTTAAGGAAACAAAAGACAGAAACCAGATCCGCCAGAAACGAGCAGACACATCATTTCTGCATCTAAGATGGTGAATCACTGAAGGTTTAATTGACTTTTGCATATTTATTTATAGTGGCTACGCAGGTCCCAACACACCCCGTCATCCTGTCTGATTTCCTTGGTGAGGTGGTCTCTGGGGATGAGGTCACAGAAGAAAATGCCATCTTTCTATGTTCTGGACCTGCTCCACCTTGGCAATGTGTGCGAGAGGGACATCTCCGAGGCTCAGGCTTGGGTACCTTTGAGAGAATACAAGAGAAGGAGACTCTTTGTCTAAGACAAGGGAAGGAGATGGTATCACCATCAAGTATTCTAAATCTGACGTTCCAAGATTGGGATGGACAATAAGAAGCATCCTGAATCAATGAAAGATCCAAACTGAAGCGATATTTAGGAAGAAATGGTACCTTTATTATGTGAGTCAGATCTATTCAAAATTGTAAAACAGGCAAAGTTTACCTATGATAAATCTCATTTTTTCCACATCCTTTTTTCCTCTTACCATTTTCTTTATGCTATCCCCCCAGGAACCCAGGAACCTCATCTTCCCTGACTATCTAAACTTTAAACTCAGGAAGGGATCTGATAAGTTCATTCAAGATCATATAGGATAATTAAAGTGGTCAGAGTAGCATATTTTATATCAGCAACCCAAGCTCAGACAAGACTTTAGGTCAATTTGTTTCTAGACCACCATCCACTCTAAAATACAAATTCATGCAATAGATGTAAGCTCTTTGAGGGCAGGGATTGCCTTCATACTTATTTTTTGTCTTTGTATCCCCATCATTTAGCATAATGCCTTGTCAACATTAGGACCTTAAAAATGCTGATTGGTGATGGCCACTAATAAGGAGCTAAATCCTAATCTTATTCCATTCCTATCTCAAGGACCCTGTTGTTCTTGAGTTTCATAGTCAAATCTCCTACTTGATCTCCTGCCCTATATATATAGAACAGTGCTAGAACTATGGAAGCTCACTAGGATTCACTTCAAGAAAATTGAAGAGCCTGAGTTTTCAATAGAGAAATGTATATAATTCTTTCTTTCTGCATGAGTTTGAACTGAGTGATGGAGCTCGGTCTCTGTCTCTCGAAATCACAGACTAAATTGGGAGATAAAATGCATAAAACCTAAAGTATTACCCCCTCCTAGGGGGAATTTGCATTTTCAAAGAGAATAAAGCCATAGAGCAATAAATCTATAAGGATGAGCATTTGGACATCAGCCAGCTAATGGAGTACATGTTTTTGGAAATGTGTTTTATGGGTTCATCATGCAGGCAGTTATTTCTCTGTGCTTGAAGTCAACTGTGATTGTTGTCTTTAAGTGAAATACTCATACCAAATGAAATCCTAGTTTTATTCAAAGATTGTTTTGATGCTTTGAATTTGTTCTTGCTTTTTATTTTCAGTCTAAAATATAGGCAGGTCTTGTTCCAATCAGGACTTAGATAGACTTTTTGTGAGTTGCGTGATTCAGTTTTAGAAAATTGGGATTTACATTCTTTGAATTTTATGGTCCAGTCAGAATTTCAGTTCATTTTTCATGGGAACCAAGTACTTGTAGATAGGTTAGGGGCTCATTCAAATTTTTATAAAAATTTTTGTTTCTACTTCACAAATCCTTTAATCCAAATCAATCTTCTATTTCCACTCTATTCAACAAATATTTTTACAAACATCACTTCATTTTTTCCTCCCAAAAATCCCCCAAAGCAGGCACTATTATTATCTTTTTACAGATGAGAAAACTGAGGGAGAGATGAAGTAACTTGTCCAGAGTCACACATTTAGTAAATATCTAAAGCCAGGTTTGAACTCAGGTCCTCCTGACTCCAGACTCAGTGCTCTATCCATTGTACCACGTAGTTGCTTTTGACAGCATTTTTAAACTCTTAGCATGTACCAGGCAGTCTTGTATAATATACACTATGGACAATTGTGGCAAAATAACAAAACTAATGGACATAGCAAACATATCTAATAGCTATGCTCTATACTATATACTATATACTATCTATACTATACTATACTATATACTATCTATCTACTATACTATATGCTATATACTATACTATCCATAGAAGGGAACTTTTTTCTATTTTCTAGAATTGCAGTTGGTCATATGATCACTCTGAACTGGAATTTAAATTATTTTTCATTCACATTATTATAGTATATTTCTATATATATTGTTCTCACAGTTCTACTTATCTTCACTCTATACCCATTTATAATTTCTCTATATTTTTCTGAATTACTCATTTTTGCCATTTCTTAGGATGGGAAAATGTCCTATTACATTTATTCACCACAAATCATTCAGGCTCTTCACATTGTTTCTAGAGTTTTGCTACCCCCAAAATGCTGTTCTAATTGTTTTTATGTATATAGGATCTTTCTTTTTGCTTTTAATTTCCTTGGGATATGTGATACCATTAGTGGTATCATCAGGTCAAAGGTTTTGAACAGTTTAGTGACTTTTATTGTATAATTCCAAATTGTTTTTCAGATAGAGTTGAATCATTTCACAGTCCCACCAACTGTATATTAGTGTGCTTGTCTTCCTATGCATCTCTAACATTGACTAATTACATCTTTTATTACCTCTTCCACTTTTTAGGAATATGACTTGAAACCTCAAAGAGTTTTAAAATTGCATTTCTCTTACTAGTATTTAGAGTAACTTTTCATGTGGTGGATAATTTGCATTTCTTATTTGCAAAATGGTTTGTTCCAAATGCTGCCTAATTATATTTTCAACTTTGACTGCAAAGGAGAGGGGGAAATTATGCCTCCTTCCTTCCCCACCCCCACAGAGGTAGGGGACAGTAGGAATGTCATATTGTATATGTTATCAAACTCAGTGAGTTGGTAAGTTTTGCTTAGTTCTTTTTTTTTTCTTTCTTTTAAAAAATTCTTTATCACAAAGACTATCTAGAAACTCAGAAGAAGACAGCAATGTGAAAATAGCTACCAAAAAGAACCTCAAAGAAAAATGCTAATTGGGCCAAAGGCCAGCAAGAATTCCTAGATATTTGAAGAGACAAATTTAGCGGCTTCCACATTAAAGGAGTGGAAGATTTAGAATATGTTATCCAAAAAGCAAAAGGCAAAAGAATAACCTATACAACAGAACTGAGTACTTCAGGGAGGAAAGAGATATTTAATGAAATTGAGCTCTTCCTATATTCTCTGATAAAAGACCAGAACTGAATGAAAAATTTGACATTAAAACTCAAAACTCAAGAGAAGTATTACAAAGTAAACATGAAAGAGTAATCATAAGTAATCATAATCAATGAAGTGAAATGATTTACATTCCTATATGGGAAAATAATACGTGTAACTCTTAAGAACTTTATCATTATTAGGGCAATTAAAAGAATTCTACATAGATAAAGAGGATAAGTATGAGTCAATTATGATCTCCAAGAAAAGAATGTAGGAGTAAGAAAGAGAGACACATTAGGAGAGGGGAAAGAGAGAGCTAGAATGGGGAAAAGATTCTCACTTAAAGGAGATACACAAGGAAGAACTTTTACTGTAGAAGGGGAAAAGAGGGGATTGGGTGTGGTGGCAGACAATGCTTGAGCCTCCCTCTTATTAAAATTAGTTGAAAGAAGGAAGAATAAAAATTCACATTCAGTTGGGTATAGAAATTTATCTCACCTAATAGGGAAACAGGAGAAGAAAGATGTGGAAGATGGAAATAGATGATTTATAGGAAGAGCAGATTAAGGGAAGCAATGGTCAGAAGTAGAACAGACTTTGAAGAACAATATGAGAGAGACAGAAAGAAAAACAGAAAGATAGAGACAGAGATAGACAGAGACACACACACATATAGAGAAACAGAGACAGAGACACACACACACACAGAAACAGAGACAGAGAGAGAAACAGAGACAGAGATAGAAACAGAGAAAGACAGAGACAGAGAGAGACAGAGACAGAGAGAGACAGAGGAAAAAAAACAGAGAGAAGGATAAACACAAGAAAATTGTATGAAGGCAAATAAAGCTAGTAATCATGGAATGGAATGAGCTCACCCATAAAATAGAAGCAAGTAGCAGAAGTTTGGAAATCACAATCGAATAATATGCTGAATATGAGACACATTTGAAAACAGAAACAAAGATACAAAGTTAAAAACAAAGTGCTTGAGCAGAATTTATTATGTTTCGGTTCAAGTTTTTTTAAAAAAAAGGCAGGTATAGAAATCATGACCTCAGACAAAGCAAAAGCAAAATAACCCCAATTAAAAGAAATAATCAGGAAAACTACATTATGCTAAAAGGTATCATAAACAATGAAGAAATATCAAAAAATTTTATATCAGGTGTCTCTGATAAAGGCCTCATTTCTCAAAAATATAAGGAACTGAATCAAGTTTATAACAATAAGAGCAACTCCCCAGTTGATAAGTGATTATAATATATGAATAGGTAGTTTTTAGAAGAAATCAAGCTATCTTTAGTCATGTAAAAATGCTTTAAATCACTATTAATAAGAGGTAAATTAAAACAACTCTGAGGTCTCACGTCACACCTATCAGAAATGTTAAATGCTGGAGAGGATAATGAAAAACAGGTATATTAGTGAATTGTTGGTGGAGAAGGGAACTCATCCAACTATTCTAGATAATAATTTTATACTATGTCCAAAGAGCTATAAAACTGTGCATACCCTTTGACCCAGCAATACCACTACAAGGTCTGTATCCTAAAGAATTAAAGGAAAAGGGGAAAGGATATATACATGTACAAAAATCTTTATAGCAGCTCTTTTTATAGTGGCAAAGAACAGGAAATTGAGGGGTGATCATCAATTGAAGAATGACTGAACAAGTTATGGTATATGATGGTGATAGAATACTATTATGCTATTAGAAATGATGAGGGGGTGGTTTCAGGGGGGAAAACCATGTAAACACTTAATATGAACTGAGAAAGTAAATGTCAAGAAGAAAAAGGAGGTTATTGTAAAGAGTAACAGCAATGTTGTAATGAAAATCAACTGTGAAAAAGTTGGCTTTTCTAATCAGTATAATGATCCAAGACAATTTGAAAGGACTCATGATGAAAAAATGCTGTCCATTCCAGATAAAGAACTGATGGACTCTGAGTGAAAATTGAAGTATCATATTCTTTTCTTTCTTTTTCTTCTTTCTTTCTTTCTTTCTTTCTTTCTTTCTTTCTTTCTTTCTTTCTTTCTTTCTTTCTTTCTTTCTTTCTCTTTCTTTCTTTTTCTTCCTTCCTTCCTTCCTTCCTTCCTTCCTTCCTTCCTTCCTTCCTTCCTTCCTTTCTTTCTTTCTTTCTTTCTTTCTTTCTTTCTTTCTTTCTTTCTTTCTTTCTTTCTTTCTTTCTTTCTTTCTTTCTTCCTTCCTTCCTTCCTTCCTTTCTTTCTTTCTTTCTTTCTTTCTTTCTTTCTTTCTTTCTTTCTTTCTTTCTTTCTTTCTTTCTTCCTTCCTTCCTTCCTTCCTTTCTTTCTTTCTTTCTTTCTTTTCTTTTCTTTCTTTCTTTCTTTCTTTTTCTTCCTTCCTTCCTTCCTTTCTTTCTTTCTTCCTTCCTTCCTTCCTTCCTTTTTTTCTTCCTTTCTTTCTTTCTTTCTTTCCTTTTTCTTTCTTTCTTTCTTTCTTTCTTTCTTTCTTTCTTTCTTTCTTTCTTTCTTTCTTTCTTTCTTTCTTTCTTTCTTCCTCCCCCCTCTCTCCCTCCCATCTTTCTTCCTTCTTTTCTTTTTTTGAAACATGGATAATATGGAAACATATTTTGCATGATTTCACATGTATAACTGATATATCATTTGCTTTCTTAGTGGTTAGGGAGAGGGATAGGAGAGAAGGAGAACATCTGGAACTCAAAATTTAAAAAGAAAAGAATATTTAAAATAAATAATAAATCTATGGCTTGCAAGAGTTGATTATTAAATTTTAGTGTGAGCATTTACACTTCAGAAATTGACAGATGGTATATAATAGAGTTTGATTTGTTGTTTTGTTGATTGAACTTAAAGTAATATATAAATATTAATAACACTAATTAAGTTGAAATAAAAAGGAACATAGATATATCTGGCAGCTGAGTGAAAAGTTCATTGTGCCTAATACTTGCCAATCTCTCTAGGCCCTATAAATGGACAAGGACATAAAGTGCCCAGTTAAGAAGTATTGTTAATCTGAAAATGGGAATTTGGTAGGATGTATAACTATATGACAGTTTTCTTTTCTTTTTCTTATTAAAGTTTTTTTAGTTTCAAAACATACACATGGACAATTTTTCAACATTGATCCCTGCAAAACCTTGTGCCCCAAATTTTCCTCCTTTCCCCCTCCCCCCTCCCCTAGACAGCAAGCAATCCAATATTACATGATAATTTTCAAATAAAAAAATCAAGGAAGAATTGAGGTCAGGATTGAGAGGGAGCAGTCATTGGGGTCAAGTTTAAGCTAATGATCAATGGTTTAATTTCTCTGTTAGAAGAGAAACTGACTGAGGATAATACTAGACTGATGGAAAGGCTGAAGAGGCAACATGATATGAGAGAAAAAGCAATGCACTTCCAATTAGAAAACTTCAGATCAAATCTCATTTTATATATATTTTTTAATTTAAAAAAAATTTCTTTACAACATTATCTCTTGCACTCACTTCTGTTCCTACTTTTTCCCTCCCTCCCTCCATTCCCTCCCCCACATGGCAAGCAGTCCTATACATGTTAAATATATAACAGTATAGCCTAGATACAATATATGTATGCAGATCCCAACAGTTCTCTTGTTGCACAGGAAGAATTGGATTCAGAAGGCAAAAATAACCAGGGAAGAAAAACAAAAATGCAAACAGTTTACATTCATCTCATTTTATATTTAAAGAAAATGAGTTTCAGAGATATTTGGTGACCTACCTTGGGCATTTGTCTTAAATATAAAATGAAGGGAAAACAATAACATTGCTTTTATAATTTTAGAGGGTCTTTATCCCAATTCCTACTCTCAAGAGGGACAAGTTGGTCCTCAGAGCAAGGCTAAAACTTTCCCAAAATGTTCTAGGAGTATCCCTGAGGTGTTAAAGGGGTCTCTCTACTGTTTTTGGCTTGAGTCTCTAATCCATTGTGTTTTCTCCAAAATCATTTGGCACCAATAGTATTGCCACATAATTTAACCAATTAACATCAATATTAGCTTTTACAAAGGGATTTTCATTAAGAAGACATAACATGATATGTTATGGAATATTATTTTCTGTAAGAAATGACCAACAGGACAAATACAGAGAGGCTTGGAGAGACTTACATGAACTGATGCTGAGTGAAATGAGCAGAACCAGGAGATCATTATATACTTCAACAACAATACTATAGGATGATCAATTCTGATGGAAGTGGCTATCTTCAACAATGAGAAAATCCAAATCCAAATTGTAGCTACACATAATGAAAGAACACTGGAAATGAGTATGGACCATAACATAGCATTTCCACTTGTGTGGAATAGAGAGATAAGGTGAATAACTTACAGGAATGTGTGATTTCTTTTTCTGTATTTTATTTTCATTATTTCTGTGTTTCCCCTATGATCTGTATAATATGTGCAGGCCCATATGTACTTGAGCCTTGGCCAACTATATCTGAAGCCTGAAGGCCTGATTTTCTGTTTCCTAGAAATCAGGTGATGTTGGGGAAACAGAAACCTTCCTTTCCAATCTCTCCAGATAGCAACAACCAATTAGATGCCTCCCCCTCCCCTTCTCAATGCTCTCTTACTTGTGATGTAATCTCTTGTATAAAAGCTGTGTATCTTTACTACTTCTTTAGCCCTCCTGCCATGAGTTTTTTCTTTCCTTTATCTCGTGATAGAACAACTCATCCTCCAGAGGTTTAATAAACCTGCTTTCTATTTTAAGTGATCTCTAAATAGTCATTTTGGGTAACAGTCTTCTACATCCCACATATACTCTTTCTGTTATTGCTTGCTTGCATTTTTGTTTTTTTTCTCAGGTTATTTTTTCCTTCTTTCTAAATCCAATTTTTCTTGTGCAGCAAGATAACTGTATAAATACGTATACATATGTTATATTTAACATATGTGGGACTATCTGCCATCTAGGGGAAGGGATAGAGGGAAGGAGAAGAAAAGTTGGAACAGAAGTTTTTGCAAGGGTCAATGTTGAAAAATTATCCGTGCATATGTTTTGTCAATGAAAAGCTATAATAAAAATAATAAATAAATAAAATTTTTTAAAAAAGAAAATATAACATGAAATATATACATTTCTTCCATTATCTAGGAGTACATTCTCCCCTCTACCACCTCAGTCTCTGTGGACTTGTGGGTAATTACCATCCCTACCAAATGCAATATAATCAAAGTTCAAAGTCTCTTCCTTGTTCCCAGAAACCAATAGTGTCTTGTTAGATTGGGTCAAACAAGTTCCTGGGGCTTCACTGTAATATTCTTCTCTAAAATATAATATTCTCTGGGAGCAGGTTTCTTGGGGTCTCTGGAGGCAGCCTTCCTTTCAGTTCAGTAATCATCCCAAGTGCAGGCACGTGTTAAAGTCCAAATCCTTTATTGTCTCTTCAAAGTCTTGTCTCCTTCACTTGGGGCTCAGCTAGTTTTTCTGGAGGCCTATCTCTCTCCTTGGTTCTGAAAGGTCCTTCTGGCTTCTGAATCTCCCGGATTCCAAAGGTTTTTGCTTCAGTATCCAGCCACAACAAAGGTGGATGATGGAATGAATCTGTCTCCGCCTCCAAGAACTTCTAGTGGGCTTGTCCTTTCTGGCCCTGACAGCTCCTCCTTATATATTCCACACTGAGTACACACCAATCATTATATCACTAGGAAACCATTATTTGTTGTAGGATAAAATCAATGCTAAACTAGGTTTAACCACTGTCTCCTCAATTCCACTTACTTAGCACCTTGTAAGAATCCTAACATTTCACTTCTCACCAGGCTTGGTTACCAGCAAACTCTGATATGAATTCCTAGTATTAGACCTCTGGTGATTTGCTCTTTTCACCTTTCAAAGCTTACTAGGTTGTAGCCTGGTCTATTCCATCTCCAATACTCCTTAAAAAAAAAAAAAAAGATATTTAAATAAAAAGATATCTAGATAGAAAAGATACAACAAAGTCAAAAGCTGCACTCAGGTCAAATGATCATCCGCAAAATTGGGATAGGATAATTTTAGTACCTCCTTCATAGAGATCTTATAAGAATCAAATGAGATAGATAATATTTGGAAAGTAAATCTTATAAAGTGCTATACCAATGCTAGATATTAGTTATCTTTTTTTTTTTTTTTTTTTTTTACTTTGTCTTTTGCTCTTAGGAGCTAGCAAAATTCTTTAAATAAAAAAAAAAAAACTTAGTCAAAGCTGCTTTAAAACAATATTGCTGTTACTATATATACCATTCAAGACCTATGAAAGAAGATGCTCTCTGCATTCAGAGAAAAAACTGATAAATAGAAGTATGTATGGAATGTCATTATATATACAAACATATGTATATGTTTGTATTTATAATATATATACACACACATAGAAATATTTATATATATGGTAGCTATCATTTGGATAGGGCGTGGGGGAAGAAAAGAAAAAAAGAAAGCTACATGATAATTTTATTATACAAATAAAAGGAATAGCAAGTTATATATAATAGATTTGTAGTTTCATGTAAAATCATTTTTAAAAAGAATTCTACTATGTTATGGAAATGCTTGTTTTATTTCATAATTTTTTTTTAATTTGTCTCAGGTGATATAAGGGAAGTCTAAGATTTATTCCTGCTGAGAGTAGAAAATTGAATAAAATTTGAGTATCTTAGAAAGCAGAAAAGGTCAGTTAGCAACTGCAGACAGAACAAGGATGTCCCCCAAAGGTTCTGGATACAAGCCAATAATAATGAGATGTGGCTGGCAGCATCTGAGTTTTAGCTGCCAATGTAGTTCCCTCTTTCTACTTAGGATATTACTTTTCCCTCCTTTAATTTCTGGCTCCATTTTGCCTTTTCTTTATTATTTTCATAAATATTTTATTATTATTATTGTTTAGTTATTTCAGTCATGTTTGATTCTCCATGAGCTCATTTGGGGTTTTCTTAGCAAAGATACTGGAAAGATTTGCCATTCCTTTCTCCAGCTCATTTGACAGAAAGGGAAACTGAGGCAAACAATATCACATGATTTGCCTAGGGTCACACAGCTAGCAAATGAATTCAGGAAGATGAGTCTGATTCCCAGCTCGTACTCTATCCACTGCACCTTCAGCTGCCCATTATTTATTATAAGCAGTTATAATAATATTAATAATAATAGTACCTAAGTCCTAGGATTATTATGAGAATAAAATGAGATCATATTTGTAAAGCACTTTCAAACTTCAGAATGCCATATAAATGGTGGTTACTATTTATTATTAGTTTAATAATAGCCTCAACAAATATAAACAAAAGAAGGAATGATACCAGTTAAACCATGTAATCCAAACTATTTACATTTTGAAAAATATAAACTTTCATAAAACAGTTAAATAATGGCAGCTTATTTCCTCTTTCCCCCACTTCTGATCTCATTTATGTCTGAGTTTATGCAATTTAATGACTGTTATTTTCATCTAGCCATCATAAGTGAATATGTTATTTCAGTTTTGATTTCTTTGGTTTGTGTCCCTTAATAGAACTGTTTCCATCATTTATTATATTTCTTGTATTATTTTTAACAAATTTTCTTAGGTCATGGGTTCTTAACCTTGTTGGGGTCATGAATTCTTCTGTCAGTCTAGTGAGGTCTAAGGACTGCTTCTCAGAATAATGTTTTTAAATGTATTACATAAAATATACAGCATTACAAAGGAAAACAATTATATTTAAATATAGCTAACAAAATATGAAAGACTAAAACAAGAGAGGAATCACAGAACCCAGGTTAAGAATTCCTGCCTTAGATTGATAAATCATTGTATATTTTAAAAGCTGTTTATCACTTGTTTTTAGAAATATATACACACTTATATAATATATATAAGTAAATAGCACATACATATATACACATATATAACATTATGTATATATATATATGTATATATATATAAATACACACACATATTATGTATACATCTATATATGTGTATACCTACACATACTGCTTCTACTTTTTTCCTATTATAGACAAAATAGCTAGGAATATTTTGGTCATTTTAATAACAGCAGTCAGTCAACAAGCATTTATTAAACACCCACTATGTGCAAGATATACTAAATGTTAGGGATGCAAAGACAAATATAGAACAATCCCTCCTTTCAAAGAGTTTACATTCTACTGATGAAGACAACATGTATATATATAAATATATAAAAATACAAAAGATTGGGGATAGTGGGTTGACTGAATTAAAAAGTCAGGTTAGTTTTAAACACTAATTATATACTGTCACACTGCCTTTTTTTTTTTTTTGGCATTTTACAGTATATGATTTATTATTAAATTAACAGTGAATATTTGACTTATCCCTTCTTTTTTTAAAAAAAATTGAATGTATTTTATTTTTTTCCCCACTTAACATGTCAAGACACTTTTTAAGCATTCATTTTTTTTATTATAGCTTTTTATTTACAAGTTATATTTATGGGTAATTTTACAGCATTAACAATTGCCTCTTTTTTTTGTTCCAATTTTTCCCCTCTTTTTCCCCCTCCTCTCCCCCAGATGGCAGGTTGATCAATACATGTTAAATATGTTAAAGTATAAATTAAATACAAAATAAGTATACATGTCCAAACAGTTATTTTGCTGTACAAAAAGAATCGGACTTTGAAATAGTGTACATTTAGCCTGTGAAGGAAATAAAAAATGCAGGCGGACAAAAATAGAGGAATTGGAAATTCTATATAGAGGTTCACACTCATTTCCCTGAGTTCTTTCACTGGGTATAGCTGGTTCAATTCATTACTGCTGTATTGGAACTGATTTGGGTCATCTCATTTTGAAGAGAGTCATGTCCATCAGAATTGATCATCATATAGTATTGTTGTCGAAGTGTATAATGATCTCCTGGTCCTGCTCATTTCACTCAGCATCAGTTCATGTAAGTCTCTCCAGGCTTTTCTGAAATCATCCTGCTGCCACACTGCTTTTTGAAACATCAATAATAACAACAAAGAAACAAATCTTGAGACGATTCACAGATCACCTAAAAAGGTTGCAAGTGTACCCGTTCCCCTAGAGGTCTGAAAATACCAAATTAGATTGTTTTTTTTCAAAATTTTGCTCAATTGATTGGTGTAAGGTAGTAACTCAAGTTTTGGGTTTGGGGCTTTTGCCTTTCTGTGATGAATAGGAATTTGAATAAGTTGTCAAGTGGTTATTTACAATTTGTTTTCTCTTGAAAAATGCTCATCTCCATGGGCCCCTTATTTCACTGAGGAATGAGTTTTACTCATGTATAGGTTTTGAATAACAGACTTTTATGAGATGATAGATAGATGATAGGTAGATAGGCAGCTAGATAGATAAGGGGGGGCAGAGATTTTTTTTTCTTCTGCTTAACATCTGTATGTTTCAAGTCCTTCACATAGTAACTGACAATCTAGCTGCTTTAGCACATATAACTCATGTTGCAGTCATTTTTAAAGCATATCAGAGGTGAAACTTTAATTTCAGGGTAGGGGAGGAAAATTAATCAGATTAATTCAATTATCCTTGCCTTATTTTCTTAAATCCTGTTCTGCCCCATCAGGGTAGAAGCTGGGACTTCAATTAAATTCTTCTTTTTTTTAAAGCATTTGTAAAACTTTACTTGGAGGTAGTTAAATAGTGCAGAGGAAAATGTGCCAGAATTATCTTACTGAGTTCAAATCTAACCTCAGACACTTTCTCATTGTGTGACCTTGAGCAAATCACTTAATCCTATTTGCCTTCATCTGTAAAATGAATTAGAGAAGGAAATGGCAAACCATTCCAATGCCTTTATCAAAAAAATCTCAAATGGGGACAGGAAGAATCTGACACAACTGAAAAAAAAATGAAGAAATAAAAGTTTTACTGTGAGCTCATGATGGGGGTGGGAGGAAATACAAAGACAAAAACATCAATTAATCCTTTCCCTCAAGAAACTATGAGAAATATGTTTCTCATAGACATGAAAAACAATGACGAATAAATAGATAAGTAAAAATAAGGTAATTTAAATAGTTTGAAGCAACTAGGTAAATAAGAATGTAGCTTTTTACCTAATTTTAAAGACTAGCCTCACTAGAGAATATGACAAGTGTAATGTAGAGTCTGATCCTGGAAGGAGGAATAAAGGCTAACTTGAATGATGCTGTTGGGTAAATGAGAGAGGAGTCTCAGAATTTAATTGGGTATATTAATTAAGAACCCACTATGTCTTAGCTAGTATTTACATCGTGTTTTTTGATTTACACAAAGTACTTTACAAATGTTATCTTGTCCTCCAAACAACCCTGGGAATAGGTGATTTCATTATCCTCACTCTATAGTTGAAGAAATTGAGGCAATCAGATGTTAAGTTACTTACCTAGCCACAAAGCAAGGAAGGTACCTGAAACTAAATTTGAACTTGGGTCTATTTTAGACTCCAAAGCCAATTCTTTTATCCACTGCCCTGTATACCTTGCATCCTACTAGGTGTAAGAGAGAAAGTGTACAAAGATTTAAGACACAGTCCTTATCCTTAAGATACATATTCTCCCACTGGGAGAATGATAATGACATACATATGAAAATTGAACTGGGCATAAAACAGTCTATGATAAGGGATGAATGAGTGATATGGATGGTAAATGATTTAGGAGTTTAAAGGACAGAGATTAAAATAATTGTGGAGGGCTTCACAATGGAGCTAGGAGCTGAGGTGGGCTTTGAAAGATGGCAAAGCTTCTAAATGCAGAGAGGAAAAAGAAAGGTCTAGTAAACAAGTGGAAGGAGTCATTGGATTCCCGTTTCAAAAAGCTAACACTTTTATTGGAAAAATAAAATTTACCTGAAACAACAATGGACGATTCAAGACAATTCAAAAATTAATCAACAAGCTTAGTTAAGCAGCTATTTATGTGTCAGACTGTATGCTAGGTACCCAGGATTCCATGACAACAATGAAACAGTTCCCACTTTGAAAGAGTTTATATAATATCAGAGAAGAAAACATGTAAACATCTGAGCCACATCCAGAGAAATCACAAAAGTAACTCTGGAAAACAAGGATCTGACAACTGTTGTCCTCCACAAGGCAATCCTTGATCTGAGTCTTTAAGGAAAAGAGGGATCCTAAGAAGGGCAATGGGGGAAAGGGTGTCAAAACATACACGTACAGAACTGATGCTGAGTGAAACAAGCAGAACCAGGAAACCATTGTACACAGAAGTAACAGGATTGTGTGATAAAATATTATGATAAATGTGGTTCTTCTCAGCATTTCAATGATCCATAGCAATCCCCTTAAATTTTGATTGGAAAATAAGAGATAAATATAGACACTGAATATAAATAAATATATGCTATGTTCACTTATTTTCTTCTGGTTTTTTTTATCATGGTTTTCCACTTTTTTTCTGATTTTTCTCTCCCAATATGATTCATATACAAATATGTAAAAAAAAGTATACATATAACAAAAAAAATGTTGTTTTACATGTAAATGAGGAAAATTTAAAAATAAAATTTTAAAAATACATGTAAAGAGCACCAGCCCTGAAATAAGGAGGACTTGAGTTCAAATCTAACCTCAGACACTTAACACTTCCTTGCTATGTGACCCTGGGCAAGTTACTTAAACTCAATTGCCTCAGGGGGAAGAAATACATACACAATGGGATGTCCTAGAAAGAAAAATGGTTTGGATCAGAATTGTCAAATAATTTCTTCATTGACAGATATGATTTGACCTGAGCCTCAAAAAAAAACAAACAAAAACCCTATAACATTTAGATAGAGAGAAGGAGGAGATGAGCCTGAGCAAAAACATTATAATAAGGGTTCTTAACCTGGAATCTGTAAAAAAAAAACAACAAAAAAATTAATATCCTGATAACTGTGTTTCAATGTAATTGATTTCCTTTATAATATTATGTTTTTACTTTATAAATTTTAAATATCTCAAAAGGGGTTTTTAAGGCTATATCAGATTGCCAAAAACAAAGAAGTTTAAAAATCTTGGTTCAGAGGTACGTGGTAAGTGCAGAAAATACTAATGACCTAAATGGGAGTGGAGAAACACTGGGAAGCAGGGAGAGCTAAAGCTGGATCATTAGACCAGGCCCTTTTGAGGAAGTTCCTAAATGTCAGCCTTGATAAAAGATATAAAATAAACTCTGCCTTTCTTTCTGTGAAAATTTGTTTGTTTTTCCTGTAGAATTCCAAGGGAAGTTCTGTTACAGGAGGGATGTTGAATACATGTAGTCAGTCAATAGACATTTATTAAGTGCTGACTATGAGTCAAACATTACACTAAGCACTGGATCCAAGGAAAGGCAAAATGTAGTTGTTGCCCTCAAAGAACTCACAATTTAATGTGATTTAATATATATGTATTATATATTGTCTTAGCCTCATGATGTGATGAGCAATAAGAGGAGGGAGGTATAGATGGCAAGCCTCAGGGATGATTAGCAGAACAGCATAATTAAAAACTCTAATGTTCAAGGACCTCAAGAATTACCATTGACTCTGAGAGTTACAAGAATATATACTTAAATTTTTATTAAGAAGTTACTATTTTCCTTGGATTGTGACAAATAAGTGTTTCAAAAGAGATGATTGGCTATGGGAGGAATGAGAGATTAGATTTAAATTAAAACAGGCAAACAAAAATTAAATTAAATTAAATTAAAAACACACAAAAGAAATACCCAATTCTAAATCCCTAAGAGGGTGGGGAAATCCTTGTCCCGATGCCTTCCTCCTTGTTTCTAAATTGCCATTCCATCCCTGACCTGTGGCCACTCCCATGCCTGGCTCCGAGGGTCTGTGGGTTTGTGCCTATGTATTAATCAGCCCTTCCCTTTGGCTGGGTAGCTTCATCCGATTTTAAACTCACAGTTGTGTCAGGAATGCTTGCCTCAGAGATCAAAGAGGCTTTTGCATTCTGGAAAATATTGGGTCAAATAGCATGTTATTTCAGAAAAGTGCTCCAGTATATCATTTCCTGATATATGCAATTATAGCCTCTTTCCATGTTGAGTTTGAAATGACTGCATAAGTAGCTATTTACTCAGTGGCCTAGCACACCGCTGACGGGAGCATTCTAAATTTATCATGGCAAACTCAAAACACTAGAGCTGCTGCAATACATATTTCTGAGACAGACTAACTCTTCTGTCAGCAGGTCCAGCTTCTTCCAATAACAAATGCAACAAGCAACTTACACATAAACCCAAAAAATATTTCTTTTCTCCTTTCCTCCCTTTTCCCCAATTCCTCTAGAAAAAGATACAAGGAATTTCCATGAGGAGAGAAAGTCTGGTGAGAATATAACTTATGTTTTCAAAGGCAAGAAACTTAAGTCACTCAAGTTATCCATCCCATTTTTTTTAGAAAAATAGTAAAAGTATTTACCAAATTACATAGTACAATATCACAGCATAAAAGCAGCTTACTTATATGATCATGTATTGTTCATACTCTTGAAAAGACTCTAAAATGAGCACACAAAGGTGTGCTGGGGCCAGCTCTGACCAACCCCACAAATGTTAAATTTGATATATTTTTTATTTTCTAGACTTAAGAAAATGATAGGGAAAATGTTAATAATGCAGATTAAACTTTAAAGTGTATTGTGGGTACTTTTCCCCTCCAGAGAGTTGGTTGTTAAACATTTACCAGTTCTGTGGTTCAACTATACCAACACAATAACCAGATAACCTACTAACAATTGTACTCCTATACATAGACCTCTCTCCTAGGGGACAACACAAATCCCTGCTCCATGCTAGTTTACTAGAGGTGAGGGGCCATGCTAACTCACAAAAGAAATAATAATTACTAGTGGTCTACAGGAATAATCTGCTATTTTAGAAAGGAAAGGATTAGTAATAATTGTCTACCACAAGTACAAACTGTTCAATGGTTTGTATTTGATTTTTATTAAACTTACAACTTTTTTTTAAAAGAAAAATTTTTAAAAAGAGAAAAACTGAATAGTAGGCCAGTACTGACATTTTTCCACTTAGTATTTATATGAATTTAAAGAAAACATTTCTCATAAAACATTTAATAAAATCTCTCATGTTGAGATGTAGAGTTAGACAAATACAGTTAGATGGATTCAAAAGTGGTTCATTGAACAGACAAAAATATGTTATCAATTGACTTTTTTCATGATGGTAGGGATAGTCCCAGTAATCTTTTTTGTTAACATCTTTTTTTTTTTTTTAAATCAGAAACTTAAATAAAAATAAAAATGATTATACTAATAAAATTTGTAAATGAAATGAAATTAGGAGGAATAGCACCCTAGATGGTAGATTCAAAATTCAAAAAGCTTTTTTATAGGCTTCTTGGGGGGCCAAATTCAAAAAGATAAAATTTAATGGAGAAAATCTTTAATCTGGATTTTAAGAATCAAACTCTCCAAAAAAAGATGGAGGATTTGGTGCTAGACATCAGTTTTCCTACTGTTATGGTAGACTTCAAATTTAATATTTATGAAATTATTATTATTCAGATCCAGTCATGTGTGACTTTTGTGACCCCAAATGACCCCATTTGGGATTTTCTTGACAAAGACACTAGAGTAGTTTGTAATTTTCTTTTCTAGTTTAAGATGAGGAAGCTGAGGCAACAAGATTAAGTGACTTACACAGCTAGTAAGTGTCTTAGAACTGATTTGAACTCAGGAAGATGGTTCTTCCTACCTTTAGGCCTGGCCTTCTATTTGCTATTCCCCCTAGCTGTCCCAATAGTGCAAAAAAAAAAGTTAATGTGACCTTTGATGAAATCAAGAGAGGCATGGGATCCAAATGATAGCTCTGCTATACTCGGTCCTCATTATGCTACATTTAGGGTATTGTATTTATTTTGGAAAGATAATCACAAGCTAGTGTATGTCCATAAGAAAATAACCAGGATGGTGAGGAGTTTCAAGATCATTCAAAGATTTTTTGAAGGAAGTAGAAATGTTTATTCTGAAGAAGAGAAATATGGAGGACAGGAAGATTCTGATGTATTAGGCACATAGTAGTAACTTAATAAATGCTTGCTGAAAATTTTATTCAGGTAATTTGAAAGGCAAACATTTGGAAGAGAGATTCAACTCATTCTGCTTGGCTTCATAGAGACAATCTAAGAATAAAGGATAGAAGTGTACAGTGAGGCAAATTTAGACAATGTAAGGAAGAACTCCTTATCTATTAGAGTTATCTAAAAAAGCAATGGGCTGATCCAGCAGTGTCTCTACTGGGCCTGTATCCCAAACAGATCATAAAAAAAGGGAAAAGGACCCCCTTGTGCAAAAATGTTTGTGGCAGCCCTTTTTGTAGTGACAAGGAGCTGGAACTGAGAGGATGCCCATCAGTTGAGGAATGGCTGAATAAGTTATGGTTTATTAAAATTATGGAATATTATTGTTCTATAAAAAACTACCAACAGGATGATTTCAGAGAGGCTTGGAGAGATTTCCATGAACTGATGCTAAGTGAAATGAGCAGAACCAGGAGATCATTGTACACAGCAACAGCAAGATTATACAATGATTATTTCTAATGGATTTGACTCTTTTCAACAATGAGATGATTCAGGCTGATTCCAATAGACTTGTGATGGAGAGAGCCATCTGCACCCAGAGAGAGGACTGTGGGAAGTGAATGTGGATCACAAAATAGTACTTTCACCTTTTTTGTTGTTGTTTGCTTGCTTGTTTTTTCTTTCTTTCTCATATTTTCCACCTTTTGATCTTATTTTTCTTGTGCAACATGATAAATGTAGACATATGTTTAGAAGAAAAATTGCAATGGGATCCTTCAAGTTCTTTAAGTAAAAGTCAAATGACCCCTTGTTGGGGATGTTGGAAAGGGGAGCCTTGTTCAAGTTGAGTGTGGTCCTCTTAAGGTCTAATACAACCCAATCAGAATTTATTAAATATTTATTTAACTCAGGACTCAAGTCTTTTTGCATAAACTCCACCTCATTGGTTTAGAATTATCAGTTTGTGATTTATGACTACAAAAGGGAAGGAACTGGGAGAGTAGAGATCCTAGTGCTTCTGACTTCTGGCTTTGAGAGAGGTTTATATCTATGAATAAATCTGTATGCTAAGCTCTGGGGATCAAAGAACAAAAATCAAAAGTTGTCTCTGCCCTCAAGGGGCTTATGTTCTATTGGGGAGATCAAATAGACAAGTTAATATAAGATCTTTTGAGGGGAGAAAGTACAAACAATTAGGAAGAATCAGGAAAGGGTTACTCTAGGAGGTAACACATGAGTTGAATTTTGAAGGAAGCTGAAATTCCAAGAGGCAAAGATGATGAAGAATTGCATTCCAGACAAGGCAGTTAGCCTGTGTAAATACATGGAGGCTGGAGATAGAAAGCTGAATTTGATTAAAAGCAAGAAGGCCAGTTTGACTGGAATGTAGAGTGTTTGAAGGGGAATAAGTCTGGGAAAGTAAGCCAAAGCCAGATTTTGGAGGTTTTTCAATTCCAGAGTTTGTATTTTAACCTATCATCCTTACCAGGGACCCAGTGAAGATTCTTGAATAAGGGAGTTATGTGATCTCTACTTTAGGAAGACAATTTTGGTAGTTGTAACGGGAAGGAAATGAAGAGAAAAGAGACTGAAAGTGGGAATCTAATAAGTAAACTGTTGCAATAATCCAGGGAAAACATGATGAGGGCCTCAACTGGGGTGGGAGACATGGGGGTAGGAAGAAGAGGTCATATTGAGAGGAATCATCCAATCAATTGCCAAGTCTTAACTTGTTTACCTTTAGATGATACAAAGGCTGGTAGGAAAAGGAAGAATCAAAAATGCCATTGAGGTTGTGAATCTTGATAACTAGAGTGATTGTAACTCCCTTAAAGGGGAAACTAAGTGGTGCAGTAGATAGAGCATTTTCCCAAATTAAAATCTGGTCTCAGATCCTAGCTATGTAGGAAAAGTACTTAACACTATTGCCTCATTTTCCTCATCTACAAAATGAGTTGGAGAAGAAAAAGACAAACCTCTTCAGTATCTTTGCTAAGAAAACACCAAAAAGGACCAAGAAGAGTTGGACATGACTGAAACTACTGGACAACAACTCTCTTAAAAGAAATACAGAATTTGAATAAGAGGAGAAATTTTGAGGGAGGAAAACAATAAGCTCCATTTTGGATCTGTAGGTGATCTTTTAGGTACCATGTCCAGTTGGAGATGTGGACTGGAACTCAGAAGAGAAACTACAGGTATTTATATTGATTCCTTTAAGCTCTGTGATTGGACCCTTGGTCCATTTGTCCAATCAGGTCTTGAGAATAGTTTCATTATCTTTTTTAGTGAAAAACTAACCCATGTGACCAGGACCTCCAGTCTTCTTAGATCAGACTAGATGAATTTCTAGTTGCCCAGCAGTGCTTATTACCATTGGTCCTAACTAAATTAGTACAACATATTGATAAAACTAATAGAAATCAGAAGTACAAGTTTGTTGTTGAACTTGTCTTTGTTAGTTAAGCAGATAAAAGATAAAGAAATTTAGTTGACTCTTGAAGATCTGATTTAACCATTTGATCTGGCCAAGTAGAAGAAAGAGGGTTAGTAAAGGGAGTGGGGAAAATGAGATTAAATCTGACCATATAGAGCACATTTTCTGGCCACCCTGACTATTGCAACAGACTCTTTGGCATTGTGGGCATTTTTGTTGTTGTTCAGTCATTTGAGTCATATCCGACTGTGCTTCAGTTGGGATTTTCTTGGCAAAGATATGGGAGTGATTTGCCATTTCCTTCTCCAACTCATTTACAGATGAGGAAACTGCAAAAAACTGAGTTAAGAGACTTGCCCACGGTCACATGGTTGTGTCTAAGACTGGACTGAAATTCATGAGTTCCTGACTCCAGGTCCAATACCTTAGTCACTGAGACATCTGGCTGTTTCATTCTGGGAATACTACCAGGATTTGGATTTCAGAGGTGAAAGATCTTGGAAGTTTTGAATTAGCATGTCTGGAATTTTGTTTAAAGATGACTTCTTGAGTTTGGAATGCTCTAGAGGATGAGGGGTTGGTATTTTTAAATGATTATTTTTAAAAGAACAGACTATATGAATAGAAAGATATGAATAAAGGGAAACCAGGAATAGGGACTCCAGGTCACTGTGACTTTTGGAAGTCAGACTAATGGCAACTCAAATTCTGACAAAGAGAAAATAAAGTCCTTCTGTTCTATGTTCACAAGCTAATCTAATTTGGGCCAGTCCCCTGAATTAGAATTGAGAAAAGCTGGATGGGGTTTATTTTCTATTTGGTTTCTTCTTTTTCAGTGACCCTGGTTGTGAGTTATGTGACTCCTAAGTCTATGTGCCTGATCCATCATGATTTCTCCCAATTTGGTGGATAAGGGGTTGGACTAGTTCTTCCCACCTTGCTCAGGGTCAGAGTGGCAGTGTCCCTCAGTAACAACGAGCTACAGCTGCTTGAGGAAATACATGGTTAATTCCATGTATTGGCTCCTGTGTTGGTAATTTAAGGTCTTGTGTTGCTTTGGGTCTGGAATCTGGCCAGGATTAATTTGCATGCTTGTATTAACTCCTTCTCCTCTTTTCTTTTTTCTCCATAGTGAACATATTCAGCAGGCGTTATAAATATGTAGAAAGATTAAGTGGGCATAAAATAGTCATTCAGGTAGGTGACCCAAGTCTGTTAGGAGTTTCTGTGCTTCTTATATTTGTATTATTTACACTAAATAAAATTAATGCTTCTGTAACACATTCTAAATCTTTGCCCACAGGTTCCCTACAAGCAAACAGTCAGCCAGCAATTTGCCCAAATGGCTTAGCTGGGTAAACATTTCAGCAAGTGTTTAAGGCAGTATGGTGCCATGGAAATAGCTTAAATTCAAATATAGGAAGACCTGAGCTTGAGTCCTACTTCCACTTCACATTAGCTGCATGACTTTGGACAAGACATTGTCTAACTGGACCTGAGTTTCTTTATACATAGAAGGAAGGGGCTGGAGCTGAGGGGTTCTAATGTTCCTGACTCAAGAGCTAAAATCTAAATCATTTATGTTCTCTTGTCTTCAATTTCTCCAAATGTAAAATAAAGTAATTGGAATAGATGATCTCTAAGGTCTTTCCCAATCCTAAAATTGTAAGCCTAATCATTACCTCTTTAGACCCTATTTACTTTAAATGAGTGGGTTGACCTGGAGCAGTCATGTCAGAAGGGACCACTAAATTATACATAAAAGTCCTTGTGGCCACATAGAGATTTGGATAACTGCATATTAACATTATCTAAGTTCCTTTGTATTTTTACTTTTTGTTGATATTTCCCAAATACATTTTGATCTGGATCAGTCACACTTGGGAATATTAGAGGGTACACAGTGTTGGTATATTTGACACCTTTGGCTTGGAGAATCTCTAAGGTTCCTTCTGCCTCAAACTCTATAATCGGATACTTTCTCAACCAGAAAAGTTCAGATTTTTTTTTCCCAACAAAAAGGTAGGCTCACAGGAAGATTCAAGATATCCTATTGGGTAGTAAGAGTGAGCCTCTATAATATAGAATACTTAAGTATGAAAGGTACATCACTTGATGTAAGCACATGGATTCAGATTAAGTAAGAGAGAAAGAACCCCACAACAGTGGGGCAAGACAGGTTAATTCACTTCCTTGGGATGAGTGATAATAGAGGCTAGATTGTTATTTCCATGTTTCCTTGGGCCTGGGGTCTTATTGTGAAATCTTGTGTTTAAGTTTTGGGGGTCCTTGTGCATTCCCATGCTAATTATTGGGATTAGGTAGGAAGTAAGGTTTAAGGACATAGGCGGCCAAGTGACATAGTAGACAGAATCAGGAATCAGGAAAATCTGAGTTAAAATCCTGCCTCAGATAACTTTCTAGCTAAATATCCCAGTTTAACCTCTATCTGCCTCAGTTTCTTTACCAGTCATGGGAATAATAATAGTATCTAACTCCCAGTGTTCTTATGAGGCTCAAATGAGATATTATTACTTGGAAAGTGCTTTATAAAACTTAAAGTGCTATATAAATACTACTTCCATTTAATACTTTATATATAATTACATATAATATATTTAAAATAATTTATGTACTCATCATCATTATTATTCTTGACAGAAAGTTTCCTAGGGAAAAAAAGGGCAGAGTCTGAATTCAGCCAAATTTTCCAATTCATTCAACAAAACAAGGACATGATAGTTCCTGAGCTTTCCTGAGAGTGATTCCTCCAACTTTTAAATCTCCCAGTGTCATTATTAATTATTTATTCTAGTAAAAGCAGAGTATAATCTCTTACTAGACATTTTCTATTAACCAGACAATGCTGGCCAAGAGAAAAGCAAGAAAGCCTGCAGTAGAAACCTTCACCTGAAGGGCCAGGAGCTAGGTAACTTTAATTACGCTGGCTGTTTACGTTCTGATCAGAGCAGTGGGACCTGAGCAAAATGAAATGATCATGATCCTGGGCACGGAATAAATGAAATGTTCTCTAAGTGTGTCAGCCAGGCTGGGGGAGGGCCAAAAAGGCATCTCCATTTCCCAGAAAGTCAGTTGCAGAGAGGGTATGCAACAGGCCTCCCCATCTAGCTATAGTGGGAGAGAATGCTTTTTTAACTACCATGGCATCACTCTCTCAATTTTTCTTGCATTACATCTATCCTCAGATCTTCAAGGTACTGCCAGCATACTGGTGACATATTGTTCCTGAATGGGAGTTCCCTAAAAAATTGCAAAAATTGCCAAGGAATCAGAAAAAGGAGTAGGGAAGGAGTTCCTTCTTCTACCTCCATCTTCTGCCTGTGCAGGTAACATACCTTTATTGGAAAGATCCACATTCACATCTGAAAATATCTTACAGCTTTGATAAAAGGAAATGACATAGGAAAGAGTGCTGCATTTGTAGCCCCAGCTGTGGATCTTAAACAAATCAAGTAATTTCTCTTGTCATTAGTTTCTGGTCAATCAAGAGTGACTGGCCTGGGCTTTTTTTCCAAAATGTGGGAGAATTCCCAATGGGGCATAGAGACAGAGGGGGGGGAAAGGCAGCTGGTGCATGGTGGCAAAGTCCAGAGAGTCTGAAGCACAGTCAAGAGAGAAATGAGTGATGGCTGACTTGGGTCCTTCAAAATGGAAGTTCTGGGAAGAACTCACCAAGTCAAGTCAAAAAGTGTTTATTAAATGCCTGTCACATACTAGACAATGCTCTAAGCCCTGGGGATACAAAGAAAAGCAATAAACAAACGAATGATCATTCATTCATAAATAAATGGATGGTTAAATAAACAAATGGATGGCTGAATAAATGAATGAATGGAAAAGCAAGCAAACAAATAAATAAATGAAAAGATTTGCAAAAAGATGACTTCTTAGGTCTTTTAGGGCATCAAATCTTTGATCCTGTGTGAGGTTTGGGAGAGTGAGGAATGTTTCACTCCTGACATAGTATTCCAACTAACTACCAAGTACGCTGTAATATCTCTCTTAGTGTCAGCTCTCCCACCTATAAAATGACAGGGTTGAACTCGATAATCTTAAAAGTCCCTTCTTGTCATAAAGGTCTAAGAAAATCTCTAATTACAGCTTGTGTTCTCTAAAGCAATTTTCACCCTAAGCCTTCTAAGCACGAAACAAACACTGAGCTCAAGTTCCCTTCTGCTCTGTACACCCTAAGAGTTTTGAAATGGTCACAAAGAATCAGCTATCCTCTGCCTCCTCTTCTAGATGTTGTATTGGAGCTTTAGCCACTGCTCAGAACCCTAGGAGAAATAATTAACTGTATCACTTCCAAGTAGAACATAACCCATCCCTTGGAATGCTGATCCATTCATGCTATCAGAAATCACCAGTTTCCCATGACTTTTAGAATTGGAAAGGACATTTAAAAAAAAAAAATGAGGAAACTGAGACTCAGAGGGCTAAATGGACTTAAGATAATGCAGGTAATAAGGTGTTAAGCCAAAATTTGAACCCAGATTCTCTAACTACAAAACCATTGCCCTTTCCAGAGTTTCATCCCTTTTCCAAACTATGAGGCTAGTATTGCATGTGAGTACCACGATGAAAAATAAGATCATTCATTCATTCAACAAATATTTATTGAACATACTGTGGACAATGTCATTGTGGGCTAAGTAATATGATGACAGAAAAAAGACTGGTTGGCCATAGCTCGAGTCAGAAGATATGGATTCAAATTTTGCATCAAATGCTTATCTGTGACCTTGAGGAAGTTCTTTAATTCCTCTGATGTTCAGATTTTTTTTCTTTTGTAAAAAAAAAAAAAAAACAAATAAATAAAAAGGGAGAAAAAGAGAAAGTTAGCCTACATGGATTCTGAGGTTCAGCTCTGGATGCATTATGAATCTATGACTTCCAGATCTATTCAGACTTACTTGCTTTTCTGAGTTTTTGTCCCATATATTTATATATTATATATTTCAAAATGTATGTTCCAAAGTCATCTTGAAATCAATATGTTCAAATCAAAACTCATTCCCCTAGATCTCCCCAGTTCTTACTTTGGAAGTATAATCAAATCAACACTACCATTGCCTCTGCAAAGAACACGTCAGTGGATTTCCCTATTGTTCCATTCACCATCTCTTTGACTTTCCAGATCATGACCCTCTTCCCCAGTGTGAGAATTGGATGAAGGTTTAGTTTCCACTGAGTTATAAAACTTAAATTAGAGAAATGTAGAGAAATGAAACATACATCAGAAAAATGAAATTGAAAGCTAAAAAATGGAATTTAAAGGTTAGGCTGACATGGAACAAGGGGAAATAAAACTTGTAGAGAAAAGCCATAAATTGGAATAAGAAACACATTATAAGATGTAATCAGGGGCAGGGACTCATATTCAGGTAGAGGGGAGATGTAATTAAGAGTAGAGACTCATGGGGCAATTAGGTTCTGCAGATAATATAGCCTCGGTAGTATCCAGCCAATGTGAGGAAAGGGAGGGGCTTGCCTTTTGGGAAGGAATTAAAGGCTGTTCCTACTAATCTAGACACAGACTCTTGCAAGAGTCAGTATCATCAGCTGTTCAGTAAAGTTTTTGGCAAGTCATTTCATTTCTTACACCAACCTCTAGTCTTCTATGTTCTTTCTCCCATTTGAATGTAAATTCCTTGAAGGAAAGAATTATCTCTCTTTTGTATTTGTATTTGCAACACTTGTATATAGTAAGTATTTAATAAATGCTTTTCTTTCATGGCTTCATTAAAACATTAAATTAGAGCAAGATGTTTTCATCCTAACTTCAGGGATACAGTACTATAAGAACATGTGCTTTGGTAAGTAAGTAAAGATATACATAAAATTCATTGTGAGTTCAATTACCTTATGATACCAGGTGCCCAAAGGGCAAGACCAGCTGGTGAACTTGAAAACAAGGAAAATTTTTCCTCCATCTCCCCATTACTTCCCTTTGAGCCTTTCCCTTCCTTTTCCTTCTTTTTCCATTCTGTAAATACCCTACAAATGAAGTCTCAGGGTAAAATTGTGGGTGCCACCACAAACCAGAATCAGAACCTCCAAACCAAGCCCTTCACCATAAATATAGGAACCAAGGAGGGTTTATTCAATTCAAAAAGGCTACCTGCATGGGCAGAGACTTACTTTAGGGGCAAAGGGTCTCAATTGAGGTCATGAATTGGACATCACAAACCTCAAAAATGGACAGAAATGTTGCTAGAATAGGAATAGGGAATATGGTATTTTTTGATTGGATTAACATGTTGCTGGAAGCGAGTAACAAGAAAGACTCTTCTTTGGGTTAACAAGGAAACCCTCTCTGAGAGAATTGCTGTTTCAGCTATAAGGCTAGGTAGGGGCAAGAAGGAGAACTTACAGGCCAAAAAGGAGTTGTTTTAACTTTCTCTCTTACCCAAAGTCCCTCCAATAGAAATGGACCCTAAGTTATGTATGAACCCTATAGAACACTTATTGATAGGATCTATTCGCCTCTTCTATTCTTCGCTACAATTTCCAGATAGCAGCTTCATCTCCATGGACAAGCCTTTTGGGACCTGCTGCTTTTACCCAGTATGAAACTGTAACCAGGGCTGTATTTGTATCTGGTGGACAAAGCCAGTTAAGAGAGATTTCACAGCTTGTTCCTGGGAAACCAACTGTACAGCTGAGTACCCGTGGCTTCAAACATCAACCAGTTAGTTCTCTAACTAGGGCTGGAAAGGAACTGAGTTTTCCGAATTAAGCTTGTATGTGCCTTATATGTTTATATGTGTAAATATATTTACATGCGGTTTCTATCATTAGAATGTAAGCTCCTGGAGGGCAGGACCCTTTTTTGCTTTTCTTTGTGTCCCTAGCACTTAATACAGTGCTTGGCAAACAGTAGATGTTTAATAAATACTTGTTGCCACTTTCCTTATAGGAGTGAAGGAGAAACCTTCAGAAGCTTTGCAATTGCCATTTACCAGATTCCCTCTTCTCTCAGGTACTAAGACAGACTAAGGTAGGAGAACAGAAATAACCTGGATTTGATTTCTCAGGTGATAGACTTGGCTTCATCCCAGAAATTTTGGCTGACTCTGGGCAAATCACTTCATTTCTCTTTATCTGTTTTTTCCAATTACATAATGAGAGGATTTTTTAAACCTCACAGTTATCTAGACGTGAACATTTAAAATGATCTAAAACTAAGATTTTGAGGTAGCCCAATAGAGAACTGGGCCTGGAGTCAGAAATACCTGAGCTCAAATCTGATCTCAAAGACTTACTAGCAGTGTGACCCTGGGAAAGTTACTTAGCCCTGTTTGTCTCAGTTTCTTTGTCTGTAAAATGATCTGAGAAGGAAATGGCAAACCAGTCCAGAATCTTGCCAAGAAAACCCTAAAGTGGGTTATGAAGAGTGGGACATGACTGAATAACATCAGCAACAACATTGTCAGAGCACACACTATGAACACAGCTCTGTACTCAGATAAAACAAAACCAAAAAAAGAAAGAAAGAAAATGGGTATAGTTGAAGAACTAGAACCCAAGTCAGACAGTCAATGAAGAACATTTACCAAACAATCTCATCAACAGGGAAAAATAATTATGACTCTGGTATAAACCTTAGGTACTGAGGGGAATAGAGAGGTAGGGGAGGATAACCTTCCTGGAAGCAAAGGGATGGATTCAATGGTAGCTTCCAATCAAGCAAGTTTCTGTTTATTTCTGACTCATTTTCTCTTTGAGACAGGTTCATGCTCCTTTTCCATGAAAAGATGTAGATAAGAGGGCAAGAAATGGGCAGGTATGAATAAATCCTGAATTGCTAGAGGGAATACTCACTTGAATGAGATACATGTCTCTTGGAGTTACCATGAGAGAAGCACTTTATGAAACTTAAAATGACAGAGATAGGACTTGTTATTATTGTAAACTACTGTGTATATGCTTAGTAAACTTAATTCCCATTATTATTCTGTGGAAAATGTTGAACAGGCTGATAATTGAGGGGCCTGGAAGGATTTGCATGAACTGATGCTGAGTGAAACAAGAACTGGGAAAACATTGTACACAGCAACAGCACTCGAATTTCCCATTGTTCCATGGAGGGAAAGCACTGGCTTTGAAGGCAGCAAAATTAGCCTCTGGTTCCCTGTGTTGACATTATTTGGATAAGAAACTTGGAAGTCATTGATCACTACACCCTTTGCCTCAGCTTCTATGAAAGATTGTCAGTATATCTGCTTCTCATCTCCCATGTTAAAATTGTCCATAGCAGGGGAAGGGAAACTTTCCTAAAAGCTTGCATAAAGGTCCAGAGCCATTTTACCCAATGTTTCAGACTGGTGATAAAATTCACAGATGTAGATCTCTGACCTTGAAGAGCTCTTTTTTATTAAGATGTGCTGTTGAACCACTGTCCACCTGGATATCTGTTCCATCTATCCATGCATCTATCCATCCACCCAACAAGAGTTTTTATAAATATTCATTGTGTGCTCAACAGCGTAGTTGACCAACTAGAGGATTCAGAAGGATAAAGCACATTAATAGCCCCAACAACATTGTTAGAGAAGAGTAATATATAGAGAACAAAAGAGAGCAGCAGAAGACAATTTATAATTTATAAAATTTATAAAAATATAATTTATTTGTAGGATGCTGAGATTACATAAATGTAGCACACTGAAGGGAAGGCTTAGAACTCAAAAAGTTCTCAACCAGGGAGAAAATTGGTCCAACCCTAGGGTGTCCCAAAGTTTTTGTAGCTTAAAACTACATCAAGGAAATGTAATTTAATAAGCATTAACATAAAGTTTTATATTGGAATTTTTTAAAATTTCCTTCCCAAAAAAGAAAAAGAGGAAGCCTGAATATACATCATCATGTCTGAAAGATTAGAGACTTTTATCAAATTATAAGTGTATTCTGGATCAACTGTGTGAAATGTCAGTTAAGATGGCTTAAAGTAGCTAAAGGGTTTCTACATAGAAAAAGGATTAAACTTATTCTGTTTAACTTCATAAGGCTTGATCTAAGGGAAAATTTCCTAATGATTAGAGCTGTCCAAAAGCAAACCCTTATTGAAAGTCTTCAACTAAGGCTGAATGACCGCTTGACTAGTATGCTACAGAGCAATGTTTCAGCAGTTATTGGTTGGAGTAGATGGCCTCTCAGGCATAATCCCAAGACACAGTCCACAATTCAAAAGTTCATGCCATTCAAAAATCCCTGGGTCTCTACTTTTCCCTGGCCCTCTCTGCCAATCTCTGTCTCTGTCTCTCTCCTGACTCCCTGCCTGTCTCTACCAACTCATATATGTCCTTTATATAACTAGTCCTCATTCTTTCAGCCAATCAAGAATCATCGGTCCCGTTGTGAACAGAGTATTCAGAATAGGATTATATTTCAGGGTATATCCAAAAAAGTATTGTTACACAAGGAGGGCCTCTGTTTAGAGGCAGATCTTGTTGGGTAGCAATAATGATACCAAAAATAAAAATAAAAAAGATAATCGATGAATCATTTTAAAATACAGGGAAGAAGGGCATATAACATCAAGAGGCATCTAGGAAGGGTCTTTGACTTATGAGAGATAACCAAATGACCATCCTTTTATTAATTATTTGCTAGTCATATTAATAAAATGATTAATTAGCCAGGAAAAAATAAAAATACAGAGAAGAAAACATAGAGTAGTGGAGGAGACATAGACAAGCAGGATAGTTTTGCTACTATTACGTTCAACTTGATTGACACAACCAAATTAATTTCCAAGTCCATGTCCAATATTTTTTGTTCTTATATATTAAAATATTTGTTAAATTTGGAGTAAAATTAAAAGAAAATGGAAATCTAGAATTATGGAAGTGATAGATTTTTAAAAGCAAATAAATTGCAAATAAATTATTTAATAATTGAAATGGTTGAACCTCTGATAGTGGATATCACTAGAAAAAACACATACAGAGAAAAGAAAGTATAGGACAAAATACTTACCTTTACAAGAAAGGAGAGAATGAAGAACCAACAAAAAGACAGGGGGAGGTGTCTGAAAAGGAATTAAGTTACAATAATATAATAACACAAAAGCTAAAAGGGATTATGAAGAAGTAAGAAATCAAAAGGTGAAGGGAGATTAAGAAGCATGAAGATAGGGAAAAAACATTGGATTTGGAAATGAGAGATTAATAACTTTGAGAGAGCTGTTTCAGAAGAATGGTATGAATGAAAGTCATACTGCAAGAGATATTACATTTATGTATCTATGCTTGCCCTCTCCTAGTAGATTATAAGCTCCATGAAGACAAAGAGCATATCTTATTTAACTTTTGTATCTCCCCCAGTGTATAACAATGCTTTACACAAACAGGTTCTACAAAGGAAAGAACATTGAATTTAGAATCAGTGAACTCTTCCATGAATTAGTTGTGTGATCTTGTGCCTCAGTCTTCCTATTTATAAAATTAGGAGATTGGAATAAATTATAGCTAAGATTACTCCTAGTTCCAAATCTATAATCTTGTAGATTCTATAAATCGTGTACTTGGTGTTCCCCTTGATTACAACTTGTTAATGTTCTCTCACCCACTTTATATGCTCTTAGTTCTCAAGAATACTTTCACTCACCCAAACCTTCCTATTTTATTAAACCTATTCATTTTCTTCTAATTTCTTAGTTACACTCAACTCCATAGTCAGCTATTTCAACATTGCCATCATTGACATATTAGAGTCTTTCAAGTTATGGCTTTTTCACTATCTGTACCATGTTTGTCCCCAATCTTTGATCATTCCCTCTTCAAATACTCTCTCTACTCCCATTCTCAGGTTTCAGAGTGCTAGTGGAGAAAAAAAAGATATAGTTCTGTCCCATTACAAATCTAAGGTGTCCAACCTTAGCTGAATCCTAACTTGAGTTGAAAAAGATCTCAATGGTCCTGAAAAAGCATTCTTTTTAAATTTTATGTAATGAGTGGTCATCAAGGCTCTGTTTGAAAATTCCCAGTTAAGTCTTCCCCTTATTGAAAACATGCAAAGATATCCTTGGATTGTTTCCCATCAATGATAGTGATTCAGGGATTACTATTATGTAATTGATGAAAATTCTTTTAATTGGCTGCTGAGCCATAAATCCAGACGTATACTAAAGAAACAATTAGGTGGCATAGTAGATAGAACATTGGACCTGATGTCTTCCAGACTTCCAGACTTGACTTCAAATTCTTCCTCAGACATTTACTAGCTGTGTGATTTTTTTTTTAAAAAAATTATTTTATTTGAAGTAGGCAAGAGAAAATAAAACAATGCTATGCCATTGTGTTAAGCTATAGGAAAACAACATCAAACAATATATGCTTGCCTTTTGCTCAACCCTGGATAGTATGATATTTTTTTTTAAATTTTATTTTATTTAATAATAACTTTGTATTGACAGAATCCATGCCAGGATAATTTTTACACGACATTATCCCTTGCAATCACTTATGTTTTGTTTTTTCCCCTCCCTCCCTCCTCCCCCCCCCAAGATGGCAAGCAGTCCTATATATGTTAAATATGTTGCAGTATATCCTAGATACAATACATATTTGCAGAACCGAACAGTTCTCCCGCTGCACAGGGAGAATTGGATTCAGAAGGTAAAAATAACTCGGGAAGAAAATCAAAAATGCAAATAGTTCACATTCATTTCCCAGTATTCCTTCTTTGGGTGTAGCTGTTTCTGTCCATCATTTCTCCAATGAAACTCAGTTAAGTCTCTTTGTCAGAGAAGTCCACTTCCATCAGAATACATCCTCATACAATATCGTTGTCGAAGTGTATAATGATCTCCTGGTTCTGCTCCTCTCACTTAGCATCAGTCCATGTAGGTCTCTCCAAGCCTCTCTGTATTCATCCTGCTGGTCATTCTTTACAGAGCAATAATATTCCATAACATTCATATACCACAATTTATCCAGCCATTCTCCAATTGATGGGCATCCGTTCATTTTCCAGTTTCTAGCCACTACAAACAGGGCTGCTACAAACATTTTGGCACATACAGGTCCCCTTCCCTTTTTTAGTATCTCTTTGGGGTATAAGCCCAATAGAAACACTGCTGGATCAAAGGGTATGCACAGTTTGATAACTTTTTGGGCATAATTCCAGATTGCTCTCCAGAATGGCTGGATTCATTCACAACTCCACCAACAATGCATCAGTGTCCCAGTTTTCCCGCATCCCCTCCAACATTCATCATTATTTTTTCCTGTCATCTTAGCCAATCTGACAGGTGTGTAATGATATCTCAGAGTTGTCTTAATTTGCATTTCTCTGATCAAAAGTGATTTGGAACACTCTTTCATGTGAGTGGTAATAGTTTCAATTTCTTCATCTGAAAATTGTCTGTTCATATCCTTTGACCATTTATCAATTGGAGAATGGCTTGATTTTTTATAAATTTGAGTCAGTTCTCTATATATTTTGGAAATGAGGCCTTTATCAGAACCTTTAATTGTAAAGATGTTTTCCCAGTTTGATACTTCCCTACTAATCTTGTTTGCATTCGTTCTGTTTGTACAAAGGCTTTTTAATTTGATATAATCAAAATTTTCTATTTTGTGATCGGTAATGGTCTCTAGTTCATCTTTGGTCACAAATTTCTTTCTCCTCCACAAGTCTGAGAGATAAAACTATCCTATGTTCCTCTAATTTATTTATAATCTCGTTCTTTATGCCTAGGTCATGGACCCATTTTGATCTTATCTTGGTATGTGGTGTTAAGTGTGGGTCCTTGCCTAATTTCTGCCATAGTATGATATTTTTAAAAGTCTGTGTTATAGGTTATTAGTTATGATTCATTTAATCTTTGTTTATCTCAACATCCTCATCTGTCAAATAAAAATAATAATAGCACCTACCTTCCAGGGTTAATCTGAGGATTAAATGACATAAAATTTGTAAAGCACTTTGCAAACCTTAAAGAGCTATATAAAAGAGTTATTATTATTCTAGAGATGATCTCCTTACCCATCTCACCTCTTTTGATATCTTATGAGGACTGCTATGAACCATCTGAAGGGAAGAAGAGATAATTTTATCTCTCTATATCCATGTATTCTCAAGCAAATTTCACTTGTTTCTTTTGCTTTGATTATTTCCTGATATTAGATAAATAAGTTTTCTAAGAATGTGATGTTTTGCAAGTCTAAAAGTACTATATAAATATCAATTTTTATTATTACCACTCATTTTATACCGTCACATATATCTCTTTATTCTCATATAATTACTAATAACAACAACTTGGCTTCAGAGCCAAGAAAACTTGTTTCCAATCCTGATTCAAACATAGTAGCTTTGCGACTCTAGATAAGTTACTTTTCTCTCAATTCTCAAGGCAGCTCTCTAAAACATGAAGTTGTAAAGCTGTCAATCTGTACTGAGAAAATTTCTTCCTCTGAGAATCTCTTATAGCAATAAATCATAGATTCCATTTCTAATAGTAATAGTACTAATCACATTCAAATAACATTCATCCACTATTAACATAATAAATTCCATATTTAGATAATTTTCATCTTGAAAAATTTTTTTTCTTATCAATATCCCAAGAGGCAGATAGTATAAAGAAGTATGTGTGCTATATTTTAAATAGAGAAATTGAGGGTCCCGAGAAATTAAATAATTGACCCAAGACCACATGATTGGTAAGTGACAAAAATTCAGGTTTTCTGACTCAAAGTTCAGCACTCTTCCACTGAAACATGTGTACATATGTATGTCTCAAAACATATATCATATAGGATGCACATGCTGTGCACATGCATGTATATATGTCTATGGAGGCAGCTAGGTGACAAAATGGATGTATGTGGGATCAATGGGAGACCTTCTCAGATAACTGACCCCTGCCATAGTTGGGGACTACAGTTCCAGGGAAAAAAATCCCTTGCTTGTACCCTTGCTTAATTTTGCACAAACCTCTTTGTAATCTATAGTTCCCTGTTCTTGTACCCTTAAGGTGGAGTGGATCCCCATGATAGATTGTGAGTCCTGATAAATCAAGGACAACTGCGGCCGAAGATGGGGTTAAAAAAAATTGTTTTAGAGTATACAAACCATTCTCTGTTGCCTGACCTTTGCCTCACTCTATTAGACTATGCTGATGGAGGCAACACCCCTTTTCTGCAGAAACTGAATAAACTGTTTTCTGTTCTGGTTCTGAGAAACGTCCATTTGAGTTATTTTGTGTTAGTGATTTCTGTCCTACACAGATAGGGCATTGCGCTTGGAATCAGGAAGATTCATCTTCATGAGTTCAAATCTAGCCACAGATACTTACTAGCTGTGTGACCCTAGGCAAGTCACTTAATTTTATTTGCCTGATTTCCTCTTCTGGAATGGAAATAGCAAATCACTCCAGGATCCAAGAAAATGCTAAATAGCATCACAAAGAGTTAGACATAACTGAAAAATGACTGAACAAAAAACTCTTATACAAACATATACATTCATATGTGTACATACACATATATGTATATATACATATATATAAGCTTAAAATCCAGTTGGGGAAATTATGTATAATATATAACATATATTATACAAATATGTTATGCTACATTATGTTACTTAAAATATATATAATCTCCCCAACTGGATTTTAAATTCCAACAGAGTTTCCGTATTCCTTCTCAGTGTCCTATATGATATCATATATATATATGATCCACTCAGAGTTGGAATAAGTAGAGGAACTGAGCACAGTATGAGAAACAATGAGTTATAAGAGCAAAGAAATCTATAAAGATGGAAATAAGCATCTGGGATCTTTCCATAAGATTAATGTAATACTAATCTATATCCAAGAAGGATATATTGCTAATACAGGTGGGAGCGCTTAAAGGCAATGACCACTGGAATGAAGAGGAAATAGATATTGCAAAGGAGTACATGATGACTACAGGAGGACGAGAGGAGATGAAGAAAAAAAGATGTCTGCAGTTAAGTAAGGGCCCAAGTCTCATCTGAGAGAATGGGGGTGCTTCAGATGGAATAAGGAAATTAGAACGGGAACCCTGTTTTATGAGGGAGGTGATGACTTTGGTCTTTAACAACATTCACTGCTATGAAATGCAGACAGTGTGCTGAGTTCTGTAAGTAACATAAAAATAAGTAGACAAGTCTCTCTCTCTTCTACAGAAATTCCAGTCCAAATGAGACAGGGATGCTGAGAGGTGGAAAGATGAGATCAACAAGTCATTTGCTAGTCTTCCACGTTCTCAGAAAGTTAGGAGATCCTCCAATGAAAACATAAAGAATTAGGGCTGGTCTGTGGGAGGTGGGGTTTGAAAATGGGTCAGGCGGGTGTGTCTCATGCTCCCATCGTCTGAAAATGTTGGCCTGGAGGTACATGTGTGTTCTGAATTTGCAAAAGTTTTTCTGCACGTCTCCAAGTGAGAGAGCAACAAAACTTTTGTTGACGCTTATGTTTCTGAAACTTGGAAAATTATTCCGCCTCCAGACAGTTCTTTAGGGGCCAAAAATATGTGCCCAGCTGTGCTTCCCCAGGAACCTCCGGCAGGCTGCTCTGCTTGCATTGTTCTGACTGCCCTCCACATTCTCCAGGGGCAGCTGTAGTGAAGAAGGCCTCTCAAAGGAGGAAATGAGAAATTGGCACCAGCCAGGGGACCAGGGCTATTTTTGCTTTGACTTTTTATTTATTTATTTCCCCAGATATAGGACTTCCTTAACTCAGTGTTTGAGAGAAGAAGGAGAGTTTTGATAAAGGAATTAAATTTTTCAGTGGCTTTTGGCCCAGCTTTGAGGAGTCAAATGATTTCCAATGCATTTTTGGCCAAGCAGTGGACCTGGGAGATTAGCAAGAGAAAATTTGTCCACATTCACCAGCTGTCTGCTCCATTTTCTTCTGCTTTCCCCAGAAACATAGGTTGTGCCTCTCCAGGGTATTTGATATCAAGATTGTTTCTTTTAATTATCTTTTACTTATCTTCCTCTCCTCTTCCTCTCCCTACTTCATGGATTCTTCAAAGTCTGGGGCTTCCTCCAGGCTGACAGGAGAACAAGAGGGGACAGCATGGTTATAAATTATTAACAAAAAGTCATAATCTTATCCACAATTTTAAATAATCAAAGAGATAACTGTGGTGTAATGAAAATCCTGCAAGATCTAGTGTCAGAGGGCCTAATTTGAATCTACTTTTGCTACTTCCTACCTGTATGATATGAAGCAAGTCTCCAAATCAGTCTCTTTTGTAAAAATGAAGGAGCTGCTTTTTGTAATGGCAAGGAGCTAGAAATTGAGCGGATGCTCATCAGTTGGACAATGGCTGAATAAGTTATGGTATATGGATGTTATGAAATATTATAGTTCTATTCTCAGATGAAGAAACTGAAACTATTTCTAGCCATATGAAAAGATGCTCCAAGTCATTATTAATCAGAAAAATGCAAATTAAGACAATTCTCAGATACCACTACACACCTGTCAGATTGGCTAGAATGACAGGGAAAGATATATTATTGTTCTATAAGAAATGATTATCAGGATGATTTCAGAGAGGCTTGGAGAGACTTATATGAACTGATATTGAGTGAAGTGAGCAGAACCAGGAGAACATTGTGCACAGTAACAAGAAGATTATGTAATGATCAACTGTGATGAATTTGGTTTTTCTCAACAATGCAATGATTCAAAGCCATTTCAATTGACTTGGGATGAAAAATGTCAATCACATCCAGAGAGAGAACTATGAAGACTGAATGTGGAGCTATTGCAAGATCAAAGCATAATATTTTCAACTTTTTGTTTCTTTTTTTTTTCTCATGCTTTTTTTTTTCCCCTTTTGGTCTGATTTTTTCTTGTATAACATGAAAAATATGTAAAAGAATTGCATATATTTAACCTATAAAATATTGTATTTGTCTTAGGGAGAGAAGAGACAAAAGAGAAAGGGGGAAAGAGTACAGGGAGAAAAATCTGAAACACAAAGTTTTACAAAAATGTACAATTCAATATCATGAAGCCACAGTCAGAATCACACAAGATTTATCAGCTTTCATAATAACAGAGAAAAGGGCTTAGAATATGATATTCCAGAAAGTAAAGGAGCTAGGAGTAGAATCAAGAATAGCTAAACTGAATATCCTTTAGGGGGAAATAGATAATTCATGAAACAGAAGACTGATGAAAAGACCAGAGATGAAAGGAAATTTTAACATTCAAACACAAGACTTAAGAGAAACATTAAAAGGTAAAGTGTAATCATGAGGGTCTCAATAAAATTAAACTACTTATATTCCTATATGGGAAGATGATGCATGTAATTCCTATGAACTTTATCATTATTAGGGCAATTAGAAGGATTCTACATAGACAGAAGGCATAAATGTAAATCAATTATGTTGGGATAATCTAAAAAAAAAGAAGATGTGAGAAAAAGGAAAGCACAGGGAGAAGGGAGAAGGGGGAAGGGAGAAATAGAATGGGATATTTTTTCTTCCATAAAAGAGTACTCAAAGACTTTTTATAAAGGAGTGGGAAAAGGGAATGGGGTAGAAGTACAATTTTTGAACCTTATCCTCAAAGAAATTAGTGCAAAGGGAGTATTGAAATGTATCTCACCAGATATGGAAATAGGAGGGAAAGATGATAAAAGAGGTGGGAGTGATGACAGATTAAGAGAGGTCATTATTAGAAGCAAAACACTTTTAAAGAGGAATGAGATAAAAGAAGGAAAGGAAAAATAGGAAAAAATAAGATGGAAGGAAATATACAGGAATCATAACTATGAATGTGAATAGGATGAGCTCACCCATAAAATGGAAAGAGATAGCAGAATAGATTAGAAACCAGAATTCAATAATATTTTGTATATAAGAGAGACACTTGAAACAGAAAGATACACATAGAGTTAAAACAAAAGGCCTGGAGCAGAATCTATTGTGCTTCAGCTCAAGTTTTTGTTTTTTATTTTTTAAAGACAAAGCTAACAGAAATTATATGGTTATCTCAATAGATGCAGAAAAAGCATTTGACAAAATCCAGCACCCATTCCTATTAAAAACACTAGTGAGTATAGGAATTAATTGAATTTTCCTTAAAATGATCAGTAGCATTTGTTTAAAACCATCAGCAAGCATCATATGTCATGGGGATAAACTAGAACCATTTGCAATCTGATCAGGAATGAAACAAGGTTGTCCACTATCACCATTACTATTGTATTAGAAATGTTAGTTTTAGCAATAAGAAAGGGGAAAACTAAATTAAAGTAATTAGAGTAGGTAAGGGAAAAACCAAATTATCACTCTTTGCAGATGATATGATGATTTATTTAGAGAATCCACTAAAAAAAATTCTAGATTTAATTCATAACTTTAGTTAAAGTTGCAGGATATAAAATAAATTCACATAAATCATTAACATCTCTAAATATTACCAACAAAGTCCAGCAGCAAGAGATACAAAGAGAAATTTCATTTAAAATAACTGTAGATAACATAAAATATTTGGGAGTCTATCTGCCAAGACAAATTCAGGAACTATATGAACACAATTATAAAACACTTTCCATACAAATAAAATCAGATCTAATCAATTTAGAAGGATATCAAGTCCTCATGAGTAGATTGAGTTAATATAATAAAAATGACAATTGTACCTAAATGATCTACTTTTTCAGTGCTATATCAATCAAATTCCCAAGAAATTATTTTATAGACGTAGAAAAAATAATAACAAAGTTCATCTGGCAGAAGAAAAGATCAACAATTTCAAGGAAATAAATGAAAAAAAAATGCAAATGAAGGTGGCCTAGTGGTACCAGACCTAAAACTATATTATAAAGCAATGATCTTCAAAACCCTTACAGGCTAAGAAATGGAGCAGTTGATCAGTGCAATAGTTTAGGTTCACAAAACATAATAGTCAATGACTATAGTAATCTAGTGTTTGATAAACTCAAAAACCCCAGATTCTGGGATAAAAACTCATTATCTGACAAAAATTGCCGGGAAAATTAGAAATTAGTATGGCAGAAACTAAGCATTGATTGATACTTAACATCCTATACCAAGATATAGTCAAAATAGGTTCATGATTTACACATAAAGAGTGATACTAAACAAATCAGAAGAACAAAGGAGAGTCTATCCCTCAGATCTGTGGAGAAAAAAAAAATTTGTGGCCAAAGAAGAACTAGAGTATGAAATGAAAAATGGATAATTTTGATTATATTAAGTTTCAAAACTTTTTGTACAAGCAAAACCAATACAGACAAAATTAGAAAGGAAGCAATAAACTGGGAAATATATATATATGTAAAACAGTTCTGATAAAGGCCTCATTTCTAAAATATAGAGAGAATTAACTCAAATTTGTAAGAATTGATAAATGGTCAAAGGATACGAAGAGACAATTTTCAAATGAAGAAATTAAAACCATTTATTGTCATATGAAAAAATGCTCTAAATTATTATTGATCAGAGAAATGCAAATTAGACAACTCTGAGGCACCACCACATACTTCTCAGATTGGTTAAGATGATAGGAAAAGATATTGGTGAATGTTGGAGGGGATATGAGAAAACTGGGGCACTATACATTGTTGGTAGAGTGGTGAATTGATCCAACCATTCTGGAAAGTAATTGAGAACCATGCCCAAAGGACTATCAAACTGTATGTACTCTTTGAGCCAGCAGATGAAGAAATTAAAACAATTTCACTATTGATCAGAGAAATGAAAATTAAGACAACTCTGAAGTACTACTACACAGATCTCAGATTGACTAAGATGACAGGAAAAGATAATGAAGAATGCTGAAGGGGATGTGGGAAAAGTGAGAACTAATATATTGTTAATGCAATTGTAAACTGATCCAACCATTCTAGAGAGTAATGTGAAACTATGACCAAAGGACTATCAAACTCTGTATACCCTTTGATCTAGCAGTATCTATACTATATCATTAAAAAGGGGAAAGGGATCCACATGTGCAAAAATGTTTGTAGCAGCCCTTTTTGTAGTGGCAAGGAACTGGAAACTGAGTGGATGTCTATTAATTGAGAAATGGCTGAATAAGTTATGGTATATGAATGTTATAGAATATTATTATTCTATAAGAAATTATCAGCAGGATGATTTCAAAAAGGCCTGGAGAGACTTACATGAACTGATGCTAAGTTGTAAAATCCAGATTAGCTCCCTGGAGGCCTCAGGATCAGCCAGAGTCAGGATAAGCAAAAGTCCTTGGTCTTTAGGGGCAGAAGTGAAGGAGACAGACAAACTGCCACAAGCTCACCACCAATCTCCCTTCTCCTGGTCCTGCTGCAAAGTGAAGTTCTCTTGTCTCTCTCACCCCACCCCTTAATCCTTACCTACAATTATCTGTATACACTAAACATCTAGCCTGCTCTGAACAGTGAGAAGGGCCATTTTTCCAAACATATGCTAATAGAATCATTGTCCAATAGATAATTAGCCTTAAGTTCTCCATTGTTTGGTTCAATCACACCTTTTAAGAGTTTCAGCCCTTTACACTAAGTGAAGTGAGTAGAACCAAGATAACATTGCACACAACAATAACAAAATATGATGATCAATTTCACTAGACATGGCTCTTTTCAAGAGCAGGTGATTCAGGCCAGTTTCAATGATCTTGTGATGGAGAGAGCCATCTACACCCAGAGAAAGGAGCGTAGGGACTGAGTGTGAATAGCAACACAGAATTTTCACTTTTTTTTTTTTTTTGATTATTTGCTTTTGTTTTGTTTTCTCATTTTTTCCTTTTTGATCTGATTTTTCTTGTGCAGTATAATAACTGTGGAAATATGTATGGAAGAATTGCACATATTTAACATATATTCAATTACTTGCTGTTTAAGGCAGAAGGTGGGAGAAAGGGAGGGAAAAATAAATTTAAACCACAAGATTTCGCAAGGGTGAATGTTGAAAACTATCAGTGCATATGTTTTGAAAATAAATAACTTTAATAAACTTGAAAAAAAATCAGAGTTAGCAATCATGACCTCAGACAAATAAAAAGCAAAAATAAACCTAATTAAAAGAGATAATCAAGGAAACTACATTTTGCTAAAAAGTACCAATGACAGTGAAGTAATGTCAAAAGAAATTATACAAGTTTCTCTGATAAATGACTCATTTCTCAAACTTAGGGGGAATTGAGTCAAATTTATAAAAAGAACCATTCCCCAATAGATAAATGATCAAAGGATATAACTAGGCAGTTTTCAGAAAAGTTATCTATAGCCATTTGAAACAATGTTCTAAATTCCTACTGATTAAAGAAATGCAAATTAAAATAACTGAGGTACTACCTCATACCTCTTAGAAATGCCAAATGCTGGAAGGGATACGGGAAAACAGACATACTAATAAACTATTGATAGAATGGTGAATTTGTCAATCATTCTGGAGAATAATTTGGAATTAAGCCTAAAGGGCTATAAAAGTGTGTATACCCTTTGACCCAGAAAGGTATTAATTGCTAGGTCTGGACCTAGAAATCAAAGAAAAAAAAGGATCTATACATACAAAAATATTGATAGCAGCTTTTTTTGTGGTGGCAAAAAATGGAAATTGAGGGGATGCCCATCAGTTGGAGAATAGCTGAACAAGTTGTGATATATGATTGTGATGGAGTATTATTGTGCTATAAGTCATGCTGAGGGGAGTAATTTCAGAAAAAAAAAAAAAAGCAACTTAGTAACACTTATTTGAACTGATGCAAACTGATGTATAAAGAACCAGAGCATTGTGACAGTGATAATAGAGCAATGATCAACTATGAAAGATTTGACTACTCTGATCAATACAGTGATGTAAGACAATTCCAAAGGACTCACAACAACAGCAACAACAACAAAAAAAAAAAAAAACTATCCATCTTCAGAGGAAGAACTGATCAATTCTGAATACATATCAAAATATCTTTTTTTTGCTTTTTTTGTGTGATATAACTAATGGGGAAATATGTTTCGCATAATTTAATGTTTAATTGATATCATATTGCTTGATTTCTCAGTGGGTGGGGGAAGATTGGAAGGAAGAGAATTTGGAACTCAAAATTTAAAAAGAAAACAATGTTTAAAAATAAATAACACATCAAAGTATAGCTCAAGGATTACCTGCTCAATAATTCTTTTCTGGTTTCCTCCAACTGTTAGCATTCTCCCTTTCTTAAAATTACTGTATTTATACTTTCTGTTTATTTGCTTCTATACAGATTTTATCTCCCATGTGCTTCTGGAGGATAGGCACTAACTTTGGGTGTTTTGCCCTTACATCCTCAAAATCCAGCTTAGAATAGGATTTCATTCATCTGGGGGATTCCCTTGTGAGGAAATTCCCTTTATATCTTTTTAAAGTTTACAAAGTTCTTTAAATATATATTCTCATTTGATCTTCATAAACCCTGGAGGAATGTATTATTATTATTATTATTATTATTATTATTATCAGTCTCACCTTACAGATGAAGACACTTGCCCAAGGTCAAAAGATAGTAAAATGTCCGAGGCAGGATTTGAATCCATCTTCCCAACTTCAGGTCCAGAACTCTGTCTATTATGCTTCCTCACATGAACAATGCAGGTGACTCCACAGATAAAAACTCAGGCTCAGAGTCAGGAAGACGTGAGTTCAAAACCAACTGTACATACTTCTTGGTGGTGTGATCCTGGCAAATCACTTAACTTTTTTTAGCCTCAGTTTCCTCATCTGTAAAATGGGAGTAATAATAGCACCCACCTCTTAGGATTACTATGAAGACCAAATGAGATAATTATAAAGCCCTCAATACAGTTATAAATGTTAGCTGTTACTGTTATTGCAGTGCACTGTCTTAGAAAGATGCTTGGAGAACTGATAGGTTAAGTGAATTACGAAGGGTCATGTAGCCCATATGTGTCAGAAGTGAGACTCGAACTTAGATCTTTCTAATCCCAAACTTGGCTCTCTAGCTGCTATTCCCTGCTGCCTCCAACTCTGCCCATAATATGTACTTAATAAATATGGATTAAATGCAATCCCAATCTGACAAAAATATCAAGTCCAGCTTAGTGGGGTAGTCTTTCTATTAGGATAAAAATCACTTCATTTCCTTGATTCTTCTAATCATCCTGCTGCCACCCATCAGATCACTTAATTATAGAACAATCCCAGAGTCGAGGGGGAAGCTTCCAGAGAAGAGAGGCTGAGAAGTTAATTAGTACACAATCACCCCGAAGAAGGAACTAAAGGAGGGACACAGGTGAGGTGAGGGTGGGGAGAAAGGGAAGTTGCCAGAGGATGGTGTGGAGGAGCAGTAAACATCCAATTGTAGGGAAACTAGAGGGGAGCAGCTGGGAGCTGCTGAGACTTGGAAGATCTAAGTGAATTTGTTGAAGAAGGTTAAGTAAGGTAAGCCACAGGGAGCAAATTGAGGAGGAGGAACGAAAGGAAAGCCAGGAGTTAGTGTGGGCTGTTATTTAGAGAGCCCCATCAGAGGGGCTTTCACAGATAAATGGTTATTTGGCCTGCAGACTGCCTTTAAGTCAAATGAGGAAAAACCAAGTAGGAATGCAACATCTGGGCAACATTCCTTACAGCACAGCTGGAAATCCAATCAGCCAGAGGAGAGCCAGCAGGATGGGTGGGGCAAGGAGAAGCAATATTTTCTGTAACAATTGAATTCAACACAGATTTTGTTCAATGCCTACTATGTGCCAGGTACAATGATGGATGTTGTGGCAACATCCAAAGGCAAAAGAAATTAGCCTGCTCTTGAGGAGTTTATATTCTAAACACTGAGAAGAAGCAACATGTTCACAGACAAGTGAGTTTCAGGGGATTTCAGTGAAAAGGTGATTTGACTGATGACTAGAGGGATGATGAAAAGCTTTCTGTAGGAGGTAGAATTTGAGCTGAGCCTGGAAGGAAGCTAGGAGATTCCAAGAGGCAGAGGGGAGGCTTACGTTCCAGGCCTGGAGATCCATTGTACAAAGACACAAATAGAAAATGGGATTCTGAATTTGGAAGGAGTTAATAGATCAGTTTGAGTGTGAAGAGGGATCATAGGACCTGAGTTTAAATCTTTGTTTTATTAATTGCTAACAAAAATACTCTTATTTATATAATATTTTCAGGTTTACTAAGTACTTTCCTCATAACAACCCTATTAGGAAAGTAAGCAACTGATTATTATGCTCATTTTTTAACCTGTGCTATCATGGGCAAATCACTCATCGGTTAAGTCTCAGTTTTTTTATTTGTACATTGACTTCTGAGGTTCCTTCTAGTTCTAAATTTTGTGATCCTCTTGAGGCATTTTTTAGAGGCCAAAAATATGTGTCCAGTGGTACATTTTTGGAACTTGAGGCAGTTTAACATTTACGTTCTTTCATCAATAATCTGTATTCTTCAAGAATAGTCACATCAGAGATTGCTCAGATTCCCCAGTGAGAGACTGTCAAGGCAGAGTTGACCATCCCTTGCCTCCTTTATGTTACTGTGGCTCCTACCAAGCCAATCACTGTGCTAAACTCCTCCTAACAACCCTTCTCTTCTCCCATTTTCATTTGCCTGTTTCATCCACTTTCCTTTCTTCTCTTTGGTGGACAAACCAAGAGAAAACAATAGCTGACATTTATATAGTGCCTACTACATTCCAGGTACTGTGTTAAGCTTATCTATAAATCTATATATCTATATCTATATCTATCTATATCTATATCTATCTATATCTATCTATCTATATATATATATATATATATGTTCATAAGATCTTCACAACAACGCTGGGTGGCAGATGTTACTATCCCCATTTCTCAGGTAAAGAACCTGAGGCAAACAGGGACTTGACTAATTGCTTTTGAAGGCTAGATTCAGATCTTCATGTTGCCAGACCCAGCTTTCCATCCTTTGTGTTATCTACCAGCATCCCATCCTCCTTGATCTCTATAGAGCACATCCCCCTTTTTCTAAAACTCTCTCCTTTCTTAGCTTCCATTGTGATGGATCATTTTCTACCTCCAAGATCAATTCTTCTCTGCATCTTTTGCTATTCATCCTTCTTTTCCTGACATAACTCTAAGAGGGATAGTAAGCTTATGGCAGAATTAGAATCTAAAAAGATCTCAACAAGGCTAAATCGGGTTAATCACATAAGATGCAATTTTATAGGGGTCTGTACAGATTCTTTTGCTTGGGATCAAAAACTCAACTTTTAAAAACAAGATGTCAGAAGTGTGGCTAGATAGTAGATTGGAAGAAAAAGATCTGTGCATTTTAATGGACTGCAAGTCATGTAAGTTAAACATAAGTCAATAATGTAATATAGCGGCCAAAAAAGCAAATAGAAACTTCCTGAAAAAAGATATACTGCCTAGGAATAAAGAAGTTACAGTCTCTCTGGCCTAGTCAGACGATATCTGAGTATGCCTTAGGAAGGACAGTTATAAGTTGGAGGAAGAGAAGGACCCAGATGGTAAGGGCACTCTCTAGTCAGCCAAATGAGGAGCAGATAAAGAATTATTTAAGTGAGAGAAGACAAAATTTAGCATGGGGAGTCATAATAGCTATTTTCAAGGATTTCAAGGTTTCTTATGTGGAAAAGAGATTATACTTGGTCTGCTGGCTTTGAAGAATGTAACCAGGATCAATGTGTGGAAGATATGAAGAGGAAGATTTGGGCAACATGACAAAAAAATCTTTCTAACAATTTTTGTTCAATTGTTTTTTAGTCATGACTCCAATAGGGTTTTCTTAGCAAAGATACTAGAATAGTTTGCCATTTCCTTCTCCAGCTCATTTTACAGATGAGTAAACTGAGGCAAATAAAGTTAAATAACTTGCCTGGAATCACATAGTTAGGAATTGTCTGAGGCCAGATTTGAATTCAGGAAGATGACTGTTCGTGACTCCAAGCCTGGTGTTCCAATTGCTCACTGCACTACTTAGCTTTCCTAACAATTAGAATCATCCAAAGTGGATTAGGCAGCATCAAGTAATAGTAGTAATAATGTTTTAAAAAATGTTTTAAATGAAACTGGGAGAAAATATTAAATAATTTTTAAAGTAGTAATAATAATAAAATGATAATGATAATGATATAATAATAGCTAGCATTTATATAGTGCTTTAAGATTTATAAAGAACTTTGCAAACATATCGTTTTATCCTCAGAAAAATCCTGAGAGGTAGCTACATTATGTTCCCTATTTTATGATGAGGAAGCTAAGAGAATTTAAGTGACTTGCCCATGATCACATAGCTAGTAGGTGAGTGAGGCTGGATTTGAAGACAGGTTTTTCTCACTAGGAGTCCAATATTCTACCCAGTGCAGGGTAGATTCAGCCTAACTGTGTATAAGGAGGATTCCTTATGGCAGATTCCTCTGTACTTAAGCTAGAGAAGAACACTTAGTGTAGGGAGACATAATTACTGTCTTCAAGGATTTCAAGGGTTCTCATGTGGAAGAGAAATTGTGCTCGGTTTGCTGGCCTCAGAAAACAGAACCAAGAGCAATGAATGGCAGATTTAGAGACAGATTTGGATGACATGAAAGAAAAAAACTTTCTAACAATTTTTGTTTAGTCATTTTTCAGTTGTGTCCAATTCCTCACGAACCCATTAGGAGTTTTCTTGGCAAAGACACTAGTCATCTGCCATTTCTTTCTTCAGCTTATTGGCCTTGAGCCATTAAATGGCCTTAGGACAAAAGATGATAGGATTCTAATTCATGAGCTGAAAAGATCCCCTTAGTCCAATCCCTCTCATTTTATAGTTGAAGAAACTAAGAGTTGACTTGTTCAAGGTCACACAGGTAATAAATATCAAATACCATCAGAGTCCTCTAATTCCAAATTCAGCTCCATTTCCATGACAGCTAATTCTTATTCAGGGATAAAATGGGCTCTTAGTTTCCATCCAACTGAGATTTGCAAAGATACTTTTGCAAAAATACTTTAAAGATGTTGATGAGGGGAAGTGCTGCTCTGGTATAAGATGAGATGTTGGAAAGACTCTTCCATCTTGGTCTTTTGTTCATCCTTCTCCCTATGCCTACAATTGTCATTGCAAGCCCAGAGAACATACACAGCCCCTGAAAATGGCAGGCCAAGGTCAGGGAATGGTGAGTCATGCTGCTAGTCTAGAGATGAATACATGAAGGGGAATAACATGAATTCATCAACAAGCATTTATTAAGTGTCTATTATGGGTCAGGTTCTGTGTTAGGTTCTGAGGATACAAACATTAAAAACAAAATTAGAAAACATAACTACCCTCAAGGGTATTGTGAGAAGTAGTACAAATATAGAGGTATCTATCAAATCAAAGTATTTGTCCCAAACTCAACTCATTCTCTTCCCCTCCTCTCTTCCAAATTTCCCTACTTCTGTCAAAGACACAACCATACTTCTGATCTCCCAGGTTTGTAACTTTGGTATTATGCTGAACTCCTCCTTCTTCCCTCCACCTACCCTTTGTTCTCTCCCTCTATCCCCCTTTCTCTCCCTCTCTGTCTTCTTTTCTTCCTCTCCCCCTCTCTTCCCCCTTCCCTTTCCCCTTCCCCTTCCTCCCTCTCTCTCTCTCTCTCTCTCTCTCTCTCTCTCTCTCTCTCTCTCTCTCTGTTTCTCTCTCTCTCTCTCTCTCTCTCTCTCTCTCTCTCTCTCTCTCTCTCTCTCATTCCACATTTCTAGTCAGTTGACAGATGCTGTTTTGACTTTTGCATGCAATACCTCTTATATCAGATCTCTTATCTCTACTCACACCTACAGTTTAGTTGATGTCATCATTACTTCTCATTTATTACCACAACAGCCTCTGAGATAGTCTTCCTGCTTCAAGTTTCTCATCACTTTTGTCCATCATCTATACCTCTAACTAATCTCCCCTAAACACAAATTGGGTCACAAATCACTCCATCAATATTGGTGGCTCCTTGTTACCTCTAGAATCAAACATTAACTCTTTTGTTTGGCTTTTAAAGCCCTAAACAACATGACCCTGACCTATTATTTCATTCTCATGGACAAAATTGACCTTCCGGCACTCGGTGATCCAGCTAAGTTAGCTTTCTCTCTATTTTTCACATATAACATTCCATTTCCTGTATCCACAACTTTGCACTGGCTATTCCATATACTTAGAATGTGTTTCTTCCTGATCTCCAACTAAGAGGGGTGCTTACTAATTGGCTAATTAATTTAGGGCGCAATAGAGAAGGAAATGTGATTAGAAATGGGGGACCTCAAATTACAAAGATCATTAAATGGCACACTAAGGTAATTTCTAGTACTTTTTTGTAATCAATAGGGATCTAGTAGAAATTCTTTTTCGAGTGACCTGATGAAAGTTTTTTATAAGAAAGATTATTTTAATAAGGTGATGAAGCTATCCATATTACAAAGTAAACATTTTTTTTAAAGAAAAGAGGGAAAAAAGGAAGGAAAAATATTCCAAAAAGTTAGCAACACATTGGAGGGAGAGGGGAAATCTAACAATTTTTTCAATGTTCCAAACTCACAGACACTTCCAAATTAATGCTTCTCTTCAAAGGAGTAGGAAGAAATATTTGTCTTTTAATATCTCTTCTTTGGACCTATACTCATTCTTTTTAATTTTGCATCATTTGTTTTTTATTGTTTTATAATGGTTGTTTTTTCCATTTACATGGGTGTAAGTAATTATGTGTATTATTCTCTTGGCTCTGTTTACTTCACTCTGCATCCATTTATGTAAGTCTTTCCAAATTTCTCTATAGTCATCATATTTGTCATTCCTTATAGCACAGTAATATTTGTTTAATCATTTCACCAATCAATGGGTATCTACTTTCTTTTGCACAAAAAATGTTTCTATTAATATTTTCATGTGTATGGGACCTTTCATTTCATTGACAACCTCCTTTGGGCATATATGTCTCACAAGTGGAATCTCTGGGTCAAATGGTATAGATTATTAAGTCTCTTACTTTGCATAATTACAAATATGTTCCAAAATGTTTATATTAATACACAGCTCCACCAATAAAGCATTAATGTTTCTAACTTTCCACAATCCTTTCAATCTTCATCATTTCCCTCTTTTGTCATCTTTGCCAGGTTGCTAGGTATTAAGTGAGGCCTCAGAGATGTTTTGTTTTTAATTTACTTTATAAGTAGTGTTTTGGATGATTCTTTGTTTTGATTGTTGATAACTTGCAAGTCTTTTAAGAATTGCTTGTTCATATCCTTTGATACTTGTGAAGCACTGAGCCTAGTACTTGGCACATAGTAGACCCTTAATAAATTCTTGCTCTCCTCCTTCACTATCTATTGCGTAATGAATCATTCTTTTAAATTTATATCAACTTCCAATAAATTTTAGTAGCCAACCTAAGCAAGAGATATTTATCACAATGATTTTTTTCCCTAGCTACTTCTAATTGTATTGATTTTGCTTGTGTAAAAGCTATTCAACTTCATATCATCAAAATCATTCATTTTGTCACTCTTATCCTTTGTTTAGTTAAAAAATTCTCCCTCTAGGAAAGGGATCCACATGTGCAAAAATGTTTGTGACAGGCCTTTTTGTAGTGACAAGAAACTGGAACCTGAGTGGATGCCCATCAGTTGGAGAATGGCTGAATAAATTGTGATATATGGATTTTATGGAAGATTATTGTTCTGTAAGAAACGATCAGCAGGATGATTTCAGAGAGGCTTAGAGAGACTTACATGAAGTGATGCTTAGTGAAATAAGCAGAACCAGGAGATCATTGTACACAGCAACAAGAAGATTTGATCAGTTCTGAAGGACATGGCTCTTCTCAACAATGAGACAATTCAGGCTAGTTCAGTGATCTTGTGATGGAGACAGCCAGCTACATTCAGAGAAAAGACTGTGGGAACTGAGTGTGGATCACAACATAGCATTTTTAATTCTTTTGTTATTGCTTGCTTGAATTTTATTTTCTTTATTTTTTTTTCCTTTTTGATCGGATTTTTTTTTGTGTGTGCAGCAAGATAATCATATAAATACATATGCCTATATTGGAAAAAAAAGAAATGAATGTTAAAATATTTCTTTACATATAATTGGAAAATATACTATTTTAAAAATAATGTCTATAAAATACTTTGTAAACTTTAAAATAAAAATAAAAAATTCCTTCTAGTCATAGTTTTGCCAAGTAACATCTTCCATTCTCTACTATTTTTTTTAAATGATATCAATTTGGTATCTCAGGTATGTGGTGTAAGATGGTCTAAATCTAATTTTTATCAAAAATGCTTTCCTATTTTCCCCAACACTCTTTCTTGAATGGGGAGTCTTTATCCTAGTAGTTGGTGTATTTGTGTTTGCTGGCCTTTAGGTTATTATGTTAGATTGCTTTCAGATCTTGGGTATCTAGTCTGACCCACTGATCAAATTTTCTATTTTTAAACTGATACCAAATGGTTTTGATGATTCCTACTTTATAGCCTAACTTGAAATCTGATGATGTTAATAAGCCTCCTTCATTCTAGTTTTTTTTCTTTTATTTCCCTTGAAATTCTTGACCTTTTGTCCTCCAGATGAATTTTGTTTATTATTTTATCTAGTTTTATAAAGTAACTGCTGGGTACTTTAAATAGTAGAGCATTAAATCTATAAATTAATTTAGATTACTCATATTTTATGAGTTTAAATTTCTAGCTGGAAAAGACCCTGAGGGCATAGGAAATGGACTGATATACTCAAGGCCACATAGGTAGTAAAAATGTCAGAATCTGAATTTGAACCCAGTTCTTCTGACTTCAACCCAACATGCTTTCCTCTAGACTCTGCTACCTCCATCTAGACACATTTATCTAGCTGCCTCCATCAAAGTCCTAAGGAGAGAGAAATTTTTGGAGAATTCTGTGTTGGTAGGGGAAAGGCTGTGAGTGGGTATTTGCCCAGGGAAAGCAAGCTAATGTTAAGGCTCAGCAAAAGAGATGTGTCTGATGCATCTGGGGAAAGAAAGAAGGCACAAAAACTCCTGGTTCAGTACCATCATCTTCTTCTCTGCTTTGTCCAGGGCCAGTCCCGCCAGAGATTCATGCAAAATTAAATTTAGGTCTATTGCTTTACATAGGATGGCTCATTTCCAAGTCAATCTAGTGATTTTTCTTCTGTCAATGATTTAATCAGTGTAGGGAACTCCTTCAACCAATGCAGATTGGCAACTCATCTGCAGCTTATGAATGAATGAATGAATGAATGACTAAAGCATTTATTAAATGTCCTGAACTATATCTGGCCACTGGACACAGCTGGCTCTGGCAGAGGAAGTGAGGTTGGTGACTTTGCACAGCCCACTCTCACTTAAATCCAACTCACTTGCATGCCACAGCATCACTTGTCTAATTCCATGGATCTTTTTGAGAATGAAAGACAAACAACAGCTTTGTACAAAGCAGATACAATAGAAAAATCAGACAGAGCCTAATCTCAGGAAAAGTCAAATTTTAATGGGCGCGGTAACACACACGGAAGATTTCAGCTACAAGTCAGTTGGAAAGGCCCCATGGCAGAGGGTAATGCATCTTCTTCAATGTCATTTCCACAGATAAAACATAAGTATCTGATGTTGAACTATTTCACAGGGCCAAAGGCTTTGGTGGCAAGAATTTCCTTTTCTGGATCATCAGTAACTAAAACAGAGAGTCTAGAAGCAATAGGTATCTTCCCAAGGAACAGAGGAAAACTTCCAGATCTTACATCATCAAGCTAAGGAAGGATGGCACAGCATTTATTCTAGGAACCCTGAGAAGCTGTAGACTGATAGGATCACAGGATTTAGAGCTAGAACTTTCATATAACAGATGAGTAAATTGAGGTCCAAAGTGGAACAAAGGTAGTAAGTACCAGAGCCAAGTTCCTCTGATTCATTGAGTGTTGGATTGACATAAGGGTAGAAGCACTATGGTCTGTGCATGGAAACAGGGTAGATGGTGTGTGGAACAGGTGCTTTTGAATGGGCCCTTAGGCAATGGTTTGCCAATGCTATCTCTCATCTTTTTGCCTTTCTCCCTCTCCCTTCCCTGATTTTTTCTCTTATAAAGGAGGCAAATTGGGTTCAGATCTTGCCTCTGACACTTAGTCACACATAAGATGCTTTTACCTCTCTAAGCCTCATTTTTCTCTTTTATAAAATTAGGAGGATAGCCCTGAAGGTCCCTTCTAGTTCTAAATCTATGATCCCATGTTCTTCTATTCTCTAGCTTTTCCTCTCCATTTTCCCCTTCTTCCTTCTTATGACTTAGCTTAAAAGTACTCTGGGAATTAAAGGATTTTTAGAACTGAGAATAATCACTTAGCTGGTTAAGCTCATTTTGAATTTGAGGTTCTGGCAAGACATCCAAGAGGACATATCCACAGGGCAACTGGAACAAGAGGGTTAAAACTCTGGAGAGAAATCTACCTATGGGAATTACCCATTCATTTTACATAAGGGCTTTTAACCTGGTTAGCACATCTGTAGATTGATTCTAGGGGATCTGTAAACTTGGGTTTTGGTTTTGTTTTTTAATTTTGTTAAATATCTTTAAACATATTTGGTTTCTTTTGTAATCCTATAAATTTTATGTCATACATTAAAAAACATTGTCCTAAGAAAGGATCCATGGGCTTCAGTAGACATCTGAATGGATCCAGATGCAAAAAAAATTCAAAATACTTGATTTAATCAGAGAAGTTAGGTGAGTTGCCCCAGATTAGCCAGCAAGTTAACGAGCAAGAGTTTAGAACCCATATCTCCTGATTCAAGTTAGTGATTTTCCCCTACACCGATGAGGTGGAGGAGGAGAAAAGAAAGAAGAGGAAAAGGATTTCTGACAGAGCATGGCAAAGTGAGACTGCTCAAGACCTCTGTAGAGGGTAGGTCTCAAGAGTATGACATAACTTAGATTCAGATTAGACCACTTCCTCAAAGGGTATAGCTGGAGCTAAACTGATCTCTGTTAGAATCTTCTGCCTGCTTGCCTCAGGGGTCAATTCTTTAATTTCTCTTGGTCCAAAACAATATTCAGGGTCTCATCAAAAGGAACTTCCAAAATCATCTACATTAACCCCTTTATTTTACAGATTAATTAAGGTGAGACTCACAGAAGTGGACCAAGGTCACATAGGAGAGCTTACAATTTTCTCTTTAACAGAACTAGAAAGCAAATTGAGAAAAATAAATTTATGCCCATTTCCTTCTCTATCACACTATTTAAGGAAGCCTCTCCTCAACAGTGTCCCTGTAACGGTTCCTGGGACTAGTCTATTAAAAGCGGTGACACAGCCTGGCAGTACAGCCAGTCCCTTGATTTCTGGGAATTGCTACTTCCCTGGCTTAGTTCTGTCCTTCAGTCTTAAAAACAAATATATTTGTGTTTAAGTCTAAAAACTGGGAGTCTGGTTCATGGGGAGCCTTGCCTCTCAGCCTTCCTGGAAGTTTCATAGCATAATGAGTTCCCCTCATTAAGGAACTCCATTCTTGTTTCTTTTAACAAGAAGTACTTTGGGGCTGTCAATGGGGATATTTGCCACTCTTCTGCCAGAGCTCAAGATAATCTTTAGCAGAAATCACATTTTTAGAATATCCAACTCAGCCTTTTTTTTTTTTAAACTTTGGTATCAATTTCCCAAACTATGAAGAAATGTATTAAATGGCCATAAATGCTGTGATTCTAGCTGGTGTAATGTAAAGAGTGTTGGATTTTGAATTAGGAGACATGGAGTTCAAATCCCAGGGATGGGCCTTGCTAGGTGGGTGTCTCCCAGTCTCTCTCTTTCTGTGTTTCTTTACCTAGAAAAAGATGATGTGAAAGTAACTATGTTACCTGCCTCACACGGTATTTGTGAAGAAAACACTCCATAAAACTATATAAATATGAGCTAGAAACTACTATTAAACACCGGCCCTGAGTAAGTCCTACCATTTCCCAATCTCTGTTCCTACACTGGAGCCCCTGAAGGAAATCAAAGAACTATGTTGACTCCTTAGTTACACAATAAATTTACACCATCTAACTTTGACTGCGGTCCTTCCTCACCCAGTCCTTTTTTTTTTTTTTATCTTTGTTGATTTTATTTTTAATTTATAGACTAAAACAAGCATTTCCATAACAGCATAATAAGAAAGAAAAAGATAACTGCACATGAAACTGCAAATCTATTATGTACAACTTGTTATTCTTTTTAAAAACACAATTAAGTTATTGTGTAAATTTTTTTCTTCTTTCCCTTACCTTAGAAATGGTTACCATTATACATAAATATGTACATATATAAAAATCATTCTAAACATATTTTTATTTCTCAGTTTTTTTTCATATAGCATCTTCTTTCTTTTGCCCTTTGTAGTTGTAATAGCCAAAATTATATGTTTGCTCAAAGTTGTTCTTAAAACAATAGTGCTTGGGACTACCTACCATTTAGGGGAGGGAGTGGAGGGAAGAATGGGAAAACTTGGAACAAAAGTTTTTACAAGGGTCAATGTTGAAAAATTACCCATGCATATGTTTTGTCAATAAAAAGTTATAATAAAAAATTAAAAAGTACTTTTTTATTCACTCTTATCTTCATTTTTTTATTTGTATTTGTCCTTTGTTCAGATAGTGATGCCCTACCAACATTTTTGGAGCAACTCGTTCAGCCTTCTCCAAACTTAGAGAGCCATGCGGGTCTTCAGAAAACAGACACACAATCCTTGCATTCTGGCCTTTCCTCAACCTCTATTACTTTCTCTTCTGTCCAGTTGAAAAATCCCCCCAATTCCCCACACCCCCTATTTGCAGGATTGATGTCTGAAACCTCACAGGGTGTAAGATGCTTGTATCAATAACCATGGTGAGCTTTGACCTCTTCCGTGGTAAACCATGACATAGAAGCAATCAAGCAGAAAGGGAAGTTGGGGGGAAGGGAGTATTGAGAGACCTACATTCTGGTCTGGACCATTGACTTCCTTTCGTGACCTTGATTAAGCCTCCTTTCCAGAGTCAATATTACCGGGAACACAGGCCTGTCTCTAGAGCCCAGAGACAAAGGGACAGGATAAGTGAGATGAACCCTGTGCATTAGCATCCAGCCCTGTATAATGTCAAACAGGTAAGTCTATTATTTGTCACTCCCTGGACACTGCAGCACCTGCTGACCCTTGAACGATTCATTCGGTGCTTTCCTCCTTCACTAGACAGCTTCTGTTTCATCTGAAAGAAAAACAAAAAAGGGATTTCAGCTCAAAGGGAACTTTGGCAGCGTGGAGAGTGGGGTGAGGCTAGAAAGCTACGAGATATAACAACCAAGCTTTGGGGGCAACCTGGCAGCAAGGTCAGATAATATTCACCCACAAAATTGGGTATATTCCGGCCACTGGATGGAACAGTTGGGAGAATCAAGGGCTTTTCACATGGTTCAACAGTGATGGGTAGCAATGGGGCTGGACAGAGATTAATAAACTCTTGTGCATTTTTCCTCATCTTTCCATATATCAAATATAGATCCAGTTGGGTCACTCTGAAGAAACTTAAAGGATGCTACCATTTTCCTGCCTCCCACCCCCACACGCATTTAAGTACCTTCCTATTCATAGTGCTCCAAAGTAGGAAATTTCATCTTTATTGCCAAAGTCTCTTCACAAGTCCTTAAGGCCTTTTTAACGGTTAACAGCTCATTTTCCTTAGGGTTCCTCTCCTCAAGGTCTCTTTTCAAATGGAAATATTCCAGCCTATACCTAGATATCAAAGAACTATGAACTCCTCACTTTCCCCCCCACTCTAGGTGGGAGGCTGACTTGGGTTCAGATGCAAAAGAAAGGAATCAGGGAGATAAGGAATTCGGAATCAATTAAGAAAAAGCAAACCTCCGAATACTTCACCAGTGTAGTTTGGGGCTGGTCCTAGCAACCACACCAACAAAAATACAGATAGGTAAAGATTGCCCACCTTCGTAACACACTCTAGGACAATGTCCCACTTAAATGTGTGGAGAAATGCTTTGAATTCATTTTCATTAGGGGTAATCCGCAAGCCATAAGAAGATGCTAATAGACATCTTTCTTTCTTTTCTGGTATAATATACCTTTCTCAAATATGTGCAAGATCAAGTTAACTAGAGGAGAGGGCAACCATATCACACTGCTGAGATTCCTAGGATTTGTGATCCTCTAAGACCTCCAGATCTTCTTAGCCTACTATTTAAGGACTTCCATCCATTTAGTCCATTCATCTTTAAAACTACTTTGGAGCTGAGCTGTCCTTACTGACAACAGAGTAACTGCAATATAAAAGCCAATTCTGGGCCAGTAGATGTCCCATCTAGCTATCTACACATATCTAGGTCGTACTGCCATCTGTCCTATTGCACTGTATGTATCCCCTTTCAACCTCTTTTTCGGAGCCCAAAAATCCAATAGATAGTCCCTTTGCTTCTGAAAAGAGAATATCAATTGACTGCCCTATGGATCAACTCATCATCAGTATGAATCTCCAGAACAAAAGCCTTTTCCATGGTTACTACTCCTTTATATGTGTTGTTTTTCTCTATTATGAAATAAGTTTTTTGTTGGTAGAAATTGTCTCCCTTTTTATATTTTTGGATATTATTGGTGGTATATTATATCCACCACCCACCACAAAGGATTGTAGGGCAGAGTCTGGCACATAGTAAGTCCACAATGAATGTTTTTTATTCATTCATTTGTTCATTTTTTCAGTGTTATTTCATATTTCTCCCCTTCATTCATCCCATGTTCAATCAGACCTCTGGTTCTGACCAATTTCCTTCTTCCCTTTCTTAACTTTCCCTTTCTCTGTGCATACTAGATAACTATCAGCCATGGTTTTGATGTACTCTCCACATTTCTGCACACTGAAATCCTCCTCTTCTTTCAGAGGTTGACTCAGATATGACCTTCCCTGATACTCCTTCCTCCCTTCTTCCCCTTGTCCCAACTGAAAAGGATTTCTCTCTCCTTAAAATTATATAATACTTCTTATACAATATCTTGTGCCATATTTATCTGTACATATTTTGTATTTTCTCTCCTTCCTCTCCATGAGATTTTAGACAACTTGAGAAAAGGAATAGTATCAATTTTTCTGTTGTTTTTTTTAATATCACTAGCTCCTAATACTATCTCTGACATATAACAAGTATTCCACAACTATTTATTTAATTAAATATATAACATAGTTCACTTGCCAAGAAGTTCCAACATTTTTTATTTTTTCATTTTCACAATGACCCTGAAGATTAGATTGGTCTTGCTCCCATCTCATAAGTGAGAAAACTGAGATTTGACCTCAGGGAACCAGTGGATCCCAAAGAAACATGCACTCCTCCTCAGTTGGATGAGTTCCTGGTTTGGTATCCCCACTTAACTCTCATTTACCTACTGTATGGAAGGTGTGTTAGATGCTAGGGATGCAAGAAGAAAAAAGGAGAGTTGCTCTTAGCTTATATTCTCTTGAGAGACACATCACATGAACAGAAAAGGTTATTTAGGATCAGAGAGAACCTTAACACCTGTGAAGATCAGAGAAAGCTTCCTAGAGGAGGTGGTACTCGAGAGGAGCCTCAGAGCAAGAAAGTATTACTAGAAATGGATTGAGGAAAGCGCAATGCAGGTATAGTATCCCTTGCTGGTTATTTCTGCCACTGTTTTCCTTTTTTATCTTGCTGTAGTGACTAAGTTCCAGTCATTCTCATGGCACACCGGCTGTTATGTAAATTCTTTATACATTTATGATAACTATGGGAAAACAATAGCCCATCTGAGGTCTTAAAATACAACCTAAATTACTCATGATGGTACCTAGCAGGGCTAGTCGTACATATGAGTAGAGTAAGCAGTCTATGGGGTGTGATTTCAACATCTGGAAAAAGCCCAGATGCATCTCCCAAATCCACCTCTGCCATCTGGCTGTTTACTGAAATTCAGAGCTTCAGCCCCTGGGCTTAAGGCTCCCTTCCCAATTAAAGGTTAAATGTTTGTTGAAATTAATTGAACTAGAAACATAAAACTTTGAGGTACTGCCAGTTATTCCAACTTAAAGAGAATGACTTTATCAGATCTTGGGAGTGGGGATGAGAAGAATGGGGTCAGATTCCATCAAAGAAGGAAAGAGGGGGAAATGAGGGTTCAGAATGAAGAGGTTGGAGGTTTTAAATGGTTTCACAGTTTTGCCTCATCTAGAAATGAGAGTGCTCAATAAAGGGACCTCTAAGGTCTATTCCACCTTTGTGATTCTGAATCTATTCCAAAATTTTATCCATCAGTCCTTGTTGCTATAAGCAAAGTAGCTACTATCCAAGCCTGCCCCAGTAAGTCTAAGAGAACCAGAGACTGAAAGAGTTCCAAGGAATCCATCTATGAATCACAGTATGGAGGCTTGAAAGGCACTCTACCCCTCCTCCAGCTAAAAGATTTTGTCATTATAACAAAGATCTACAACTTAAGGCTCCCTAGATGCTATATAAGGTATCCCAAAAATCTTAGTGACACTTTAAGCTTTAAGAGTTTAAATTAATGTTATTGACTGACTGACTGCCTGTAGTAAGGGAAGATTGCAAGGGAAATGGCATGATGTTACACTTAATCCACATTATTAATGTTTTTATATCATTTTATTAAATCTAGACAATCAACAAAACAATATTTCAAGTCCTGATTTATAATATTTACCAATTTCAAAGATGTAAATGTTCCCACTAAAAATTTAACAACCAGCTTTTAATAACGGGTGAGAGCCAATTTCAGCATACCTCTGGTTTTGGACTTAGAATCCCATCTAGAAAAAGGAATAAGTATAGAAAACAAATAATCTGGGGGTGGAGGAGATGAAGAAGAGGAGAAAAGGGAGGAACACAAAACCTTGGCCAAACCTAATGACAATTTAAGAATTTATTAGCCTAAGGAAGAACTGGTCAGGGAAGCTGATTTTAACACGTGGCTCTTACTGTGTGACTTTGGATAGTGAGCCTCTTTACCTCTGTGGGCCTCAGGAGTTAGACTAGATCTAGGTTTCTTAAATTTTTTCCACTCATGACCCCTCTTCACTGGAGAAATTTTTACATGACTCGAAGCATGTATGCATATAAAATAGGCACACAAACCAAACATTTGCTGTTATAATTTCGTGACTCTCAAACTCAGTTACATGACCTCATATGGAACTGTGACTCAAAGTTTAAGTTCTGGACTAGATGGCCTCCAAAGTTCCTTCAAGCTCCAAATCTGTGATCTTGCCTTCACTTTGCAAAAGAGGAAATTGAGGTTTGGAGAAATTAAGCAATTTGTTCAAAGTCACATATCCAGACAGTAAAAAGGCACACCTACCTGAGTCAAGATCTCTTGACTCCTAGTCTAACATTCCTCAGGGCTTAAAAATTAATTTGGTCACAGATTCATTCTTATTGGAGGGACTGAATCACAGGATGTATAATTTACTTCAAAATGGAAGCCTAGACTAAATTTCTATATAATTTTCTAAAAATCTACCTTGGCCCACCCACATTTAGCCATGATAACCCTGATACTTTTGATTTTCCATTGGATAATAATAACAACAACAATGACATTTATATAGAGCTTTAAAGTTTTCAATGACTTTACAAGCATCGTGCCATTTCAACTTTGCAACAACCCTGTGAAGTCAGTCTTGAATATATTATTATTTCCATTTAACAAAAGAGAAAATTGAGACTTGGAGAGATTAAATGCTGGCTCTGAGGACCATCTAGCTATTTGAGCAGGGAGTGAGACATGTACTTCCTGTCTCCATACCTGTCTACCATAACTTAGCCTCTCCCTGCTAAACAAGCATGTGCTTGATTACAAGGTGAGCACCAACAGAACTGTCCATGAAAAGCAAACCAAAACTGAGTAAAAAAGAGGAAGTGTTTCTCCAGTGCTTTTTAGATGTCTGACTGATTCTCATTCTTGTTTTGATTTCTTATAGGACCTGAACTTATAGATCAGGGCTTATTTTGTGATTCTAATAAGTACAAGTATTCTCTCCTGTAGAGGACTGAAACTGTATGACTGATTTAAACAAGTTGTTAAGTTAGTTGAATTGATAAGACAGTGGTTATCTAGTTTAGCATGGTGCTTAATAGTTCTCTAGTTCAGTATGATTGATTTAATCTTGCAACAAATAATGGTTCCTAGTGATATAATGATTGGCTTATATACTCAGTATGATGAATGGATTTAATTGTAATAGAGCATTTAAGAGGCCAGAGTCAGACCTAGAGAGGGACTGGAACAGACTCGGGAAAGATAAAGAACTGGAGGCTGAAGCACAAGCTCCCGGATTCAGGGAGAATTCAAGACAGAGACTCTTGTGGTGGTCCTCCTGCCTCCCCCACAGAAACCAAGACACATTCCGGAGGACCTCCAGAAAGCTGGCCTGGGCCCCAGACAAGGAGACATGACTGTGAAGGAGATAATAAAGAATCTTGGACTTTATCACTGGTTATTCTCATGGTGATTACTCTGCTGAAAAGAAGGCCATTCCAAAGATCTCCAGAAAAGTAACCAGAACATCACACTCTCCCAATTGTTCCACTCAACATATACATAGAAAGGAGAAAAAAAATGCCCCAATGAAGGCATTGTGTGAATTATTAGGCAACTGCTTTAAGTTGTTGTTTTTCCAATAGTAATGTTGGGTTTCATGGAGCCATTCCTATCTTTTACTTCAATCGTTCCTAGAGCTACCTGTAGGTAATAGTTAAATAGCTAATTGGAGCTAGGCATTCAGTGCTTGTTCAAAGAAAAGTTTTTTTTTTCTTTTCTTTATGAAATAAATGAGTCAAAGTGATAATAGAGCCCAGATACTTGGTTTCATAAGCAGTTGATTGTTACACATTGAGCTAACTGATTCTAGATACCCAGACTCATACCTATGTCCTCATACAAATGAAAAAATTTGAATCCAGGCCTTCAGAACTCCAAGTTGACTATTTGCTTGGCTATCTAGTCACAATAATTCCTCACTTCATGGCATTTAATATAGTTATTTAATTACTTATCTCAGAACCCAAGTTGGGGAATATAAATTCTATTTCTTTGCTTAATTTTTACAGATGAAGAAATCAGGACTAATAGGATTAATTTGATTTGTTCATAGTCACAGTCTTTTAACTCTGAATCCAGCCTTCTCTCTTATTTTCTACCTCTCATAACTGGGGTAGAGGAGGGAGAGAAAAAGAAGGAAAAAGAGGGAGAGAGAGGGAGAGAGGGGGAAGAGAGGAGAGAAAAAAAAGGAGAGAGGGGGAGAAAGGGAGAGAGAGGAGGAAAGAGGAGAAGAGGGGAAGGGAGAAGGAATGGAAGGGAAAAGAGAGAGAGAGGAGAGAGAGAGGAGGAAAGAGAGGAAGAGAGGGGGAGAGAGGGAATGGAAGGGAAGGGAAGAGAGAGAGAGAGAAAGAGAGGTCAGCAGAGCTATAGAGGCCTGAAGAGGCACAAGCAAGACTAAGCAAGCTTTCAGCCATCAGGGATATTACTACTTCCTGTTGATTTCTGCCTCTGCCAATTTATTTGTGAATTCATCCTTTCCAGGAGCCCAGAGTTAACAGTCAAAGCTTGGGTCCCTAGCCAAGCTAGTCTCTTCCTGGCATGGGGAGAAAAGGCATCCATAGCCAAGTAGGAAGTTTCAGAAAGGACAAATGTCCAGACCAGACTGGGCTTATCTGCTGAATCCCTTGTTATTTCCTTGAGCTACCACCATTATAAAGCTCAGCTCTTTATTTTTTGTACTCCCCAACTTGGCAACCTCAGGTCTCCTGAAAATGAACAGCCTTCCCAGAGCCAAGAAAAAATAATTCCATTTCTCCTAAAACATCATAGGGAGGACTGAAGGCGTTGGAGACTGGGGCTCAGCCAGAAAGTGGGGGATTCCAGTCCAGGTGAGAGAGAACTGAGCACATTTCTTTGGCCTTTCCTTACCCACAAACTGGGCCTCAACCTGAACCTGGTGGTTTGGGTTCAGTGAAAGAATAAAACAGGCCTCAGATAATATATACAGTAATAGATGACTCACAGGAGACTCATTTCCAGTGTCTTCTCAGCAACTTTCTGAAGTAGTCAGGGAGAAAACAGAACAAAGCTAATTAATTATTTCAAAGTCAAGCAACCAGTAAGTGACAGAATCAGGACTAGAATCCAAATCTTTTGATTTTAAATCCAAGGTTACTTACTACAAAGTTGTCAGAGTATTGTCTTTTATATCTAAATCTGTAGTTCAGAGATTTTTATCTCCTCCTTCCCTGCCCTGCCCTGCTCTGTATCATACAAATGCCTTATGATTCCCTTCATCACTTTTCTTCTGTATTTTCCATTTTATTTTTATTAATATCTATTTTTTACATCACTTTCATTTCAGAATATATCTCTTCCCCTTCAGTACCCAGTGAGTCATCCTTTTTAATAAGGAGATTTTTTTTTAAAAAAAGAGAACAGCATTTCACTAAAGTCAACCAGCATATCATCCATATCTGAAAGCATATGCAACATTTCCCCACCCATAATTCTGAGCAAAGAAAAAAAAAGTTTGTCCAGATTTGGGGGGGCTGCCACCATTAGCTGAAAAATTTTCCCTTGGATGTCACAATTCAAAGGAACAAGGGGGAAGATCAAGAAGGTAAAGAGTTGGCTCAACCTCTTCTTGAAATGTCCCCCATCACACTTTCTCTTCTGAATTTCTATCTGGTTTCCTTCAAGACCCAGTTCAAATATTCTTTATTACATGAAGATTCCTTCAATTTCTAGAAATAGAAATGAATCCTTCCTTTCTCACATTTCACATAAGAAACTCTCAATCCTTTCTTAGGCGCTTACCATTCTCTACTTTGGTTTAGAGTTACATGTGTTTCTTTTTTCTCCTGTTTTTTCCTTCTTTCTAGTAGAGGGTAAACTGCCTATCTCCCTGCCATCCCCACCATCACTCAGTGCTCTGTATATATTTTTTAATATTTCAAAGAATCAAGAGTTTCATTCTTAGAAGAGGTTCCTTCTTGATTCAATCTTATATCCCCTTCCCACCCCATCTTCTGCCTCCACCACATAGATAGGTATCGTATGTAGACAGCATCAGGTCCAAATCTTGTCTCCTGTACTTAATAACTGATTATCCTAGAAAAGTCTCTTAATCTCAGATTCAATTTTTTCATCTATTAAATAAAATAGTTGGACTTTCCGCCAAGATGGCCACCTGAACAGGGGCAAACTGCTTATGTCCTACTTACCTACTCCTGAAATTTACATGAACCCAAGTAATAAGAAATCCTATGAGAAATTACATCAAATTCTTACCCAAGAACTGTGTTTTAAAAGTCAGCAAAAAGTACATAGGAAAATAGTAAATGAAGCCCCTTCCAGCAAAGAGAGCACTAGCAAGATCAGATATAATCTACCTGTATAGTTTAGAAATCAACGGCTGGAGGCAACAGGAATAGAAAGCTCTCCAGAGAAATTCCCAAAGTATTCAGAAAGCCTGAAGGTAAGGACCTTGAAAGTCATGGGGAGCAGTAGCCTGCAGCAATCACTGTGGTGTCACAGAGTTCAGACAATGTCAGGCAAAGGGAATATGAGGTCCTTAATACTCTATCCTAAGATGCCATTGTAGGCTCTGGTGACCACTACTCTAAATTGCAGAGATCAAGTAAAACCTAATCCAGGAAGCAGAAATCAATGCAAAACCCAGGCAACTAAGACCAACACAAAGCAGGGTTGATTGCCTGATCCAAAAGTATATCAGGATGGGGTGTGGAACTGGAACAAAGCCCCAATTCAGGAATTAAAGTTGGAGGAATAAATAAATATAAAAAACACTGACTAGGATAATTTTATTTATTTATTTATTTTGTTAAATTTTGCAAATCTAAGTCTATAACAACTATAAGCAGAGATTCAAAGAAATAAAAAGGGATTCACCATAAGGAGCACATGAATACCTAGATGAAATTAAGAGAAAAGAAATTAAGAGAGAAGAAACAAACAAGGAAGGAAGAGGAAAAAAAGGAGGAAGGGAGGGAGGGAGAAAAAAAGGAAGGAAGGGAGGGAGAGAGGAAGGAAGGAAGGAAAGAAGGAAGAGAGGGAGGCAAATAAAAGCTTTTGAGGAAAGAATTGAATGGAGAATAATTTTTATAAGAAAAAGTAGAAAACCTTACTCCACAAATGAACTACCTAAAAACCAGAATGGATCAAATACATATCAATGACTCCATGAGATAATAAGAACAGTCTTGTGTTAGAATAAAATCAAAACATTAAAAAAAGAAGAAAATATAAGCTATATGATATCAAAAGCAATTGATCTGAAAGCAATTTAAAAAGTTAATTTAAGAATAATTGGACTTCCTGAAAAATCATGACAAAAAAAAAATCTGGACAGCACATTTCAAGAAATCAAAAATGAAAACTTCACAGATCTATTAGAACTACAAGGCAAAGTAAAGATAAAAAGAATCTAATCACCTTCCAAAAGGAATTTCAAAAGGAAAAATTCTAGGAATATCTTAGCCAAAATCCAGAGCTCCTACATTAAAAAACAAACAAACAAACAAACAAACAAAAACCACTGCAAACATCCAGAAAGAAGCAATTCAAAAATATCAAGGAACTACAATCAGGATCACCCACGACTCAGAAGCTTCTTTTAAAAATGAGAAAAGAGCTTGAAATACAAAACTCCAGAAGTCAAAAGATAAAGGCTTGCAACCAAGGATAGCATTCTGCAAGCTGAGTATCATCTTATAGGAGAATGTGGGGTATAGAAATGGACTTTTAATGACATAGGTTTCAAACTTTTTTTTTTTTATGAAAAAGCCAGAGACAAGTAAAAACTTGAAAAACAAACACAAGAGTCTAGAGAAATCTCAAGAAAGGGAGAATGCTAACAATTGGAGGAAACCAGGAAAGAATCATTGAAATAGGTAATCCTTGAGCTATATTTTGATATGTTATTTATTTTTAAACATTATTTTCTTTTTAAATTTTGAGTTCCAAATTCTCTTCCTTCCAACTTTCCCCCACCCACTGAGAAATCAAGCAATATATCAATTATATATATGAAATTATGTGAAACATATTTCCATATTAGCTATGTTACACACAAAAAGAAAAAAAAAGGACATTTTGATATGTATTCACAGTTGATCAGTTTTCTCTAGGGAAATAAATAGTATTTTTTCATCATGAGTCCTGTGGAATTTGTCTTATATCATTGTATTGATCAGAGTAGCCAAATCTTTCATAGCTGATCATTGCTATGATATTGTTGTCACTGTCACAATGATCTGGTTCTTCATATATCATTTTGTATCAGTTCATATAGGTGTTGTTATTTTTTTCTGAAATTATTCCCCTCATCATGTCTTATAGCACAATAGTATTCTATCACAATCATATGTCACAACTTGTTCAGCTATTCTCTAACTGATGGGCATCCCCTAGATTACCAATTCTTTGCCACCACACACACAAAAAAAAAAAAAAAAAAAGCTACTATCAATTTTTTTTGTATATATAGGTCCTTTCTTTTTTCCTTTGATTTCTAGGTCCATACCTAATAATGGTATTTCTGGGTCAAAGAATATACATACTTTTACAGTCCTTTGGGCATAGTTCCAAATTATTCTCCAGAATACATGGCAAGTTCATAATTCTATCAATAGTTTATTTGGCATTTCTAAGAGCTATAAGGTAGTACCTCAATTATTTTAATTTGCATTTCTTTAATCTATAGGAATTTAGAGCATTGTTTCAAATGTCTGTAGATAACTTTTCTTTTTATGAAAATTGTCTAGTTATATTCTTTTATCATTTATCAGTGGGAGAATGGTTCTTTTTATAAATTTGACTCAATTCTCCCTGTGTTTGGGAAATGAATCTTTTATCAAAGATACTTGCATGATTCCTTTTGACATTACTTCACTGTCTTTGGTACTTTTTAGCAAAATGTAGTTTCCTTGATTATCTCTTTTAATTAGGTTTATTTTTGCTTTTTTTTTGTCTGCAGTCATGATTGCTAACTCTGCCTTTCCCCCACCGAGTTTATTAAGTTTTTTTTTTTCAAAACATATACATTGACAGTTTTCAACATTCACCCTTGCAAAACTTTGTGGTCCAGATTTTTTTCCCTCCCTTTCTCCCACCTCCTTCCCTAGACAGCAAGTAATCCAATATATGTTAAACATATGCAATTTTTCTATATATATTTCCACAATTATATTGCACAAGAAAAATCAGAATCAAAAAGGAAAAAAAATGAGATAGAAAACAAAATACTGGCAAATAACAACCAAAAAAAGTGAAAATACTATGTTGCAATCCACTCAGTCCCTACTGTCCTTTCTCTGAGTGCAGATGGCTCTCTCCATCACAAGACCATTAAAACTGGCCTGAATCACCTGCTCTTAAAAAGAGCCATGTCTAGCAAAATTGATCATCATATAATTTTGTTATTGCTGTGTGCAATGTTATCTTGGTTCTACTCACTTCACTTAACATCAGTTCATGTAAGTCTATCCAAGCCTTTTTGAAATCATCCTGCTGATTGTTTCTTATAGAACAATAATATTCTATATTCTATATATCATAACTTATTCAGCCATTCTGCAACTGATGGGCATCCACTCAGTTTTCAATTCCTTGCCACTACAAAAAGGGCTGCTACAAACATTTTTGCTCATGTGGGTCCTTTCCCCTTTTTTTAATGATCTCTTTGGGATACAGACTCAGTAGAGATACTGCTGGATCAAAGGGTATACACAGTTTGATAGCCCTTTGGACATAGTTTCATATTACTCTCCAGAATGGTTGGATCAGTTCACAACTCCACTAACAATATATTAGTTCTCACTTTTCCCACATCCCCTCCAACATTTGTCATTATCTTTTCCTGTCATGTTAGTCAACCTGTAAGGTGTGTAGTGGTACCTCAGAGTTGTCTTAATTTTCATTTCTCTGATCAATAATGATTTAGAGCATTTTTTTACATGACTAGAAATGGCTTTAATTTCTTCATCTGCTGGCTCAAAGGATATGTACAGTTTGATAGTCTTTTGGGCATGGTTCCAAATTGTTCTCCAGGATGGTTGGATCAGTTCACAGTTCCACCAAAAATGTATAGTGTCCTAGTTTTCCCATTTCGCCTCCAACATTCGTCATTATCTTTTCCCATCATCTTAACCAATCTGAGAAGTATATAGTGGTATCTCAGAGTAGTCTTAATTTACATTTCTCTGATCAATAATAATTTAGAGCATTTTTTCATATTTCTATAAATGGTTTTAATTTTTTCATTTGGTTGGTATGACACTAAATAAGTAGATTAATTTAACTAGTATTGTCATTTTTATTATATTTGCTTGGCCTACCCATGAGCATTTGATATTTTTCCAACTGATTAGATCTGATTTTATTTGTGTGAAAAGTGTTTTGTAGTTGTATTCATATGTAGTTCCTGATTTTCCCTCAGCAGATAGATTCCCAAATATTTTATACTATCAACAGTTATTTTGAATGGAATTTCTTTTTATATCTCTTACTGCTAGACTTTGTTGGTAATATACAAAAATGCTGATGATTTATGTGGATTTATTTTATGTCCTGCAACTTTGCTAAAGTGATTTGTTTCTAGAAGTTTTTTAGTTGATTCTCTATGATTCTAAAGGTATACCATCATATCATCTTCAAAAAGTGATAATTTGATTTCCTCATTATCTATTCTAATTCCTTTTATTTTTTTCTTCTCTCTTTGCTAAAGCTAACATTTTTACAATACAATACAATATTGAATAATAATGGTGATAGGGGGCAATCTTGCTTCACCCCTGATCTTATTGGGAATGGTTCTAGTTTATCCCCTTTACATATGATGTTTGCTGATGGTTTTAAACAGATGCTACTGATCTTTTTTTTTTTTTTTTTTTTTTTTTTTTTTTTTTTTTTTTGCTGAGGCAATTGGGGTTAAGTGACTTGCCTAGGGTCACATACCTAGGAAGCTAGGAAGTCAAATCTAGGAAGTCAAATCTAGGAAGTCAGATTTGAACTCAAGTCCTCCTGACTTCAAGGCTGGTGCTCTATCCACTGCACCACCTAACTGTTCCTGCTACTGATTATTTTAAGGAAAACTCTATTAATTCCTATAATCTCTAGAGTTTTTAACAGGAATGGGTGTTGGATTTTGTCAAATGCTTTTTCTGCATCTATTGAGATAATCATATGATTTCTGTCAGTCTAGTTATTAATATAGTCAATTATGCTAATAGTTTTCCTAATATTGAACCAGCCCTGCATTCCTAAATCCTACTTGTTCATGGTACATTATGAGAGATAAATAACTATAATCTTTTTGCTAATATTTTAAATTTTTTGCATCAATATTCTTTAGGGGAATTGGTCTATAATTTTCTTTCTCTGTTTTGACCTTACCTGGTTTAGGTATCAGCACCATATCTGTGTCATAAAAGGAATTTGGTAGGACCCTTAAAGTTTAATTGTTGAAAAAAAAATCAAATGCATGCTTTATAAGGACCTACAATAAAAAGCCTTTTTATATGAAAAAATGAAATGAAATGAAAAATTTGGACTTGATGGCCCCTAAGTTCCCTTTCTAGTTCTAAATCTGTCTGTCTATATATCTATACAACTCCCACCCACACTTCCAAACACAGACATATACACACCTATCCTGTTCAGGGCTGTTCTTATCAATTCCATTTTAAAACTTTGCTAAAGATAGCAATGATAAAATGGATAGATATTATACTCAGAGCCAAAAGAGATGCAGCCTGAAATGTTTACTTCCTAAGTGACTATGGAAAAAGCACTTAAATGCAGTGTGGAAAGATATCTGACTTTGAATCAGGAACACATGGGTTAGAATCTGACTTCAGACTTTTACTGTGTGAATCCTGGACACATCTCTTACTGTTTCTGGGCCTCAATTTTTTCATCTATAAAAAATCTAGTGTAAAATTAGACTTGGACTTAATACCCTCTGAGTTCCCTTCCAGCTTTCAGAGCCTCAGTTTCTTAATTAGTAAAATTGAAATAGTAATATTTATACTGCTTATTTTGTTATGTTGTTGTGTTAATTTACAATAAAATGCTTTATCATTGCATTAGAACAGAAATGCCAAAAATATCACTTACAACACTATATCAAAATATAATTGGGAAATATTTAACAAACTAAAGAAACACAACAGAATATAGATAATGTTAACATATGATGTAGTTTTCTAAGTCAACTTGAAGTCTGCAGAGTAATCCTTATGTATGGGTAAGTGCCTTTATTTCTATTTGTGACACCATTGTATTATAAGATCAATAAAACATAATAGATGTCCTATAGTCTTTTTTACTAATTCTATGCCATTATAGAGAATATGGATCGTGGAATATTGCAAATACCAATAGACAATGGCTATTTTGTTAGTTTTATTGAGCTGTTAGTTTGTTGAACTCTTTCTTTTTAAATCTTTATTACAAGGCATGACTCATTATGGGTCAGGAGGAGAGATACATTTGGATCTGAAGGTGATACAAAAGATATCTATAACAGTAAACTAAAATGGCAGAAAAGAAGGGCTACTAAACTATCTGTTGCTCTTATTGATTTATTATCAAACCATCTTTAATGATGTCATTTATACCACCTTATTTAATTCAACAAATATTGCTTAAGTGCTTATTATGTGAAAGGTCATGGGGATACAAAACAATTCCTATTCTCAAATAGTTTACATTTTATTTTATTTCTTATACACAAATAGTGCTTGGTAATATGCTTCAGACTATTTATACCCACCATAATAATAACAATTATTGTAGTTGACATTTATATGAGTTCTATGATTTTCAAAACACTTTACATATATTATCTCATTTGATCTCATCATGCATATTTCATTTGCCATTTCGGTCACCTGTAATTTTGATTCTTCCAAGATTGTAGTGTTCCATAATTCATAACCGCATACCATTCCTAGGAAAATTTTGCTGTTAAAGAGCTAGACTTTTATGAAAAGATAATTGAAAGCACTACACAAAAAACAATTCAGTCTGATGTTCTCCTATTGCTCATTTCTGGTACTACTCATGGTCCATGTGCTATGTCTGAGTAATATATAAGTATCTCACGGACTAATTCAGGAAACCATCCATCAAGGTTTCATAACCTGGGTATTTCATTAATTTCATAACTGGGTAATGTGTATTTTTCATCTGCTTTGTTTTTCTACTACACATGGTTAGTACAATTATTTTTTTGTGGATTATTTGGAAGAGACTTTGTATATAGTATCCTGAGGCTCAATATAGTAATTACAATGTTAACTATGTATGGGTGCATGTGCTAAACATTTCTATCAATAAAAAATCATTTTTCTGTATGAGTCCTTGTCTAAGCCCAGTTCTATACCAATGGTAAACATCTTAGTGAAGCATTCACCTCCAAGGTTATACCTAACTGATACTATTGCTCAACAGATCATTAAACAAAGTTATCTCTATAGTTAGATCAATGAAAAAGTCAGAGTCTGGTGTAACTTAAAAAAATTTTTTTTGAACATTTTTTGTTTAAAGTTTTGAAATCCAAATTCTATGTTTTCCTTCCATACCCCTCCCTTAGATGGTAAGTAATTAGATATTGTTTAGACATATACAATTAAGTATAATATTGCCATGTTAGTCTTTTTGTACAAGAAGACTTGAATGAAAGAAAAAAAGGAAAAAAGGAAATGAAAAATAGCATGCTTCAATCTGTATTCGGTTAATATCAATTCTTCCTCTGGAGACAGATAGTATGCTTCATCATTAATCCTTTGAGATTATCTTGGATCTTTGTATTGCTGAGAACAGCTAAGTCATTCACAGAACTTCATTACACAATATTGCTGTTACTCTGTACAGTGTTCTTCTGGTTCTATTCACTTCAGTAAATATCAGTTCATGGATTTCCAGGTTTTTCTGAAATTATCCTGCTTGTGATTTCTTATCGCACAATAATATTCCATTACAGTCATATACCACAGCATTTTTAGCCATTCCTCAATTGATGGGACATCCCTTTGATTTCCAGTTCTTAACCACCACAAAAAGATCTATTATAAATTTTATTTTTGTAAATATGTCCTTTTTCTTTTTTTATGTCTTTGGGATAGAGAGCTATAAATGATATTCTAAATCAAAAGATATGCACAGTTTTATAGCCCTTTGGGCAGAGTTCCAAATTGCTCTCCAGAATGGTTGGTTCAGTTCACAACTCTATAAATCATGCATTATGTTCTAGTTTTCATACATCCCCTCCAACATTTTTCTAGTATAACTTTAATGTGTGAGTGGGAACCACTTTGTCTAAGGAGAGTCTTCAAAGCAACAGTTTGTTCTGTTGAGTTAACTGCTCCTTAAAAACTCAACAACAACAACAAAAAGGTACATTGAGATCTTAAATTCCCTATCCTTAGCCAGTTGTGTGTCTATAAAAATGTTCTTTGTGCATTGTAAGTACTTGGCAAAAATTTATTGAATTAAATTTTTTTTGCTCTTTTCCAGTTGTCACTAATAAATAGCTGTTTGGAATCCTGCATTTGACCTTCAAAATTCTTTTGAAATTCTTCTTTTAATTCAATGAAATTCAACAAACACCTTCTCTGCTAAACAATGGGCATACAGAGACAAAAAGGAGGCAAAAGTAAAATAAATCCTCAAGTGCTTTTCTTTTACTAAGAGGATAAAACATATCTAAGATAAATAAATACAAATGAATGTTAGTTGTCAATCAATAAGTTTTTATTGAGCACCTCCCATGTGCCAGGCACTATGCTTAACACAAGGATATAAAGAAAGGGGAAAAAAAGTCCCTCTTCTCTAGAATTCACAGTCTTATGAAAGAGGAACATGCAAATAAACACACACACACACACACACACACACACACACACACACACACACACACAAGATGTGTCCAGAATAAATTGTGGGTTATTTTAAAGGGAAAGTACTAAGGTTAAGAACTGAAAAGGGCTTATTGTAGTAAATGAGACTTTAAATAAGACTTGAAGGAAGCCAAGAAGGCAGAGATGAGGAGAGTGAGAATTCCAAGGGGGAATTAAGGGATTAAGCAGCGTAAAGATACACTATATCAGGCAAGAGTGTTTTGTGTGAGGAGCAACAAGGAAGCTATTGTCCCTATATCACGGGGTATATATATAAGAAGGAATGGTAGAGATGTAAGAGCATGTACAAGAAGGACTATAAGATGGAAAGGTAGGAAAGAGCCAGTTCATAGAGGACTGTGAATGTAACAGGATAAGGATACCACAATCTACTGGTAGATACAAATTTCCCAATTTGTTACTATCTGCTCAGACTTTTAAAGGGCCATGAGATTATGACTGAATGAGTAGCTTCCAGACTATCCCAAGGATATACAAAGAAGTAATCTTTAGGAAGGAACATAACCTGAGAGAAAAGAGTAGGAATGATTGTGTCGGAGGCAACAATGATATGAGACAGGAATAAGTCTAAGAAATGGGTTATAAGCAAGACGGTGCCTGAGCAAAGGACTGCTGTCTCAATGACTCTCCTGCTGTACCACCATTGTGAGAAAATTGTCAGGAAAGCCAAACCTGGGACACTAAAACAAAATGAAAACCAAATGAATAGATACAACACGGCTAGAACTGTTCATTTTAATGTGAACAGAAATGATGAATCTATGAAGGTGTGGGAAAAATATACTTTTTTTCCTAAGAGTATATTTTGCTTTCAGTTTTAATGTTTCCCTGGAACAAAATGGTCAAACATTGAATTGCTGATCTCTGTGAGAGTCTCTTTACTCATTGTTGGCCAAGGGAGAGGTAATTGGCAGTAAAGTATCTAGAAGAGAGATTTTCATCCTTTTTTTTTTTCTTTTAATAATTGCTAGAACCTTCCCAACACAGAGCCTCAAAACTGTACAGAAAAGAAAATTATTGATTCATATGTTTGTAGGTTCCCAAAGAAAGCTCTAGATCAGTTAGACAAAATGAACTTATCAGTATTGTGAGGAAAGGTTTCTAAATGAGTTAATAATTAACCTCACTGAGATGATCAGTTTAGGCATTTCTCTTGCTTAACATGATGTCTGACAAATAACAGGCATTTAATAAATGTTTATTGACTTTTTATTTTTGAATTTTTAATAGTATTTTTTTTCCAAATGCATGCAGAGATAATTTTCAACATTCACCTTTGTAAAACTTTGTATTCCAAATTTTCCTCCCTTTCATCTAAACATATTTCCATATTCATTATTGACTATTTATTGAGAATGGAAACACCAGATTAGAGCTCCCAAACTAAGCAGAGATGGAGTTAAGGGCAAGATTTTCAATACTTATCTCATTTCAATTACCAGATTCAGATCAACTGAATAAACATTTATTATATGCCTACTTACAAAAATACTGAGCTAGTTACTGGATAATAATATAAAGACAAAAATAAAACAGTTTCTGCCTTCTAAGAGCTTACTTTCAACTAGGAGTTTGCTTTATCAGCCAATCAGATTTTAAGGACACATCTGCAAAGAAATAGAAATGGTGTTATAACAATATCTGCCATTTCTTATATAGTGCTTTAAAATTTAAAAGTTAATTTTCTCACAATGTTTCTTTGAGACAGGCATCATAAGTATTATGTCCATTTTTGCAGATGAGTAAACTAAAGCTCAGAGAAGTATAGGAAGTGTTCAAACCCATATCTCTTTCTTAATTCTGATCCTAGTTCTCTTTATACTGTATCCCAATATCTCTTTTAAATAGTTGAAAGAATACTAGAATAGGTTCTAGACCCACTCTAGCTCACTATCTGTGTGATCTTGGACAAGTCCCTTTACTTCTGTCAAAGAAACAAATTTAATAATATGCTCTGTGTTTAAATACATCTGTTAGAAATATTTCTATTAATTTTACATTATTCTATCAGACATTTCTATCAGTAATATACAAACTAATATAGGATTCTTTCCCCTCATCCCTTCTGACATAACTCTACCCAAAGACAATTTGGGGTAAGGCAATATATATGAGAATCTTGAATAAGGGAAATGTTATATAATATGTTAAAATATGATTTGGGGTTACCATTGTAGAAAATCAATCTTCAACTCTTCTTCTTCTGTTGTTTCAATAGTGTCTAATTCTTTGTGACCCTATTTGGGATTTTCTTGGCAAAAGATATTGGAGGGTTTTGTCATTTCCTTCTTTAGTTCTTTTTAAGATGAGCAAACTGAGATAAACAAGATTATGTGACACAGCTAATGTCTAAAGCCAGACAAATCTTAGAAAGACAAAACTTAGAAAGATGAATCTGCCTTTCTTCAGACCCTGTACTTTATCCATTGTGCTACTTAGCTGTCCTCAATCTTTAAGTAAAACTACTCGATTTCTTCTTTGCCCACTCCCCTCAAGGACTTAAAGGACTTCTTCCCTAGAATTGATATCTTAATTCTTTTCAAATTTACAAGTATGAATCACAGCATCTATGATGCTTCAGAGGCTGGGGAAGTCAGTGTTCTTAAAATGAAAAGTGAAAAATATTGTAGTAATTGTTGGATTTGCATTTCCTGGGCTATTATTCTATTTTTTTTCCTTGTGATGCCAGGGAATTTTGTTTGGTTCTTTGTACTAACTTAGTCTGATTGTGAACCGTACCAACATAGTGGCCAATCTATGTCATACTTTTCATAGACAATTGGGACACTGGAGACTTGCAGAAGTTCACTCAAAATCAGAATAGTAATTCCATTGAAAACTACAGTGATATAATCACTATACACATCCTCAATCAGACTCTATTACAGAAAAATTATTAATTTTAGTGATCTGGATCAGGATATTTCATAGTAATTTTCCAGGAAGGATTTCACTGAATGGAAGTTGATAGGAGGATCATAGGCTACATTAGCTGCTACATCAGTCAGCAAACAGATAAAGCTCCCAGTTTAAACAAGTCTGTCTCATGGTTTCTCCAGGATTCTGATGATCTTTCATAGATTCCCCTCAATTAAGTGATGAAGTCCACAGGCGATTCTTATTTCTTTTTAGATTGATGCATCCTAGGCTCCACGAGGATATTTATAGAGGATCTGGGCTCCTCAAACTCCTAACACACTACCATCTTCCTACAGTCCCCTAGAAAGAACATTCTTTTAGACATTTTCCTTTAGAGAAAGAACTCCAAAGGTTTCAGTCTGGAGAAAATATTGCTTCGTAATAGTTTCAATTGTACTAAAAAGAGATTATCAATATGCTTCCACACATCTCTTAGCTTCAGTTTTCCCAGCTGTAAAGTTCCATTAGATAGTTCCTAAGACTCCTAATTAGTTTCTTGATTCAGTGATATATGCCTTATGCGTGACATAGACTAAGTGTTCTTTAAGTGTTCTGGGAAGAGAGATATTATAGAGGATCAGAAATGGTGAGGGAAGACTTCAAGGAGGATGTAGGGCTTATGGATAATATGGATTTTAAAAGGGAAGAAGATAAAGAAGGCCTTCTAGGTGGGAAGATGCAGAAGCTGGAAGGGCAAAGAACATTTGAATGACCCTGAGTAAACCTGTCTGACTGGAGTAGATTCCTTAGCTCGGCAGTGAATGAGTCAGCAGTCCAATTACGGGGACTATGACTAGCTAAGTTGGCATTGAAGTGAGGCGTTCCACCATTTTTTCTTCCTACAGTTTTAGGCCTGATTCTAATAGAACACTTCCTCTCAGGGAAAGAACAGAGGGAAAGGCTAGGGAGAAATAGCCCTAACCCACAAAAATACAGAGCTAAGAGGATAGCCCTGACAGCTTCAATACTACACACCTATATTGCCTATTTGTACATTTATCCCTCACTAGGACATAAACTCATTGAAAGAAGGGTTGTTTCATGTAGTCTTTGTAACTCTAGAACGTAGCATAATGATTTGCTCATTGCAATAATAAATATCATTTCTATAGTTGTTATCTCAATTGATCTTCACAACAATCCCAAGGTAGATATTATTTCCCTATTTTACAGATGAGGAAACTGAGGTTGACAGATGTGGTTGTCCAAAGTCACACATCCAATCAGCATTTGAGAAAGAATTGAATTCAGGTCTTCTAGATTCCAAATCAGTATTCTGTCCTATATGCTGCTTAATAAATGCTTGTTGGATTGAATTTGGACAGGTATTTTTGAAGAATAACAGATTCCTCAAGATTGTAGAAGATCAGGATTCCAGGCTGAAAAGCCTAGATTTTATCTCATAAAAGAGGGATAACCTTTTAAGGGTTATGAACTGGGGCATAACATGCCAGAAAAGATTTGAGGAAGATAAATCTAGTGACAACCTGCAGGATTCACTATAGTAGGATATTGTGGAGACCAAGATACCATCAGTTTAGTAGATGATTACAGTGGTTTTAGACTAAGGAGAGTATGGAACAACTTAAAAAGAAATGCTGGTTGCAAGATGGCAGTCTAGGCCTAGAAAACCAGAAGGGGATACAAGAGCCTCCTGTTCAAGCCACTCTGCCCCTGGTTGGTTGTGTGACTTTGGACATGTCACTTAACCTTGGTTTTCTCCCAAGATATTTTTCAACTCTAAAAATTATAACTATCCAGTTAGTTCCCATGGGGCATAAAATGAAGTGGTTGGATTGGACAATCTCTAAAGATCCCTTGGAATTCTAAAATTATGATCCTGATTATCAGTCCTCATCAACCCTATTTGACTTATGGGGAAACCAGAATCTGAAGGATCATGAATGAATGAATGAATGAATGCAGTAAAGCACTGGACGGAAAGTTGATCTTGAGGCCAGGAAAACTTGGGGTTAAGTCCTGCACCAGTTACATGCTGGCTCTATGATTCAAATCATTTAATACCTCAGCACTTTTGGCAATTCTCTAAGATTATAAATTGTAGACAAGATGCTTACCTGCATTAGTAAGAGGGATGTTCTCACCTGGAGAGTCCCCTGGGTTACCAGTGAAATTAAAGGTCTGTACAAATTACAGATTTATCCTAAGCCCAGAATCAGAATGACCCAAGTTCAAATGGCCTCAGATATGTGTCATTGGATAAGTCACTTCCCTTCTCCCTGCCTCAGTTTCCTCAACTATAAAATTAGGGTAATAATAGCACCTCTCTCACAAGATTATTTCAAAGATCAAATGAGCTAATATTTGTAAAACAACTCATAGTATTTGTAAAGCACAATGCCTGGCACATAGTAGTGCTTTCTAAATTGTTGCCTTCCCCTAACTTCACTTCCCATTGTCCCTCTTGACTAAACATGTACTATCTATCAAGCAATCCAAGCTAAGTGCTAGGGATGAAAAAAAGAACAAGTTAGACAGTCCCTGCTGTAAAGAAGCTTATGTTCTAATAGGAGAAACAGTAAATGGAGGAGGAGGTCAGCTACAGGGTAGATGGAAAGGCCTGGAGGAAGTCCTAAGGGTTTACAGCAGTTGAGATGGCAAAGTTTAGGGGTCCTCAGGGTATCAGCAGATCAGATAGCAGTACCTGGAGAGCAAAATGGCAGATCAGATGGAATGAGTGGGAAGACTTTAGAATGTAGTGTCCAACCTGGTGAGGTCTCACCAGAAGGATTAGGATTGGTGAGTCCTGGCTCAAATAAGTAGTATAGGCAGTCATGTTGATATTCCCATCAGTCCACTAGGATGGAGTCAGGAACAAGAAAGGGACTAAGGGGGAGAGGGTGTAGGAAGAGAAGAAGAATACCATTTTAGAGTTCATCATCTGGGTTTTGCTAAAAGATCACCAGAAAGGAAGCAGTCTAAACCCTTCCCTCCTCCCCCCTCCATTTTATATATTTTAAGCTATATAACTAACTGGTTGGAGAACAAGAACTAGATACCAATTCTCCAAATTCTCAGTCTAATGCTCTTTTTACCTTCAAGGTAGATATTTAAAAGAAAGACCAAGAGCTTACTGGATTGGGCTTAGCATTTTGTAGTCTAGAAGCAGGGTAATTGGATTAGAAAAAATTTTTATATCCTTTATCATTCTATGATGGTAAAAACAACTCTGCCCAAGAGGAGTGAAGGAAGGGGAAATGTTGTTAAGCATACTGGTAAGAAGCAAGGAGTGGGTAAAATTTATTGAACTGACAAAGCGAAAAAGAAAAATGGAAAGAAAAGAGGGAAAGGACAGTTGGGGAAAGAATGATGTGGGGAAGGGAAATGAGAATTAGTTGTAGAGGAGTAGAAATGAGGGGAAGGCAGGGAGAATGAGTAGATGGGAAGAGGAGGGAGAATAGGTAGAATGAAAAGTTAAAAGATAGAATAAAGGGAGAGGGAAAGAAAAAAGGAGAAAAAAGAAGGGCCATTTGTTTTATGGTCATTTTCTCTTCAAATCCATTTCTCCACCCTTTCCCTTCCCCCATAACATTCCTCATAAGAATGAGTTATTGGCTGCTACATCTTCAGTTGGCCTAGAATTATGGTTTAGGATGCCAAAAGCAAACATCTCATCCCAGAAAAATAAAGAGCAAAATGGTGACTATAGGAACAGAAGAGCAATCCAGCTGGGCACAAGAAACTCTCCGAGTTACTCTAAAGTGGTTCCAGCAGCTGAGAAACAAAGCCAAGAATTCTTGAAATCCAGCATGAGCCAGGGTGGAAAGAGGCACTCAAGGCTAGAGCTGAGGGCAACACCTAAGAAAATCCATTCCAGATTTCAGCCCTTGGTCCTGCGGCTGTATGAGATGACCCTGCTCAATCTGTTCCATCCCTGAGAAGGAAGGAAAGAGAGGGGTCTGTGGGGAGGTAGCTGAACTTCCAATAGGAGGAGCTAAGGAGAGCATCAGTCCAATGCTGAGTGAGTCAGATAGTCCTATGGTGAAAGGCAGGACAATCTCTAGGAATTCAGGCATCCAGGCTCACAGAGTTCACATCTGGGACTAAGGACAAAAAACTGGCTTCCCCCCTCCTCCCCAAAGGGAAATCCTTGATCAAATCAAGAGTGGATTTTCCCATCTGAGAATGGGCAACTTAGAGAAATGTGCTTGCAAAGTTACTGAAGCAAGAGATTTTCAGAGGTCATTTAGACCTTCTTGCTATCCCCAGGAAAGTCAACAGTTAAGTCATTCTAAACTTCTTTTTAACAAAAATTCTCCAGGGTAGGGTTCTTCCCTTAGCAGCCAATTCAGATGTCTCTTGGACTTTATAGTCTGAAAGTTCTTCCAATGTCTAACCCACATGGAAATGAGGTGAGAGAGAGGGAAAAAAGAAGATAAAAGCCAAAGAAGGATCATGGAAACTCAATGATTCCAACAAATATGCCCTCTGGGTTATTAGATTTTTAAATTAATTATTCAATTAATTATTTAAAATTTAATAATTTAATTACTAATGCCAGAGTTAATTTGGGATGGTCATTGCCAAAATTGAGCCCAGTATGGGCCCAATCTTATTCTGCCCAGATTAGTATGCACAAAAGCTCTGTCCAGGTAGCTCAAAATGGATTCCAAAGTTTGCCAAGGAACAAGGCATGGAGAGTAGGAATGATGAAGGGAGAGTCATCTCCATCATTAGGAAAATAAAGAAACTCAAACTGTCCACTCATCCTTTGGCTGGTGACCTAGCACCATCTTCAGATATTCAAGTATGACAATGTAATGGCAGCAACACCATTATCTAACAAAGCCATTACCTAAACCAGGGCAAGTCCCATCTCTCCCCTTCTGAAACAAAAGGAAAAAAAATCTAATTTTTACTTACTTCCTGTAATCTCAATATAATTTATAAATGTTGATATGAGGCAGGCAGTCTCTGGGGAGAGGAGTGCATTGAATGTAGCTTTATCACAGGGAAGCCCACAGAGGTAAGGTGTCTTTGTGGAAATGAAATGAATTGAATTGAATTATCCAAGGCAATAAAGTTACTCAAAGGAAGACCCGAGAATATCAGCAGTAATTTATATTTCTATAGCATAGACTATAGCAAAGGTTTCTTCACAACAACACTATCAGATAAGTAATACAAGTGTTATTGATTTCAATTTCAGATAAAGGCACTGAGGACTAAAGACTACATAGTGGTTAAATAAGGTCACTTATGGTACCCAAGGTCACACTGCTTATCATAATAAAAGCTGACATATATAGATCTTTAAAATTTTCAAAGGTTTTTTTTTAAAGAGAACTCTCAGCAATTATTTGAAAGAATATAAAAATAAGAGAAATGCAATTAAAACAACTCAGATTTCACCTCATACCTAACAAATCAGCAAAGATAATGAAAGACAAAAATGGTAGGTATTGGAGGAGTCATATATTAATACTAATTCAGTAATAATGGAACTAACTATATGTGTGTTTTTCTAGTCTTTCTGGAAGTCAATCTGAAATTGATCAAAAAGATAACGAGATGGTATAGTGGATCAAATGATAGACTTGTAGTCAGAAATATCTGTCAAATCCAGCCTCAGACATTTAATATATATACAAGCCTGAGCAAAGCTCTTGATCTCTGTCTGCCTATTTTCCTCATCTATAAAATGGGGATTAGAATAGCACTTTCTTTCTAGATTATGAGAATAAAATAACATTCATAAAGCTCTTTGCAAACCTTAAAGCACTCTATAAATAAACACCATCATTATTTAAAACTCATTACTAAACAGAAAATGTCTTGTTATCCTACAGTACTACTTTGTTGTTATTCAGTTGTTTTCACTTGTATCTGACTCTTCCTGACTCCACTTGGGGGTTTTTTGACAGAGGTACTGGAATGTTTTGCTGTTTTCTTCTCCAGTTCATTTTACAGAAGTGAAAAATGGAGGCATAGTTAAGTTTCTTGCCCAAGGTCACATAACTAGTGTCTGAAGTTAGTCTTGATCCCAGGTCCAGAATTCTATCTGCTGCTGCCCTTTTAATACCACGAGATATATATCTCCTAGAGGTCAAAAACAGTGAAAGGTCCCATATATACAAAAACATTTAGAGTGACACTTTCATAAGCAAAGAACTGGAAACAAAATGGGTGACTATAAGTGGAGGTATGGCTCAACAAATTGTAGCATATGAATATAATGGAATATTATTACACTGTAAGAAATGACAAATAGGAAGAATTCAGAGAAACTTAGAAAGAATCATATGAACTGATACAGAACAAAATATGCAGAAGCAAGAGAATAATTTACAAGATGACTCCTATAATGTAAAGGAAAGTATCTCCAGAACTCTGATCATTTTGGTAAGCAATTGCAATTTTAAAAAACTAAAGTGAAGCATAGTACCTAACTCCTGGGAAGAAGTGATAAACTAAAGATGTAGTATAAAGTATACATTTTCAGTCAGGTTAAATATGTTCATTTGTCTTGTTTTACGCTACTTATTTGTTGCAAAACTCTGTAGGACAAAGTGGTCAGTAGAACATGATATGGTGTGGGGAGTTGGAGGAAGAATAAAATTTTTTATGAAAGAACAAGAAATTTACAAAGTATTCTACATACATTTTTCTCTAAGTCTCTTTCTGTGGAGGAGGATGTATGTAGAGACCTTTGAAAGGTAGAAACTATAAGCATTATAATTCCATTTTACAGATAAGAACAGACTTAGAAAAGTTAAATGGGAATGTTCAGTCACAAAAGTCATTGTATTAGAGGATGGAACCCTCTCTCCAAAGCTAGTACCTGAATCACATTGCCTCTAAGTTTCAGAACTCAAATTTTTTGTCTTCTAAGTCACCATTTAAAGCTTGTCTATGTCATGATCGTGACACTTCTCCGGAACATGATTCAGCCTGTGCTCTAGATCACAGTGAAAATCTTTGAGTTATTAATGAATTCAAGGCTAGAAATCTAGTTCTGGATTTGGGTCATTCCTACTAGGATGAGTAAATATTACTGCATAAGTTACACCAAAGAAGCAGTGAAGGAAATAGAGAATAGTTAGATGTGACTAGTAGAATGGAAAATAGAATGACTCTAGAAAGGTTATTGGCAAGAAGAAGAGGAACATGTGTTTCAATTGGAAGTTTCACCCCTAAGATAGCCCTATCAGAAGAATTAGCAGAGAATTCAGGGATTGATCCATCCTATGTAAGGAGATCTACACAGGAGTTAATAGACTTTTATGAAGTGGGATGTAAAAAATTAGACAAATGTGTAGAAAAGGATGTGGAAACCAAGTTATTAAAAGAAAAGAAAATCCTTGAGTTATTTCTGAAATTATCTTTCTAAAAGGTTTCCCAAAGAACTAGCTTCCCTTTCTCTAGTTGTATAGAAAGAGTTAAAATCTGAACAGTTGATTCACTTCCCCAAGTCTCATTGTTCTCATTAGAAAAATGAGAAGAAGAATTTAACTAGAGCAGAAGTTCTTATTCTGGGGTACACACACACACTCCAAGGGGATTATGAATAGATTTCAGTGTCTATGAATTTAAATGGAGAAAAAAATTACATCTTTACTTCCACTAACCTCTCATTGAAACATTTTTTTTCTCCAATTAGGACTTAAAAAAAAACAAACCCACATCATTCTGAGCAGTGGTCCAGACTGCCCAAGGTTGTCTGTCAACACAAAGTTAAGAATCTCTAGTACTGGGTAATCTCTAGGGTCTCTCCTGGATCGATCAAATATTCTATGAGTTTGGTTTAAGAATGGACCTGCCTGAAAGCAGGAACATGAACTCCTTGGGGACTCTTCCATCCAAAAGAAACTATGATTGGGTGAGCTAAGCTTTGACCTTTTGCCTCCCTGAGGACAAAATCCTTAACTTCTCTGAATCTGAAAGATTTACCTTGGAAAGACATTTCCAGTTTTTTAAAGTAATGAGATTGTTTAAAGAAGGTCAGTTTTCAAAATGCTATACTGATAAACATAATATGGAAAGAAACATTTTATCAGAGCACACTCTGGCACAACTTTAAACAGTCTGTTGAGATTCTGTCTAGGCTAGACTGAGATAAAATTGTGTAATTAAGAAAAATTTGCCTTGGATACCCATGAACTTTCCTTTTCTGGGCCTCTGTTACTACTCTTTTGGAAGTCCTACATTTTATAAATCCAGGCACCTAGTGACTTCATGTTATGGCCAGATACCCTTCCTATCTTTTACTCCCACCAGCTTGCCAGGATCATAAGATTTAGATTCAGACAGACTTACTATTGAGTAAACTGAGAAAGCCCCCATACATATGGAATGACTTATCCTAAGTCACACAGCTATGCCTTTTGAATTGTTTTGTTAGTAGGAGAGAGAGATTTTTTTTTAAATAAACCATCCATATTCTCTCATTCAGTGTGAATGATGGCTCATACTGGTATTCAATTCATTCATTAATACATACTTATTAAGCATCTTCTATGTGCTAGTGATGATATTAAAGGCATCAGAATATAAACAAAAATGAGTCTTCATGTTCAAGAAACTTTGATTCTCTCAGACACATACTGGCCAGGGTTAGAAGCAGATTCAGGCAAGAATGTGGCGGTAAAACACAGAAAAGCTTCCCTGCAAGGCAGGCAATCTTTAAAGGGCCTCCTCCTATGTCCCTTGTGGCCTGTTCCAACAACCCAGCTGTTCTTATAACTAGTCTTAAGTTAATGTTCCAGTCGTAACATTTGTTTTAGGATATTTGTAAACTATCCCCCTCACCCCAACTCCCCAAAACCAGGTCCTGTTTTTATTAAAGCAAATACTTGCCATGTTTTAATATCCATAAATTAAGCTGATGTTTAAAGGATCATAGAAGTTTCAGTCCTTTGCCCAAACGCAGAAAAATTAGAGAGATTAGAATGCCATTTTTTTTTTGTCTCCGTGATCCTTCATGGAAACCTTCTCACTTCCTCCCTGAAAGCAATCTGGAAATGGATGTAACTATACTAACTATTCTACATTCCCTCTTGAAAACAACAATTCCTCATTGAGATTTGCCTGTAGAAATACTGATAATTTTGGAAGATCTCTCTGAGACTCTGTGATCATATCATGGAAGTCCTTGAAAATCAGGTAGATAGTTGAAACTTGAGCTAACATATTGGACACATTGCTTATGCTTACAGGACCAAATCACTGTTGTTTCCTTGAAGCTAAAACAAAGTTGGTGGAGATATATAGAAAGAGCATTGGACCAGCAGTGAAGAGATACAAATTTCAATTTTGCCTTTGCTTCTAACTAGTTGTATGACCATTGTCAAGACACTGCTCTTCTCTGTAGAGTGAGAGGACTTAGACTAGGATCACTGCTGCCTCTAACATTCTAGTTATCTTGGACTAGTATTGGTCAAAAAAAAAGTGTATGTGTATATATGTATACATATGTGTGTGTGTGTGTCTATCTATATCTATATATCTGGGGGGAAGGAGGGAGAGAAGAAGAGGCAATCCGATTAAATGACTGGCGCAGAGTCAACTAGCTACTAAGTGTCAATTATAAGAGGTCAGATTTGACCTCCCAACTCCAGGACCACTCCATCTACTTTATCCATGGCTCCACCTAGTTACCCTGATATATTTTCTATATTTTAATTAAGTGACCTGATAGAATATAGGGTGATAGACTTATAGACTGAAAGACCTGAGTTTAAATCCTGACTCAAACAATTACTAGTTCTGTAGTATTGGTCAAATAATTTAATCTCTCTGGATATCAATTCTTCATCGCATTGAATTCAATGACCAGAACCCCTTCCAACTCCAAATCTATCATTCTGAGTTCACTCCTAAAGAGGAGAGAAAACACTCCCAATGATCTGCTTTCCAAGCCAATTGACTGAGGTGAGACACTATACAATGGAACCTTGCCATAACATTGTTCTTTCTGGAGCAGGATTTGGTCTAAGACCAGTTCATCTTGGACTCAATTCAAGGAAGTTTAATTACTGAATTACTGGAAGAAACCCATAAAAGAGTAATTGACTCTAAAATAGACCTATGGCCCAAGCCATCCAAGGATGGATTTGGGTACTTTATTGTTATTTATTCTCAGGTATCAGACCCAGGGAGCATAGGACCATAAGTTTGGAAGCTAGAAGTGATTCTAGATGCAGGAAAAAAAAGAGAAAAAAAGAAAGAAATGTTGATACCATATATTTTTTTTCTGTTTTTTTTTTTTTTAGTATTTTCCCTAAGAACATGTAAAAAACATTTTAACATTCTTTTTTAAAATTCTGAGTTCCAAATTCTTTTTTCCTCCTTCCCTTGCCCCTGATTGAGAAGGCAAGCAATTTGATATTGACTATATATGTGCACTCATGCAAAACATATTTCCATATTAGTAATGTAAAGAAAACGTAGCCCAAAAAACAAACAAAAAATAGTTTTAAAAAGTATCTTTTGATCTGTATTTGGATCCTCATCAGTTCTTTCTCTGGAGGGAGATAATATTTTTCATCATAAGTCTTTTGGGTTTATCTTGAATGATTGTATTGTTGAGAATAACTATTATCTATAATTGATCATCCTTTAATATTGGTGTTATTGTGTATATTGTTCTCCTAATTCTGCTCATTTCATTTTGCATTAATCAATTAATGTAAATCTTTCCAGGTTTTTCTGAGAGCATCCTAGTTATCATTTCTGATAGCACAATAGTATTGCATCACAATCATAGATTACTATATTTCTATACAGTTGACTTCCTCTGTAATGTCCTGTTATTTTATTTTATGCTTTTTAAAAAGTCCATAACTTTCACCAGAACACTGGCAAAGGGGCCTGTGACATAAAACAGGTTAAGAATCCCTGTAGTAGAGGTTCAGAAAAGTAAGTACTTCTTATGTAAGAAAATGATTTATTAAGATAACACAAAATCCGAGTTTAAAACTGGAGAGCACCATAGAGATCTTTTAATCTGACCTCTACCTTCTGTTTTACAGATAAGAAACTGAGATCTCTATGACTCTGGCAATTCACTTAGCCTGCCTGCCTCAGTTTCTGTCATCAGCAAAATGGCTATAATAATAGCATCTGCTATTGTGTTGTTCTGAGGATCAAATGAGATACTATTTGTAAAGTACCTTACAAAACTTAAAGCACTATATAAATGCTAGCTGTTATTATTAACCATTGTTGTAGTTATTTAGTAAGAGGATTCAGCATTCTAGCAGCTCTGTCTTCCCAATGCAGAAATTTGATGGACTTGTTTACTCTAATCTTAAATGATACTCTATAAGGTTCTAGTAAAATAAAGGATCATTCCCTTCCTCCCTCTACCCCCAAACATATCCACAATTATCTGGCCAGCTCACTACCATTATAACATTATCTTCCTAATCATTCAGATTCACCATCTTACATCTTAAATTCTTCCTTCTTTCTCAACTCCTGTATCCAGTTAGTTCAATATTTACCACATCTCTTAAAATTAATCTCCTCCTCTTCATTCAAGTGGCTTTCACCCTCATTACTTCTCACCTAGATTATTATAAGAACCTCACAACGAGACTTGCTCTTCCCATTCTCTCCTCACTTCTAACCATTTTCCACGGAGCTTCCAAAGCAATCTTCCTAAATCGCTGATCTGAGCATCTTAGTAAAATCTTTAGTGGGCTTCTCACTCTCTCTAGGGGAAAAAAAATACAATTTCTTTTATTTATGATTTAAAAAATCATTTATCATTAAAATTATCATTTTGTTTCTCATAATCATTATGATTATATTATCAATCTTGATTCCTCCTTATTTTCTATGTTTATTATACCTTATTCCTCCTCTGGTAATCTCCTTTGAAGCCAAACTGGCCTACATACTGGTCCCAAATTTCATATTCCAACTCCTGACTCCAGGTCTCTCTCCTTTCCCATTGCAGAATGCATTCCTTCCTTTCCTCATCTCTTTATCTTAGAATCTTAAGCTTCCTTTAAGAATCAATTAGCTCATGACCTTCCTCCCATGGGAAACCTTGAACAGCTATTACTGTTCATTCTCATCTCAAATTTTATTTTATTTATTTTTCTGTCTTAACACTATGTCATTCTACTTGACTTGTAAGCTCCTTAAGGACAAGGATGGGCTTTTGTATTCCCAGAGTATAATATAATACATCATGTGTATAGTCAGTACTTAATAAATAGATGTTCAATTAGTCATACCTCTAACCCAATTTTTGTCTGGGCCCACTGATTCTCATAGAATCAGGGAGAGACTCCATCTTCTATTGGAGAACTTTATAAAGTTTCATCGCTAGCTACATTGTGGTCCTTCTGGGAAATCATTCAAAACCAAAGGTTTTTTTTTTTTTTTAATGCAAGTTTTGACATCTATAAACACTAATAATAGTTCCAAAGACTGGGTCCCTTGCTTTCTGCAGTGGTAGCATTCAAAGATTTTCTCTTTTAGTAACCAAATTGTTATGTCTGAAACTGGGTTGAATTTTCCAGGAGACCTACAGAGCTCCTTTTACTGCAGTGACACCCACAACCCTGTCAGGAGACAGTCAAGTAAATAGTGCAGATTATCTGTGAACTTGAAAGTCAAGGACAGGTCTCTAGACAAGTTGTGTTATGTCTGAGAAAGGGACAGAACGTGTTGTCATGAGAGCATTTATTAGTTCAATTTTCCTCCTTCCCTTCATGGCCCAGGATCTCTGGGTTCACTTAGCACAGGAGAAATTGATGTCAAGAATCACATTTTCCACAGCTTCTGCTTTTTCAATTACTGAATGGCAATGCAGCAGTGCAGATGGGGGGCACAAATGCCAGATCTGGGAGTAGAGCTGCCCTTGGTCTAGAAAAAAGAATCAAAGAATCAGAGAGCCGGAAGGAAATTTAGAGCTCACCTCATCCAACTATCACATTCATTTTACAGATAGAGAAATTGAGGCACCAATAAAGTCAATTCAATAAGCATTCATCCCCAGATTGAAATTCTGACTCTTCTCCTTCAATAACCCTGGCCTAGGTTTGGAGCTAAGCTGGAAGCTGGAAGCGATAGAGACTACAATTCCCCAGGAAAGAGGAAACTCAGGGAGTCTCCAAAATGACCTGTCTAATAAAATGCCATTCTCTGTAAGGAGCAACCCCAACCATGGAGCTATCCCAGTCCAGGAGTGGAGGAACTGCAAGAGTCTATGCCATGTGCAAAAAGGATTAGCTTAACAAAAATCACAAGAAGAGGAAAGCCTTTGAACCCCTTTGGTTCAAGTCAAAGTTGCCTTGGGCAGGAGTAAAAAACAAACAAACAAACAAACAAAAACAGTACCTACTCTCAAGAGGCTTACAATCTTTAAATACTAAATTGCTATAGGCCTTGATTATTGTGTCATGTATACCTAACCCTTTCCACTGATCCACCACTATATTTCTTAGCCATTACCAAATGGTTTTGATGACCGCTGTTTATAATATAGTTTTAGGTTTAGTACTGCTAAGCTACCATCCTTTGTATTTTTTCATTAATTCCCTTGACTTTCTTTGTCTTTTGTTCTTCCAGATTAACTTTATTATTTTTTCTACTTCTGTAAAATAATTCTTTGGCAGTTTGATTGGTATGGCACTGAACAAGTAGACCAATTTAGGCAGAATTGTCATTTTTGTTATATTAGCTCAGCCTACCCAAGAGCAACTGATACTTTACCAATTGTTGGATCTGACTTTAATAGTGTGAAAAGTGTTTTGTAATTATGTGCATATAGTTTGTCTTGGCAGGTAGACTCCAGCTTATAATGTTGAGAGGAATGTTTTGTAGATGACTTCTTAATCAGTAAATGTCTTTGCTTTCAGCTAATTGTGTCTAAAAGCTGGCTGTTCAAACTCATGATTTTTAGAAAAGTGACCCCAGGGAGTTCTACCCTTGAAAACTTGAGAGTAGTAACTGCCCTTTAAGGCTCAGTTTCTTAAACTGTGGGTTGCAATCCCATTTTGGGTTTCATAATAAAATGTGAGGGGATCACAAAATCAGGATTTATTATCAGTAAATGTTTGATTCATATACCTATATGCCCAAGATCATGTAAAAATTTCTCAAGCCAAAAAGGAGTCCTGAGTGGAAATAGTTTAAGAAGCCCTGCTTTAGAGTAAAGCTGGGGGAGTACCCTCGATGTAGTACTGTACATGTAAACCCAGAATTGAAAGCACTGACAGGGGCATGAGTTGTATTAAAGATAGATAATGACTGGATAATTACCTGTCTGGGCTATTACAAAAGGTAGTGCACTGGACCTGAGCCTCAGAAGATCTGGCTTTGAAACCAATTTCAGACATTAGTAGTAATAGTAAGTAGTAAGTAGTACTAGCAGTACTAGCAGTAGTAGTACTAGTACTAGTAGTACTAGTAGTGTGATTATAGGGAAGTCACTTAACTTATCACTGACAGTTTTTTTTAATTTGTAAAATGGGGACAATCATATTTTAGAAATAGATCCTTAGCATTTTTTTAAAGCAGGATAGATTATACTGCCTACCTCACAGTAGTATCACAAAGAAAATGCTTTGTCATTCTTAGGGCTGTATAAAAATAAGTTGTTATTTTTGTTCAACCATGAATTCTTGTAGATGACCTCTCATATCCCTTCCAAATCTTACTCTGTGGGAGGCTGAAAAGCTGCATAAGAACCTTGGTTCACTTAACAAGGAAAGTTAAGGGGGAGAAATGGTACTAAGAATAGGCCTGAGAAGATTCCAGACCCAGGAATACATTGTACACAATAACAGCAAGATTATGCGATGATCAGCTATGAAAGATTTGGTTTTTCTCAGTGGTTCAGTGATCTGAAATAATCCCAATAGACTTTGGACAGAAAATGCCACTTGCATCCAGGAAAAGAAATAAGGAGACTAAATGTAAATCAACACATGCTGTGTTCACTTCTTTTTTCTGTGTTTTTTTTTTCCCTTTTGCTCTGATTTTTCTCTTCCAACATGATTCATAAAGCAATGTATAATAAAAATAAATAAATGTAATTAAAAGAAGAAGAAGATTCCAAAAGAATACTTTGACCATTTTGCAATTTTTCCTCAAGTTGGACCCCATTGGGAACTCTTACTTTGTTTCTCTAAGAATTTGCTGTGTGTGAAATCTGGCCAGCCTACAGACCTTTGTGCCTCACAGAGCTCCCAGATCTTTGTGACAAAAGGAAGATAGAACTCAGAGAGCAACAACAGTGAGGACAAAGGCAAGAACAACCTCCTTAGAACTCTTAATTAAGGGATAGAAGTTTCACCTGGCTCGTTGCCAGGCCTTTGGGAAAGAACCTCCCTATTGACCTTCTAGCAAAAGGAGGAACTGAAAGCTCATCTCTTTGGTATTTTTATAACATAGTCCCAAATCCTGATTCTTTATTCTCTCCTAATTTATGCTTTCTTTAATCCTTTATTCCTGGACTTAGAACCAGGAAGATGTGAGTTCAAATGCAGCTTCAGACCTTTACTGGCTGTGTGAACCTGAGCAAGTCACCTAAAGTGACTTATCTACCTCAGTTTCCCCACCTATAAAATGGTGATGATAATGACACCTCCTCCACTTGTTGTGAGTGAGAATCAAATGAGATAATATTTGTAAAGTGCATAGCAAACCTTAAAGTGCTATCTAAATTATTGTTATTATTTATTTATTATTCAATTTTTGCTATTTATTATTTATTATTATTATTTATCTAAGACCTTGTGTTTTTGTTATTTTGAATCCAGCGTACAATTTCTGTTCCTTTGTCTGTGTAATTTCATGTGCCATTACAGAAAGTGCACATCTGGTACCAAGTCTAGTTTATAAGAGTATGCCTTTCTGACTCTAGATCTTAGAAAAGTTTTAGGCAAAATACTCTGGGAAATCTTGATAGAGAACATTTTTAGTTGGGGAAAATGAGGGGGAAATGCAGGAATGTGAAGGAGGCCCCTTAGCCGAGTCTTGAAAGAAGAGGAAACTTTCATAGGTGGAGTTGAGAAGGAAGGTTGTTGTAGGTATTGCTGCCTATACACAGTCAGGAGAGGTGAGTATATTGAATTCAAATAACAGCAATCCAATTTAGCTAATATAATCCAATTAAGCAGGAATAATGTTATGTAGCTATATTCAGGTGCCTAGAACATCTGTTGTTGTTTCAGTCATGTCTGATGTTTTGTAACCTCATTTGGGGTTTCTTGGCAAAGATACTGGAATAGTTTGTCATTTCCTTCTCCAGCTCATTTTACAGATGAAGAAACTGAGGCAAACAATTAAGTGACTTGCCTAGAGTCACACAACTAGTGGTAGACGGCTAGATTTGAACTTATAACTTGATTCCATTATACCACCTAATAGCCAAGGCTATCTCTAGGCCCCTCATCTATTCAAAACTATTATTAATGAACCTCTAGCTTCCTTTGAATATACCAAACAACCAGAATTAATCACATGAGATCTTAGTGATAAAAAAAAAATGCTCACTTAAAATAGAATACAAGGTAAGTATTTAAAAGAGGCAGTAAGCACAAGGTATTGTAGTGGAAGGGAAAGAGATTGGGATTTAGAATTCAAATCTCAGCTTTTTGTGATCTTGGACAGGTCACTCTATCTCTAGGGACTTCAATTCCCTTTCTCTCTCTCTCTCTTTTTCTCTCTCTCTCTCTCTTACTCTCTCTCTCTCTCTCTCTCTCTCTCTCTCTCTCTCTCTCTCTCTCTCTCTCTCTCTCTCTCTCTCTCTCTCTCTCTCTCTCTCTCTCGCTCTCGCTCTCGCTCTCTCAATTAAAACTATTTGTTTTCAAACATATACGTAATTTTCAACATTTACCTTTACAAAATGTTGTGTTCCAATTTTTTTTCCTTCCTTCTCCTCACCCCTTCCCCTAGATAGCAAGTAATTCAATATGTTAAACATGTGCAATTCAAGGAAAAAAATGAGAAAGGAAACAAAATGCAAGCAAATAAAAATAAAAAAGGTGAAAATGCTATGTTGTGATCCACACATCTTCTCTCTAGGTACATGTGGCTCTTTTCATCACAAAACCATTGGAACTGACTTGAATCACCTCGCTGTTGAAAAGACCCACATCCATCAGAATTGATCATCGTATAATCTTATTGTTGCTGTGTACAATGTTCTCCTAGTTCTTATAAATTTGAGTCAATTGTATATATATTTTAGAAATGAGACCTTTATCAGAACCGTTGGATGTAAAAAATTTTCCCCAGTTTATTGCTTCCTGCATTGGTTTTGTTTGTACAAAAAGGTTTTAAATTTAATCTAATCAAAATTATCCATTTTGCATTCCATAAGGTACTCTAGTTCTTCTTTGGCCACAAATTCCTTCCTTCTCCATAGATCTGAGAGAGAACTATCCTTTGTTCATCTAATTTTCTTGTAACATCATTTTTTTATGTCTAAATCATGTACCTATTTCGATCTCATTTTGGTATAGGATCCCTTTTCTCTAAAATAAAGAGATTCTCATTCTAAATTTATGATCCACTCTCTCATTCATTTTCCAAGGTGTTCTTTTCCCAAATCTCCAGGAACACAGAAAGGTATGAATTCATAGTTTCATGGATTTTAAGCTAGAAGAGATCTCAGATCATTTTATTCAAGAGTCCAAACTCAAATAGAAACAGGGGCCACTAAACTAAACAAAAGGATCTCTGAGGGGTGTGTACTGACTCAGAAAAACCGCATATTAATATTATTGACATTTCATTGTATTTTTATTTTATCTTGTTAAATATTTCCCAGTTATATTTTAATCTAGTTTGGGCAGCCCTTAAGAGTGCTGTGGGCCCTAGAAGCCTTCAGGCAAGAGTGTTGGATTCCTCTAATTTACTCTTACCTTCTATTTTTAGAAATTAGGAAATCAGAAAAAAAAAAAAAAAAGAAGAACCAGTTTTCTAGAACTGGAAAGGACCTCAGAGGCCATCACAACCAACCCTTTCATTTAAAGGGAAGCTGAGTTCAAAGCAGGTTACACAGGTAGTAATCAGCTCACTCAGAGCTTTAATCTAGCTTCTCTAGATCCTTCTGCATCGTATTACCCCTGCTCCCTATATATTTTCCACAATTTTGCCATCTCCCAATTAACTCTTCTATCTTCCCGCCATAAAAGAAGGAAGATGTCTTGTCACTCATTAGAGATTGTAGAGCGCCTCCTGGAATTGCTAAGATAACTGCCACTGTTTCCAAAACTGATCCACATGTCTGGCTTATAGAATGACTGCCACCTCAGGGCAGCCTCCTGGTCAACCACATGCCTCTCTTGGCATGTTGCCTTTTTTCAATTGCAGCTCCCCAGTTACTTCCCTTCCAAATTCTAGCTTTCTTTTATATCCCTGTTGCAAACTTCCCATGTACTGCTTTCTCATATCCAAGCTCTCACAGGACACAGTTCCTTGCTGATCTTCCCACAAGTTCTAAGGAAACTATCTCAATTCCCACTTGGCACCCATGGGCTCATGGCAGCCACAACTAATGGCTATTCTTGCTTTGAAGCTCTTTGTAACCAAAGAGGGATGAGAGTAGGAAAGAGGTCTAGATCAAGGCACTTTCCTTTCCCATCTAGATTCCCTCCCCACACATTTGCTTCTCAGGGTTAGCTCACTTTCCTCTCCAAAGTAAGACACTTGAAACTCAGATTTCACCTAATTCATAGTCTCATATAAATTCTAGACAGTATATCCAAGACCCTCAGCCAATCAGGACAGATTTCCCAATACTTTAGGGACATACTTAGAACTTGATCTCACTAAGTGAACAATCAAGACACATTCTTACCTGATAAATGTAGCAGGGCATAGCATATGATCACTTACAATTGGTTGTTGTTATTGTTCATCTTTCCATCTCAGAAAGAATCAATAACATCACAAGGGTGATGTCTTGATTTGCATATGAATTGAATTTAAGTGCAAAGTTGTATAAAGTCATCAGCCTAACTCTCTCCTTCAGGGTCATCAAAATCCAGTCCAGATAAAAATCAAGACAACTGGCAATGACTCAGGATGCAATAGGTGTTCTTGGCCTTTCTAAAATAAAATCTTTCCCAGACCTCGGTTTGTGTAAGTTGGGGCAATTAGATTGGTGGACTTAATCACCCTCACAATTACATAAGGTTAAAACTAGGGCAGAAGAAATCTCCATTCTCCTAGAAAAATGAAAAATCTTCCCTAAGCCAAAAGGCCTCCCCACTTCTCAGAGAAAAGCTCAGGTACAAGAAAGGACACAATTAAGTATATATTCCTAATATCCTTATGGTATTAGGAGTATGCTTGGACAATCAAAATATCTCAAAATCCAAGCTGCAGTTTATACTCTCATCATTACTATCTAAATCTGGTTATTAGGTTTGTATTGTTTATTAAACAAGGAAGACTTTGGCACCCAACAAGGTCTATATCCCTGAGATTAATATTTTAATAGTTTGCCAAATGAACATGTCAGGCAGTCTGATGTTTTATTATGGCACAGAGATCACTTGGGTTTTTGAAAGGTATGCCAGCAGAGCATGAAACTTTGGCAGATTCTGCTATGTTGGAAGGGCTTCACGTATAAAAAGAAAACTAGAGCAAGGTAACTAGGGTTTTGTCCAAAAACAATGAAATTTAAAAGGGTACAAAAAACATTTAACACATACATTCCAGCAGTGTGGAGGCCATTTTAACAAAAAATTCTTCCTTAGTTAAATGAATTTGACTTACTTCTTTTATTTTGTTCACATCATGAATTTCAAAATTATTTTGAGGTGCAAATACTTGATTGTCCCAGGCATGAGTCTTGTTGCTTGCCCCACTTGTCAATATGACTAGTGGCTCTGAGTACAAATCTGACAATAGATTGTTTATTGTCCAACACCAACGAAGCTACAGACAATCATTAACAGCAAGTCAGCTACTAAGTGATGAATTCTTTAGCCACAGCAACCTGTGAAACTGCTTATTAAGATCTGTATGTATAACCTTTTGTGCTGATGTTATTTAAGCAAATGAAAAAGATGTTATTTCTGCTCTATGGAAACAGCTAAAACAGAAACTGTCACATACACATACACACACACACACACACACACACACACACAAACACACACACACCAAATTAGTCTGCAAAAGAGCAGGACATAAAAACAGCATAGTATACTACATTTGGAGAAGTTCTGGGTTAAAATCTTATCTCTATCATTTATTTTGGGGTAAAAGCACAGCCTTAACAAGCCATTTAACTATGTGAGTTTTGGTTTCCTTTCTAACTCCCATATGTGAATACCACTGTAAACTGAGTAGGTTGAATGACAAAAAGCCTATGCCACTATACACTGGGTAGGTTGAATGACAAAAAGCCTATGCCATTGTACACTGGGTAGGTTGAATGACAAAAAGCCTATGCCATTGTACACTGGGTAGGTTGAATGACAAGAAGCCTATGCCATTGTACACTGGGTAGGTTGAATGATAAGAAGCCTACATCATGGCTCACTCATCATATTGTAGGAATTGACTGAATTCAGCTTAACAATGTTAAATATATCTAGAGAATTGGGAACTGAGAGGAAAGTCTTGATAACAATCCTTCCAAATACCATGTGGTCAGACCAACTGTGTAATAGGCAGAGACCCCAGAGGTAGCTGATAATGACAGTAACAACAACTGGCATTTATCTAGTAGTTAAGATTGAAAAACACTTTATATAATCTCCTTTGGTTCTCCCAACAAGAAGTAAATATTATTGTCCCCATTTTAAAGGTAATGAAATTGAGGCCAAGACTGTCCAAGTGATTTTTCCTAAGTCATTTTTTTTCTTTCTTTTTTTTCAAAAGGTAGATTTATTTAGAAGAAGAGATTATAGACAAAATACTTATCAAAAGTGGCTTTCTATAACAATTACAATGGGGCAGCTAAGTTGCACAGGAACTAGAGTATCAGCTCTAAAAATTGAAAGATCTGAGTTCAAATCCATCCTCAGACACTTACTAGCTGTATGACATTGGGCAAGTCATTTGACCCCAATTGCTTACCCTCAAAAAAAAAAAAAAAACCTACAGTTATCATAATAGTTAGCTTTTATATAGTGCTTTTATATGTTTGCAAAGAACCTTACAAATATTATCTCATTTGATCCTCACAACAACTCTGGGAGGTAGGTACTAATATTAATCCCATTTTTATAGATTCAGGTCTTCCTGACTTCAGGACCAAAATTCTATCTACTGAGTCACCCAGTTGTCAAGGTCTCTTTCCAGATTCCAAGAAATACATAGGGTATTTTAATTGTTACCAATGTAATTTCAATCTTTTCTACTTTCCTACAAGCAACTATAAGCAGATAAGCTTATAAGAACTATAAGCAGGTGATGAAATAGCATGGTAGATGAGCTGGCTTTTAGACCCAAATTCTATGAATAACTAGGTAAGGGATTTAACTTCTCTAATCTCTCCTGTTACCTTCCACAGATTATTTGTCTTAAATTTACATAGTTATTTATTCTCCCTCATTAGAATGTAAGATCCTGAGGCCAGGAACAGTAGCTTTTGCCTTTCTTTAATGTCCCTAATACCTGATACATATACATAGAAAGTACTTAATAAATGCTTGCTCAAATTTTCCCCTGCACCATTCTATTTTCCTGCAGTCTTTCCAAAAGCAGCAAAGCATGATAGCAAAATGAAGAATGACCATGAACAATATCCATATGGCAGAGCTCTTGCCCCACCCCACCCTCAGCCTTGAGAAGTCAGCTGGTGTGCAAAGGAGAAAAGCAAAGGCAGCTAGCATGCAGATGGAGTAGATTTTAGGGCTTGAAGTTAGGAAGACCTGAATTTGAGTTCTGCTTTACACACTTAACAAGTTATTTAACTTTTCCCAATCTCAGTTTGCCCATCTACAAAACAGGGGTGATAATAGTATTGATCTCACTGGGTTATTGTGAAATGAGGTAAAGTGCTTTGCAAATCTTAAAGTTCCATATAAGTGCTGGCTATTAGCTTTTAATATATCTATTATCTATTAATAATCTATATCTATTAGATATTATTAGCACTCATTTATTATTATTCTTGTATATCTTACTCAAAAAAAGGAATTCAGGTGGTATCAATCCAGTTCCCAGCTTTGAGCCAATTATTCTTTCTCTTTCTTTTTTTTTTTTTTTCAAAAGGAGATTTATTTAGGGGAAGAGGCTACAGACAAAATGAAGGAATACCATATACACCAGGAATAATAAATAAGAAATAGGGTTAGGAGAGCAGATAGTTTGACTAACCAGAGTAAGGAGAAAGACTCCATTAGAGATAAGGCTTTATGAGGAGGGAGAGTAACCTCATAGTGGGCTAAGTTCTGAAAAGAATTTAGCCCCAGCCAATTATTTCTAATCCCAGGAGATGTCACCATCTCTGCCTTCTCAAGGAGGTATGAAAATAATTTCTCCTTTTCAAGGCTTTAGAAGAAATAAAAGAGACAGCTTTTGTCTCTTTTATCAGAGTAATATCTGCCCTAGAAATTCTAGGTACCATCACATTAGCCCTGTTTCTTAGAGCTGATTCTTGGCGAGCAAATCATGGTGCCCAGAGTTGAACCATTCTCCCTTACAAACTGTCTTGGAGGAGAAGTCCCCTCCTTCCCTGAATTAGCAACCTGAAATGGAGGGTCTTCAGAGCCATACTGAAAAACACAAGGATCACATTATCTAGAGCATCTGAACCTGGAAGAGATCTTTCCCCCCTTCAAGTCACACTGAAGCAGAAGAACTTTTTTCCTTTTAAGACTGACAAAACCCATAGGAAATTGGGACTGTACTTCCTCAGCATATTTATATAATTGGTTATCCTTGAAAAGAAATTCTTCCTATAATGGAGGTAAAGACAGGACAGAAAAACCTGTCCCCCTAATTTTATTAAGGGATTTTCCCTGCAAAAGTCTTAGAACAAGAGTTCTTAGAGTCCATGGACCCAGATGATCCATCCTGCGGTTGAGGGGGGAAAAATACATCTTAATTTTCACTGACCTCTGAAATTTAGTTTGAATTTTCCTTCTCATGTGAATTAAAACAAAACACCATTATTCTGAGAAGGGTAAATGGGCATCACTAGTCTATAAAAGGGATCTATGATACAAAATGGTGAAGAACTCTTGTCCTAGAGGAAAGATCATTTTAAGATGTAAACTTCTAGTGAGTAGAGATGCTAGATCTAGAAATGGAAAAGATCTTAGAAGTAATTTAGTGCAACCATTTCATATCACAATTAAGGAAATTGAAGCCCAGGAAAGGTTATAGCTTATCTACAGTCATACATATATTAAATGTGAGATTTGAATCAGGTCTTTTGACTCGAGAACTACTAAGTACTCTTTTCATTGTACCCCTTAGCCTCCTATTTTTCCTTCCTTGTTACTTTTATCAGCAGTAAGTGGATCCGGTAAATTATAATCTCTATTATACTTCTCCAAAGGACAGAACTAGCAACTGAGGAGGGTAGAAGTAGCAGAGATATAGATTTTAGCTCAATGCTTTAAAAAAAACTTCCTAACATTTAAAGATAGGCAAATGTGAAATGGGCTACCCTCTGAAGGAAAGAAGTTCCCCAAGACTAAGGTATTCAAGAAAAGGCTGCATGATCAGCCTTTTGTGTTATAACAAGGATTCTTATTCTGGTATGAGTTAGATGATGCTCAGGTCTTTTCCAATTTTAATATTGTGTTATTCTATTTATTTTACTTACTTTCAGTGTGCAGTACAGCAATGTGGTTGCTGAGTAATTCAAAAAAGGAAATGTGCAACAAAACTAGAATGCAGAGATTATGTCTTGAAAGAACTATAACTAATCACTCTGGTGTGAAGTGCCAAAAGTACCAAAGAAGCACAAATTGACTTCTAAGGACAATTTTGATATAGGAGGCGGGGTAGAGAGACTTCAGCCTTAGACCAGAAGATGCAAAGTGAGCAGAGAAACTTTCAAAAAGGGCAGGTTTGGTTCAGGCAGTACTTTGGGAGAACTACTATGAAGAAGGGAGCAGAGTGAGGTTTCCTCTGGATTCTAGATAGGGAATGAATAGAGTAGAGCATCTCATAGCTTCTGCTTTAATTAATTACCTAGCTAACTTAGTCACAAATTCAGTTGTTTTCATCTGCTTAATGAAAACAAATATTATCAACATTCTTTCAATTTTGGTGCTCTGAAGCAAAGCCCCAATTCCCGTGCCTTAGTTACAACCCTGGTCTTGGCTATCCCTCAGGATCTAGCAATAAAGTGATAGATTTGTGCTATGGAAGAGAAGAGATGGAAAAGAATAGGCAGAAACATATGGTACAGGAGGGGAGATGTAGACATTGCCCATATTAGAGTTTACCTAATAAGTATCCCTGTATGCTAGAGTTGTAGATTTACCATATCTTTAAGGGTTAGCTGCTCTTTAGAAAAAATATGAAACTTGTGACTTTTAATCTTGCCTTTATTTTTTAAGGCCTGAGCTTCTGAGAGTCTCAGTTTTTTTCTCTCTATAATTGGAATGAATGATGGAATGTGATGAATTCCTCAAGAATGTGGATTTGACCTCAATGAATGACAGGCTCTTTTCCCTCCTCAGTGAATTGGAATGTCTTGGAGGGATAGAGGGATGGGGGATGGGGAGAGGATGCATTGTCCCATGATATGACTGGTTTTCTTGGTTTAAAAAATGTTAGGCTGATTGGAAGGGTGAAAAAAAGAGCAAGGGAGGATTCGATTAAAAACCAAGTTAAAAATTAAATTGAAAAGATAAAAATAAGATAGAGCTAACACTTGTTCTCCATCCTTGTACCTTATTCCACTTCTGAAGGCAGATGTATGCCCCTTTCCAAACTTCCTTATTTCACTCTTACTCCAAATTCACCACTTCAAGTGATCCTTGCAACCTTCCCCTCATCCACCATATGCAATCAGTTACCAAGTTATATGGATTGTACCTTCCCATCTTTTATTTTGGTCTTCTCTTCATTCCCTTGACCATCAAGTGCAAGTGCTCATCATCTTTTCCTTGACCTATTGTAATCACCTCTTCATTCTCAAGGTTTCCAGTTTCTACCCTCTCCAACCTAAGCCTCCACATAACAGACAAAATAATCTAGATAAGACTTAATCATGACTACTTTATTTAAACAAAAAGTCTTCAGTGGTTCCCTATTCCCTATAAAATAAAATACAATATCATTAGTCTGGTATTTAAGGTCCTTGATAATCTTGCTCTAACTTCCTTTTCAACCCACACAAACACAAAAACACTCTATTTTTTAAACAAACTAGACTACCAGCTTATTCACTAGACTTTGTCCATCTACTATCTCAGAAGATTTGCCCAAGCTATTTCTACAATATTCTTCACTATTATCTCAGATCTTCTTGATCTTGTTCTCACAAACTCATATGTTGGCTTTCTAGTGAACTGGATATAAGTGAAGCAGAGCTACACAAAGTCATCAGCTTCAATATCTTCTCTGGAGCCATGCAGACAAATCTCTCCTCCGGAACCAGGAGACAAAAGTCAAGGGCAAAGATCAGTAGGTGACCTTGACCTTTCTAAACTAACATCCTTCTCAATCCTTAGTTTGTCTTAGGCAAAATCCATTTAACGTCATAGTCAAAAAATGACTAAGGATTCAATAATAATTGAGACAAATTATAGCTTAATTTACCATCACAAAAATATCTGTTGAGGAGGGGAAGATTTTTTAAGTTTATGGAGAGAACAGAAAACAATTGTTATTTGCACTCATTCTAAGCCTTCAAAACCTAAACAATGAACCAAACAAACTTGGATTGGGAATTATTATTGGTCATTCAATGACAGCTAAAGTAATTTGGGTTTAAAGGTGTAGACAACTAACTCCATTTGAAACACAATGGATTAATCCAGAGAATCATTATACTTCTTTAAAAATCATTATTTTTTTAAAGCCTGTTTTTACAGAGATTTATTTCAAGAAATCATAAATGAAAAACCTTAAGACAAAAAGCAAATTGTTCCAGATTTTAGAAAAAATAACCTAGTTCCCAAGCCCTGAAATATAAGCAACCAAAAATTATATAAAGCAGCAATTAATCTCCTTAATTTTGATCACTTCCAACAAAAAAATTAAATTAAATTAAATTTAAAAAGGATTCCCAAGCAATCTATGCAGACATTTCAAGGGTCTCTGAATTTAGATGGGAAAATATGATTTATATCTTTATTTCAATATAATTTATTTCCTTTGTAATCCTTTGTAAAAATATACTTTATTTTTTAATTACAGTTTACATTTAAAAACATTATTTGAAAAAAGGGTCCAAGACTTCATTAAACTTGAAAAGGAATTCATGACACACAAAGGGTTAAGAAGACTCACCAACGGGAACAGGCATTGGGGAAATGTGATACTGGATGAATGTTCCTAGGCATGGATGGCAAGGTATTCAGTAGAGGTCTCTTGTATGGGAGGGGGGAAAAAGTCTGTGCTTACCATTATTTAAAAGCGGGGGGTTGGGAGGAGAAAGCCTCTAGTTCCCAGGAAGTTTTCCAAAACCCTTTTTTTTGGAAACTGCTTTATTGCTCCTTATATTTCAGAATCTGAAAGCTATTTCCAGTGCAAGTTTACAGTGAGCCCTTCTCTTTATTTCAATCTTTCCAGACCTTTTTTTGGCTGGTCAGGAGAGGGTAGAAAATATTTCCTGAAACCTATTTCAGATCTTTACACACACACACCCCTCTTTTAAAATGAAATTATGAGAGCATGCATAGGATCTTGGAGAAAAGGAATCTCTGGAGTGGAATTTATAGTTCTATAGCCTGCTTGCATTTGAGACTAGGTAAGGTTCTGTGTGGCTCAGATGGTAAGGGATTACCATTTAATAAAAATAAAAAATAAAAAAATAAAAAAGCTGGAGATATCGCTAGGAGCAAAACAAAAGTTTACTATATGTTCTCATGAGAAGCATGCATCCCTCCAGTTGAACAAACAATGGAAAGGAGGAGGCACCTTTGGGGACAGGTTTGACACTTTAAATAGTCCCTAATGCAAATACTTCTCCCTCTACTGACCCTTATCCTCATTGGCTGAGAGTCTTACATTCAAATTCGGGGACCACCCAGGAAATTGAATTTTTGGCCATTAGGTACATAGCTGCCCATATTTGATCCAAGTAGGAAGAAAATGATGTCATGAGAGAATAGCATTAGGTATGTCCTTGAGTCAATGCCTAAGGACTATCTTCAGGGCCACTCCACCTCTGGGATAGATTTACACAACTGTCTTGAGAGATCTCATTCCATTTTGTTCAGTTCCAAAAGGAGGCTCCTGGGGTGATGAGTACCAAGCTCTGATTCTTCATGAATGGAAGAATGGCATTTGGAGGATGTTTTGAACTAATTTTTTTCTTCTCCATAAATATCAGCTTAAAATCTGAATGAGATTATGGAAAAGATAGAATAATAAAGAATAGAATGTTAAAAACTACATTAATATAGGAACTATCTTTACATATTTAATTATACAAATTATAAAGAATAATAGTTTAATATGGAGTCAGAAAACCTGAATTCAAATCTTGGTTCTGCCACTTATTTTCTGTACAAACTCCCACAAAGTTATTCAACTGTTCTGAATTTTGATTTCTTGCCCTGTAAAATAAATGGGTTGGACTAAATTCTTAACCTAGAATCCATGAACTTTAAAAACAATTTTTTCTATAATTATATTTCAATGTAATTGGTTTTCTTTGTAATAAGATTTTTTATTTTAGTTTGAGGAAAGGCCCACAGGCTCCACCAGACTGTTCTTGATAGAAAAAAGGTTAAGCAGATATTTTAACATCTATAACATATATTCCATTACTTGTCATTTAGGGGAGGGAATAGGGGAAGAAGGGGAAATCTGGAACAAAATATGCAATGATCAGTGTTGAAAAATTATTCATGCATGTTTTGAAAATGAAAAGCTTTAATAATAATTTTTAAAAAAAGAAAAAGAAAAAAGGTTAAGAACCCCTGGGCTTAGATGTTCTCTTCAAATCTTAAGTCTATGATCCTATGAAACCTTCTCTGAATTGAGAATCCAAAGAGAGAACCTGAACAATTTTAAGGAGTTATTCAAGTACATGGGACAAACTTCGAGTAAAGAAGAAATCATATGGAGAGAGAGATTCCAGAACAGCAGAAGAAAGGGAGTGCTCCTGGGGAGGTTGCTATAAAGAGAGGGAGCAAGGGGACTACTCTAGAGAAGTGCTCAACAGGGATATAGGGTTTTGTGCCCAATGCTGCCAGATTATAGGCAATCACAGTGGGCAAAGATGGGCTATTCACTGGAAAATTCTGTCCTACACTGGGTTCCCAGCTGGCAACTCTTAGGCTCCTAGCTCCTAGGATAGAGGTCAGAAAGAAAGGAAAGGCAGCAGGAAGATGGGCTACATAGAGGGAAAAGGCAGTCCCCCCTTCACCTTGTGTTCTGACATTCAGAGTCTGAAGCCTCTTAGACTAGTTGATGATCCTGTTTCTCATTAAAGTATCCACAGTGGCAGCCCAGGGACAGTCTAGGAAGACAAAGACAGTCAATCTATAGATATACTTGGACAGTTGGTTCAGAGACATTAGAGATTCACCAAGTGTTGAAGGATCATTAGGGGAAGAAATATGTCCTCTTTATGCAGGAAATATTTATGCTTCTATATAACTTCCCAGTTGCCTCTCCGCACTCAGAGTTCTAGGCAGGGATGACATCACCACTGATATAGCCATCCAGTTTCAGTTTCTTTGCCAAGGTCTAGCTTCAAGAAATTTAGGCATAAACATTATAAAACCAGGCCTGAGATTAAGAAAAGACTAGGCTTAGAAGGTTTGGATCTATAATTATGTGGAACATTATGATAAGGTAGTAATATAAGCCATGGAAAGAGGATCAGACCCCAGATCCACCCCTTGTCTAAGGAAATGCTGCCCATGTGGTCATTTTGCATTCCTTTCTCCTGTAGCAGACTCTTCTCCACATGATATTTTCCCTCAAGACCATCAAGGTTGAAGGGGGCACATGGGCCTAGAGTCACACAGCTAGTAAGGGTCAAGCATCTGAGAATGGATATAAACTCAGGTCCTCCTGCCAGTGCTTTATCCATTGTGCCACTTTGCTGCCCTTGCTGTGGATTTTCAATCATGCCCTTTCTCTTGAATCTTCAATCTTTCCCTATTTACTAGTTCCCTCTCTGCTGTCTTCAAATATCCCCATCTCCCCCATCCTTAAAAAAAAAAAAAAAAAAAAAAAAAACAACTTCATTAGATAATTCCTCTCAATTTACCTCTCAAATTACCTCCTTTATCTCTCCTCCTTTTCTCCTAGAAAACACTTAAGAAAAACTGTTTTGCTCTATTTTTCTTCTCCTTCATTCCTCAACCTTTTGTAATCTGGCTTCCAATCTCACCTGGAAATGAAACTACTATCTCTAATTTTCCAAAGATCTTTTAATTATCAAATCTGATGCTCTTTCCTTATTTTTGTTGTTTAATCATTTTCAGTCATGTCTGAGTCTTTGTGACCCTATTTGGAATTTTTCTGGGCTTTTCTTTTTTTCTCTAATTCCTTTTACAAATAAGGAAACTGAGGAATCTTGTTTAAGTGACTTGACCAGGGGACACAGCTATTATGTAACTAAAGCTGGATTCAAATTCAGGTCTTTCTGATTTCAGCTCTGACAGTCTACCCATTTTGCCAACTTATACTATTTTCTCTTAGTTTTTCCATGTGTTTACCCATTTCTTAATCTACTTTGCTAATTTGTCACCCTAGATTGCGCCTCTAACTAGATGTCCCCAAGGTGCTGTTCTACATCTGCTACTTTTTTTTTTCCCTTTATACTCTGTTACCTCATTGGCGCCCACTAATTTAATTACCTTCCCTATGAATGACTCACAAAATCTCTATATTGAGCTTCAGTCTTTCCCCTGAGCTTCATTCTCACATCACCAGATGCCTTTTGGACATTTCAAATTGAATGTCCATAAAACACCTCAAACTCCACATATCTAAAATTGAACTTGTTATCATTCTCCTTTTCCAAAGTTCCCTATCTCTATCAAAACCAACACCATTCTTCCAGTCTCCTAGACTCACAATCTCAGGGTTATCTTCAAATCCTTCCCCCCATATTCAGTTGATTGACAAATCTTGCCATTTCTACCTGCATAGCAGGTCTCACATTTGACCCCTTCTGTCTATTCCTTGAGTTCACTACCTTGCTTCAGGAATTCATCCTTTCTTCCTTAGATTACTGCACCAGCTTCATTTTTGTTCTTACTGCCACAAGTGTCCCATCATTCCATCTTTGGCACTGTTGCCAAAATGATTTTCTTCAGAACAGGAATATTTTGGAGGTATTATGGGTTTGATTCTATGACACTGCAATAAAGTCAATATCTCAATAAAGCCAGGCACACCAATTTTTTTTGCTTCCTAGTGCACATAAAAGTTATGTTTATAATATACTGTAATTCACTGTTTGCAACATTATTATTATGTCTAAAAAAAAAAACTATGTACATACCTTAATTAAAAAATACTTCATTGCTAAAAAATGCTAACTATCATCTGAGCCTTCAGCAAGTCATAATCTTTTTGTTGTGAAAGGCCATGTCTTGATGTTTGTGGCAGCTGATGGATCAGGATAGTGACTGTTAAAGTTTAGGGTATTGTGGCAATTTCTTAAAATAAGAGAAAAATGAAGTTTATGTCATAAGTTGACTCTTCTTTTTACTTGAACACTTGGAGGTCATTGTGGGGTTGTTAATTGGCCTGAATTTCAATATAGTTGTATCTTAGGGAATAGGGAGGCCTGAGGGGAGAGACAGAAAGAGAGAGAGAGACAGACAGACAGAGACAGAGACAGAGACAGAAAGAGAGACAGAGAGAGACAGACAGACAGACAGAGAGAGAGAGAGAGAGAGAGACAGAGAGACAGAGAGAGACAGAGAGAGACAGAGACACAGAGACAGAGACACAGAGACACAGAGACAGAGAGGAGAGGAGAGGAGAGACAGAGACAAGAGGGGGGAGGGGATGACTAGTGGGTGGAGCAGTCAGAATATACACATTTATTGATTAAGTTCATCATCTTATATGGATGTTGTTCCTGGTGTCCCAAAATAATAGTAATATCAAAGATCTCTGATCCCAGATTACCATAAAAGATACAGTAAAAATGAAAAAATCTGAAATATTATAAGAATTGCCAAAATATGACACAGCAATACAATGTGAACTACTGGAACAATGACATGCTTCATTCATTTGATGCTTCAATTTGTAAAAGAAAGAAAAAAGGAATATCTTGAAATGCAATAAAGCTCAACAACAATACTATATGATGATCAATTCTGATGGACGTGACTCTCTTCAACAATGAGATGAACCAAATCAGTTCCATTTGTTCAATAATGAAGACAATCAGCTACACCAGCAAAAGAACTATGGGAAATGAGTATGAACCACAACATAGCATTTCTATTCTCTCTAGTTTTGTCCACTTGCATTTTTTATTTCCTTTTTATCTCATTTCTAAGTCCGATTTTTCTTGGGCAGCAAAATAACTGTATGGATATGTATACATATATTGTATTTAACATATACTTTAACATATTTAACATGTGTTGATCTACCTGACATTTAGGGGAGGGGATGGGGGGGAAGGAAGGTAAAAGTTGGAACAGAAGGTTTTACAAGGGTCAATGCTGAAAAATTACCCATGCATATATCTTATAAATAAAAAGCTATAATAAAAAATTTTAAAAACACAAATAAGCAAAATGATAAATATGGGAAAATATATAGAAGAATTTTATATGTTTAACATATATCCAATTTTTTGCTGCCTAGGGAAGGGGAGAAGGGAAAAAGAGGGAGAAACATTTGGAGCGCAAGATTTTTCAAGTGTGAATGTTGAAAACTATCTTTGCATATATTTTGAAAATAAAAAGCTATTATTAAAAAAAAAAAAGAAATACAATAAAGCAAAATACAATAAAACAAAGCATGCCTGTATAGATCTGAGCACATCACTCCAGCAATTTCTTTTAATGGTTTCCCTATTGCCTCTAGGAAGAAATGTAAAATTTTTCTGTTTATCTTTAAAACCTTATATAAGCTGGCTTTACTTATTTTTCAGACTCATTATACAGCCTTCCCTCTTTCTTCAATCCATCTAAACTGGTCTTCTCTCTGTTATTCATGCACAGCATTCCATGTCCCATCTTAGTGACTTGGCAAAGACCATCCACCATGTCTGGAAGGCATTACTCCCTCACCTCTGCATCATTAAATCCCTTTCTTTCTTCAAGAAGCCTTTCCTAATCTTTCCTTCCAGTAGTTATTGTTCTTCCTCCCAAATTAACTTGTGTTTAATTACTCTGATTTATCTTTATTCACTTTATTCAGCATATACTTCCATATGTACCTGTCTTTTCTCTTAGAATAAAATTCTGTGCACAGAGATAGTTTCATTCTTTGTATCCATATTCTCAACTTCTAGCAGAATGATGAGTACAGAGAAAGTAATTAATAAATGCTTGTTAATTAACTGTTTTACTGATTATATAGAAATGTTATACTGGAACCAAATGAGAGTTAGATTTATTGCTTTATTATCTAGACTTAAGAAAGTGATGAAGAAAATGTTAATAATAAAGTTTAAACTTTCAAATGTATTGTGAATATTTTTCCCCCATATGATCTGGTTATTAAACATTTACCAGCATACCCCAAGATAGAAAATCCTAACTTTAAACTAAGTCACGTTGAGTAGTTAAAGTTGATATTAAACAGGTCTGCCCTTGGCTTTGGCACTACACTCCCTATTCAATAAGATAAACACCACTAATCTGGGAGAAAGTCTGACGTTTCCTAAGGGTTATTGGTTACAGCTGCTGCCTTCCCACACCCAGGTTCAGCTGTGCTAACATCCTTGATGGCAGTGTTTTTGCTGCCTTGGTGGTTTGCCTTATTGCTGACCTATCACCTCATCTTGATCTCTGACTTCTGAGCTTTCCTTGGATTCTTAGTGCTTGCTTGGTTTTCTGACCTCCAGGTTACACATACACATGGCTCTCCCTTTCTCAGTTAACCAAATTTTACCCAAATTCCAGTTTCACCTAAATCCCTGGAATTTTAACATTTTTATTGGATTTTTTTTTTACTCTAACTCATAAGCTTCTTGAGGACACAAACAACATACCCTAAAGCTCTATACTATATGCAAGGAGTATTTAACAAATGTAAAAAAAAAATTTTAAATAATTAACAATATCATGGTTTCAGCGACCATTTTTAGGTACATATTGCTGTAATAGGACTCTGTGTCCCCAGTCTTTTTTGGGGGTGGGCTTGGGTTGGAAAAACCCTGAATCTTAACCCCTTCTGGGTTGAGAGAACCCTGGTTCTGGGAAAACTACCCGGTTTCCATGGGAAACTCCCACCTCCAATTGATCTGGAAATCACTTTGATCTGGGAAATAATCACCACCCTTATTGATTTGAAAAATAGTCCCTCAATTCATCTGGAGATGGGGGATGAAGATAGGGGGGCTCCCTACCCCCAAGCCACAGAAGCTAAATAAAAATCAAGACTCTGTATCCCAAACTTTGCTATCTTCCTAATCAGGAAGTGGCCCACTGAGGGAGCTGCTCAGTGAAAATAAATCCATTTTGCCAAACCTCACTTGCAGACTGGGACTGTGAATTCTTTTGCAAAACCTGCAACACCGGCCTGGGGACCCCCATCACTATTAGGGTATCTCACCCTTCAACAGTATGACTTACTTCCATAAAAATCACTCTCTGCAAAAACCTTTTCTGCTTCATCCCTCTATATGCACACTGCTAGTATCTTCTCTCTGGGATTACTTTCCATATACCTTATATATATATGGAAATGTGCATTGCAAATTCAAATGTGATCATTTCACAGAATTCATTATTCACACTAATTGGAGCCTACCTGCAATAATAACCAGCATTTATAAAGGATCTTATGAATACCACCTAATATTATTCTCACAACCACCCTGGGAAGAAAATGTTATTATCCCATTTTGCACATGAGAAATCAGGGGCAGACTTAATTGAGCTTAAGTGACTGGCCCAGGATGGGCAGCCAATAAGTGTCAAAGGCCAAATAAGCTGGACCTCAATCCACATCCAGCATGGTATCCATTGTGCCATGTGGCTATCATGATAAAACTTCCTAGGTGAAATATTTATTAAGCATTTACTATGTGCCAGATCTTGAGCTAAGCACTAGGTATATTAAAGACCAGAAGTCTGGGAAATCATGGACTGAACAAACTCAGAAGTAAGCACAACAAGTATGGGGGAATAGTGCACAGACTCATCTTCCTGAGTTCAAATCTGGCCTCAGATATTGCTATTTGTGTGATCCTGGACAAGTCACTGCTCTCAGTTCCTCATCTGTCAAATGAACTGGAGAAGGAAATGGCAAACCACTCCAGTATCTTTGCCAAGAAATCCCCAAATGGGGTCACAAAGTGTCGGACATGAGTGCAACCCTAGCATGCAAGGGTGCTTCCTGTAACCAGGGTTTGGGGATGAAATCACAAGACTATAGAGACAGAGGCTTTGCCAGCATCAAGCATTAGAATCTATACCCCTCATCAAAAGATACATAAAAATAAATCTGTTATTTAGAATGTTTTTCCAGTGAAAAGTGCCAGTTTAACTAAGCCTTTTTTGAAGCCTCATCATCCCAATCTGGGTTAGCTTTCTATGTAGAATCCCAAAAGAAACTTGTAATTTCTTACAGCAAGAAGTAAATTGTTCTCCCTTGACAGATAAACCTCAAAGACCTTAGCATTGGTCAAGCTGGTTGAAAACAAAATATAATTTACTTTGGCTTTGCCAATACCTGGGAGCCAGAGGTGTTCTTCAGGCTAGAAACAGCAACCTTATATACAACTCAGAAAGGAATTTGGGCATTGGTATAGGAAGAAACTGAGAACCTGTATCTCCAGTGACAGAATGAATAGCAGGCTGCATTTTGAGTTCGGGAAAAATGAGTTCTCTTCCTCTTTCTGACATTTATTAGCCAAGTGATCACAGGCAGCTATGTGGCCAAGTGATGAACTACCAGTCTTGAAGCCAGGAGTTCAAATCTCCCTTCTAACAATTACCCTGGAAGAGTCACAGCCCTGTTTGCCTCAGTTTCCTCAGTTGTAAAATGTGCTGAAGAAGGAAATGGCAAATCATTTTTTTTTTGCCAAGAAAATCCCAAATGGGTCATGAAGAGTCAAATATAACTATAGCACTGGACAGGGCATCTACTTCTCAGTGCCCCATAGCATCTCTCCCAGACCACAAATCACCAAACATTTGCAGATCTGAATTTGTGGAAAGTATTTCTTCAAGAGGGAGCTTCTACATTGATAAAATCATAAATCTGGATCAGAAAAAGTACCACCCTCCTAGAATTGTTGTGAGAATCAAGTGAGATAATTTGCAAACTTTTGATGGATTTGAAAATGTCATTAATCAGTGATTGGGAGGAATTGGTATTCTTCAGTCAAACTTCAGAGAAAGAAGATACTTACCGAAATAGAAATGTTTAGAAAGAAATCACTTATGAAGGAAAGCATGGCTAGGAGCCACATAAACAACCACAAGGTAAGCAGAGAAGGCAATTATCAATCCAACACATTGGCCCAAAGCCTAGAAGATGAAATATTAGGGGTCAGATAGAAAAATGTCTTTCTGAATTAAGAAGTCTAATGAATGAAGTAGATGCTGCTGCTTGGGGCTACAGGAAAGAACCTCTAAGTCTGAGAATGCATCAGACCTGGAATCAGTACCAACATTAATCTATCTCTCTCTAGAAGTTTAAGAATCTTTATTTAACATCCTTCCCATCTAGGGTAGAGGCAGAAAAAAAAAGGAAGTCAGGGTTGGATGCTCCATAAATGATGTTAGTCAAACAAATCATTAAGTGAACATTCAAAGTTCTGTTCTGAAATCTGTACTAAGTATTATTTGTTTCTTGGCTTTTGTGGGATTTTTGTTTTTCTCTTAGCTTCCAAGTAAAAATTTATTATAGAAAATACTCTAAACTTGACTTAGTTGAACTAAGAAGAAGAGTTGTTGTTTTTTTCCAGGTCTTTGATCAATAAATAAAGGAATTAACAAACCCTTTAGTGGGTGGCATTGTATTAACAGCAGACCAGACCCCAGTTAAGCTAGAGCAGATAGAAATGGACCAGATGCTCTGGCTATTCTTTACCTACACAAAACCTGCATTTAGTATAATGATTTATATCATTCCCTAATTATTTTGCGTATTTTGGTCTTGTACTCCCAACTAAATTATATTTTTCTTGAATTCAAGAATTATCCCTTATTACCTTAGCAATAAGGTAATTATTAGCTCTTGGCAATCAATAAATATACATTGAATTGTGTTTGCCCCTGACATATCTTTCTCCATACCTTAACTAGTATTGTTGGATAACTCATGTCTTACCAAGAAATAAATGTAGCACTCCATAAAACATGTGTGTGTTTTAAGAAAACATTAATGGAAATTAATTCTAGAAGGCTTTGTCTTAATTAAATGACTGGAAGGTTTTTCCTAAGCTTAATCATTCCTAACATATTATTAGTAATGATAGCATCTATATAGCACTTTGAGGATTACAAAACAATTTACATAAATTATCTAGTTTGATTATCACAATAACCCTGGATGACAGGTGCTATTATCATTCCCATTTTGCAAAACAAGTTAAAGGAAATTGTGACTTGATAAGTTCCTAAGTGTTCAAGTCAACATTTGAATTCAGGTCTTCCTCATTCCAAATTCAAATCTTTTATTCACTACTCAATGTTACCAATTTTTAAAGACAAATTCAGTTTTTTGAGGAAAGAGAAACCTTAGATACTTCTCCCCCAAATATGCACTATAGAGAGGAGGCAAAAAAGAAAGAAAGAAAGAAAGAAAGAAAGAAAGAAAGAAAGAAAGAAAGAAAGAAAGAAAGAAAGAAAGAAAGAAAGAAAGAAAGAAAGAAAGAAAGGAAGGAAGGAAGGAAGGAAGGAAGGACGGAAGGAAGGAAGAAATACTGAGACAACCTTAGGACTCTGCTAAGAAAGGAGCAAAGTGGAGATGAGCTACAAAAGAAGTCTTTTGGATTATTGTCAGTTTAAACCTTAGTCAAGATCTCTTATTGCATCAGGTGCCATTTCTGGTCATCCTGATTTATGTCTTGTCACTGGACCTGGATGGCTCTGGAGGAGATGACTTTGCATAGCACTCTTTCCCTTAAATCCAATTCATGTGAAAGTCATGGCATCATTTCCCTGATGTCATGGTCACAAAGGACAAACAACTGTGAGTAATGGTACCAGCTGCTCACTGAGGACCTAACCAGAATTGGCTAGTTGGCCAACTCAGCTCCTTTCTTCTTAATTCTTCCCTTTCTTTTTCCCTCTTTCCACTCCCTTCTCTTCTATCCCTTCCCCTCCAATCTGTTCACATAGATTTTATCAGTGAATGATCTACCCAAAGGAATGTAAATTTTGATCCCCTGAAACCTCAAAAGATATCTTGGAGTTTAGGGTCTACATTTCTTTCTTAAAAACCCAAATTATTCTACCTTTCAAGAGTGGCCAAAAATAAGTCCATCATCAAGTCCACAGATTCAGTTTGTTTTTTGTTTTGGCCAGAAATCTTAAGGACCTTCCTCTTCCAGATTGATTTTTTTTTTTTTTTTTTGTGACCAGGAAAAAGAGGCCATTTTCTGCCTCATTTGTTACCTAGCCTTAGGTAACATTGAATAGATAGTGCTTCAGTCAAACTCAGACCTGGGAAAAACTTTAGTTTAAAAAGACCAAGAACAAGCCAAAGCCAAAGACCAAGACTGCATCACTGTATTAGGACCATCTGCAAGATAGCTCTGGAAGAGAAAACAAAACTGATGACTTTGCACTGCTCTCCCTCACTTAAATCCAATTCATTTGCAAGTCATGGCATCATCTTCCTGATGTTTATCCTTAGTTCCTGAGGAGGAGCAAGACAACAGCAGCTGTTTTGGTTTGTTTTTACCTGTCTTTAAAAGTAAGTTTTGTTTCCTACAGACTTGCTTAGCTTCTCTTTAAAGAAAACTATTTTTGAATCTTGATCGGATTGAGGGATTGGGATTCCAGATTCAATAGATTGCTCATCACCAGAAGTGTAGAGTCTGATTATGAGGATGTGGTTGGAACTCAAGCTTAATGAAATCCTCAATGCAGTAAAAATCAACACATCTTTCTGACATTTATTTGTCACCATGAAAAATGCAGCTGTAAAAAAGCTGTGTTGTATCCTTATTGAATCTTTCTTTTATTGTTAAATAAATCTTTCATCAAATGTGAAATGGTCTACATGTTCATTCTAATTGGATTCTAACACCCATTCTTAAGAACTAGATTAACCTGTGTTAGACCTAAACTTGAGAACACTATTGAAGGAGTACAATTGTCATTAGCTCCTCTAAATTTCAGCATACTAAGAAAAAGCTCTCATTATACTACCATAGTTTCAGCTCAGGTCTCCATGACCATCTTATGTAAGTTTATTAGCTTATTCTCAAACTTGTCCATCGCCCCTGTCAATGCTAGAAAGAAATTCCAAACAAAAGAGCTCTGTGAGATCTATTTCCAGTGAATGGAAAGCAAAACCAAAGAAACTGAATAAATCTCCCCAAATTCTGATACCATTTAATTGATCACATCCCAGACGAGATTCCTGTAGCTCCTCTGCCCCTGGAGACTGCTATGAATTCCTCCACCACTCTCACCTCCAATTCTAACTGATCTGTTCTCTCAGAAATTTTTTTCTTCATTCTATTTCACACTGACATTCTACCAGCACATTTTCCCCTCCCAGACACAGTAGGAAAAGACAAATCCAATTATCAAACAATATGCTGGAACTAAAAGGCCAGCTGCATTTTCATAAGATGTGTTCAGCAGAGAGAGAAGTAGCTGGGCTGTGACTGAGTGAATCTCTGGGGGCAGCAGGAAAATCTGCTGCCAAGTAGAGCTATTGCCCAAGGGCCAAAGTGGCTAAGTGATTGCCCAGGGCAGACATTGTCCCCACCCAATCACCTTACCTCCACTTCTCCTTCCAAGTATATAAAGACATCTGTGCCAGGTGGATATACACTCAGAGATCCAAGAAAGGTGAAATAAGAATACAAAACCCTGTCTGATGATCCATAAAGTACAGCGCTAGTCTCATTCTGCCACCCCATACTCATTGCTAAACTCCAGCTGTTCTGGAACCAAAGTTACTTCCCAGCAGTCCAAGGTGAATGTGTCATTGTCTTAAGACCATGAGACCCCAAGACTTGGAGGGCAATGCTGGAAACAAGAAAGAGTAGGACAAAGTTCTGTGAGGCTCTTGAGTAATAATAATAGAGAGGGTCAGGTGTGCTTGGGAGGCAGCCAGTCGCAAGCTCCAGGCACTAAAAATCCCATTTTACCTCCATCCTTCAAGGTCTTTTTCTTAATCCCTCCCACTCACTTTTAAGGCTTTCTTCTGTTTTAGCAAAGAGATCCCTGTGGATGCCACCTTAGCAAAACAGATGGCTAATATGAAAGGAGAAAAGAAAGGCATTTTTGTGTTATTTTTCCCTTTTCTTCTTCCAGGTATAGACTCAGCAAAGAGACAGGATTGTCTGTAATGACTAACATAAAGAGATTCTTTTATAGGTCTAACAACAAGATTCTCTCATAGGTGAAAAAAAATAATCTAGACCATGGGATCTTAACTTTTTTTGCATTCTGAGCCCCTTCAGCAGAGTAATGATGCTTATGAACTTTCTGAGAAGACTCAGAACAATGTTATTTTAATTATAGAAATGCTAATTTTCAGATAGAGGTCACATAAAATAACTTTTTTCCCCATTCAAACTTATTCACTAAAATCTAACATGGATCTAAGTTTAAGAACCCCTGATCTAGAGGGATTTCCTTCAATACTAAAACCAATTCAAATGGATCTGTGATCTCGTCAGCTTGGTAACTCTCTTGGATCATATCCTATCCACACCAATCCAACTTCTGTGACTTGACCAAGTACTCCCATAAATGATCCACAGGAAGTCCGACAGCATGTTGGAGGCCTTCTCTACTTGTCCTAGTATCATGAGAATGCTAAAAGAGTACTTGAGCTGTCCAAATGACATCCTTTCCCTTTACCAGGTGACCCATCACTTTTCCCAATCATCCATTCTTCTGATGACATTTCCTAAATCTGGTTTCTATAATAGTCTTCATTTATTCCTGATGGGGACTGAATAAGAGTCCCCTGATTTTTGGTAGCAAGGAGGGGCAAGAGGAGAGAGCTGAATTACTGTAAATAATCTGGCAGCCTAATTTTTCCCTGAGGCAAGCAGGGATGAACACTGATAGGATCCCTCAGCTTTAAGTGACTTTTTTTTTTTTTTTTTTTTTACTGAGGGAAATGGGATTAAATGACTTGCTCAGGGTCACACAGCTAGGAAGTATTAAGTGTCTAAGGCTATATTTGAACTCTGGTCCTCCTGGTTTCAGGACTTGTGCTCTATCCATTGTCCCATCTAACTGCCCCAAAAGTAGCCTTTTGTTAAGTGGACTTTAATTCCATTTAATTAAGTGTAGTTAATTACTACAGTCCCATCCCAGGTGGTAGAATTCTTAGCTGAATTCTTTGTATTGACTAAACTATTATAAATGCGCAGTTGTTGCATCCAATCAGAAATCAAAGTTATGATGTCAAACCTCCAAGGTTATATTTCCCCTAAAAAAGACCTACTGTATTATAATTTCCTCATTAATTCTTTTTAGGGTGCTAAATCCCTTTTTAGGATTAACTGCCAGTCAATGATTCCCATCCCCTCTAACTCCTTTCTGGGAGTTAGACTGCTTTCTTATGGATTTAATCTGCAGTTAGCAAAGTAATAAAATCTTTGTCCCTTGATTTGGTGGATGTCTAAGCCTAAAAATTATTTTGAGAGAACATATAACATCAGCCAGTAACCCCAATATAGTTTTGGGATACCATACCCCATCATTTTGGTGGCCTAGTATGGAGATGGTCTGACTGCACCCCCATTACTTTAACATTTAGGTGGCCCTATATGGAGATACTCTGACTGTACCCCATTATTTCAACATTACCACTATTGTCCTTTGGGTGATATTCATTTCTAAGTCTTTAGAACCCACTGTGTTCCATGTCTCACAATCATATAATCATACACCAGAAGATTGCTGGTATCAGTCAACAAGCCTTTATTAAGTACTTATTATTATGTGTCAGGCACTATGTTAAGTGCTGGGGATACAAGGAAAGGCAAAAAATAGTACTCACCCTTGATGAGTACATATTCCGATGGGGTGAGACAACATGCAAATAACTATTAAAAAGAAGGCCCTTCACTTCCTGGAGAAGCTGGAGTAGTGTCTTCTCAAATGCTTATTTTCTTCACAAATTAATGAACAGATTTTCTCTGGCTCTAGGAAGCTCTAGGGAGCAATAGGAGAAGATCAGGACAGAGGAGATGTGTACTCCTCAGACATAGTTCAATGCACATTTATTAAGCACCTACTATGTGCTAGGGGCTATTCATAGCCATGGTGATACAGAATCAGGCAAAAGCAGCCCCTGTCTTTAGAGAGTTCACATCTAAGGGGGGCGGAGGGGGGAACAATAAGCAAACAAATATATATAAAGGAGTTATATGAAAGATAGCCAGGAAATCGTTAAATGAGAAAAGCACCAGAATTAAGAGGAGTTGAGAAAGCCTTCCTGTAGCAAATTTTAGTGGAAAGTAAAGAAAGTAAGGAAACAAAGAAGAGGAAGGGGAGCATTTATTCACTGGAGCACAGCAGGGAAATGGAGTATCTTGCTCATAGAAGAGCAAGGTGCATTCTGTGTTAGAGTATATATAGGGGCAAGAAGCAAGAGACTAGCAAGAGAAGGCTAAGTTATGAAGGGCTTTGAGGGACATGGTGTAATGCCAGAGAAACTGAGGCAAGATAGAAATTAGAGAGTATTTAATAATTTACTTGAAAGAGAGAGATTTACTGGGACCAAATGGATCCATGGTTTGGTCCCAGGGCTGAATGAAAATATCATCTCCAAGAATCCAACAAACAATGTGAGTTCTCAATGACATATATATACACGTGACTCAGATACAAGGGGTAGACAGAGGCAGGGGTGGAGTCAGAGTGCTGCAAGTGGGAACAGGACTATGGATCTGGTTCTGATAGGGTGGGGGCAGACATAGGGGACATCTGATAAAGTGGGATTACAAAATGGGGAGAGGCACCCAACATTCTGATAAATTGGAATGGGGAGAGGAACTCAACATTCTGATGATGTCTAAGATAGAAGGTCTTTCTTATCTGGATCATCATGATTAGGAGGGAGGAATGGTTTTGCAGGATTGAGCAGAACAATTCAGGGAAACCGAGACAGGACAATTTAGGGAAACTGAGTCAGGACAATTTAAGGGAAACTGAGTCAGGACAATTTAAGGGAAACTGAGTCAGGAAAATTTGGGAAACTGAGTCAGGACAATAAAAGAGAACTGTGGCACAATACTGGGACTTTGTATTTAATCTTAAAGGCAATAGAGACTCCTCTTCATAAGAAAAATCACAGTGAGAAACTTTTGGTATAGGAATGCCTATGTTGGGTAGTAGGGGAAGAGAGCTGATCCATGATTTAATAGTGCCTGACAAGCAGAGAAATTAAATGACTTGCTCAGAATAACAGATCCAAGTGTTTGAGGCAGGATTAGAATCTAGACCTTCCTGACTCCAAGCCTTGAATTCTACTATATTACTCTGACTTCTTTTCTAGGTAAACTTGACAATCACAAACTTTGAATTTGATTTTACTTTCCTTCAATTCTTTAGCACACTCTTTAAAAAAAATAAGCTAAATACAAAATAAGAAAGAGCAGAATAAAGAAAAAAGACAGAAAAGGAAAAAACAAAATAAAAGACAACACATTATCATGTGTCCAGATCCTTCTCACTCCATCCTCCTCCTTCTTCTCTGTCATCTCTTTTCTCCGCAGCCATTCAATGGTGCCATCAGTTAAAGACCAATCCTCCCAGACTACAAATTACAGTCTTCAAGATGGTCATTTAGAGACTGAATGAGAAACTAAATGCTTATCTGTCAAATAGTTTAACCCTGTTTACCTTGATTTTCTCATCTGTAAAATGAGTTGGAGAAAAGGATGGCAACAGTATCTTTGTCAAGAAAAGATCAAGTAGGTCAATGAAGAACACAACTGAACAGCTAAAAATTTGGAGTTTAGGAATTAACACGACTTTCTACAAGGCAAAACTGCTTATGAAATGTGGCTTCGGGGGTAGTGGGAAGACCCCAATCATATCCAACTCACATAAAAGCTTTCAGACTTTTCTAGCTGAAACATAAAATTCCTTTTATAAAGATCTTTTCACAATAAGCAATAGGAGTTAAAAATGCAAAAAAAAAAAAAAATCCTCCCCCCCCCAAAAAAAAAAACACCTGGGAGCATTAAGACTTCAATCAATCTTAATCCACACTAAAATGTAAATTATTTAGCAACCACTTTGCTGTAAACAGATTTTTTTTTTTTTTTTTTTTTTTTTTTTTTGGGGGGGGGGAAAGGTTGTGGATCTGAAACCCCGACAGGGGAGAGGAACCAGTTAATGAGGAAAAAGAACAAAGGAAAGGGAACATTGAATCAACATCTCTATCGGTGAATATGGAGATGCTAGGCAGTTCCTGTAAGCATTTTCCCTCTCACTCCATCCTCCTCCCTTTTTTCTGCTTTCTCTTTTCTCCTCAGCCATTCAATGGTGCCATCAATCAAAGACCAGTCCTCCCAGACTAGAAATTGCAGTTTTCAGGATGGTCATTTAGAGACTGAATGAGAAACTAAATGCTTATCTGTCTTGGCCCAGCTCCTTTCCCCAACGCTCTTCCAAAGCTCTAAAACAGCTTAAGTGCTGGGTTAGAATCACCTTGGCATTCCTCTCTAATTATCCAATGCTAATTCCCTTCTGATCTTATTTATATATTTCCTGAGGCTCAGTTTCCTTTCATGTGGACCCTTCTTGGCTGAGTTGAAAAAGCAGGGAGAAGGGCGATATCAGATGTACCAGATGCCCCAGATGCCAGCCAAACAGAAGCCAGAGAAGTCAATAACCCAAGCCGGCAACCACTGTGCCCCACAGCTAGAACTAGGGCTCGGCAAAGAAGGTGGCCCAGGGCATAGCATTGGGACAAAAGCAACAAGGCTCACCTTTTAATAGGACACATTTAAAATATGTATGTATGTGAATGTGTGTGTATGATGTGTGTATGAGATTTTTTTTTTAAGTTTTGTTTCAAATTCTATTCCCCCCCTCCATGGTAAGCAATATATACATGTACAATCATGTAGAACACTGCCATGTTCATCATTTTGTACAAGAAAATTTGAATTAAAAAAAGTGAAAAATAACTTGCTTCAGAATGTATTCAAACAATATCAGTTCTCTCTCTGGAGGCAGATAGTATGTTTCATCATTAATCCTTTGGTATTGTCTTGCTTGGATCTTGTATTGCCAAGAATAGCTAAGTCATTCTCAATTCTTCAATCTAATAATATTGTTGTTATTATGTATACCATTCTCCTAGTTCTGTTCATTTCACTTTGACTCAGTTCATGTAAGACTTTCCAGGTTTTTCTGAAATCATCCTGCTTATGATTTCTTAGAACACTATAACATTCTATTATATTCATACACCATGGTTTATTTAGATATTCCCAATTGATGGGAATCTCTTGAATTTCCAGTTTTAGCTACAACAAAAAGAGCTGCTCCTAAATATTTTTGTATAAATAGGTACTTTTCCCTTTTCCTTTTTTTTTTTTTTAGTGTCTTCAGGATATAAACCTGACAGTAGTATTTCTGGATCAAAGGGTTGCAGTTTTTATAGCCCTTTGGGCACAGTTTCAAATTGCTATCCAGAATGATTGGATCAATTCACAACTCTATAAACACTGCATTAGTATCCTACTTTTCCCATATTCTCTCCAATTTCCAACATTTTCCTTGTATGCTGATCAATGAGTATAGCAAAATTTGTACTATATAATATTAGCACCCATCTTCCAAGATTGTTGTGAAGAACAAATAGGATATTTGTAAAGTGCTGGTCTGGTGCATAGTAGGCACTATATAAATGTTAACTATTATTATTATCATTACTATCAACAATGGGAAAGCGTAAAAGAAATAACTTTCTGCCCTCAAGGATCTCAAGGATGGGGAAGTATGAATTTGAGGTCAAGTACAGTTATCTTTTTGTAATTTAATCAGCATAATTATCCTCCAAATAAGCCCCCAAAGTGCTCATGAATTTCTGTTTAAGAACCTCTAGTAAATATCTCAAGGTAGTCCCTTTTTTTGTTGTTATTGTTAGACAGTTCTATCAGGAAGCTCTTCCTTATATTTAGTGGAAATCTCTTTGCCTATAATTCTACTCACTGATAGAATTGTACCTTCTGAAATCTATTGTCTCATTCACAAATGGCATGGGTGACCTAAAGAGATGGCATTTCCTCAGGAAAAAGCTTGATGACCTCTATTTGGATGGTCAAAATGAAATTTCTACTCAAATATGAATTAAACTAGATGAACTTTTAAGTCCCTAAAATGCTGAGATTCTGTAAAATACCCAACAAAATAACAAAATTTTTTCCATTCTTAGCCTTCCCAAATGTTTACATGACTTCCAGGCCAGCTGGTCTCCTATAGGCTAAGGCTGCTCAAAGGAAGATTCACAGTGGTATGGTTTCAGAGTCTTCCATTCTAAGAGCCCATCCATAGTAAACCACATAGATCTGAGCTTCTTATTTGAGATAAGAACCCAGCAAAGATCTGCTCACTGGATTAAAATGGAAAAGAGATGACAGTACACTCATAAACAATTCTGCTGATTAATTTATGGCAAGATAACTCATTCATCAACCAAATATTTGTTTTAATAACATCTTAGCAGAGTATACACTCTAAGAAGGATAATGATAAAAAGAGGTCAAGTAGATACTATTTATTTATAGTATATCCATTTATACTACACTATTTATAACTCTATACTTTTTGGAGTTAAAAAGAACTGGAAACAAAGCAGATATCCACCACTGGAGAGTAACTCAACAAATCACGAAAGATGATTGTAACAGAATATTACTGTGGAGTAAGAAATCATGAATATAGAGAAGCATGACCTGATGCAAAGTGAAGTAAACTGAACGAGGAAAGCAATAATGTGAGATGAGATGAGAAACCCAGAAAGAGTGCAATAGGAAGAAATAGCACAGAAGAATTCTAACCATAACTATTTCCACAGAGAAATCTAAGGTGATGACAATGGGTCATGTTTCTAACCCAAGATCACAAATTTGGAAATTGATCATAGTTTTAAAAAAACAGTTCTTGCTGTGGAAAAAAAGGTGACTGGGATTATGGACTTAACTACCAGACTTCCAACAGGTCCATAGTTTTATCTCTCTGACCCCAGAGCAAATCTCAGAGAGCAACTGCACTGTTTTTCTCACCTCAGAGAGAATCTCAGACTTAGACCCCAGGCCCAGAACAGAACTAGGCCGATAAATCTGTCGCTCTGAGTCCAGTGTAGATAGTAGACTCAGGCACCTTGGCTCAGAACAAGGATAAGCAGACAAGCATGTCACTCTGAACATGCAGAGCTTTCCAGCTAGCTGAAAGAGGCTTGAGTCAACAGCTGTTTACTGGAGTTCCATGCTGAGGCAAGTCTGTAATTGTGTTGCCTATACCCAAATTAGGATCTGGAAAGCCAAAAAAAAAAAACCCTATCAATCAGACTTAGATGAGACTGTAAAAGGCCTCCTAAAAGGCTGCAATTACATGGCCTAAGTCACTCCTATGATTCTTAGAACACAGAAATCAATTGCACAGAAAAGGTAGTGGTAAGATCCACATAAGACAAGCCAGGAAAGTCCTACCAAAAGTGCACAGAATCTGGTTCTAATACCAAGTCTCAATTCAGGAAGAATGAGTAAATTATAAAAAGATGAAGAGCTATTATTATGCCAGAGATGCTCAAGATTTCAATGCAAAGGAAGAAAATCACTCTAAAATAGCTACAAGTAAAGCTTCTAACAGAGAGAAAAAGAAAGAATTTGGTCACAAGGTCATTTACAATTCTTGGAATAAATTAAGTAGAGGCTTTAAAATTATAAATGAAATGAGGATGAATGATGAAATAATTGAAAAAATTGGAGGAAAGACATAGAAAGAAAATTAATAGCTTAGCACAAGGGTACAAAACCTTATCCAACTATCAGATACCTTGAAAATTCAAATGACCAAACAGAAGTTAATGACTTCATGAGACAACAAGAAATATTAAAACAATCAAAAATTTGAAAAATACAAGAAAATGTCTTTAAGGTATCATATCAGAAACGATATATGTAATGTAACAACAATGTAAATTGAAGATAAAAAATAAAACAATCATAACTAAATGCTATGAAATAGCTTGATCCCAAAGAAGCAATATGACAAGGCACTTCTTTCACTATTTTGCAGAAGTAGAAGACTCTGGGTATGGAGCACTCCCTACAATAATGATAATAATGAATATGTTAGTTTTATTGAACCTTTTTCTCCTTTTTAAATTCTTTTTCATAAGGAATGATCCTCTAGGAAAGGGAAAGAGGAGAGACATGTTGGGAAATATATATAATATTAAAAAACAGTTACCAACAATATATTTTAAAATAATAATGCCATGGGTCTAGTGATGAAAAGAACAAAATTTTAAAAATACCGCCCCCAAGAGAGGGTACAAGCTGGTGACATGTTTATCTTGAACTATTTATCTAGAGGCAAACATTCTCACCCTTCAATACAAAATATTCCCTCCTTGATATTAACTCCAAACCCCTTTCATGACATTAACTACCTTGAGGCATAGAATTGTAGAATTTTAAAAATTGGAGAAATGTTTAGTCTAACCTTCTCATTTTATAGATGAGTAGACCAAGGTCCAAAGAAATGAGGTAACTCATACGCCAGTTAGGGATAGTGCTTGAAGCACTGGATTCTGCTACTAATTAACCAACAATTACCACATTCTTTCTATAGGACCAATACAATGTTAATAGTTAAAACTGGTTGCTGTCTTCAGAAACTGTAATTTAGTTACAAGATAGAAGACATATAAAAACAACCCACAAAGCAGAAAGAGTTTTAAATATTAGTACAAGAGATATCAGAAAGTATTCCTACAGCATGCTATAGTAGACTAAGCCCTGGATTTAGAATTAGAGAATCTCTGTTGAAATCTGAGTGCTGTATGAATATGTGCAATACTATGTGGATCTCAATATCTTCATCTGTAATATTAAGAAAGTGGACTAGATGGCTTTTTCATAGAATTTTTTTTATCTATAGAATGAGGTGGTTGAACTCAATGGTTTCTGAGGTCCCTTCCAACCTTTCTAATATAGATCTATATAGATCTTGAGATAAGTGAGAGATACAGAAGAGGAAGAATTTGACTTGGGCCTTATAAAATGGAAGGATGCTACCACCCAACTTTCCCCGGAATGCTCAGACCATCTGTTTCCTGCTATTTGGGGGGAGGGGGAGAGGAGAATGATGCTGAGTTTTCTGTTTATGGGTCTTAATTTACAGACTAACAGAACAGAGATGAAGTTTGGCTCTGTGATGTACATCACTGGGGTGCTGTAAATATTGTGAGTTATCTATAAAAAGAGGGACTGAAACAAGATGATCTCTTAATAGCCTTTTCAGCTCCGCAGACCTTAGTCTATGAACAAGGACAGCTCAGGACAATCTAAAGTTCACTTGGAAAACCTTGCTAATGGTTTAGCAAAACCTGTTCAGCTGGAGGTAAATCATTAACTGCTTAAGGATGCAACATCTGGTGATGGGTAAAGAATGAACTTTCCACCTTAACTATTGCTTTTGATCCCACAATGCTGAATTAGCTTCATAATATTCTCTCTACTTTTTTTTAAGGGAAAAAATCCAGACATATTTTTGGAAGTTTAATTTCCTTCTAATGTCCGAAAGGAAACTCCCAAGGAAGAATATAAAAGCTTGACCCAGTCCACAGTAAGAACTTCAAAGAGTTAGAAAACTAAATAAGCAGAAGCTTAATTTAAATAAATAAGCCCAGTAAGAGAGGGGAAATGAAAAGAAGCACAAATCCAAAGAACAACTAAATATCCATGAAGTGGTAAAGAGGGCAAGGAAAGATGTCTGGTGATAGAGAAGTCACAAGAGTTAAAAAGATAAAAAGAAGAGAGAGGAGGGAGAGAAAGGAAAATGCATGACCAATTGACCTTGATTAAAGTCAGTCTTTCCTTTTTGGTCTTTATAGATAACAAATGAACTCTTGGATAAGACTGTGATAAAATATAAAAAGTACCACATTTAGAGTCTGAAGACCTCTAAGGTCCCTTTTAGCTCTTAATTTATGATTCTATGAACATCTGGATCCATAGTCCTTTCTAGACCGATGATTTTGGGCAAGTCACTATAATCACAACAAGCCTCTAGGTTGGAATGAATCTACTAAATCAGAGATGCCTTATGATCATCAATTGTAGGGGAAATTCCCACTTTAGGAATTAAATCAAAGTACCCTAGCCCGACTTCAGAATCAGAGACCCTCTGTTGAAATCTGCGTGCTATATGAATATGTACAATTCTGATGCGGACTTCAATCTCTTCATCTGTAATATTAAGAAATTGGACTAGATGGCTTTTTCATAGAATTTTTTTTATCTATAGAATGAGGTGACTGAACTCAATGGTCCTTCACTCTCCCTCACCCACTGTATCTAACCAGTTGCCAGATTTCATCATTTCTACCTCCACATTTCTCCAATCTGATTACTCCCATCATTACTCACACAAGTATCACATTAGCTCAGGCCCTCATTTCCTCTCTTCTAGTCTAATAATGACCTCCTAATTGATTTCCTTGCCTCACCTTTTCTCAATCTAAGTCATCCTCCATACAGCTGCCAACATGAGTTTCCTTAAGCCCGTGATTGTCCATGCTACATACCTATTCAATAAAACTCACTGGTTCCCTATTGCTTCTAAAATAAGCTATATATTCCTTTGTTTGGCTTTTCACAGAGTGAACCCAACCTGTCTTTTCTACTTGATTATCATTACTCTTGTTTCTATACTCTAAGATTCAGCCAACTAGCTCTCTTGACATTCTTCACACACTGCACCCATGTCCCATATTCCTGCCTTTGTAATAGCCATTCCCCATGCATTTATCAGTGATACATTCCCTTCTCGCCTGTGCTGCATAAAATCTCTTCCTTCCTTAAGACTCAGCTCAAGCACCACTTTCTACAAATCTACAATTAAGGCTTTCCTAATTTTCCTAATTGCAAGTGCCCAGCTTTATCAACTATCTCATAGTTGTTTTATCTTTTTATCCACATTCTGATCTATGTACCTGTTAAAAACCCATAAGAAATGGAAGCCCTTAGTGGAAGGCATTTTCTAATTAGGAGAAAGAACAAAGAGAGGGTGGGTTCACCTTCATTCAATCCATCAATCAATAAATATTTATTAATTACCTACTACTTGTCAGGAACTTTGCTAAACACGGGAAATAAAAAGGTAAAACATAGTTCCCTGCCCTCACCCTTAAAGGTTTCCCAATCTAATATAGGAGACAACATGCAAATGACTATGTTATGGTTTGTCCTTCATACTGATACCTGAAGAAGACCAATGACATCATGATATTAGGATCAAGGCACAATGTGTTCGGCTGTGCCTGATGAGTCCAATATGAGCTCAGTAGGTTTTAGCACAGATCAGGCACAAAGAGTCCATGTGAACATTTGGAATGAAGATGTCTTTAGATTGAGCACCTCATATTTCTTTTGAGTTACTGCAATTCTTCTTAGATCTTATAGCATGGTACCTTCGTTGATGAGAGAATACCTTGCTAGGTAGTCCTGTACCAGGACCTCCCATATCTCACATTCTTCAGTACAAACTAGAAACACTTTAAAATGGAAGCATTTAACAGAGGGAAAAGCCCCTAGAATTTAGAGGAATCAGGAAAGGCTTCCTATGGGAAGATAAGAGTTAGGCTGAAACTTGAAGGAAGCCAGAAAGCAGAGATGAGGAAAGGCCCCAAATACTGGGGACAAGAGTCTGGAGCCAGGAAATGGAAAGGCCAAGTGTTAACTGGGTCCAACAGGCAGGAAGCCAGGGAAGAAGGGAGCAACAGTAAGGCAGATTACACTATTTCTGACGTATACTGGTACAGTGACCCAGGGAAGATACTTAACCAACCAACGAGTACTGCAGGAAACTTTCTAAGAGTCTAATTTGAGGGGGAAAAAAAGTGCAGTCTGCATAGCTAAAAGGAAGTCATGTTCCTGACCTAAAGCTGGATGAATTCACAAGACTGGTGCCTAGGAGCCAGAGAAATGTTCAGCCTACAAGGTATCCTTTGGAAGAAAATGTGAGCTATGGAATAAAGAAGACCTGTGTTCACCTACATCTGCACTTGGATGTTCATAAATTGCTTTATTTACATTATTTCATTTAAATCTCACAATCTTCTGGGAAACAGTACAGGAATTATTATAAATCCCAATATTTTATTATTACTGCTATTATTGCTATCATCCATATTATGCTTTAAGGTTTACAAAGTACTTTACATATATTTTCACATTTAGTCCTCACAGTAACCTTAGGAGGGAGGTATTATTATTATTCCCTTTTTATAGATGAGGAAATTGAAGGTGAGAAGGTTAAGTGACTTACTCAACTAGTAAGTGAGTTAAGACTTGAACTGTGTTTAATGCTCAGTGCCTCCTAATTATCTCTTCTATGCCCAACATTCTATTGGTTAGCATGGTACAAGATATGAACAACATGGTCCCCTACTCATATCCCAAGAAGCTATATTTGTCAGATGATATGAAAATCCCTTTTTCTGTGGGGGAATCACTGATAAAACTAGCATCCGTGGCCATGGCAACCCTGAATGGCAGAGTAGAACATCAGCACTGGACAGATTAAATCAGAAAAACAGGTCAGTCTAGTCAGGGGTATGCCGCAGTCAGCTGGAACTGTTTGGAAAGAGCCAATTGTTCAATTTTCATTGGAAACCATTTATACTTCGGCAATCAGCAAATGGTAGGAATCAGGGCTTGATTTATTGTTTTGCTGATTGTCTAGACTTAAGAAAGTGATGAGAGGAAATGTGAATAACAAAGATTAAGCTCAAAAATATGCAATGCAAGCATTTTTTTCCCTGGGAGCTGGTTATTAAACATTTTCCAGCACATTTCCAACTATGTGGAGTAGGAGTCAGAAGATTTCCATCAGCTAGCTTTGCCACTTATTAGTTATGAGATTGTGGTCTAATCAAATTAAGTTCTTTTAGTCTCATTTTCTTCATCTATTAAGTGGGATTGAGAAAAATACCCACCTTGCCAGCCTTACAAAGTTGTCATGAGGTTCAGATGCTATGAGAGAACTAAAACTGCTTCCAAAGCTACTCATTACATTAAAATACAATAGGGAAAGGTGGTCAATGCTTCTTGCAGATTAAAGGCCATGGGTGAGCTAACTAGGAGCTATTAGTAATGCCAAAAATTCAGGCAGGAAGGGAGAGGAAAATTAGAGAATATACAGAGAAAAGCACATACCAAAGAGTCAAAACCACAGGGAGATACAGAGACAGACAGAGAAAAAAGGGAGGGAGTAAGAGAAAAAGAAACAGAGGGAAGAAAAGAATAGGAGAAAAAAGAAAAAGGAGAGAAAAGAGGAGCATAAAGAAAGGGAAAAGAAATGAGAGGCAGAGAGGGAAGGGAACACCAACAAATACATCCAATTCTCTTGTTGTCCTCAGTTACCCCACTCTCCCTACCTCTCTAAAGAGTGTTGCCTCTTCAAAAGTTAAGTGTCATGATCAATCTGGTGAGAACTTAAGCAGAACCAAGTTTTCACAGGAGGGAACATTGTGAAGGTACTTTATAATTGCACCAAGAGGCCCATGGGTTCTTAGAACGTGACATAAAAGGAGAGTGTTTTTGCTTTTTGTTGGATATGGGATCTCATGAATTTTGTTCTGCCAAGTGAATGCCATTGAATTAATTTCACTCAGTTGTCATTGGACTTGGGTCACTCAAGGTAAGAGGAGGCTCTAGGAAAAACACTGCTATCCATGGGATAGAGTCTATTTTGATGTCTAGGGTAATAGAACCAGAACTTAGTGTAATAATAAGTGCTTAAAGTTGAGAGAAGATACAGTGCTCCATTCTCCTTTTAGTTCCTATACAAAGCTAATTGCTCCAAAGTATCTCTTCCTTTCTCCCTTTTCTTTCCCCATCTACATCCTTTTTATTCTTTCCCCGTTCCCCACAATCCCTAGAAGAAACAGTGGTAACCACATTACCAGCTCAGTAGCAGGAAAGCATATTATTAAGGCATAGGCCAATAATCAAAAAAAAAAAAAAAAAGAAAGAGGGAAAAAAGGAAGGAAGGAAGAAAAAAAGAAAGGTATTTTATATGTGTTATATAAAAACACTCATATAGTAAGTATTTATTATGTGCAAAGTACTAGTAGTACAAATAGACTGTGAGAGTCTGCTCTCAACTCATATGCTAATAGAGAAGATCACATATACAGAAAATTTAATCTACATCAGATGAAAACATTCCATACCCTTAGGTACAGTGGAAAAGATGATGAGCCTCATCTAGCCTCTTCTTTTAATGTCATTTCCACATGAAGCATTCCCCAATTCCTCTTAATTCCAGTGCCTTCCCTCTGTTAATTATTTACTATTTTTCTTGTATATTCATTTGCATGTTGTCTCCTCATTGGACTGTAAGCTCCTAGACTAGTCTTTTGCCTTCTTTTGTATCCCCAACACTTAAGCCACTGCCAGGCACATTATAGGCACTTAGTAAATTAATCGATTATTTTACTTAATTTTTTATTGATTGATAAATATTAGTTTCTTATGTTGAACCATTTAGCAGTGCCAAGGACTTTGATGGCGAGAGCTTATTGGATGAATGAATGAAAAGCATTTATTGTGTTCACTATGTACCAAATACTACGCAAAGGTCTGATAATATGAATAGAAAAGTAAAATAATCCTTGACTTCAAGGAACCTATATTCTAATGAGGGAGACAATCTAAGAGTGTTGGCCATGGAAAGGAATTAAGGTCTGGGAAGTCACAAAGATAGTGAATGGAACAATAAGGTAGGCAGTTAATTATTGTTGTTTTTAGTCCTTTATTTTCTGAATATGACCATGAGCTCACAGATGATGTCTTAACTTGCTGGGTACTGGAGCTAAGTGAAGTCATTGCACCAAGTCCTTAGCCTCAATCTTCTTTTCTGAGTCATATAGTCCAGTGGCAAGAAAAAAATCAAGATGACTTATGATGGCCCAGGATGCAGAAGAGGACCTTGATGTCTTCAACACCTCATCAGGCTCTAAGTGTTCCATAGTATCGGAGTCAGCTGCCCTCATGGCTATTGAAACAAATTGTTCTCATCTGCCCATTCTGCTTTCATGTATTTTGAGTAGACCTCCTCCTAATTCACCAATAGGTTTGAGGCCTGTTGTTTACACACCTTTTTCCAGAGACTATGGGAGTGATAATTGGTTATGGTTCTTAATGCAAAAAATGAAAAGGAGAGTCATGCTTACTGCATCAGCAGGGTGACAGGGACTGGGGAAATAAGAAGCTGCCTGGAGGATCGTGTGTTTCCAGCCTGCTGGGCCACTAAGTAATTCAAGAGAATATGTCTGAGCCTACAATCTCCAGAAAGTTTAGGGGATTAACAGTACATTTGCATCTGCCAAGATCTCAGAAGTAGATGGGGAAGCCAATACAATGTATGCTATTTCAGCTTCAGTCAAAGCAGGAGAGTTGGACTGTCTGTTAGCCATCATTTGCTCACTAGATCCAAATTCTCTAAATTACAACTTTATAACATCCTGCCCCTGGGTTGTCCTTCAATGACATCACAGGAATGACCCATCCTGATTTCCCTGGCCTAAATTCCATGGGCAAAATGATGGGGAAATGTCTCTACCTTTTTTGCAATCAAGATGGTAGAACTTTGAAAAGACATTGATAAGTAATAGAATACCCTAGGGCAAATTTTGGTGGGGGGGGTCTTTTACTGAAAAGTAATACAACCATAGAGGAATTATAGCCATGGAAGGAAGATATATGCCAAAAGGGATACATAGCATCCAATATAGATGGGTGCTCCCCCTTTTCTAACCCCACAGGCAGATCTGTGGCTTGGACATGAAGCAAGATGTGTACTCCAAGCCGAGGCCCCAAAGCAAACCACAGCTCAAACATATGGAGTTTCAGAGAAAGATGTGATGCTGATAGGGAAATGCTCTGGCACCCATGAGCCAAAAGAGTAGGCTGATGTCCAGAAATGTTAAATTTGCCCTGGAGGGCCAAAACCAACACACATTTAGAAAAATATTTGACAAAATAAATAAAATACAATGCAACATAAGTAATGTTCATTTATGTTTTTTCACATCAATATTCAGCTGCAAGGATTCATTTCTATTTCAGTTTGTCAGCACTGAGCCAGACCACTGAAACCAGGGTATTTTCTGAATTGTCTAATAATGAATGAAGAAGGGCAGGTGGGACACAGGAAACCTAACTCTTAATTAGGACAACATCAAAGGAGGTTGGGGAGGGTGAGGTGAGGGAGGGCAATGTTGGTCTTCAGTAAAGTCTTAGCATACATGCATTCTAAGATTTGAGGCCATACCAGTCAAACCAGTTTCCCCTGGGTCACAAGGGTTTATGTAGGACAACTAGGAGAGTGAAAGGACCTGAGTGTATGTCAGATGACCTTTTGAATGAATTAGGGAGGGTTTCTTGGGGAGGGACAGAGACATGTAATCCTATTCAAGTATTTGAGGGGCTGTTTTGTGGAGGAGAGACCATACTTTTTCTGTTTGGCCGTAGAAGGTAGAACTCAGAACAAAGGCTAGAAGTTGAACTTCTTACAGTAAGGAAGAACTTTCTAATAGAGTTGTCTCTAAGTGGAATACGATAGCTCAAAGGTAGTGTGGTCCCCTTCATTGGAGACATTCAAACAAATTTCAGAGTAGAATAGAGATTCTTTTTGGACTAGATGGCCTGAGGACTTTTCCAACTTTTAAATTGTGTGTTTGTACAATTATATGAAAGTGATCTTTGATAGGAACATTTTTCCACCTGTTTTTTTGTTTGTTTTGGTCAAGAACTTGGTTGTGATTTGAATTATTCTTAAATTATATCTTTATATTTTTTTATCCCCTGTTTTGAAATTTCAGTTAGCAGCTGCAAAAGACAACCTTTCTCATGAGATTTTTTTCCTTTCCCTCCAGGATTTGTGTGTAAAGAATAGCAATAAAAGCATCTCAAGAGATTTATTCTCTCAAACAAGAACAAACTGATCCTGGTCCAGAGATAGGTTTAAGCAGGAATAGCTACTCCCAGTAATTTGATTGGCAAAAGCTAGTACCAGGGAACCACAGACAAATATGGGTTAAAGAAACTCCTTACAAGTCCTAAGAATAAAAAGACAAAATTTGGATTCAAATGGTCATGTTCTAAAGAAGCTAGTCCAACTCACACAATTGGAACACTGGAAATTTAATACTATAAGCAAAGAGTTCCCTGGGTTATCACATGGTCTTCCAAACATCCAAACTGGGGTATAGAACAGCATATGATGAAACAGTAATCTACCTATTCAACCCAGGATAAGTGGCCAAAAGAGTTCACTGTGCTTGCCTGTACAGGAAGGAAAATGTCAAATGGTAAATAACTTGCCATCTGTATTGGGAATTGTCTGGGATAGAGCCATGACTAGACACTACAAGGTGGCTTAGAGGACAAACATTGATTGATAGAGTCATTATACCAAGAATTCTTCACCACAAGAAGAAGTGAGACTTGTCCATTTTGAATCTGGCAAAATGGGAAAAAGGTGTTGGTACCAGGAAAATTCAGAAACAAGAAAGGCAATCACAGGAGGAATTGTAATATCAATGACCCATCAGAGGGATATAGAGATCAAGAAAACAAGACTGGAATTATCATGACCTCTAGACCTAGATGATTCTTCTTTTTTTAATTTTCAATAGTGTTTATTTTTCTAAATATATGCAAAAATAGTTTTCACCATTCACCTCTGCAAAATCTTGTGTTCCAAATTTTTTTCCTTCTTTTTCCTTCTACCTCCTCCCTAAGACAGAAAGCAATCTGATATAGATTAAATATGTGAAATTCTTCTAAATATATTCCATATTTGTCATGCTACATGAGTTAATCAGATCAAAAGGGAAAAAACATGAGAAAGGAAAAAAACAAGCACATAAACAACAACAAAAGTAAAAAACACTATGTTTTGATTCACATACAGTCTCCATCTTTCTGGATGCAGATGAAACTTTCTATCACAAGTCTATTGGAATTGCCTTGAATCACCTCGTTGTTGAAAAAAGCCACATCCATCACGGTTGATCATCACATAGTCTTGTTAATGTGTACAATGTTTTCTTGCTTCTGCTCACTTCATTCAGCATTAGTTCATGTAAGTATTTCCAGGCTTTTCTGTAACCAGCCTGCTGACCGTTTCTTATAGAACAATAATATTCCATAATATTCATATACCATAACTTACTCAACCATTCTCCAAATGAAGAGCATCCACTCAATTTTAAGGTCCTTGCCACTACAGAAAGGGCTACTACACATTTCTGTACATGTGGGTCCTTTCTCTGGCATGATCTCTTTTGGGATATAGACCCAGTAGTGAGACAGCTGGATCAAAGGGTACACACAATTTTATAGCCCTTTGGTCATAGTTCTAAATTGCTCTCCAAAATGGTTGGATCATTTGACAATTCTACCAACAATACATTAGCATCCCAGTTTTCCCACATCCCCTCCAACATTCATCATTATCTTTTCCCATCATCTTAGTCAATCTGAGAAGTATAAAGTGGTACCTCAGAGTTGTCATAATTTGCATTTCTCTAATCAACAGTGACTTAATTAATTTTTAATACACATTGTTTCATGAATCATATTGGGAGAGAAAAAATCAGAGCAAAAGGGGAAAACCATGGAAGAGGAAAAAGAAGTGAACATAGCATGTGATGATTTAAATTCACTCTCCACAGTTCTTTTTCTGGATGCAGACAGCATTTTCTATCCAAAGTCTATTGGGAATGCCTTTAAATCAATAATGATTTAAATTATTTTTATATGACTAGAAATGGCTTTAATTTCTTTGATTGAAAATTATTGTCCACTGTATTGCCAAAATATTTGTGGCAGCCCTTTTTTGTAGTGGCTAGAAACTGGAAAATGAATGGATGCCCATCAATTGGAGAATGGTTGGGTAAATTGTAATATATGAATGTTATGGAATATTATTGCTCTGTAAGAAATGACCAGCAGGATAAATACAGAGAGGCTTGGAGAAATTTACATGAACTGATGCTAAGTGAAATGAGTGGAACCAAGAGATCATTATATACCTCAGCAATGATACTGTTTGAGGATGTATTCTGATGGAAGTGGATTTTTTTGACAAAGAGAAGATCTAACTCAGTTCCAATTGATTAATGATGGACATAATCAGCAACATCCAGAGAAGGAACACTGGGAAATGAGTATAAACTGTTTGCATTTTTGTTTTTCTTCCCAGATTATTTTTACCTTCTGAATCTAATTCTCCCTGTGCAGCAAGAGAACTGTTTGGTTCTGTACACATATAGTTTAACTAGGATATATTATAACATATTTAATATGTATAAGGCTGCCTGACATCTAGGGGAGGGAGTGGAGGGAGAGAAGGGAAAAGTCAGAACAGAAGTGAGTGCAAGGGATAATATTATAAAAAATTACCCAGGCATGGGTTCTGTCAATAAAAAGTTATAATAAAAAAATTGTTGTCTATATCCTTTGACCACTTATCAATTGGGAAATGGCTTGTATTCTTTTAATTTGAGTCAATTTTCTACATATTTTGGAAATGAGGCCTTTATCAGAAACACTTTGTCCTATATTCTTGCAACAGCTTCCTATTTTATTCTTTCTACCTCCAGACTCAATCTCACCAGTCCACCCTACATATAGTCAATGCAGTTCTTTTCCTTAATTGTAAATCTGACAATGTGAGCCTCCTATTCAGTTATCTTGGTGACTTTCTATTTGATCTAGAATGACAAATAAATTCATCTATTTAGTTTTCAAAATCTTTCATATTCTAATTTCAACCTCCCTTTCTAGTGTGATAGTATATTATTCCCCCTTTTGCACATTGATCTGACCAAACCTCTTACCTCTGGTCCTCAAAGAAAACATTTCCACCTTAGTGCCTTTGCACTGACAGACTTCCATTTCTAGGAGGTCTTTTCTTTTCACCTCAGCCTTGTAGAATCTCTCTCTTCCTACAAGATGTAGCTCAGGTACTGCCTTCTAGGTTCAGTCTTTTCTTATCTTGTCACCTGCTAGTACCCTCTCATATACTCTTTTATATTTAACCACTCTACATTTATTTGCATTTATTCTTTGTATATTTATTTTGAATATATATACATTAGAATGTAAATTCCTTATTAATGCTAGCTATTATTATTGTCCCTTGATAATTACATCCAATGCTTCCCATCATGAGGAGAGACTGATGGAAACTCCCATTAGGTTTCTGTTTCTAGTTTGTTGGAAATCTTCAGTGGTTCCTTCATTTTCTCAGCACAACTTCTGGAAGAAACAATTAACAGCAATAACATTGTGAAAAGTGAGGGGAAATCTTGAAATGATCATTACTATAATTTTGAACTGTGTTTTGAAGCTTACATTGTAAACAATAGTAAAAGTCAATTTCTGCCATTAAGTAGGATGAAGGATGTTAGCGATAATCAAAATATAAAAAACCAAGGCTCCTGAAAAGGTTGAAGACTGACCCATGATATCAGAGCCGACCACTGTGAAATCTAAGTGCCTTACCCTAAGGAAAGACTGTTGAAGTGGAATAAAACTAAGCATTGAATGAAAAGTCAAAAGACCTGAGTTTATTAAATTCAAAATAATAAATCATTTAAACAGCACTTTAAAAAAAGAGAGAATGTAAATTCCTTGCACATAGGGATCGTTTCATTTATTTTATTTTTATTCCCAAGGTCTGGAACATAGTAGATGATTTCAGACTGGAGTATGGAGCGAGGATTGGAAGGTAGGTGTGAGCCAAGTTGGGTTAAGTGATTTGCCCGAGGTCAAACATCTAGGAATTAAGTGTCTGAAGTAGGATTTGATCTTCCTGACTCCAGACTCTATTCACTAAGGCTGCCCCTTAGATGCTTTAAAAAGCCAATTGCACCAACACTGCTCTAGATAGCTAGCCATCTTTTGCCCACCTTTCCTTCCCTGCTAATGGTGAATGCAGTCCAGAGAAACTGTTTCATTTCCTTCAACCTATGTTTCCTGCATTCCAAAGAATTTGGCAATGGTCTTGCATATAGGAGAGTATTTCATAGAACATACCATCAGTGGTAATGTTTACAATCTGTTATGTCAATTCATCTCAATTCAGCAAGCATTTCTTAAGCCCTTGTTAGGTGCAAGGCTCTGCATTAGGTACTGGGGATACAATAACAAAAACAAAACATTGCTTGCCTTCAAAAAATTGACATTCTGCTAGGAAAGCACAACATATACACAGATAAGCAGATACAAAATATATGTCCACAATATGTAAAAAAGCAATTTTTGTGGTAATGGAAAATGAAACAAAGAACTTTTGCACTTTCAGCATTGCCTGATTTCATTAGTGCCAGCCTTCCATGGTAGAGGCTTTAAAAAGATTTTCTTGAACAGAGGCAATCTTTTATCCTAAAGTATGAAACCACTGAAAGTTATTGTGTAGGGAAATGACACAGAAAGATCTTCACTTAAGAAAAATCACCTTAGCTGCAGTGTGTGGGATAGATCAAAATGGAGAGACTTGAGGCAGGGAAACCACTTAGGAGATTTTTGCAAGAATCTAGGTAAAAATAGACAAACCCTTAGTAAATCTGATTTAAAAAAGGAAAGAGGAAAATCAAATTGTTAGTCTTAAAAAAAAGAATCTAGGTAAGAAGTGTCCAGGGCCTGTACTAACAGACATGAGACAATTAACATTCACACAGATATTCCCTCAGTCTTCTTAACCTCCCACTTCCTTAAATCACAAATGACGATAATCAAAACCTGAATCTCTCCAGTTCCCTATAAATGTTCACTTCCTAATTAAAACTCTGACATTCCTCTACCTGGTCATAATAGCCAATATCTATGAGGTATTTTAAGGTTTGCAAAGAACTATACAAATATTATCTCATTTTATTGTCATAACAACCCTAAGAAATAGGTGCTATTATTATTCCCATTATACAGATTAGGAAACTGAGGCAGACAGGTTGAGTAACTTGCCCAGCATCATACAACTATTAAGTTTCTGAGGCTGGATTTGAACTCAAGACTTAGTGACTCTAAATCTAGCATTCTGTCCAGGGGTCCTCAAACTTTTTAAATAGGGGGCCAGTTCACTGTCCCTCAGACTGTTGGAGGGCTGGACTATAATAAAAACAAAAACTTTATTTTGTGGGCCTTTAAATAAAGAAACTTCATAGCCCTGGGTGAGGGGGATAAATGTTCTCAGCTGCTACATCTGGCCCGCAGGCCATAGTTTGAGGACCCCTGCTACACTATCTCATTCCATCTCTTCCTATGCTTTATCCCCCTAAACCTATTCTTTGCCTTAATTAGCTCTCCAAATCCTTCCATCCGTTGGTTTTCTTCAAATCATTATCCTGTTCGAATTTCACTATTCTCCCTCTCCAATCTTGCTTGACCCAATAATTAGCCTATACTTATGTTCCACTTATCCTTTCACAGTTTTATCTCTTGCCAAAGATTACTCCCACTATCCACCTCCTCCACTCTTACTCATAAGCTGCTGAGTTGAGCCAAGAAATCTTATAACCATGTCTTTTGGGTACATTATGAATTCATTTTACCAGTTTCAACTGGGCCCTCAAGGCAGCAAGCCAGTCTTATTCTTATCTAATTGATTTCCTATAACAGTCCCCAGAAAAGCTTTTCCAAATCTTTTCTTCTATCTTCAAGCTTTCTTGAGCCTCATATTTTTAAGCTAAGCACCTCATCTCCTACTTTACTGAGAAAAAAATTGAGGCCATGTCACATGAACTTCTTTTTCCCTCATTTTCTTAATTTCAAAACATCTTCACAGCGTCCCACGCTCTTCCTTCCTTTCCTCAGTTTCTGAAAACAAGTTGGCTCTTCTCATTTACAAGACCAACATCTACAAGAGCCCATGGTTATATCCTTTTCCATTTTTTCTAAGAGATTACCCCTCAGCCCCACTCCCCTCCATTTTCAATTTACTGTGTACCACAGCAACAACAAGATTGTAGGATGATCAATTCTGATGAACAAGGACCTTTTCAATAATGAGGTGATTTAGGTCAGTTCTAATGGTCTTGTGATAGAGACAGTCATCTGCACCCAGAGAGAGGACTGTGGATCACAACATTGTATTTTCACCTTTGTTGTTGTTATTTGCTTGCATTTTGTTATGTCATTTTTTTCCCTTTTGATCTGATTTTTCTTGTGCAGCACGATAATTGTGGAAATATATATAGCACATGTATAACATATATTGGATTACTTGCCATCTAGAGGAGGCATAGAGGGAAGGGAGGGAGGAAAAAAATCGGAATACAAGGTTTTGCAAGGGTGAATGTCAAAAAACTATCTAGGTATATGTTTTGAAAATAGAAAGTTTAGAAAAAATTGTTTGCTGCGTGTCGGACATTAAACTAGGTATAAAGATACAAGAACAACCATGAGATCAACCCTGCCATCAAGAAATATACATTCTACAGAAGACACAAAATGTACATATATAAGCCATCATGATCTGGCCTACTCTCCAAGAATAAAGCTGGTTATATAGCCCCCTCACAGTCCTAGTATATCCTAAGGAGCTTGGGATTCTCTTTTCTCTAATGTTACCAGCTTTAATCCATACTGTTGCTAGGTGTGGACTTCTACAAATAAGTAGAACGCCAATCCCATTTAACCACTAAACATTAATCATTTTTCATAAAAGGTCATTTACTTTGGAAAAACTGCAATAGGAAAAGTACAAATTTCCCTTCCTTTTCCCCAATAGGGACATACTTGAAAAAAATATATCACTTTTGCTCCCTTTTGCTCCTTTTCTGCCCTCTGGAACCAAATGGGGGAAAAAAAATCTAATCACTCCATCTGACAATTCTTCAAATATTTGGATGTAGTTATCATGTCATGGTCTCCCACCTCTTCCCCATCCCTCAAGTTTTCTCTTCTCCAAGTTCAACTTCTTCAGTTTCTATGATTGATCCTCATATTAAATATGAACTAATAGAAGAAAAGGGACATAATCTTTCTTATCCCATTTTGGTCCCTGGGAAGAATGCCCTCACTCTTAATTCAATTTCTATATGGCATTGTTCCCACCACATTCACATCTAGGTGAATGACTAGTAGGACTTCCAAGTTCTTCTCTGATCTAAGGATCCTGCTGGGCAATGTCCCAAAAGTCATTCCCTGATTCTTGAGGTTTCAGAGTATAGCTAACCTCAAAATCCAGATGCGAAATTGCATCTCCACCTAAAAGGAAAAAAAAAAAAAATACAGAGGCTGAGGCAAAGAACCAAGCCTGTATTCCCAGAGCATATGGAAGCCTTGGTGGAGAAGGACCAAGGTCTCTCCACTTGCAGCCTTGTCCCTCACTGACCCCTGACAGTAAAGGAGTCCCAAATGTCCATTAAGATTGTAGTTGAAGAGTATGAATGAATCTGGGCTGAGGCTAATTTGGACCCACTGAAGACACCCCTGCTCTGGCTACCCAACCAATGAAAAAAAGGCTTCCCCTAAACCACAGGGTTATCAGGCTGGAAGCACTTACAGAACGTCTACATTAGGAATTCATGCTCAAGTCTCTCTATCGTGCTTATATATTACCCATCATCGGGCTCCTCAGCCTCTCCAAGTAGGGAATTTGCATCAGCCATGCATGCTAATGTACCCTCAGCATGTTTCAAAAGCATTTGCTGATGTTGTTCATTCGAAATTTTCTTAGCAAAGATATTGCAGTGGTTTGCCATTTCCTTCTCCAGCTAATTTTACAGATGGGAAAACTGAGGAAAACAGGATTAATTGACTAGACTAGGATCATCTAGCTAGTAAGTGACAGAGGCTAGATTTCAACTCAGTTCTTCCTGACTCCAAACCCAATGCTCTATGTACTCATCACCTAGCTACCTCTCTATATAAATATAGGGCTTATGGATATGTAAATAGAATAAATATGCAATAGATATAAACAGATGTATAATAGATATGCAAATAGAATAAATATGTATAAATATATAAATAGAATACATATATATTATATAAATAGATATGTAAATAGAATAAATATGTAATAGATACAAATAGATAAAAGATAGATATATAAATAAAATAAATATGGAATAGATATATAATAGATATGTAAATACATATAAGGTAATGAAGGAGGGCACTGGTAACTAGGGAATGAAGAAAGGTTTCTTGGAACAAGTAATATATGACTTAAATTTTGAAGGAAATAAGGAATTCTGAGAGTCCAGGATGCAGAGGTTCAAAGGCAAAGATCGAGCTGGAATATTGTGTATCAGAAGGCCATTTGGCTTGTCAATCATGTGTGAAGGAGAATAGTATATAATAATGCTGGAATGATAGATTGGAAACAGATTATGAGGGTCTTAAGTGGCAAACAGGGAGTTTATATTTGATCCTACAAGTAATAAGCAACTATTGGAGTTTATTGAATAGGGAAATGACATGATCAGACCTGCCCTTTAGAAAAATCACTCTAGTGACTGTGTGGAGGATTCACTGAAAACAAGCGACATAGGGAGACAATTAGGAGGCCATCACTATAATCCAGGTGAGAGGCCTGAACTAAGCAGGCGGCTACATGAGCAGAGAGAAGGAAATATATGTAAGCTATGTTGTGAAGATAGAAAAGAAGTTCTCACAATACTGAACACACCATGCAATAAATACTTCTTCAATTGGATTGAAGTTACCTGTCTCCTTTCTCTACTATTTTATAATCAGGGGCCAAAGGTCAAAGCTCCCTAGGTAATTCCCCAGGATGCCAGGTGGAGTTTCCAGGGCTTGGCTGGCTCCTGCTGCTCTTTCTTGGAAAAGGAAACAAAATTTCGGTTACTCCCTAAGCAAATACTGATTATCATGTGGATTGCATCATGGAATTCAGAATTAGAAGGACCCAGAGAGATTAGCTGGCATAATCATTTCATTTTATAGATGAGAAAACCAAGGTCCTTCTAGTTTAAATAACTTGGCCAAAATTGCATAGATATTAAATAGCAGAGCTAGAATTCAAATGCATATCCTTGTCTCAAAAACAATTACTCTTTCCACTGTAAGTTCAGCTGTGGACTGGAATTAGCTGGTGAAATTTTCATCAAGATCATTTAGGCCTCTGAAATCATCACAAGTCAGGCTTAAATTATTGTTTTGTTGAATTTAGGCTTAAGGAAGCGAAGAAAATGGAGAAAATATTAGTATTATAAATTGTTTTAAAATATATTGTGTGTGTTTTTTTTTCCAGATAGTTTATTGTTAAATATTTACTACCCTACCACTGACTATAATATACCAAATCTTTATTAATCCCAATCTTTTGCTCTAACCTGTCTTTCTTATCAACTGGGAAGGGCAAACATTATCCTATATCCTGGTTGTAAAATACCATTAAAAAAATAAAACTGCCTGAAAAAGAAGACACAGACCTCTAAGTCATAAAACGCCATTTTTCTCTCTTCCTCCTTGTCTGCTTGTCTTAATCCATTGAAGAAGAAAATGGCAAATCACTCAAATATTTTTGCCAAGAAAATCCCATGTACAATATGATCCAAGGGATCATGAAGAATTAGACACAACTGGATAATTAAACAACTAGTTGTTATGGTGACTTCAAATCAGGAATAACTTAGTTCAAATCCTCCCTCAGATACTTATTAGCTGTGTGATCCTCGCCAAGACATTCTTAATCTTTCTGGGTCATAGGTTCATTATATATAAAATGAAGATAATAACAGTCCTGACATCCCAGAATTGTGAGGATCAGATGAGGTAAAATACATGAAATGCTTTGCAAATTTTAAAGAGCTCTATAAATGCTAGTTATAAAAATGACAATTCCATTGTGTTTTTATTGTCTACCATATACATAGTCATATCAGTCTTCTACTCAAAATCTTTTAGTGATTTCCTTTCACCTATTGAGAAAAATTCAAACTCTCCTGCCATTCAAGGCCCAATCTCAGTTTGTCATTGTCTTATCTTTTAAATCTTACCCATTCCCTTTGAAATACTGTATTCTTAAGAAGAAATTTCAATTCAGTGGGTTCTTCACATCTCTCTCTGCCTGTAATATCTTCCTTCCTTTCTTTTCTGTAAATTAATTATAGAATGATAGAAGAACAATTATATTATTCTTTAAAGTCTGAGTAAGGGGTCCTTGTAGGCCTTCAGCCGAAAGCCAGATGACCACTTGTCAGGGTTGTTACAGAAGGGATTTCTGTTTCAAGTACAGGTTAAACCCCCTCTGACATCTCTCCCAACTCTAAGATGCATATGTCACTGTGAAAGGCTACATCCGCAGGCTGCTTTTGCTGTTCAGTCATTTCAGTCGGTCCAGCTTTTTGTGATTCCATTTGGAGTTTTCTTGGTAAAGATACTGGAGTGGTTTGCCAATTTCTTCTAGAGCTCATTTTACAGATAAGGAAACTGAGGCAAACTTTAGGATCCCACAGTTAGTAAGTGTCTGAGGTTGGCTTTAAACTCAGGAAGATGAGCCTTCCTGACTCCAGATCTGGCACTGTAACCACTAGCAGCCTCCTCAGGTATCCTTCTCTGCTTGCACCAGTGGGTGATGACCTTGGGTTTCACAATACCCTTTGTTTTCACACCTCCTTATGGAACTTATTTATCATTTTAGTCAGAGCTATCTATCTGAGTATGTGTCACCATCTACCATCTGTTAGATTGTAAATTTCTTGACTGTAAGGAAAGCATTTTACCCAAACTCTTGCATTTCTCCCAGGGCCTAGTTTAGTGCTGTGCTCAGAGTAGGCATTTAATGTTAGTTGAATTCAGAGTTGGATTCTAAGGCTTAATCTTACAAAGATAAACAAATTACTCTTTGCCCTCAGGAAGATTATAATCTAGTTGAGAAAAGGATGATGGGAGCATAAATCTAGAGCTAGCAGGGTCCTGAGAGCCAGTCATTCTTAGATGTGGTAAATGAGGCTTAGAAATTAAGAGACTCACACCCATGCAAAACTACTACAATAAATTAAAATTCAAAACATGCTGAATTAAGTGCTCCAGGAAAGACTCAGAGAATAAATTCTATCAGCATCTCAAGGAGGAAGTCATCACTCTAGGCTGGAGGACTAGGAAGAGACTTCATGGTCAGGTGAATTCACCTTTGAGGTATGGATAGTGTTTGGAATGCCATAAAAACAAACACAGAAATCCAAACCATTTCTAGAGGACAGTGACAGAGACCAGCTTAGAATTGTTTCAAGAGATAACCCAAGTAAGAGATGAGTTAGGGGTAGGTAGGCTTCCCAATAGTGAGAGCCCTGAGCATGAATTCAGGAAGATTCATTCATCTTCTTGAATTCAAATTCAATCTCAGATATTATTAGCCATGTGATTCTGGGCAGGTTATTTAACTTTGTTTCCCTCAGTTTCCTTATCTGAAAAATGAGCTAGAGAAAAAAAAATTGCAAACCATTTTAGTACCTTTGCCAAGAAAACCCCAAAATAGGCTCCCTAAAACTCAGATATAACTGAAATGATAGAGCCACCATGAAAAGGTGACAGGTTAGAAACATGGCATGGGGGTAGAATATGGAGGACTCTGAGAACCAATATGATGTAATAGGAAGTGTGCTATTTGGAGACCACTCCTGTATTTGCATCTTGCTTCTTACTTTACTTAGGTATGGGATCTCTCCAAGTCTCAATGGGGTTAATGACCGCTGGAGTACTTATCTTACAGGGCTTTGAGGCTCAAAAGAGACAATATATGTAAGGGATAAAGTTCAGTTGCTTTCAGTCATGTCTGACTCTCCATGACCCCATTTAGGGTTTTCTTGGCAAAGACCAAAAACCCAGGTGTGGTTTGCCATTTCCTTCTTCAACTCATTTTCCTGATGAAAACTGAGGCAAACAAGATTAAGTGATTTTTTCCAGGGTCCTAGTAAGTCCCACTAGCTGGTAGGGGTCTGAGACCAGATTTGGACCCAGGAAAGGATTCTTACTAACTCCTAGCTCAGCACTCTACCACTTTACCACCTAAATGCCTACTGTCATTGGTGAGAAAATACTTAAGACCAATATAGATTGACACTTTCTCTTCTCAATTTACAATCTTAAGGAATTGTTAGATTAGAGAACTGAGAGGCTATGTGGTTCTATGACTTGTCAGGGTCACATAATCAGTGGGTGTTGGCTCTGGGACTTGATTTCCAGTCTTTCTAGCTTGAGCCTGTTTGGGGTTTTTTGTTGTTTGTTTTGTTTTGTTTTTTGGGGGGAAGTTGTTTGTTTATTGAAGTTTTTTTTACCTTTTATTCTAAAAAAACTTATAAAGTAGTTGTTTCTAAAGCACTAAAGGGTTAAGAATTTAAGACTTCCTCCTACAGGCAAAAAGGAGGCCCTTAGGTTTTATGAAATGGATCCCAATAGAACTATGATTTGCCAGAGTGAACACAGCTTGCAAAGGAGTTTCAGGGCCTCCCCCATGGGTAACTTAGACACTTAGAGCCTGTAGCCACCAAAGCACTATATCAAGTTCTAATTCCTAATGCTGCCAGTACAGACTAGCCAAGACTCATAGCCAATATCCTGGTTATGCATGAAGCTGATTAGGAATTTTATTCTGCAGACAAAGCACTACTGAAGTACTTAGCCACCATTATTTATTGCCTGGGCTCCTGCTGTCACTGCCCTGTTATATATAGAGCACCATCCATCTCATCACCCAGATTCCTCAGGGTAAAAGGAAGAAGGAACCTCATTCAGAACATGTGCAGCAGGTCCTGAAGTAAGCTAACCACAGCACTGTGGTTTGCCAAAAACTTCAGTTCCATATGTTTCCTGAATGACAGGTCTGGAAGTTGGGGGAGGGAAAGGGAGAAACAAGGGAGGAAACTACAGTTCCTTCAAGAAGTTTGAAAAAGCATTAGGATATCAATCAACAAGCACTTAATATTTAGCACCTACTACGTGCCAGGCACTGAAAATTCAAAATAGTTCTGCACTCAAAGAGCACACAGGAGGATAGAGGGAGTTGAGGAGTGGAGGAAGGGTAAAAGAGAAAGAAAGGGGAAGGAGAAAGAAAGAAAGGTAGGAGAGAAGGAAGGGAGAAGAAAAGGAAGAGAAAGACAGAAAAGAGGAAGAGAGGAATGGGAGAGGGAAAGGAAGAGAAAGACAGAAAAGAGGAAGAGAGAGGAATGAAAGAGACAGAAGGAAGGAGAGAGGAAAAGGAAAAAAGAGAAAGACAGAAGAGAAGATAGAAGTGAAAGAAAAGAGAAAGAAGAGCTCAAGAAGAGAGAGGAAAGAGAGAAGGAAGAAAAGAGAAAGAATATGTACACAAATAAACATAGGAAACATACACAAAACAAATAAAGCTATTTAGAGAAAAGGGGCACTAAGGGCTGAAGCTTCAAGTAGGAGCTATCAGAAGTAAAGCAATTTTTTAAAGAGTTTTGGTTTAGGAGTGAGGCGGTAGAGAGAGAGGTTAATGAGTTATATAGATTTAGTGCTATACCATTCAAACTACAAAGGAATACTTTACAATTAAAAGCAAAACAAAAGAGTAACAATTCATTTGGATTTTTAAAAGGTCTAAAATATGGAATAAAATAGTCTTAACCGTACTTATGTGAGTCTTCTAAGTGGCTCAGTGGAGCATGCTGGACTGCAAGTCAGGAAGAATAGAATTAAATACAGTTTATTTATGTAGACATTTATGTGTGGGATAGTATTGCCCACAAAAACAATGAGACTTTAGAGTAAGAAAAAGCAAAAAGGAGTTTATTACTATCTCTTGAGAAAGGGCATCTCCCATCTGACAAGATATTTGTCTGTAAAAAGGAGTACAAAGTAAAAACTGCAAAACACAAGATTAAATACCCTGAACACAGATCCCATCCCTGCCTGGCCTTTTTTCCCCACTGTTTGAGGGAGTCGGGGGCTTACATTCTAATCACTGAAATCTAACCCAGAAACAAAAGAATGTAAGTCAATAATAATAAATTATTAATTTAAATTTCCCTAGAGAACTGATACAGAATTCAAAGCCATTGTCACTTTTAAAAGAAATACTTAAATGCTAATTAAGAAGTGGTGGGAAACAGAAAGGGACAAATGCCTGAAACTTTTAGCTATAGCTCTCAAAGTCAAATTTATATAGTTTAAGGCTCTATTCCCACTAGAGGGTCTTTTATCAATTAATTCCACACACTTAGTAGCTGTGTGACTGTGGCCAAAACACTCAATCTCTATTTAACTCAATTTCCTCATCTGAGAAATGGAATCTAAATCTCAGGATTGTTATGAGGATAAAATGAGGTAATATTTGTAAAACACATTGCAAAACTTAAAACACTATACAAATGCAAGCTAGTATTATTTTTAATTTTTATTATTCCCGAGTTCAAGCTGGGTAGGGAGTGGTATGTATCCAGAACACAGAAGAAGTTTCAACTCTGACCCCTACTAATTGTATGACCATGAGCCCCATTTTCCTACTCTGTAAAATGGATGCAATAGTTGTTCAAACTATGCATTTTGCTGTGAGCAAAGAAAGTACTTTGTAAACCTCAAAATCCCAGGAAAAAAGTAAATATTTTTTACCACTATTAACATGCTAAAGAGGCTGGAAGTAACAAGGCAAGATTGCACCTCACCTGTGACTTTTGGGACAAGAAATGAGAATTTACCATAAGTAGAAAAACTTCATCCAGGGCTTCTTAACTTTTTTCCTATCGTATCCTTACTCATTTCCAAATTGCACAGATACACTTCCATGTGTACCTCACCTGTATCTGGAAATTGGTAGCAGAATGGGGTTAAGGAGAAGCTAACCCCAATCCTTGTGGAGGTTTATGTGACCTTGAGCAATTCATTTAATCCATAATGAGCAAGCCACTTAAACCCTCATCTGTCTCTAAATATGGTCTCTATATAGGGACTATATTCTATCCATTCCTGTCTTTTAAAGCAAGGTGCTCACTCAGATGATTTTCAGAGCTCCAAGATCTGGAGATAAAATTCCTCAACTCCGATAAAAGAGGAAAACAGAAACACAGACCCCACCCCACCTCACCCCAGGATAAATAACTTACTTGTTCTGGAATGGGACCAGTTTATAGTGGATCACAAGGAGATTAGGAGCCTTATCCAGTCTGGTACAGGAGGCCAGCCCTAATCTGTATTTTAAAGATAGAGATATGAATTGCTGGAGCAAGAAAAAGCAGGAAGGAGAAGGTCTCTTTATGAATATACCACGTCCAGTCTAATCAACTGTCCCATTTACCTGTTGACATATTTTCCTGATGCCTCAGCCTAACCTTTAGAGCCCACCAGAAGCCCCACTTCCTCAAAAAAGTCTTCAAGGTCTATTCCAGCGTTCATTGATCTACCACCTCTCTCTCTCTCTCTGAGCTCCAAAAGGCATTTCTGTGTACCACACTATTAAGCACTTAATCATTTCCTGACTCGTGTTGTTGCCTGGGCAAGGGATGCTCAGGATTTATCAATAAATTTAGCCAGCCTCCAACTATCTGTCAGGCCCTGCACAGGGCTGAGCGGGAGGAGCAGAATCACAGAATCTCTGAATATCAGAGAGGAAGGCAGCTAAGAGCCAGCTCATCCAGTCCAGCCCTCGGTAAACCTAAGAGGGCTATAGAAATGGGAAATGTTATTATAGTTGTGTTTATTGTTTATCTATACCTGCAGTGCTCTCAGTCCTCTTCTTCCTCTCAAGTGCCCAAATCAGGTACCAAGCTACTTACACCTGGACTGCACTGGGAGAAGATCAAGGACCAAACACAAATTATAGATTTCAAGTCAAGGAGGACCTGGTGAGCTGGTAAATGTTTAACAACCAGCTCTGGGAGAGAGTGGGGAAGGAAGAGGAATATGTATCTATACACACTCTAGTTTAATTTGCATTATTAAAATTCTCTCCATCATTTTCTTCAGTCTTAAACAATCAAAAATGCAACTAATCAAGTTCTTATTTGAAGCATTTGTAGTATCTAAAGTAGAAATGTTAAATTGTGGGATTTTAATAATCTGGGAGAGCCAGAGCCAATTCAAGCACATCCTCTGAAGTCTTCTAACCCAACCCTGTCATTTTTCAGATGAAGAAAGTAAAGACAAGGTGGCCAAGTAAAGACTAAAATTCTTTTTTTTTTTAAATTTTAAATGGTATTTTATTTTCCCAAATATATGAAAAGATAGTTTTCAACATTCACCTTCACAAAATCTTATGCTCAAAATTTTTCTCCCTCTCCTTTTCCTCCCCCCTCCTTAAGGCAGCAAGCAACATGATGATATAGGTTAAATGTGTGCTATTCTTCTAAAGATATTTCCATATTTGTCATACAAAGCCTAAACTTCTAAGGCCAGATAAGTTAGGTAAGTCACACAAGGGGTGTCAGGGAATGGAAACTAACCATGGTTCTCCTAATCCAGCACTTTTTCCAATGTACCTTGGGCTTTTTTTTTTTTTTTTTTTTTTTTTTTTTTTTTTTTCAGATTTTCCAGGGCTCTGCATTAACCTTATCCTTTCATTCTCAGGGAGTTTGATTTTTTTTTTTTAAATTAAAGCTTTTTATTTACAAAGCACATGCATGGGTAATTTTTCCAACATTGACCCTTGAATAACCTTTTGTTGCAAATTTTCCCCTTCTTCCCCCCCACCCTCTTCCCATCTGACAGGTAGTCCAATACATGTTAAATATGTTGAAATACATGTTAGATCCAATATGTGTATACATATTTATACAGTTATCTGGTTGTGCAAAAAAAAATCAGATCAAGAAGGAAGAAAAAGAAAAACTGAGGAAAAAAATGCTAGCAGATAACAGAGAGAATGAGAATTCTATGTTGTGTTCCATCCTCTTCCCCATAGTTCTCTCTCTGGGTGTAGATGGCTTTCTTCATCATTGCACAAGTGAAACTGGTTTGAATCATTGAAGAGAGCCAAGTCTGTCAGAATTGATCATCTTATAGTCTTGTTGTTTCCATGTACAACGATCTCCTGGTTCTGCTCATTTCATTTCGTATTAGTTCATAGAGGTCCAGATTATTTTTTATAGAACAATAATATTCCATAACATTCATATATCACAATTTATTCAGCCATTCTCCAACTGATGGGCATCCACTCAGTTCCAGTTTCTGACCACTACAAAAAGGGCTGCCACAAACACTTTTGCATACGTGGGTCTCTTTCCCTCCTTTAAGATCTCTTTGGGATACAGGCCCAGTAGAAACACTGCTGGATCAGTTTCATAACTTTTTGAACATAGCTCCAAATTGCTCTCTAGCATGGTTGGATCTGTTTATAATTCCACCAACAATGTATCAGTGTTTCCCACATCCCTTTCAACATTCATTATTATCTGTTCCTGTCATCTTAGTCAATCTGACAGGTGTGTTGTGGTATCTCAGAGTTATCTTAATTTGCATTTCTCTGATCAATAGTGATTTGAAGCACCTTTTCATGTGGCTATGGTTTCAATTTCTTCATCTGAAAATTGTTCATGTCCTTTGACCAAATTACCAATTGGAGAATGGCTTGAACTATTATAAATTTGAGTCAATTCTCTATATATTTTAGAAATGAGGCCTTTATCAGATCCTTTCGATGTAAAAATGTTTTCCTAGTTTATTGCTTCCCTCCTAATTTAGTCTGCATTCATTTTGTTTGTACAAAAACTTTTTCACTTAATATAATCAAAATTATCTATTTTGTGATCAATAATGATGACTAGTTCTTCTTTGGTCACAAAGAGAGAGTTTGATTTGAATTTGAATTGTAAATTATTTCAGTATCCTTCAGAGGACCTGTAACCTCATTGATAGAGGCACTGAACCACCTTGTTCTCCAGTTCTCCTAGGAGGACCTTCCTTCTGCCCCAACTATTGTTTATTTTTGCCACTCGACATTCACCCTGAGGTACCATTTTGTTTTCTTTATGGAGGAAATCTGGCGTGCTTGGAATTTTCTGAATTACTCTACCATCTTCCCAGAATCCTCTCCCAAACTATCTTCCTACTCTAAAGCTCTGAGTATATAAATTGAATTAGATTTTATTTTAGTGGCTGGATTTAAGTCCCACCTCTGTCTATATACATACTCATACATACACCTACATATATGTACACATATTTATACTTATATCAATATTGTATTATTTCTATACATACACATGTATGTATGGGAGGTATGGGAAAGGAGAGGAGGCCAATCATTTTTTAATACTGAGGAGTAATAGTCGTAGTGCTATACTAGTATAAATGTAATATTAAAAGACCTAGAGGAGACCTCCAACATGTTGGAAAGATCCCTCTTATGTGGTTTATAAAGGAAATCAAAGTTACACATGAAAAAAATGCATGGATAGGTTTCTGCTCAATAGGAGAGATTATTCGTATCAGTAAGGTCCTTTTACTGATATAAATTTAAATATGGCCACAGTTTCTTAATACAAGACAATTGTGGAGAATGATAGCCAAAAAGAATGCAGTGAGAGGAGAAGTAAGAGGAGAAGTACTCAAAATGATGGAGATGACATTTCCACTGTTCTCTGATGTGACCAAGTAATATCTACATTACTGTTCTCTGCCATGGGTACCATATTTTAAGAGGAGTTCATTGATAAGTTGTGTGTCCAAAGGAAGGCAACCAAATTCCTCCAGATCACATTATCAGAGAATCAACCTAAGAAACTGGAAATGGTTAGCCCAAAAAGAAAAATCTTAGCTATCTTCCAGTGTTCAAAGATTATCATCTAGAAAAGAGATTTTATAGATTAGATCCCAGCAAGCAGTGAATGGACATTGCAAAAACTTGGTGTAAAAAAATTTCAAATTATAACCATTATCCAAAATAATAACAATTATCTAGAATGAGCTGTCCTGGCTTCCTTCTCATCAGAAGTCATCATCTACCCAAGTAGAGGCTGGGTGACAATTTATCAACTATTTCTAGGGGCATCTAGATGGTGCAGTGGATGGGGCACTCATTTGTAAAGTCAGGAAGATCTGAGTTCAAATCCAGACTCAGACAATATTTACTGGCTGTGTGATCCTAGACAAATCACTTAACCCTAATTGTCTTGCAAAAAAGAAAAAAAGAGTTTCTTATTTACATTCGGATTAGACTACATAGACCTTGTGAGCTTTCTTCCAACTCTGATTCTGTGGAGGGAGATTTTTTTCTGTTCCCATAAAATTAATAAAGTTAATATGTTCTCAGGATATTAATAATGGATCTTATTTAAAGCATTGAGCCCCCTCCATCTTGAAGATGCCCTGCCTTCTACCATCTTATCCTCCACCTCCCCAAATCATCCTATGAGGATTCAGATCACTTCTTTCTCTATTTGTACCAGCAAGAAAATAACATAACAATGCAGATTGGGGATTTCTCTGTTATTTGAACCTTGCTTTAGCATCTCTTGCCTCTAACACTCCCCATTTCTATTTGTGATCGTTTCCAAAAAAGTATAATTAACCATTACCACTACCACTCTTAATGTCAAATTGAAAGAACCAAGCCAAGACTGATTTAACTTTGAATTGTTCTAAGGTCATAAGTAAGTTAGGGGTATGCTAGTAATTAGATCTGGGGGTGGGGTGGGAGTGGGAACAGGAAGGGAATATGTGCATGACACATTTTTAAGTTTAATATTCATTATTAATGTTTTCTCTCTTGTTTTCTTAAGTCTAAATAATCAACAAAATAATAACACAAAATTTTATTTGTATCAATTACTGAATTTGAGAGTATAAATGCTGAAAATTCAACCATTAGCTTTCAGGAGTTAGTATGAGCTGGCTCCAATACACCACCAAACTAATCCCTGTTCCCCTTCCTCAAATGTATAAATTGTTCATTTGGAAAATAGAATCCTTCCCTCCTCTGTGTCCTTACAGCCTAATGCTCTAAACAATCCTACGTTTATACAATGCTTCAAGATTTCGAGTAGATGAAACTATACCAATTGCATCAAGCCTAGGAATAACTATAAAATTTCCTGAATAAATCTCATTAAGAAATTGACCTAATGACACACAGAAAAAAATCAAATGAATGAAGATCAACTATTATCCTGATGTGTTTTAGCTTTGGGACCATTGGTAATTACTTAATCTCTATGTGTTTCTCCACAAGTGCAAAACTTCCAAGAATAGCTGAACCAGATTAAAACACAATTGAGAAATGTTTAACAAAATAAACAAAAATTCAGTATGGCATAGGTAATTCTAATTTGTGACTTTTTAAGTCAATCTATGGCCCATTTAAGGGTGATACCATGGTCCAGACCACAATATGCTGCCTGTAGAGCTAATCAATCCTTGTATATGTCTTCCCTGAAAAAGGACAATGAGCTAAGTCCAGAATTAAAAAGGAGAAGGAACCAGATTGCTGTTGGAAAATAACAAAGTTCTTTTAATGACTTCAAGACTCTCCACAAAACAAAGACCCATCATTTTAAAACCAATATTTTTCCAGTGTTGTATGGCTGTGAATCATGGAATACTACAGCCTCTGAAAAATGGAAATTGAGGATTAACCAGAGAACAGTGGAAAAGCACATAGTAGCCATTGTTAGGATATCGTGAATGAATGTAGTGGGAGTTGAATTGGAATTCACAGCCTAGGGACCATACATAAAATAGGCCCATAAAGGTCATCCCAGACAGTATCCCACTGGACATGTCCAGTCTTGGGATATCTCTTTAGTCACCTATTCTGAGGAAAGGAAACACAAAGAAGAAAAGGCTGCTTAAAACCCCAAGGCCCAGGCTCAAATCTTCACAGGGAAGCAATTATTATAGAGTAAGGAAAAGAATGACCCCTTCTTGGAGTCTTTCCCAAGATAGACTAAAATAGTCTAGATAAAATATGCAGCCAAGAAGAGAAGAAAGAGGAAGAGGTGAGCCTTGTCCAGTCAATGGTGTCTGAATCTTGTGCCCCCATTTGGAGTTTTCTTGGCAAGATGAATCTTCCTGACTTCAAGTCCAGTGCTCTATCCACTTCACCAAGTAGTTGGATGAATCATTTTGTGATGATCTTTAAATTCTTTTTAAGTTGCACTCCTGTCTCTCTGGAATTTCTCTTCCATTCTATCAAGTAAGATGCATCAAACGCATGACCCTTGTGCCATATGTGGCCCACAACACTCCTGAATACAGCCCTACACCAGCCTGAAATGTAGTTGTTATCTGATTTTAAAGGGTTGATATATTGATTTAAAAAAAAGAAATATTTAAACATGTGGTTTTCTAAGTCAATATATGGCCCACAGGGATCCTTAGGGATGATTTAGTGGTCTCTGTTTCTATTTGAGTCTGCCACCATTGATCTAATATGTTCTACTCATTTTACTAATGAAGAAACTGTGGTCTCCAAAGTATAAACGACTCAATTTGACATTTGTTCAACAAATATTTATCAAGCCCCTACTATTCCCTGTGCTATTTGCCAGGGGTACAAAGATAAATAATGATTTGCTCATGATCACACAGTAAGAAGAGACAAGAGGACATATTTGCCTTCAATGTCAGTAGGACAGAAATCATACTCAAACACCCCTAGTTTCCCTAAGAAATTCATTAGAGACTGATTCTCATAATGATCCAGAATATTTTCCAAACTCTTCGGTAACTTCTTAGGGTGGACTCACCCACTAGGGTACGTCACAGAGATTACACTTCATCAGTACCCTCTGATGCCTTTACCCTTCTGACTGGAGGTATGGAGAACAGAGCAAAAAACTTCCAAAGCCACCACCGAGAGAGGGTTAAGAAGCCCAGTGAATTCTCCATTTTCCACTAGTTATTTTCTTTGGATTCCACTCTATCCTTATTGAGGCTGAAGTCTTTGCCCCATCCTTTTCACCTTCCTTTCTGTGGATTGTCTTCCCCTATTTGATTGTAAATTCCTTGAGAGCAAGGACTATGTCTCTTTTTTCTTTTTTATTTATATCCTCTGCATTTAGTGCCAGGCACATACTAAATACTTAATAAATGTTTATTGTGTTACATTATATTGTGTTGCATTTGCAGTTTGTGAAATTTCTCATTTCACATCGGTGCACCTTTTTAAACCATCTCCTGTGAGGCAGACATGACAATAAGAACTCACCTTTCTCTAACTTTAAGGAGCTTACATTCTAATGGGAAGAGAGGAGAGAAATACAACATGTAGAAAAATATTTCAAGGAGTGGGAAGAACTAATAATAGGGGAATCAGGAGACAGCACCCAAGTTTGATCCTTAAAGCTAAAGGCTCTGAAAGATGGAAAAGGAAGGCTGTATGCAGATATATACATATAAACACATGCAGAGCTTCTTAAATTTTTTCCACTCCTCACTCCTTTTCAATAAATTGTTATATGAACAATAGAGAATTGTTATATGTATCAGTATATAAAATAGATATACAAATCAAACATTTACTATAATGAATCATAATTTTGTGGATTCCCCCCCACATTCAGTTATAAGATTCGTGAGCCATAGTTTAAGAGGCTGGGACCTAGGATAAAATCTTCATACAAAGACAAAGAGATGGGAGATGGCATGTTGACTTTAGAGAACAGCTAGGACATTTTGGCTATCACAGAGAACACAATTATGAAAACAATATTGATAAAGTCTGGAAAGAGAAGTGGGAGGTAAATTATGGAAGACTTTAAATACCAGATTGAGAAGTCTATATTTTATCTTGAGAACCATCAGGAGTTACTAAGAAATTTAGAGGATGGGAGTAAAATAGTCAGACATGTGTCAGGAATATTAATTTGTTAGCTATGTAGAATTTGAAAAGGAAAGGGGTGAAAATAGGAAGACCAATTAGGAAACTTGCAATAGTCCAGGTGAGAGATAATTAGGGTCTAAACTAGGGTGATAGTTGTCTGTATGAGTGGAAAGAAGGGGCCAGATGTGAAAAATATTGTGGAGGCAGAATCAACAACACTTGGCAACTGATTGGATGTAATGGGGGGCGTCACAGTCAGGGTTGACTCCCAGGTGAGGGACCTGGATATTTGAAATGATTGTGAATCCCTCTCCTAAGAGAAGGCAGTTTGGAGGAGGTACGGGTTTGGGGACACATCTCTCTGGAGGAATCACGTTCAATATTTGGTGTGCAGAATCCATTAATTGGTCTTAAAAATACCTTTCAAGATTTTAATTAGTTTTAATTTTGTGAAGTCTGGTGAATGAATCTGTGTTTGCTGTGCTCATGCCCTTTGTGATTTTAAATCCCTTGATCCCACTGCCTTCTGGCTTTCATCTTTCTAGACTGGAGCAGGCTGCTTCTTCTCTGTCCTGTGTGGGTGGGCCGGTAGTCAAGGGGAGGTGGGCAGTCTTGGGATGTAGAGTTGGGTCCTGTGTGGGTGCTTTTGGCTCAGACCTTGAGCATTTGCAGACAGCTTTGCTTAGTTAAACATTTCAAACAAAAGGCTTATTTTGAATACCTGGTCTTCCAGCCCCCACACTATTTCTCTCTCTAGTCACACAGAACGGGATTTATGGGAGCACAGCCTGACTTGAAAAGCTTCTTTAGAAAATAATATCAGCACCTTCAGGAATGGCAGAAATAGAGCTCAGCTCTGGACCTGCATCACTGACCAGGAACAGGGCATATAGGTTCTCTCAACCTCCTGCTATTCTCGATAATCAGGAGAATGGGGGTGGCAAATGGACAGTCACTAATCATCTTTAGGATGGTTCCAAAGGTCACTAATTTAGGCAAATATATGACAGATCAATACTTAGGGAAACATTGATGATTCACTCATCATGGATTGTTTAGCAAATAACCCCAAGCCACCTCCCAGTGCTAACCCATACATTGGCTTCCCAACTCAATGGTTTTCATAAAATCTTAGGATCACAGACCTAGAGCAAGAAGGAACCTCAAAGTCCACTCTGGGAGTCCAAATCCCTCATTTTACAAATAAGTACTATGATGTTCAGGGAGATCAAGGTAATATTAAGCATTTATCAAGTACCTTCTCTGTTCCAGGCACTGTTCTAAGGGTTTTGGCTACAAAACAAACAAAAAAACAGTTCCAACTCTAGGGAGCTCACAATCTAAGGGGAGAGACAACATGCAAATCCCTATGTATGAATAAGATACATTAGAGATAAATTAGAGACAATCAACAGAAGAAGGGGACTAGAATTATAGGGGACTTAGAAAAATGGGATTTTAGCTGGCTCTTAGGGATGGCCAGCAGGAGAGAAAAGAAGAAAGAGCATTCCAGGCATGGGACTCAAGCAATGAAAACTGAAGGCCCTGTCTACAGTTACTAATCATCAGAGGTGGGATTTGAACCCAGGTCTTTTGATTTCAGAACCAATATTCTTTCTACTGTAACATAATGCCTCTCTTTGGGGAGTGTAACTCTTTACAGAGAACTGGAAATACCCCCAATTTCCTGGGTCCAATGGCTCCCTGATTTGCTTTCTTAAGTCTAGGTAGCCTTAGAACAACTGAAATCAGTAATCAATCAACATTTATTAAGCACCTACTATGTAAAAAGCAGTTATTTTGTAAATGGGCTTACAAAGAAAAGCAAAAACTGTTATCTGCTCTCAAGGAATTCACAGTCTAATGAAAGTGACTTAGAAGTGATGTTTAAAGATATCCCGTAGCTGTATCAGATCTAAAATTATATTATAAAGCAATGGAATGCAAAACCATTTGGTACTGGCTAAGAAACAGAGTAGTTGGGGGCAGCTAGGTGGTGGGTGGATAGAATACCAGCCCTGAAGTCAGGAGGACCTGAGTTCAAATCTGGCCTCAGACACTTAACATTCCCTGGCTGTGTGACCCTGGGCAAGTCACTTAACCCCAATTGCTTCAGTAAAAAGCAAAAAAAAGAAAGAAGAAACAAAATAGTAGATCAGTGGAATAGGTTAGGTTCACAAGACACAACAGTCAATGACTGTAGTAATCTAATGTTTGACAAATCCAAAGACCCCAGATTCTGGGATAAGAATTCACTATTTGACAAAAATCACTGGAAAACTAGCCATTGACCAACACTTAACACCTTATACCAAGTCGAAACAGATTCATCATTTAGACATAAAGAGTGATACTATAAGCAAATTAGAAGAACAATGGAAAGTCTACCTCTCAGATCTGTAGAGAAGGAAGGAATTTATGGCCAAAGAAGAACTAGAGTACAATATGAAATGTAAAATGGATAATTTTGATTATATTAAACTAAAAAGGTTTTGTACAAACAAACCGACAAAGACAAGATTAGAAGGGAAGTAGAAAACTTTACATCCAAAGGTTCTGATAAAGGCCTCATTTTAAAAACATAGAGAGAATTGACTCAATTTTATAATAGTTCAAGCCATTTTCCAATTGATAAATGGTCAAAGGATATGAACAGACAATTTTCAGATAAGGAAATTAAAACCATTTCTAATCACATGAAAAGGTGTTCTAGATCACTATTAATCAGAGAAATGCAAAGTAAGACAACTCTGAGATACCACTACTCTCAGATTTGCTAAGATGACAGGAAAAAATAATTATAAATGCTGAAGGAGCTGTGAGAAAACTGTGGCACTAATACATTGTTGGTGGAGTTGTGAACTGATCCAACCATTCTGGGGAGCAATTTGCCCAAAAGGCTATAAAACTGTACATACCCTTTGACCTAACAGTATCTCTACTGGGGTTATCTCCCAAAGAGAACATAAAGGAGGGAAAGGGACCCATATGATTGTGGTAGCCCTCTTTGTAGTGACAAGAAACTGGAAACTGAGTGAATGCCCATCAGTTGGAGAACAAGTTATTCTAAATTAATGTTATAGAATATTATGGTTCTGTAAGAAATGACCAGCAGGATGATTTCAGAAAGGCCTGGGGAGACTTACATGAACTGATGCTGAGTGAAATGAGCAGAACCAGGAAATCATTATACACGGCAACAAGATTATGTGATGATCAACTCTGATGGATGTTTCTTTTCAACAATGAGATGATTCAGGCCAGTTCCAGTGATTTTGTGATGAAGAGAGCCATCTACACCCAGAGAGAGGACTATGGGACTAAATGTGGATCACAACATAGTTTTTTCACCTTTTTTTGTTGTTTGCTTGCTTTTTGTTTTTTCTCAATTTTTTTTTCTTTTTGATCTGATTTTTCTTGTGAAGCATTATAAATGTGGAAATACGTATAGACAAATTATACATGTTTAACATATATTAGATTACTTGCTGTCTGGGAGAGGGTGTGAGGTAAGGGAGGGAGAAAGCACAAGGTTTTGCAGAAGTGAGTGCTGAAATCTATTTTTATATGTACATTGAAAATAAAAAGCTATTAATTTAAAAAAACAAAATAAAATAAATTATGAAAAAATTAAAATAAAGATATCTTGGCTTTTTCCCACTTTGTTTGTCCAGTGCTTTTTTCTCACTCTAATCACTCCCATCCAAACCAGTTTGAACTTCCTTTAACTCCTTAGACTGCTAGCTCCTTCCTCTTCAGGAAGAACATTTCCAGGACCCATGTGGAGAAGCTCGGTGAGGAGGAGGTGGTAGCCTGGCTTTTGGCCTTATTCTCTAAATTGGGCAGATGCTTATATTCCATGCTCATAGGAAGGAGATTATTGATTTTGGGAGCATTCCCTGGGTGTTCTCCAGGATCTAGAGAAGTACTATTCAAACAAAGTACTTTGTTCTTGGCAGTTAAAAATATGCCAGCCAAGGGTAGGAACAGTGGAAAGACTGTCCCACTAAGAGGAAAAGGACCACCAGGTGGGTCCTGAACTCCAGAACTGTAAGGAGACCCAGAATATAGACCCTGGCATGTGCCAGATGAAACAGCAGCCTCTAGGGATGGGCCCTTGAGAGCATCTTATTAAATTCTATCCCTAATCCATGAGCCCATTGTGCTTTGGGATGGGGGGGAGGGGGAGGATGCTGGGAATTAGCCAGCTTCATGGGTATCCTTTCCTAACATCTTTTCCCCTCCATTCTGTAATACAGTGTTTTCGCCTGTCTTCCCTACTTTTCATCCTTCCCTCTGGGCCAGCCTTGTCCATAAGTATAATAGGAGGCTGCCTGTGTGGTCTTACTTCTGGTAAGGTAGGAAGAACCTCCTTCCAAAACAAACAAAACTATCCTCCAACTTATGTTTAATATTTATTTAAGTGGACAGAACACTAGGTCTAAAATTAACAAAATATGAATTCAAATCTAGTCTCAGATAATTAATTATTTAGCTGTATGAACCTGAGCGTCACAAAACTTTTTTCTCAGTTTCCTCAGCTCTAAAATGGGGATAGCAATAGCTCTCACAATAAGACTCACAAAGAGTCAGACATGACTAAAAAATGACTAAACAACAATGTATAAAACATAGTATAAATACAAAAATCTATCAATTTTTGCCTTTGAGGAGTTTACATTCTATTATAGAACCAAACTAAAACTGGGAAATAAATGTAATAAATGCATATCTGCTCTGCTTATCTCATAGGTTCTTTTGAGGCTGAAATTTGATATTTAAATTATAAAGCTCTTTTCATGTATTAAATATATTTGTTACTAACAATTCTCTCACCTTACTTTCTTGCTATTCCATAAAATATACCATCAAAACATGCTTTGGAAGTTGAAAGGCACGAACCATCTGAATGTTATCCAATATCATCGCACTTTTAGCAAACAAGGAAAATCAGGAGAAAATCCAATGTACTACCTCCCCTCCAGAAAGCCTGGGCAATCAGCCTGGACTTACTCAAATTGGACTTTGGACTGTTTACCCAAGTTAGGCTAACACCTCCGCTTTCTGGGAAATGATACCATGGCAAAGGTCAGGGTTGTAGCCAGATAACAGGGCCAGATGTTGAAAGTTCCTGGGATTCAGAATAGCCCAGAGAAGGGGAAGGCTTGTCAGGGTAGAAGAAGATGATTACAACCAGAGACACTTGTATAGATGTGTTTTAAAGTTCACAAAACTCTTTATCATAAGCATATGTGAGACTCACAATGCTATAAATGAGGTTGGCCATTTTATAAATGAAAACAATGTTCATGGTCACACAAGTAAGAAATACTTGAAGCAATATTACATTTCAGATCTTAGCCATATGAAAAAATGCTCCAAATTACTAATAATTAGAAAAATGCAAATCAAAGCAACTCTGATTTTTTTTCTTCACACCCATAAGATAGGAAAGTTAACTCAGAAAAGGAAAATGAGGGATGCTGGATCTGATGTGAGATATGCATCTGAATATACTATTGATGTGTATGGATGAATACGCAATAAGTTGATTCAGACATTCTGGAAAGCAATTTGTAACTATGCCCTATAAGTCATTGAACTGTGCATACCCTTTGATCCTGCAATACAATACTAAGCATATATTTCAAAGATATCAGATAAAAAAGGAAAAGATCCATATATACAAATATAATATCATATATGTAACATATATATAATCATTTTATATGTGAGGGGGGTATATATCAGATCTTTTGGCAGTAGCAAAACAAAACAGGAAATGCAGAGGAAACTCATCCATTGGAGAATGGTTTAACAAAATATAGTACATTAATGGATGCTTATAATTCAATAAGAAATGATAAAAGGATGGTTTTAGAGAAACTTGGGAAGTCTTGTAAGAATGAAGTGAGCAGAACCAGGAGAGTAACTTAAACAATAACAACAACAAAGTAAAAAAAAAAAAAATCTACTGCAAAAGATTTAAAAATTTTGATCACCACAAGGATTAATCATGACTTCAGAAGACAAACCATAAAAATATTTCCCACTTTGTAACCGAGGTGGAATCAATATGGATTCAATATGTAGAATGAGACAGTTGTTTAGGCCTGGCCAATGAGAGAATTTGTTTTGCTTGACTGAACATTTTTATTCCAAGAGGGTTTTTTTCCTTCTTTTACTACAGAAAGGGAATAAGAAGCAGAGAAAATAAATGCTTATTAATTGGAAAAGTTGAATTAAAAAAAAAAAAAGCACAGATATCCTTGACACCAAATCAGACACTAGGAACTCTGGACACTAAGGAATTCTCAGAATCCCCAGAACCACATTCTCTCAGTATGCTTTTCTCCAAAGCAATTTCTTCCAACCAATTGAGACCAAGAACTTATAGGGGCAGCAAAGATAAGGCTTAAAAAAAGCAGTTCTGAAAAATATGGCTATTGAGCTTTTCTCTCTGAGACCTGTGTGAAGACTAGTATAAGGGCTATTTCCCTGATTCTACTATGTACACCAGGACCTGTTAGCTTTAGGAGAAGTAGCAGGGGAGAAGGTAGAATGGGAAAAGGTAGAAAAAATACGTATTACTGTTCTCAAAAAACCTTCATATATCAAAGACTGAATCAAATAAAAGAATTCTTCCTCATTCATCAGTTCAGAATTAATTCAACACAGCCTTACTACAACCACTTTGTATAATGCATTTAAAATAGATTTAGCCTTAAAAAAAAAAAAAAGTAAAGAACATATATCCTGCAGAGAATAAGGTTTGCCTGTGTATGAAAATCCAAATTCATAAAAGAAATCTATTGGGCATATCTTCGCTTCCAAAAGGATTCTTTTAAACTAGGGATATCACAGTGCATTTAAAATATGGCTTGATTTTCACTTAACTTTTAAGCAATATATTCATCATATAAATCAAGGCACACTTGCAGTAAGGCACCCTCTCTTATTTGATGGGGAAAAGGAACAGGGACAAAAGAGGTCAAAATGAGGCACTGTAGGCCCTCTAGTTACCCTCAGTTAACCAGTCAATCAACAAGCATTCACTAGAGAGCTCATCTTTGGTGTTGGCCACTGTGGGAGGTTTTGGGGGTTGGTTTGGTTTTCAGTCTCTAATGCAGCTCTGCAATTTGCCTCTAGTCTTCTAGTCTTAGATAGTATCCTGGGATACTGAGAGGCTAAGTGACTTATAGCTGGTGAGTCAGAGGCGACACTTAAATTTTGCTCTTCGGGACTCCCAGGCTATCTCCATCCACTATAACAGGCTAATGTGGAAGATGTGGGAAAGCCCGCCAGACTCTAGGAGTGTGTAATATAACTGATAAATTGAAACAAAATAGAAAAGTTACCCAGCAGTAAAAAGCAGAACATGCTAAACATCAATGGATTGTTACAAATAATAATCATTATGGTGTAGAGAAGGAAGAGTAAAAGGGTACTAACTATAAAAAGAAATGTATTAATCATTTGTGAAATGCTTATAAATCACAGATCATAGAATTTTAAAGCTGAAAGAGACTTTAAACATTGTCCAATTCATCCTGTCTAGTTAATGGATGAAAAAAATGAGACACAAATAGACTGAGAAACCTAACCCAAGCAACCCATCTAGGGAGTTGCAAAGTTAGAATTAGGTCTGGTCTTTTCCATCTTTTCCTTCTATTTCACCCAGAAATATATTCAATTTACTTAACCATACAAGAAAACTCCCTTTCTGAGTGACTTGGTTAAAATGCTTTAAATGAATGAGGCATCTTATTTTATTCTCTATATCTTCTCCCAGGTTTCAGATAATCAATTCCTCCATCTTTTTTCTAAGTTGGTATGCTAGGAGGAAGAAGGGGGAAATGGAGTGAAATGTTTCTTAAGAAAAGCACAAAGTTCTCCTTATAACCTAAAAAAATTTATTCTAGTTCCAACATAAAAATATGGAACAAAGAGAAAAAAGTACAATTGTCCAATCTCACCCCTTCAGAGGGCAATGAACCATTTGTTTAGTGGCCTGTGGAGTAATGTGCACATCTGACATCTGATCCCAAGAGAGGAAATTGCCCTACTGCCCCTGGCAACTACTATCTAGTCATGAGACCTTTTCCAGGCTGTCTTGCAGGAATTATCCCTCTAGGCAGGCACGGTTCTACTGTCATGCAAGGGACATAGAAAAGGAGAGAAATGATTAAAATTCACTTATTTACATACCTTTTTCTTGCTGTCCTATTCTATCAGCTGTGTGTGTGTGTGTGTGTGTGTGTGTGTGGTGTTCTACTGATACATATGAAGGTGCAATATGTCTTTGAACATAATGTGCTTCACTAAACTGACAGCTACTGATAATTATTTGCCATGCTTTATTTTTCCCTTCCTTTTTCTTCCTTCCTTCCTCTTCTTTTACTTTTCTTTTCTTTTCTACCTTTCTTTTACTCTATCTCCTAACTTCAGATTTTCACTGATTTTTTCCCATACTTAGAATGTTTTTCCTCCTCATCCTTACTTTCTGACTTTTCTTCAAGTCTCAGCTGAAATTCTACCTTCTATAGGAAGCCTTTCCTGCTCCCCCTTATTCTACTACCTTCTGTTGATTATCTCAAATTTATCCTGTATATTGCTTGTTTGTAAACAGTTGTTTATTGTAATGGGCTGAGGCTCAAGTTGATGCACTGAGGTCCCAAGCACATGAGGCTAAATAGTAATTGGACCATACTCTATTAATATATATGCTTGGAGAAAGAATGGCCCCCACCCACTCTTTGTGCAAGTCCTGATGTGTTGTATAGGAAATGATGTTTTTGGTGGGTGGAGGCAGGGGAATGGAAAGGGAAGCAGAAAGAGAGACTGCTGGCTGATGTCGTCACAGCTGCTCGCATTGCTATCTCGACCGCCCTTCACCTCCGATCCCCCTCTGCTAGCTGGCTTCCTGTCGCATCTGCACATATTGCTTTCTTCCCCTCTACTGAGAATAAAGATTGAAGATTTCCCCTTAACCTGAATTTCTGACTCCGGCTGATTTTAAATACGCAATCATCACAGTTTATATGGTGTCTCTCCCATTATAAAATGAGCTCCTTGAAAACATATCCTATCTTTTTACCTCTCTTTAAATCTCCATATATCTCCAGTACAGGCATTTAATGAATATTATTGATTCTTTTCTTCTTTTCCTTTTCCTTTCTTTCTCTCTTTTTTATTTCTATGTTTTTTCCATCTGCCTCTCTCAATTTCTTTATCATTTCCCTCCTCCAAATTCATCTACTGTTCACCCCTTTAAACAATGTGATGGAAAGGACATTGGATTTTTTAATAAGAACTAGGTTTTAACACTAGCTTTGTGTGATCATGATCAAATCATTTCTCACATAAGCAAAATGTGGGAATTGGCTTAAAATTCTCTCTAATGCCTTTTTCAACTTCTAATCAGGCAACAATAAACAAGTATTTATTAAGGGTTTACTATATGCTAGGTACTATGATAAATGATAGGAATACAGAAAAAGGAAAAGCTATTCCCTGCCATCAAAGTTCTCACTGGGAAGATAGCATAAAAATAGTTATATACAAACCAGATATAGAGAGGATAAACTGGGAATGATCAACAGAAGGAGGTATGATCATTAAAGGAACTTAGATTTCTTTTTTCTTTTCTTCTTCTTCTTCTTCTTCTTCTTCTTCTTCTGCTGCTGCTGCTGCTGCTGCTGCTGCAGCGATGGCAGCTGCGGCAATTGGAGTTAAGCAACTTGCCCAAGGTCACACAGCTAGGAAGTGTTAAGTGCCTGAGATCAGATTTGAACTCAGGTCTTCCTGACTTCAGGGCTGGTGTTCTATTCATTGCATCACCTAGTTGCCCCTTAGAAATATTTCTTATAAAAATAGATCAGGTTTTTATTTTTATATAGCATTTTTGCATATTTTATATATCACCAACAAAGTCTTATTTATTTAACTTATAGGCAGAGTACATCATGCAAAATGTTAGACTGGATGAATCAAAAGCTGTTGGGAAGAAGTTTCAACAGTCTCAGATATGCAGATGCTAACACTCTGGTAGCAAAAAGTGAAGAACAATTAAGAAATCCCTTGATAAGAGTGAAAAAGGGAAAGTGTAAAAGCTGGCTTGAATCTTAACATCAAAAAAACTAAGATCTTGGCAACTGATCCCATCACTTTCTGGCAAATAAAAGGAAAAGAAATGGAAACAGTATCAGATTTTATATTCTTGGGCTCAAAGATCACTGCAACTAGTGACTACATCCTTGAAATTAAAAGATATTTGCTCCTTGGAAAGAAAACTCTGGCAAATCTGGACAGCATACTAAAAAAGCAGAGATCTCACCTTCCAACAAATGCCTATATAGTTGAAGCTATGACTTTTCCTATAATAACGTATGACTGTGAGAGTTGGATCATAAGGAAAGCAGAGTATCACAGAATTCACATTTTAGCAGTGTGGTTCTAGAGAAGACTTTTGAGAATCTGTTGGACAACAAGGAGGTCAGATCAGTTAATATTTAGAGAAATTAATCAGATTATTCATTGGAAGGACAAATACTGAAGCTGAAATTTAAATAATTTGCTACATAATGAGAAGAGAGAACTCATTGGGAAAAAAAACCCTGATGTTGGGAAATATTGAAAGCAAAAGAAGAGGATAGCAGAAAATAAGATCAATGGATAGTGTCATTGAAGTGACAAACATATCTTTGAGCAGACTCTGAAAGATAGTGGAAAATAGAAGGGCCTAATATGCTACATTCCATGGGATGTCTGAATGACAATAACAAAAATGTCTTATTAAACAAGATTGTAAGAGATATATCATTTAAAATGACCAAATACAAAATACCCAGGAGTATACTTGCCAAGACAAACCTAAGAACCAAATGAACATAATTATAAAACACTTTTTATACAAATAAAGTCAGATTTAAATAATTATAGAAATGATTGTTCATGGTTGGGCTAATGTGTGGTTGGGAGGCAGACAACTCAAAACACAAAAAATAAATGAATGAATAAGTGATTGAGTGAATGAATAAAAAGAAAGAAATGTTTGGGTTTTTTTAGCTGAGATTTTAGCTGAGACTTGAAGGAAGCCAGGAAGCAGAGAATAAGAAGAATATTTTAGACATGGGGACAGCCAGGGAAAATGCACATAGTAGAAAAATACTATCTTGTGTGAGAAACAGTTCAGGCCAGTGCCACCAAAGGAGGAAAAAGTATAAGAAGACTGGAAAGTTAGGAAGAACTTTAAAAGCCAAATAAAGAGTTTTATATTTGATCCTGGGGGGAATAAAAAGTCACTGGAGTTTGCTGAATAGGGAAGTGACAAGGTCAGATCATATTTTTGGAAGATTAGTTTGACAACTGAGTGGTCAATAAACTGGAATGGAAAGAAAGTTGAGGTAAGAAGACCAATTAGAAGATGACTTCAGTAGTCTAGTAGTAGTCTCATCAGGTGATGGGCTGGAAAGAAGGGGAAATACCCAAAAGATATTGCAAATGTAATATTGACAAGACTGGACACCTGTTTAGAACAGGGATTGAGACAGAGTGAGGAGTCAAGTATGACATCCAGATAGCTTGCCCAGGAGGCTTCAAACATAGTGATTCCCTCAACACAATTAGAGAAGTTAGGAAGAGGGGGAAGAGTTTAGTGGAAAAGATAGTGAGGTCAATTTTGGAAAAGATGTTTAAATAGATATTTTGGGGGGAAAAGGAAGAAGGAGGGATGACAAGGGAGAACAATCTAGATGTGAGAGACAGCTAGTGAAAATGATCAGAATCAGGAGATGGAGTGAAAGAGAGAAGCAAAGAGAAAAGGAGAGAGGGAAGGAACGAAGGAAGCAAGCAAGCAAGCAAGGAAGGAAAGAAGGAAGGAAGCAAGGATAGGAGGGAGGTCAGAAAAAAAGGCAAGATAAGTATATTTGAGAATCATCTGCACAATGACAATATGCTGATAATCTCATCATGCAAAATAGTATAGAGGGAGAAAAGAAGAAGGCTCAAAACAAAGCCTTGAAGGCTACCTATGAATTTGGCATAACCTGGATAAAGGTCAGCAAAGGAGAGTGAGAAAGGTTCTCAGTCAGGATTTCAATCTTAGCCTCTTTGTGAAGTATCCATAATTTGCATAGCACTGTACAGATTCTGGGGGAGATGTGAAGTTTAGGCAAGATAATGGTCTTTGCCCTCATTACAATTTATTCAGAATGTAATACAAAAAGAAAGAACCATAATGTACAATGTTGCATTTATCCATCAGGAGGCACTGGTTGCCAGTTGCCTGATCTTATTCAGGGAAAAGTCCAACATACTCTCAGTTACATTGTCATCTTCAGAGTTAATTCATCTCAGGACCAAAAGATGCTCCAGGGATAACTGCCAAACTCTGCATGGAGCTCAGAGAGCTACTCAGAGAGGGTACCTCTCTTCCCAAGTTCCATCCCTCTTCTCATAAGTATGAAAGTTTAATGTGTGAGCATTTGTTCAATCAGACACTTTGTGGTACCCTTCCCCACTGGAATGTTCCAGCCTCTCTTCTAATTGCTTCTGTGCTTTAAGGAAAGCTTATTCACAATTATAGTGTAACTATACAAAGCTTGTTATTTTTGCTGGGGGTTTTTTTACCACAATAGGAAGAAGAATAAAACAGAATACATTAAATATTCAGAGTGATTTATGTACTGGCAGCTCCTTTCTAAACACCCACTCCTCTTTTTCAGCAGGTAGACCCAAACAGAGGATCTTAAAAAATGCAGAACAAGACCAAATTCTGATGCTCAGATTCAAGACTTCTCTTCCCAAAGAGAGGTAACAGTTAACTACTCATGGAGTCAAATGGCTGGTCTGAGTGCTAAAAATTTTGACTAGCTCTCCCTGCCCCCAGCCAGTCTCTCCCTGAGGACAGCTCTGGTCCTTCCTTTCATTAGAAATCTGACTCTTGGAAGGAAGATTTTTTTTTCAGATGAACCCTGACAACCACATATATTCACTACTTGCCTTGAGACAGTTCATGCTAAATCCTCCTCATTATTAAGATCTCATTATTAGAAGAGAGGTTAAAGGGCAAGAAGTTGGCTGTCTCCACCAATGGTCAATGCATTTCTCTCTATGCCAGAGGTTCTTGACCTCCTTATGTGTCACAGCCCGTTTTGTCTGTCTGAGAAAGCCTATGGGACCTCTTCTCAGAATAATGTTTTTTAAATGCATAAAGGAAAATAGGGTACAAAGGAAGCCAATTATATTAAAATGCAATTGTCAAAATATTTGTAAATAAATCAATTCAGAGGCTCCAAGGTTAAAAACACTTGCAAGTCTATGGAGTTCTTTCTCCTCAAAAAGCCCACAAGCAACCACAAGAGATCCTATAACACTTCCCTCAAATGCACCTTGATTCCTCTCCTGTCCTTCAATCCCTTTCTCTTTCTTGAAGGGTCCCATCCCAATTCAGCAAGGCAAGGAGGAGGGGATGGGAGACTGAGAAAGCCATCTAGCAAACAGGATGATCTTATTAGAGCAGTCTAAAATAGACAGCAAAAGTGGTGGGGGCATAGTCGGAAGAAGGTTCTTATGGAGCTAAGAAGTCAGAGAAGGTTTTATGGATGAGATGATGTTCAAGTTGGGCCCTAAATGCACAGTAATTCAATAGGCAAAGGCGGGGGAGGGGGGAGAGGGAAGATATATTTGGCATAAAGAATAGCCTGTACAAAGGTACAGATATAGGAAAATCTGAGATAAGTTGGAAGATGGTCAAAATAGTCTAATTTGGTTAAAACTTAGAGTTTGTAAAGGAAAGAGACATGACATATCTGGAAAAGCTTCTCCCTTTCATTCAGACTGGGAGAAAAGTTATATAGAGAAATGAAGACACATATCAAGTCTCACAAACAGAAACATATTAAGACTGTTATAACCAATGCAGAAGCAGCCTGTCAGGGCCACAGGAGCAACAATCATCACCAACTCTCTGAACACCTAATTCAAAATTTTGGGGTAGGGAACAGGAAACAGGGTTGGGATGCTGCTACAGCTCTCAGCGTCTAAAATAAAAGATAGACTGGGAGGGGGGTGATGTCCAGACCATGATGCAGAAGCAGTCAGCCAATGGGGTCATACTTGTTCCTTCGATTTGGCTTATTGAAAACCTGAGTGCAGCCTCCAGCTGTAATTTTAATGCCAATGGGTGGTCATGAAGATGACAAATGGTTTGACTTCCAAGGACTGATGATGAAGTATGCTACCCACCTTCAGAGAGGTGATGGATTCAGGGTGCAGACGAGATCTATTTTTTGTATATAGCCAATGCAGGAATTTGTTTTGCTTTGACTATGCATATTTGTTAAAAAGGGATATATTTTTCTTTCTTTTTTCTCCCTGTCAGCAGGTGGTAGGTAGGCGAGAGAAAGAAAAATATTTTTGTCCATTGAAAAAATTAAATTCAATTTTAAAATAAACAAAAAAGATGATAGTCAACAGGAAAATCAGAAAGGAAAAATGATGATGGAAATGACAAAGATGTAAAAAACTAGTACTAAAATTTAAAGGAATAGAACATCATTATTTGAATTTTTTAAGTAATATTTTTACAACAAATAGATAGTATATATCCTTGATATCATATGTCTCCTATCGAGGACAAGGGAACATGAAAAATCATAGATGGATTGCAATTTGCATTGGTAGCAGGAATGACCATCAAAGTTAATGAGATTACAGATCCACTGAAATATTGAAGGATGATGACATGTATACAGAACCATAACAAGGGCAGGGTGACTGATGCTTTGCCTTAGGGTGACAAATTTAGCAGGTGCTCAAAGCATTTATCAGTCCAGTGACATAGAAATAAAAGAGCTTGGAATATTTCCTCCATCCTTAACCCTACTCCTACCCACACCATGGACTTGTTCAGTGCCAAGCTCTCCAGCACAAGGGACAAGAAAATATCACATAACTGCATGGAGTTGTCCACACAGTGCAAGGTTACTGACAAGGTTAAAAACCTTAGGTCATAACTAGGGCATTTGAGAAATACAACAAACCCTCCCAACACCCTACCTACTTCTCTCCTCCTTTACATAGCTAGGAAGTATCTAAGGCTGGATTTAACCTGCTCTTTCCACTGCCCCAACCTAACAGTCTGCTTATTTGAGGTTTATATACATGCCATAATTGTTTGTTTTGTTTTGTAAATTCTGATTTAATACAAATTGCATAGCATCTTTTATATATGAAAAATTATTATGCAATGATATCTTATTCTCCCACCCTTTACCATGGCCAATGCAGGAATTTGTTTTGCTTGACTGTGCATATTTGTTAAAAGGGGTCTATTTAGACCATTTAGATGATACCCCACTGAAGTATATGTTAGCTAGGGATTACACAGGTCAATCTATTTTATTTTTTAAAATAATAATGGCTTTTTATTTTTCAAAATACATGTAAAGGTAGTTTTCAACATTCACCCTTGCAAAACCTTGTGTACCAAATTTTTCTCCCTCCCTCCCCACCCACGCCCTCCCCTAGACAGCAAGTAACACAATATAGGTTAAATATGTAAAATTTTTCTAAACATATTTCCACATTTATCATGTTGCACAAGAAAAATCAGGTAAAAAAGGATAAAAGAAAAAACAAGCAAACAATAACAACACAGCAAAAAGGTAAAAATACTATGTTATGAAGCATACTCAGTTCCTATAGTGCTCTCTCTGCACGTAGATGCTCTCTCCATCACAAGTCTATTGGAATTGGCCTGAATCATCTCATTGTTGAAAAGAGCCATGTCCATCACCGTTGATTATCATATTATCTTGTTGTTACTGTGTACTATATTCTCTTGATTCTACTCCACTTAGTTCATGTAAGTTTCTTTAGACTTTTCTGAAATCATCCTGCTAATCATTTCTTATAGAACAACAATATTCCATAACATTCATATACTGTAATTTATTCAGCCATTCCCCAACTAATGGGCATCCACCGAGTTTCCAATTCCATGTCATTACAAAAAGGGCTGCCACAAACATTTTGGTACATACAGGTACCTTTTCCTCCTTTAAGATCTCTTTGGGATATAAGCTCAGTGGAAACACTGCTGGATCCAAGAACATGCACAGTTTGACAGCCCTTTGGGCATAATTCCAAATTGCTTTCCAGAATGGCTGGATCCATTCACAATTCCACCAATAATGTATCAGTGTCCCAGTTTTCCCACATCCCTTTCAACATTTATCATTATTTTTCCCTGTCACCATAGCCAATCTGAGAGGTGTGAAGTAGTGCCTCCATATCTGCCATAGTTTTATAAGTTCCCCTATTAGAGATGTATTATTCATTCCTTTGGATTGACTCATCAGGGATCTTCCTCTAAAATGGAAACACTGCAGTGAAAGTAGAAAGAAACATAACTGTTTCAAAGATGTAAAGCTGTATCACTCAGTTAAAGAATCACTGTTTTGCTTAACTGTTTTTTTTCAGGGAATATACTTTACTGATGTTTTCATTGTGTGTTTAGATTTCTCTACTGCATGGAAAGGAAATTTGTCAATAAAAACCAAGTGATATCAAAGGAAACATACATTTAAAATTCCATTTAGCCCATATTTTGATTGATCATGTCAAATCATTTGAAAAAAATATTAGAGTCTCTTCCTTTTGAAAAAGCAAGTGAACAAAAGGAAGAAATTGTTCTCCCAGAGGGAAGAGCTCTAAGCAAGCTAGGAAAAGCTGAGACCAGATAATTAGTTATGTTATATAAATCTCTTTTTTCTCCCAAAACTTATTCTTTTAATATTCTTTCAATTACATGTAAAAATATTTTTAACATTCATTTTTTAAAGTTTGAATTCAAAATTTTCTCATTCCCTCTTTTTTCCTCCCTTCTCATTGAGAAGGCAAGCAATTTGATATAGGTTATAGATAATTAGTGGTTTAAAGGATACAAAGAGTGAATTCAGTGAATAGAATATGGGACTAAAGTCAGAAATATCTGAATTCAAATCCAACCTCAGACACTTCTTAGCTATATGACCCTGGGCAAATGACAAAGTGGATCCACTGGAGAAGAAAATAGCAAAACACTCCAATATCTTTGCCAAGAAAACTCCAAACAGGGTAACAAAGAGCTGGATGTGATTGAAAAAAGTTACCAAATAACATATGTGTCGATGTCTTTTTAAACACAGTTCATATTCATTGAGAGGAAAGAAGCTTGGAGTAAACCAGACAGTGAATCAAGAAAAATTTAAGAAGGTAAATATATATTCCAAATAGCAAATAAACATAAAGTAGAACAAACTGGACCAGAAAAGTAGAAAGTAGGGTTCTACCTAGGGAAACCCATAGGAGAAGGATTTAAAAAAAAAAAAGGCAAAGATTTCAGTTAAGCTAACAATAAGGAGCTGAATTTGTACTTAAGGTTTGGATTTAATTTTATCTTTTCTTCAACTGGAAAATTTTAGAGTTTATAGATAAAAGTAGCTAGTCCATATTGATGAAATTGTAGGCATCAAATATTGAAGTTTGGTCACCTGAAGAATTCACAAAGGCCATTCTCTTTGGGAAAAGATAAGTTTGTTTGGGAAAAGAGATTACAGGCAAAACGAAGAGGTAAAATAGTCATCAGGAATGGTAAATAGTAATAGAGTTGGGAAAGTATATAGTTAGCAAAGAAATAACAATTAATAATGGAAAGGACAAGTTCCCTAGTGGGACTTATAATTAACCAGGAGAAAGGAACCACCTCATGAGGTTGAATCAAGCTCTTGGCTGGCAGGCTAAATCCTAAAAAGAATTTAACCTCCTAAAAGAGTTAGCTAGTTATAAGAAGGAGAAAGACATCATAAAGCATGGTAGGGTGAGAGGAGATACACCATGTAGTATTGGGGAGACATGAGGGGAAAAACACCACAAGACAGAGTGCTATAGTAGGCTATAACCCCAAGAGGAATTCAGCCAAGATGGCATGAGTCTGGACAGATGGATAGGGGAAATTTAACTTCAGGAGTTTGACATAACTTAAATTTCTTTACTGAGCACAGCAAGGTGGGACTACCCAGGGGGAGAGAGAGAAAAGGGGGGAATCATGAGGCTAAACTGATTTCTATCAGTGCCCTACCTCAGCGAGCAATTCTATCAATGTTTCGTTCTTTTTCTGCTAACCACACTAGGACTTTATCAATATGACTTTTTTTTTTTTGGCAAAGCATTTGGGGTTAAGTGTCTTGCCCAAGGTAACACAGTTAGTATTAAGTATCTGAGGTTGATTTTGAATCCAGGTCCTCCTGACTTCAGCACAAGTACTCTTTGTTTTCTTTTTTTCTTTTTTTCTTATAGCTTTTTATTTATAAAATATATACATGGGTAATTTTTCAGCATTGACAATTGCCAAACCTTTTGTTACAATTTTTCCCTTTCTTCCCCCCACCCCTCCCCAAGATGGCAGGTTGACCAATACATATTATACATATTAAAATATATGTTAAATACAATATATGTATACATGTCCATATAGTTATTTTGCTGTACAAGATGAATCCGACTTTGAAATAGTGTATAATTAACCTGTGAAGGAAATCAAAAATGCAGGCAGACAAAAATAGAGGGATTGGGAATTCTATGTAGTGGTTCATAGTCATCTCCCAGAGTTCTTTCACTGGGTGTAGCTGGTTCAGTTCATTATTGCTCTATTAGAACTGATTTGGTTCATCTCATTGTTGAAGATGATCAGGTCCATTAGAATTGATCATCATATAGTATTGTTGTTGAAGTGTATAATGATCTCTTGGTCCTGCTCATTTCACTCAGCATTACTTCATGTAAGTCTCTCCAGGCCTTTCTGAAATCATCTTGTTGTAATTTTTTACAGAACAATAATATTCCATAATATTCATATACCACAATATGCCCAACCATTCTCCAATTGACGGGCATCCACTCAGTTCCTGGCCACTGCAAACAGGGCTGCCACAAACAGCCCTTTCCCTCCTTTAAGATCTCTTTGGGATATAAGCCCAGTAGAAATACTGCCGGATCAAAGGGTATGCACAGTTTGATCCCTTTTTGAGCCTAGTTCCAAATTGTTCTCCAGAATGGCTGGATGTGTTCATAATTCCACCAGTTCCATCAGTGTCCCAGTTTTCCCACATCCCCTCCAACATTCCGCATTATCTTTCCCTGTCATTCTAGCCAATTTGAGAGGTGTGTAGTGGTATCTCAGAGTTGTCTTAATTTGCATTCCTCTGATTAATAATGGCCTGAAGCATCTTTTTATATGGCTAGAAATAGTTTCAATTTCTTAATCTGACAATTGGCTGTTCATATCCTTTGACCATTTATCAATAGGAGAATGGCTTGATTTCCTATAAATTAGAGACAATTCTCTATAAATTTTGGAAATGAGGCCTTTATCAGAACTTTTGGTTGTAAAAACATTTTCCCAGTTTATTGCTTCCCTTCTAATCTTGTCTGCATTAGTTTTGTTTGTACAAAAACTTTTCGATTTGATATAATCAAAATTTTCTATTTTATAATCAATCATTCTTCTTTGGTCATAAATTCCTTCCTCTTCCACAGGTCTGAGAGGTAAACTATCCTATGTTCTTCTAATTTATTTATAATCTCATTCTTTATGCCTAGGTCATGAACCCATTTTGACCTTATCTTGGTGTACGGTGTTAAGTTTGGGTCAATTGCCTAGTTTCTGCCATACTAATTTCCAATTTTCCCATCAGTTTTTGTCAAACAGTGAATTCTTATCCCAAAAGCTGGGATCTTTGGGTTTGTCAAACACTAAATTATTAAAGTTATTGACCATTTTGTCCTTTGAACCTAACCTATTCCACTGATCAACCAGTCTATTTCTTAGCCAATACCAAATGGTTTTGATGACTGTTGCTTTATAATATAGTTTTAGATCTGGTACAGCTAGGCCACCTTCATTTGATTTTTTTTTTCATTAGTTCCCTTGATTGTTGACCTTTTGTTTTTCCATATGACTTTGTTGTTATTATTTTTTCTAGGTCATTAAAATAGTTTTTTTGGGAGTCTGGTATAGTGCTAAATAAATAGCGTAGTTTAGGTAGTATTGTCTTCTTTATTATATTTGCTCGCCCTATCCAAGAGCATTTAATATTTTTCCAATTGGTTAGATCTGACTTTATTTGTGTGGAAAGTGTTTTATAGTTTTGCTTATATAGTTCCTGATTTTGATTTTTCCTTGGCAGATAGATTCCTAAATATTTTATACTATATATGTGTGTGTGTGTGTGTGTGTGTGTGTAAAACATATATATACACAATATATTTTAATGGAATTTCTCTTTATATTTCTAACTATTGGATTTTGTTAGTGATATATAAGAATGCTGATGACTTATGGGGGTTTATTTTGTATACAGGTGCTCTTTCTTACTGCAACATCTCAATGTCCACTTTTTATCAGAATAATTGGTATTTGTCTCTGAGCTTCCATTTCAGGAAACACTCTCAACTGCCTTGTTCATTCCAAATCTCAAAGAATGAAGCATTGATGAACAAGCTGATTTTAGAAAGACTTTGGAAAGATTTACACGAACTGATGCTAAGCGAAACAAGCAGAACCAAGAATACATTTTACACAATAATAGCAAGAATGTAAGATGATCAACTATGATTCTTCTCAATGGTTCAGTGATCTAAAGCAATCCCAATAAACTTTGGACAGAAAATGCCATCTGCATCCAGAAAAAGAACTAGATATTGAGTGTAAATCAACACATGCTATGTTAACTTCTTTTTTCTGCTTTTTTTTTCTCTCCCTTGGTTTTTTCCTTTTGTTCTGACTTTTCTCTCCCAACATGATTTGTAAAGCAATGTATATTAAAATCAATCAAATTAAAAACAATCTTCTTGGCCTTTAAAAAAAAAAAAAAAAAGAAAGTTTCTCTATGGTAGGGATTGTCTTTTTTTCCCCTACATATCTATTCAAATGAATAGAGGTATATTCAAATACCACCTACTGCAGATATAATCTTCCCCTTTTTAGATTCTAATTTATAATATCTTTAGGGTTCACTTTCCTCCTGGCAAGTGTTCCAGTCACTCTTACCTCCATTTTATGGCTAATTATAATGCATCTAGATGGCACAGTATAATAGAGTTACCCTGGAATCAGGTAAACCAGAGTTCAAATCATGCCCCACTTGCTTACAAGAAATGTGACCCTGTCTAAGTCATTTAACCTCTCTAAATCTGTTTCCTCATCTGTAAGTTGGGGATACTAATCCAGAGATATAGTGGAAATTATATGAAATAATATGTGGGAAATGTTCTGTAAATCCCAGAATGTTCTACAAATGCTAGCTGTTTTTTATTATCATTGTCTTGAATTTCTGCATTAGTATTCATATTCCTTCCATACATACCCATAAATTACAAGACCATCTGAGAGAAAGGGCTGAGTAAGGAATAGTCTTAGAGTCAAGAATGGCCATCAAGAGCCCTTGAAAGGCGAGCTAGGTGGCTTGGCTCCAGGATTAGGGCATTCTGGAGTCAAGAAGATCTAAATTCAAATCTAGCCTTAGACATTTGACATTTACTAGCTGTGTGACCCTGGTCCAATTGCCTTGTCCAAATGGGGAAAAAAGTTCTTGAAGAAAGTTGTGTTACTGTAATCTGATCTTATTTTAGTTATTCATTTTATACATGGATACATACTTTTTTTCTTTAAAACAAACCTCATTTTAGCTTAGAGGACATCATCTGTTATTTTGTATGTATGAGTCAATAGAGTAAACAACATGGCAAAGTGGACAAAGTGCTAGATGGACCCTGAGTCAGAAAGAGTTCAAATATCGCCTCTGATGCTTACTATCCATGTGACCATGATCTCTCTACATTCATATCCCACCTGGGACATATTAGTCGAGTAGGTGGGACAAAACAGGAAGACCTGAGTTCAAATCCAGTCTCAGATACTTGTTAGTTCTGTGATCCTCAGCAAGTTATTTATTCCCTGCCTGCTTTAGTTTCCTCATCTATAAAAGGAGAAATAATAATATCTACCTTACAGGATGGTTGTATCAAATGATATACTATCTGTAAAGCCTTAAAGTGCTATTTAAATGCTAGCTATTATTATTAACCTCTCTTAGTTGGTATACTTATAAAATGGGAATAAAATACTATTAATTCACCTACTATTGTGAAGTTCAAGTAAAATAAAGTATATAAGTGATTTGCCAGTTTCAAAGAGCTGTTTAAATGTCTCTTATTATTAAGTACCTTTTATATAACCAATACTGTGAATAATAACAACAATAAATAAAATAGAGAGTTCTTTTTTTTTTTTCTTGAAGCAATCAGGATTAAGTGACTTGCCTAGGATCACACAGCCAGCAAGGGTCTGAGGCCAGATTTGAATTCAGGTCTTCTTGATTCCAAGCCTGATGCTCTATCCATTTTATCATGTGCCTGTCTCCTCTTTCAAGGCAAGAATATTCTAAGCAGGCAGACAAAATCCCAAACTCTCAAAAGAATTAGGAAATAGAGATGTTTGGTAGCCAAATGCTAAGAGGTATATGGAACTGTGGTTAGTGTTCCCCATCCCTTAAAATGTAGGTGCAATAATATCATAGAGCTATAATTAGAGAGTCCTGAGAATTCCAACTCCCTTATCTTACAGGTGAAGAAATTGAGACAGAGAGATTAAATGATTTGCTCAGGTAATAGGACAATAAAACCTGTGCACTAGAATATCTGGCAAAAATTTTGTAAAAAAAAGGTGGATCTTGAAACGACCAGCAGGATGATTTCAGAGAGGCCTGGAGAGACTTACATGAACTGATGCTGAGTGAAATGAGCAGAACCAGGAGATTGTTATACATGGCAACAACAAGATAATATGATGATCAATTCTGATGGACGTGGCTCTTTTCAACAATAAGATGATTCAGATCACTTCCAAACGTTTAGTGATTAAGAGAGATAAATACACCTAGAGAGAGGACTGTGGGAACTGAATTAGATTCACAATATAGCATTTTCACTCTTTTTGTTGTTTGCTTGCATTTTATTTTGCATCTCATCTTTTTTTCTGGTTTGATTTTATTTTTCTTGTGCAGCAAGATAATTGTATAAATATGTATGTATATATTGGATTTAACATATATTTCTACCATGTTTAACATACGCTGGACTACTTAACATCTAGGGGAAGGGGTTGAGGAAAGGAGGGAAAATTGGAACACAAGGTTTTACAAGGGCTAATGTTGAATAACTGTCTATGCATATGCTTTGAAAAATAAAAGCTTTAATAAAGACAATAAAAATTTAAAAAGTGGATCTTGAGATGAGTGGAAGGAATCACACAGTTAATAATCATAACTGTGAATGGGATGAGCTCACCCATAAAATGGAAATGGATAGTAGAACAGTTTAGAAACCAATATATTGCTTACAAGAGACATACTTGAAACAGAAAGACACACATAGCATTAAAACAAAGGACTGGAGCAGAATCTACTATGATGAAGTAGAAATACTTTTTAAAAGGATAGCAATTATGCTATCAGACAAAGTAAATACAAAAATAGGCCTAATTAAAAGAGATAATCAGGGAAACTATATTTTCCTAAAAGGTACCATAGACAATGAAGTAATTTCAAAAAATTTTACAAGTTTTCTCTGATAAAAAAACTCATTTTTCAGATATATACTGAATAGAGAACTGAGTCAAATTCATAAAAATAAAAGCTTTTCCCTAATTGTTAAGTGGTCAAAGGATAAAAATAGGCAGTTTCAAGAAAAGAAACAAAGCTATCTACAATCATATGAAAAAGTGTTCTAAATCACTATTGATTAGAAAAGGCAAATTAGAACAATTTTGAGTTCCCATCTTATATTTATCAGAAATGACAAATGTTGGAGGGAATAAGGGAAAATGGGTATACTAAAAAACTGCTGCTGAAGTAGTGAACTGGTCCAACTATGCTGGATAATGATCTATTTAAAGGGCAATAAAATTGTGCATATCCTTTGACTCAGCAATACCACTACTAGGCTGTATTCCAAAGAGATCAAAGGAAAAGGAAAAGGGCCCATATGTGTTAAAACATTTATTGCAGCTCTTTTTATGGATACAAAGAATTGGAAACTAAGGAGATGCTCCTCAATTGGGGAACAGCTGAACAAGTTAAGAGATTGAATATTATTATGCTATAAGAAATGACAGTGAGGGGGGTAGATATTTAGAAAAATATGGCAATACCTATATGAATTGATGCAAAGCAAAGTACAAAGAATTAGATCATTGTACAAAGTAACAGCAATGCTGTCATGATTATCAACAACGAAAGACTTAGCTACTCTGATCAATACAGTGATCCAAGACAATTCCAAAGGACTCACAATAAAAATATGCTATTCACCTCCAGAGACAGAACTGAGGAACTCTGAGTACAAATTGAAGTATATATATTTTTTATTTTTGTTGTTTTTCTTGCTTTTTAAAAAATATGGCTAATATGGATATATTATTTGCATAATTTCACATGTAAAATTGATATGTTGCTTGTCTTCTCAGTGGCTAGGGGAAGGAGTGGGAGAGAAGAGAATTTGAAATTCAAAATTTAAAAAGAAAGGAATGTTTAAAATAACTAATAAATTAAATTTTTAAGAAATTTGTTTAGAATTGAATTAAGTAGAAAAGAGTTGAGAAGATATTTCTTTTCTTATGATTCACAAATTTATTTTATTTAAAGAAACAGAATAAGAAAAAAGAAAAACATAAAAGGAATACAAAATAAAATGAAACAAAACAAAAAAGAACATAATCATATGCCCAGCAGAACATCCGGGAGAATTCAAAATATATAACAACAAATATCAGTTCAAGAAAGTGTTTGTATTAAGATAAATTATATTCATGGGTGTCCATCTTTTCTTTACTTCCTTATAAATTATTCTTTTGTTCTCTACTGCATATTTTTTACTTTATTCTTTATAGAATATGGAAGGTGTTATACTCTTTGAGATATATATGCAGTGCTGCCTTACTTAACTTTTCCTGATGTGAGTAGGTTTTCAGGACTTCTAGCCCTCCTCCCTATTCTTAGTACCTATGTATTTGTGTGACATATTTACTATTTTTTACCTTTACTCTGCCCCAATCTTTCTTTTGAGCTGCCCTTTTGTTGATGTCAGTCTTAAACATATGCTAAACATTTCCCATGTTAAAAAAAAAAAAATTGTCCATGTTGAGTTCCTTGAAACTGATCTTTGATCTTATGTTAAATTTTCTGTTATGTTCGAATTCAGTTGATAACAAATCCTGAAAATCTGCAATTCATTGAATGTCCATTTTTTCTCATTCAATATTATTGATCATTTTGCTGGATATGATATTTCTGGCTATAGGCCTAGTTCTTTTGATTGTTGGTTGATATGATTCCAGAACTTGGAGCCTTTCATTGCGGCTACTGATAAATCCTATACAATTCTAATTGTAATTCCAGCATACTTGTATTGTTTTTTTCTTGTTTCTTGAAAAATTTTCTCTTTGATCTGGGGATTTCAAAATTTGGCAGTAATGTTTCTATGTTTTCCACAAAAGATCTTATTTAGGTAGCCATTGATGAACTTTTTTCTATTTCTACTTTCCCCTCATGTTCTATCACTCTAGGACAATTTTCTTGGATTATTTCTTCCATTATTAGGTCAAGGTTCTCTTTTTGGTCCCAACTTTCAGGCAGTCCAGTTATTCTTCTATTCTTGGTCTGTTCTCCATATCTGTTGTTTTTCTTTCAAGATGTTTCACATTCAATTCTATTTTTTCATTCCTTACAATCTTATTGTTATTTCTTGCTCTCTTATAGCTTCACTGGCTTCTCCTTGCCCAATTCTAATTTTCAGATAGTTATTTTTGTCTTTGAAATGTTGTCTTTTTTTTCTAGCTGGTTTACTTTTTTTTCATAATGGGTTTTTATTTTTAATTTTTTTTTGTTTTTCCTCAGTGTCTTTCATTTGATTTTCCTCTCTGAGGCAACTAGGATTAAATGACTTGCCCAGGTTCACACAGCTAGGAAGTGCTAAGTGTGTGAGGTCACATTTGAACTCAGCTCCTCCTGACTTCAGGATTGGTGCTCTGTCCACTGGGCCACCTAGCTGCCTCTCTCATTTGATTTTTAAAATCTTTTTTGAGTTCTATAAATTCTCTCTGAACAAGGAGCCATTTCACATTACTTTTTGGGTAGAAGTTCGTTTGTTTGTTTTTTTTTAGTTCAGTGTCCTCCTCTGAAGATGAATTCCAGTCATCCTGTTCTCATGTTTCTATAGTAGGATTCTTTCTTCTTTGCTAGTTCATTTTTTAAAAAAATAAGAGCTATCATTTACTTTTCTTTTTAGTCTGATTTTTCTTGTGCAGCAAGAGAATTGTATAAATGTTTCCACATATTAGATTTAACATATATTTTAACATGTATAACATACATTGGTTTGCTTGCTATTTAGGGGAGGGGGTGGAGGAAAGGAGGGGAAAATCTGAAATCCAAGGCAATGTTGAAAAATTATCCGTGCATATATTTTAAAATAATTTTTAAAAGGAAAAATAAAATAAAATAAGAGTTATTAGTGTAAACACCTTCAATCCTGGGGGGAGGGATGTGGAAATAGTATCTCTGAAGCTTCACTTCAGTTCTCTCATCTGACCTGGAGCCTCAAACCTTCCAAAAAGTGCCCAGAGCCAGCAACGTCCTGTCCCATTGCCTCTGCACTCACCGGTTGTGCTAGTTCCTTTTCACCCAAGGCCTTGTCCCTGCAGTACAGCTGGGTCTGGTATTCCTAATCAGCCGAGGTTTCCTCTATCTTCCCAGACTTAGGCCCAACTCCACAAACAGTCCAGGAGGTGAAAGTCTCTATGGTTCCTTCTGAGGCTCCAGCTAAGCCCCAGGGCTCCCTACTAGATGTTTCTGCTGAACTAGCCTGGAGGTGTTTGCACTTCACACGAGTTAGATTGTCTCCAATCTTTCTTCCATTGTATCAGGAGGACCCTTATTCTGTCCCAAATCTTCTTGATTTTTCCTTAGTCTTTGTTCGCCCTGAGGAGCAAATTTGTTCTATTCATAGGGGGAAATCAAAAGATCTTGAAACTTACAGACCTATTCTGATATCTTCTCAAATTCATCCCCTGGAAAGGATATTTCTTGCGGAAGGAAGGATCCAAATGAATAAAGAGCTGGGAGGAGGAATGAGAGAATTCAATGGAGTGGAAAGAATGCTGGTCCTCAGTCAAGTGAACTTACATTACATAAGCAAACTGGTGGTACAGTGACTAATAGTCCAAATTCAATCTCAGACCCTTACTAACTATGATTTAACCTCTTCAGCCTCAGGTTCCTCATCTATAAAATGGATATAATAAAATCACCGACCTTGCTAAGGCTGTTGTGAGGTTCAACTGAGATAATATTTATAAAGGATTCTGCAAAAATGCTAAATATTATTATTAGTGATTTTATTATTATCCTCCTTCAAAAGGTTATTAATTTTAAAAATCCCATGCATACCTTATAATTATATAGGTATATGAAAAATTATTTTGGTAAGTGTGAGAGATAGAGAGGAAGAGCTCTCAGAATGGCTAATTCACCCTTCAAGATCGTCTAACTTTATCTAGACCTCTTGGTAAGTGAATTTATAAGTCTCCAGGATAGGTGGTTGTCTCTTATGATGTCTTCTTGCTACTCTGCAAGGATAAGGTCCCTAGAAGAAGAAGGGCCCAGAGTTCTGACAATCAGGAAGTTCTTCCTTATCAATCACTCAATTAACAAGCTCTCATTAGAGAAGCTGTATATTGTAGCGGATAGAGTACTACAGTTGGAGTTCTGGGACCCAACTGTGCCATTTCCTACATGGATTAATTTAGGGAAGCAATGGAACCTCTTTGGCCCTCAGTTTTTATTTCTGCAAAATGAGGGAGCTTAATGAGATCACCTCTAGGATTTTGTTCAGTTCTAAATCAATGAATAATGTGCCTTCTATGTACTGGTTATTGTGCTGGGAATATAAAGACAAAAATGAAGCTTAAGAAGCATGGATTCTTTGTTATGGAATACTGTTATTTAATAAGAAATGATGAACAGACAGATGTCAGAAAAACCCGGAAAGACTTACATGAACTGATGCTGACTAAAATTAGCAGAACTAGAACACTGGACACAATAACACATTGTATGATGATCAACTATAACAGACTTAGTTCTTTTTAGTATTGCAATGATCTAACACAACTCCAGAAGATTAATGATGAAAAATGCTATCCATAGGCAGGGGAAAAACTCATGGAATCCCAATGCAGATCGATGCATACTATTTTCACTTTTTTTGTGGCTTTCCCCTTTTGTTCCTTTCTTCTTTCACGTGACTAGTGTGGAAATATGTTTATATGATTGCATATGTATAGCCTACATCATATTGCTTGCTGTGTTGGGGGAAAAGGAAGAAAAATTTGGCACTCAAAACTTACCAAAATGAATATTGAAAATTATTTTTACATGTAATTAGAAAAAAATAAGATACTGGGGAGGAGAGAAGATTACATGCTATCATTTTGCCCAAATTTTTTTCCTACTGTTAATTTCCCCTCATTGAGTACTCTGTTAATTCCCCAGAACAAGATAAATGTCCACCTTCAAAAAAAGTCTTCACTTATTTGAAAATAGTAATCAAATGATTCTCAGACTTTTCTGGGCAAGAATTATGAAGCTATAAAGCAACTGTTTCAAGGCCAGGTGTTAGCGAGAATTATTTTAAAATAATTTTTGAGGTATGGGAAAACATGGTGACTCTTCATCCTCCATCCTAAAATTAAGAGATTAACAGACATGGCCAGTCACATAGCAAGGTATTAGCTTAGTCTAGAATTGAATAATGGTTGAGGACCACAGATGGGTAAATTTTACACTCACTTAAAAATAGATTGAATTAGACAAAAAAAAAAAAAAGGAGAGCTCTGGATTCCCTTTTTCCCTTACTCTCTGTCTTAAGCACTAGTTCCAATATTCTTCCTTATTCCTCCCCTCCATCACCCCTTCCTCCATTCCAGTAGACAGCTTGAGAGAGTAATAGATAAAGCACTGTATCTGGAGGCAGAAATAACTGAGTTCAAGTCCAGCCTTTGATACTTATTAGAAAACCGCTTAACTTCTGTCTTCTTCAGTTCTCTCATCTGTAAAAAATGGAAGTAACAATAGCACCTACCTCTCAGGGTTGTTGTGAGGATCAAATGAGATAATACACACACACACACACACACACACACACACACACACACACATCACTTTGCCAAATTAAAGCATAATATAAATGCTAGCTATTATTATTAGCCAAAAAAACAAAATCCTTTCGTTCTGGAAGTTTGATATCTAACATGGCAAAAGTAGCTGGTGGCATAGTGGACAGAGCACTGGACCTGGAATCAGAAAAACCTGACTTCAAATATGCTCTCCTACATTTATTAACCATATGATCCTAGCCAAGTCATTTACCCTATTTCCTCAACTGTAAAATAAAGATAATAGTAGTACCCACAGGGTTGTTGTAAGGATTAATGAGATCTGTAAAAGTGCTTAGTATAATGCTTAGTGCATAGTAGGCACTATGTAAATGCTTATTCCCCTCCATTTTACCTGAGAAATGCTTTTCTTTCAGTCAATTCAAGTCCTAAATCCCAGGCTACATTCTGAATTACATTGGAGGAGCAGGATCCGCTTCAATTATTTTTCCTTGAAAAATCAAGGTGCCAAAGGGGAGAAAAGGGCCTCTTACTAGCAGGAGAAAAACTATTTCATCCCTCTGCCAAAAAGCACTGTTCACATATTCCTGTTAGAGAGGGCTCTCCAGTCAAGGGCCAGGATCCAGCAGCTGCACATGCATCTCTCTTGAGATGGAAAATAGACTTGCAAGCCAACATGTAAAATTAGCTCGATGGGGCCCCAGACATAATTTCCCTATATGCTGTGAATCAGGGATATATGGGATCAAAGGGATGGAGGAAGGAGGAGGAAAGAAAAAAAAGGGAGAAGATGGAGGGGAAGGAGGGAGTCAGACAGCAAAAGATGGAGACAGAAACAGAGAGAGAAACAGAGAGACAGAGATAGAAGGAGGGAAGGAAAGAGGGAGAGGGAGAGAGAGAAGGAGAGGGAAAGGAGAAAAGAGAGGGAAAGGGAGGGAGGGAAAGAAAGGGGGGAAAGAAGGAAGGGAGGGAGAGAAGGAGGAAGGAAGAGGAAGAGAGAAAGAGAAAGGGGAAAGGGAGAAAGGGAGACGGGGAGAGAAAAAGAGAGAAGACAGGGGGAAGAGAGAGAGAGGGAAAGAGGAAGAAGGAGAAAGGGGGTGGGGAGAGAGAGAAGTAATTAATCAAAACAAAACAAAACAAACAGTCCAGAAAAGAAGATAGATCAAATATATGTTGATCTGGCCACAATGAAAGTGAGCTGTAGCTTGAGCTAAGAGACTCTTTAAACAAAGAATCCTAAGAGAAGGGCTACACTGCCACGTGGTACAATAACTACAATATGCTAGAGTGATGAATTTGGATTATTTCATAAAGTGATTTCCCTTTAAAAAGCTATGGTAAAACCTCTGCAAAGATGGATGAGCCAGTGAGGTTTGTAGTCAGTTCTCCCACTTCCCTAGGCTAGTTCCTAGCTTTGAAAAGCTTTCTGGGTCAGGCTCTGTCTCTCAGGCTGCTGCCCTGTCTGGCCAACATTTGCCCAGTGAATGCCACCTCCCCACACCACGTCAGCAAAGCATAATCCGGAAAAGGCTGGCTGCCAGAAAAAAATCTGAGACTGAAGTCCTAAGCCAAGCGGAATTGGAGGATTAGCTGTTTTGAATTAGCTGTACTGTCTCTCCTCCATCAGTGAACATAATCTGGCCATACTTCAAGCAACACATGCAGGTATACTCCATTTTAAGAAAACTTCCTAGGTTCTTAGTCTTATAGGATCTAGGAGATTGGTACAGTGAGAAAAATCCTTATACAATGGGTGAAAAAAATCCTGTGTGGCATTGGGCAAGTTACTCCTGGGCTTCAGTTTCTCATTTGTAAAATGGGGTGGGGAGCATCGGGCTAGATGCCCTTCCACTCCACTGATTTAGAACCTAAAGCACCAGAGACACAGGGTACCAACAACACCTGTATTGCATCAGCAGGTAAAAAACCATTGAGTTGATACCTAATTAGCAAGAATTTTTAGTTAAAATAGGAAATGGCCAGAGGGTAAAATACCACTGGACACTCTGGATGAGCTGGCCCGACTGGACCCACATCCTATTCCTTCCTTTCCCAGCATCGGTCTCTGTCTCTGTCTCTATCTCCCTGCTCTGGGGTAGTGGTCTCTCTCTAGGGCCCAGGCTAAAGGGTCTCTCTGCCAACAGAGTTTGTCTTTAAAAGCTGAGTCCTGGGGAACAATCTTGTTTAGGAAGCCTGAATTATTGGTTACAGATCTGTTAGGACATGCAAAAATCCAATCTTTTGACTGGATTGTGAGCAACTTAAAGAAAGGGACTGAGGCTTTATTCTATTTCCTTTGTAATTTTCCTCAGCAACTACTACCGGGCTCCGCACACTGGGAGGCACCTAATAAAAGTGGCTGACAGACTCATTGATTGTAAAGGTTCTTCATTCCCAAGGCCTGAGGTGTGAGTTGAATTCAATCATGCAATTAAATACAATAGATTTGCCAGTGGGTACTTTGTCTCACCAACCTGTCCTCCACTCAGGAGGTACACATGAAGTGAAATAATGAAAAGAAGCATATTTTCAGAAAGTCAATCTTCCATTATTCAGGAATTATCATGGCGTTTGTGCATTCTGATGGGATTAAAAGGGCCTTACGGATCATACAACCCTCTCATTTTACAAGTAAAAAAAAAAACAACTCCAGAAAAGTAATTTGTTTAAAGTCACACAGAGAGTTAGTGGCAGGGCTGGAAATTCAAACCCAGGTCCTCTCACTAAATTTTTTTCTACTTTCCCTGAACCATTGGCACCCGTCCAGACCCCAATTGCTCCTTTTTTCCCCCAAAGCTAAACCCTCCTGCCTATCAGGCAGAGTTGAATTACTGTGGAAGGAGGTATATGTTAATGTAGATTTATCCAATCAGAATCAGCTCTAGACAGAGCATCACCTATTACAAACTACATATCTGTCCTAAACTTCCTATCCCATATCTAGTCACCTTTACTTAATGGAGCCAATTTTCCACAGGGATCAATAAGTATGATTAGATACTTTACTAGTGACATAGAAGAAATAAAAACAATAAACTATCACACCAGGAACAAGACAAAGCATAATAAAACATCTGCCTGGATCCCCATAATGTCTTCAAGATCCCAGCAATTCCCAAATAAGATAAGCTATTTTCAGACGTAAGTGCTCTAGGGTAAGTACAGTTTGAATTTCTCTGATTTCCCAACACCACTTTAGCTACCAGCTAGCTAAGGAGTGCAAATAATACAAGGCAATTCAAAAATCATGTTAATTCATACATCAGTAGGAGTGATAAGAGATTTGGGAACTCAGAGAACAAGAAACAGGGCAAAGGTGTGAACTGGAAGTCCTGAAGGCAAATGCTTTTCTCATTATTGTTTGCCCAACAAGAACCTCTGACTGTTTCTCTCTCTTTTTTTTTTAATTTTTATTTAATAATTACTTTATATTGACAGAATCCATGCCAAGGTAATTTTTTTTTTTACAACATTATCCTTTGCACTCGTTTCTGTTCCAATTTTTTTCCCCTCCCTCCCTCCATCCCCTCCCCTAGATGGCAAGCAGTCCTTTATATGTTGGATATATTGCAGTATATCCTAGATACAATATATGTTTGCAGAACCGAACAGTTCTCTTGTTGCACAGGGAGAATTGGATTCAGAAGGTATAAATAACCCGGGAAGAAAAACAAAAATGCAGATAGTTCACATTCGTTTCCCAGTGTTCTTTCTTTGGGTGTAGCTGCTTCTGTCCGTCATTTATCAATTGAGACTCAGTTAGGTCTCTTTGCTCTGACTGTTTCTCAACCAGACTTGAAGATAAGGTGGGGAAAAGAAGGTAGATGGAATGAGGGGCAGAGTATACTCTGGTGTGTATGGTTGAGTGTGTGTGTGTGTGTGTGTGTGTGTGTGTGTGTGTATTCTCTCTTTTGGCAATCTCACTGAGTTTCAGAGTCATCTGTGTAGATGACACTCAACTTTTTATGTCATTCCTGACCTCTCTTCTGAAATCTAAGCCCATATCCCAACTGCTTATCAGCAATTTCCATCTGGACATCTTATAGTGTAAGCTTTTTCCTTACATCAAGCTGAAATTTGGCTCTCTACAACTTTCACCCATTAATCCCTGTTTTTCTCTCTAAACCAAGTATAACAATGGTAATCCCTCTTCCACAAAACAGCCTTTCAGTTCCTAAAGTTCATTATCATATGCCCACTTTTTTCTTCTCCAGGCTGAACATTCATAGTTCCTTCAAATGATCTTTGTATGGCATTATCTTGAGGCTTTCACTATTCTAATCATCTTCTCCTGGATATGTGTTCAGTTTGTCAATATCTTTCCTAAAAATGTGGTGTCCACAATAGGACACAGTCCTCCAGCATGAGGAGACTCCTCAAAGCAGAGAACAGCACCAGCCATGAACTCAAGAAGTTGCAGCTCCTGGGAGACCAAATGAGTGACCTTCTCAGCAGGAAGCTACACAAAAAAAGGGGCCTTGTAAGAACTCTATAAAGAAAGGATTTCCAGTACCAAAAATAGTGGGTTGACCCTTCAATTCCTGTGTTCACTAATATGTGCCACACAACCACTGTACTGTAATCTTAACCCCACCCTTCATGAAAATTTGTGCATATTTGTTGGAGACTAAACCTCAGATACTTGAGTGTAATATTTCTAAAAACTGTCCGTTTTTCTGTATATCATTTTAGTAAATGCCTTAGAGAAAAAGCTAATTAAATCAACTGGCTGGTTATTAATGGGAAACACATTGGTGAGGACTTATAAACTAGAATGGGGGGAAGGGAAAATGGGAAAAAAGGGAGGAAGAGAAAGAGAGAGAATTTATTAAGCCTTTGCATATATTGCACACCAAAACAATAAAAGAAGATGTTTCCTACTCTCAAAGAACTTATATTCTAACAAGGGAAAATAACACATAGAGGGGAAAGTAAAAAATATTCGAAGAATCCCATATTCCTTAACCCACACCCCCCAAGGCAGCCAGTATAGAGTGGCCAGAGAAGAGTCTTCCAGGAAGGAAGGAAGAATCATGTCTGGAATTTCTGATGATATGGTGACTCCAGACATAGACTCACCAATAATTGAGCTGTTTCTGGACAGAAGTCCCCATTTTTTAGAGGAGGCGGGGAATGGAGAAAGGCAACTAGTGTGGAGGTAGTAAACACCTTCTGGGATTCCACAATTATCTAATGTGAATTCAAGTTGGGTAATAACTCCAGAAGGGATAAACTTTAATAAATATTTAATTTGAATGTAATATGTAGGACTTTGATAGAGTATAAGGGAGAACAAATTTGAAAAGTTCATCTAGACCAAACTTTGGAGGATCATGATTGCAAGACTTTGAATTTTATCCTGGAGGCAACAGAGAAATTGAATGTTTTTATGACATACCCATCCCATCCTACCCCCATTACCCTATTAACATTAACTAAAAATTATGGATAACATACAAAGCTAAGATCTTGATCCTAGAAGGATTATCATTTCATTTTACTTTCAAAGAATTTCAACCATTTCTATTTAATTTTATATCTCTTTCAAACCCTGGATTCAAGTCCCTCCATCTTATAGTCCCTCTCCAATCTTATAAATTCTTATTTCTTCTACTTTTGAAAAAGTCACCTTGTCTTTCTTTCTCCTTGCCCTTCAAAGGACATTTGAAATGAAAGGTCTTGGACTCTTTGAGATAACAGTAGCATGAATGAATGAATGAAGCATTTATTAAGTTTTTTATTTATTATTTTCATATTCAATATATATTATTTTTAATTATTATTGCAAAGTGCTGAGAATACAAATTGCCAAAAAAAATTTTTAGATAACCCCAGCTCTCAAGGAGCCCTAATTCTAACATGAAAGGAGAACTGGGCATCCATCTCCTTAATAAACAAATAAATAAAAAGAAAAGAAATGGAGGAACTTGGTTCAAAAGATACATGACTTTTGGCTTAATATCTTCCTAGGATGGATCAAAAAGGTAAGGATAAGGATAGAGACCAGCTTTCCAGCTATAAAAAGTTACTGTGATTTCTATCCAAACTCTGCAGCTTTTATAAAGTTGAGGCCCCACATGAGTGCTACCAATGAGGACTAATTTAGAATGTAGGCCAAAATATCAGCAGCAGAAAACTCTTTGTTCATCTTGAAGCAAACATAAGAGCTATAATTGAAGGATACCACATATAAGAGATGTTCCCAAGTATAGCATTTCAATCCAGTTTTCATTACCCATGGAATGAAAATATAGCTCCATTCCTTTTTGTGTGATTATATTAATAGCCTCAGCTTAGTTTTCTGTTATCCTCAGTTTTTCCTCTGCTTTGAGTTTTTCACTATTGACCCACTTCTTCCCCTCCCTTTCTTAAATCTTTTCCTATCTTTCACTATAATATCTCTCTTCACTTCTCCTTCTTCCAGGCAAAGTTTGGTTAGAGGCAATTTCCTTAACACCATGGGGATGGAAGGGCAATCCGCCTGTGGGGTAGTAAAGCAGAAACTATTGCCAATATTTCTAAAGAGGATACCAAATTCTCTCTTACTCTAAGGCTACTTACAGGCAGAGAATGATAATAATAAGCAATTAGCATTTATAGAGAGCATTAAGGCTTATGGATCCATTTGCATATTTTATCTTATTTGAGCTTTACCACAATGGTTTATGATAGGTGCTTATATCATCTCCACTTTTCAGAGGAAGAAACTGAAACAGAGAGTAAGTGGCTTGCCCACAATGACAGCTAATAAATGTATGAAGCAAGATTTGAACTGGAGTCAGATCTTCCTGACTCCAAAATTGCCCATTATTCTATGCTGGGTTGCCTCTCCAGAAAAGGTTTAGGGAAAAGATAAATGAGCTCATCTGAGAAGTTAGCCCATAGAACAACCAGGTCATTATCCTGTAGGCTGGAAATATGGATCTGGAGCAGAGGAAAGAAATCGTGAGCTCAGGGCTAGAGACGTATTTTGGGGATCCATCAATACAGAGTCAAAGTCAGAATCATGGGAGTGGAAGACATAGGATATAAAGTCAAAAGAAAAGAGGTTTGAAAATAAACTTCTAAAACAGAATCCACAATGTTCTGAGAAGGAAGAACAGGACCCAGTGAAAGAGACCAGGAAAGAACAATTTCTTTCTTTTTTGTGAGGTAATTGAAACTAAATGACTTGTTCAGGATCATGCAACTAGCATTAAATGTTGAAGGCTAGATTTGAATTCAACTCCTCATGTCTCCAAGACTTTGCTCTCTTTGCTGAGCAACCTAACTGGTCCCCCCTAAAATACAACAATTTCAAAGACAAGACAACTTGGAAAGAACTCTTGGACCTTGGAACTCTCAGCAGCCTAGAGAGGAGGGTATCCATTGGGAGAGAGTAACTCTCTCAAAAGTTAGAAAGACATCAAGACAGGTGAGAACCAGGAAAAAAAAATCACTGACTTTGATCATGAGGGAGTCCACTGGTAACCTCAGAAAGAAAGGGTGGTTTCAACAGTTTCCTTCAAATGGGAAGCCAGTTTACAGAGAGTGAAGAAAAAAGTTAAATAAAGGCACTTTTTCAAAACATTTTGTGTTGAAGGGGAAAAAAAAAAAGAGAAGTAGCTGGCTGGGTCAGAAGTATCAAAGAAAATGGAGGGACTGTAGTTGATTTTGATTGTTTGGGAATGTCTGTTACTTTGAGATTTTTGTTTTTAGGATGGGGAGCTCATTCATAGATGGGAAGGAGTTGGTTTGTGTTTGTGTAAAGAATTAAAAGATGGAGGAGAGTTTATGAAAGCCAAATTTCCAAAGGCACAGTGGAATATGCTAGGTTAACAAATTAACAACTATTTATTAAGCACTTACTGTGTCCTAAGTTCTGTACTAGGTGATGGGGATACAGAGAAAAAAAAGTCTCTGTCTTTTAATGACTTTAGCTAGAAAAGATACCATATACATATATAGGCAGTAGGTATATGCGTATGTAGGCAAACAGGAAATGCAGTGGATAGAGTAGCGGACCTAGAGACAGAAAGACATGAATTCAACAAGTCCATCCTCAGACATTGATTCTGTGACCCTGATCAAGTCATTTAATCTGTCTCAGTTTCCTTACCTGTAAAAGAGATAAAAAATAATACCTACCAGGATTGTTGTAAGGATTAATGAAATGACAGGCCCATTTCCTACTCATGTAATTCAGTATAAAACATGTTCAATCCATTTTTGGAGAGAAGGTTCAGGCAGGGAATTCTGCTTATGATTTTTGTCAGAGATGTCTGGAAAAGCATGAGCTGAGTATATAGTGTGTAAGAGAGACTTTGTATAGTATTTTCATCTTTTTGTTGTTGTTTGTTTTCTTCTCTTTTCATCTAATTTGGGGGGGGCAAAATGATGAATATGGAAATTTAAAAGAATTACACATGCTTGATGTCTTGGGGAGAGGAGAGGCAGGAAGAGAGGGAGAAAAATTTGGAACATAAAGTTTTGCAAAGGTGAATGTTGAAAACTATCTTTGCCTGTATTTAGAAAAATAAAATATTATCAAAATAATTTGTAATTAAAACAAATAAATATCTAAATGTTCAAAAAAAGATACTTTGCATTATGTTTTTCCAGTTCTAAATCAGCATGAGGGCAGGAGATGGGGAACAAGGTTTCCAGGTCACCATGGCCTTGGGGATTTACCCTGAAGAATACAATAGTCTTTAGAGCAGTTAGGTCATTCAGGAGACACTGGTTGGAAGTGCTATTGGATCCCTAGATTCTTCCTTTCCTTGACTGGCTGGCTGGAAGCTTTTTGAGAACTTCCTGTTGAGTTGAGGGTCCAATTTTTCTATTTCCTGACATCTCTTCACTGTCATCTACACAGAAGAAATGTCCAAAGAACTCTTTCCCCAAGAAAAGCTAGTTTTTAGCTTGTTTCCAGGGCTCCCTCCATGCCCCTCACTCTCCTTGGCTTTCCCTTTCCCCTCCCCCTCCTTCTCTGGGGATCATGTCACTACAATGGGGGCCTGTGTTGGAGGCCCTACGGGTGGAGTGCTTACAGGAATCATAAGCCTCCTTTAAGCCTCTGGGTACAAAGCATGGTCTGTGCTCTCTGGCCCGGTGGGGTCCACCAACTCCCTCTCTCCACCAGGCGCTGGGAAATAAGTCAACAGGGACTCACAGGGCTGGCAGGTCAAAATCTGCCCCACCACCGCCAAGAATGGGTTAGTTTATGAGAGAGGAAAGAGAGAGGGAGAAATTTAGAATGCAAAGGTAGCTTCTGCAGCTGTGAGCAGCCCCTTGTACTCCTTGAGAAGGAAAGCCAGCAGCAGCAACATGGTACCTTTGCCAAAGGCTGCTCCAAGACAGCCAGAATGATTTCCCGTTGCTCTGCTGAGCTCAGCCCCTGAGTTTGCTCAGTTCTTTTATTAGGAACATTTCTCTTTTACATCTAAGATTATCTCCCCCTCATCTGGTCTCAAAAAGTAAATAAATATGGAATGGTATTTCATTTCTTCTCAGAGAAATTTAATTTCTTCCCTTCAGTTTAGAAAATGTGAGAATCAATTTGGAATGACTGCTACCAATAATGACAATGTTTGTTGTTATTCAGTTGTGTCTGGCTCTTTGTGAACCCATTTGGAGTTTTCTTGACAAAGTTATTGGCAAAGTTTGCCACTGCTTTCTCTAGCTCATTTTACAAATGAGGAAACTGAGGCAAACAAGACTAAGTGACTTACCCAGTGTCACAGCTATTACATTTCTGAAGTTGAATTTGAACTCAGATTTTTCTGACTCCAGGCCCTGAACTCTACTTGTCTCCTAATTTTCCATCATCTACAGCTATTTAAAAGTGTGTGTGTGTGTGTGTGTGTGTGTGTGTGTGTGTGTGTGTGTGTGTAAACAATGCTTACCCTGGCCCCCAGATGTCTGAAGATCAGGTTTGTTAAATTCCACTCTTCCCTTATCAGTGTTGAGACCTTCTTAATCTCTCTGCCATTGGCTCAAGCTTCTGCCAATTGTTACTTTGTCAACTTTAAAGTTCCCCAAGCACCCCAGCTCCAGGTGACAACTTAATAGTCAAATTAATGCTTATATAAGAATATTTACAGCAATGATACAGCAAGAACAAACATACACCCCCCACCAACATTTAGAGGGCTTAAGCACCCCCTTATACTACCTCAGTCTCTGGGGAAGGGAGTAGGATTATATTCATGTCTTAACTCAGTTCCTGTATAGCATGGTCCCACAAAGTTCCAAGTTCTAAGGACCTCTGGGCTTGCTTTCTGACTCTGACTTCTCAGGCTTCTGAACAGCAAGATATATCCTGGAATCCTTCCTCCAAGCTCATCATGGCTCAAGAGCTCAGGTTTAGGGACTCCATCATCTGCAATTAGGACTGAAAAGTATAAATGAGACGGACCAGACACACAAGCCCAATTTCCAGAGTTATGGGGCTTTAAAAGGAAAAGCGGAATCCTTCCCACACTCAGCTCTGTGTATGTTTCATAGGTTTCTGGTGAATGGAACCTTCACTTCTTGAATGTAAGAAACTACCTGAACCAGCAGTTTTAAAGATGCAGCCCATTCCAGCTACAAGGCTGCTTCCAGCAACAAAGTAAGGAAAGACAGGATGGTGTCTCTCAGAGGCAGACTCCTGCCATCTCCCACATGGTACCTCTACCTTACATACACTAAAGTCCTGTTACACTTACACTGAATACATTTTCCTCTGTGGCTACCAAAAAGGTGTAAAAGGAGGGAAGGAAAGTTTTGTTTTCCATCCAGACAAAATTCCTGATTCCTAGTCCTTCCCATACCTTCTCTGGCTCCTTCTGGTTTCTCCTTCTCTTGGTGCTCTTCATCCACTGCAATCCAGCATGTACAATTTGGATGGATTTTGACAGTGTAAGAGAATTTCCAGGGACAAAATATTACCAGGAGAGGGACCTGACAAGGTTAGTTCATCTTACTAAGTTAACTCTCTCAGGACATAAGCATTTGATCTTAGTCAGAAGGCTCTGGCATTATTAGGAGGGGGTACAGATGAAAGGTAACCCGCACCTCAGACTAGACAGACCCACTGAGATGAGGCAGGCAATCAGGGAAGTTCTTAGTCCTGGGTAATGGGAGGAAGTCTAGACAGGTGGGTGGAGTGGCAGAGACTTTGGCAGAGGATTACAAGCAGAGGCCCAGGCAGGATGTCAGCATCCACAGAGTCAGAGATTTTAAAACAGGAAGGGACCTTGAAGAAATAGGCCAGGAGTGGGTAGCTGAGCAACATCCCAGAAAACAGGCTGGGGTGCCACAGGAGAGCGGAGTCGGAGTAAGCATTAGATAATGGTCCAGGAAAGCAGTATGGAAGGGCAGGGAAGGGAGTCTGGCAGCAAGTGGTACTCGTGATGCTCATGATAGGACCTAGAAGCAGAAATATAGAGGAAACTGGGGTGCTGAATTGGGGGATGGCTAATGTATGGGAATCAGGAACAAGGAACAAAGTAACAATACAATGACTAGAACTGAGGCACAAGGCAAGGGCTTAGTTGCAAGGAACAAGGTACAGATACAGGAACCAAAAAGAACAGGTACAGTTACAGGAATCAAAATACAAAGTCAGAGCAGGACCAGCAATAGGGGTTAACTTGAGGCTGCGTCATCTGAGTTGCATTGTGAGAGTGTGTGCAAAGAGTGTTCTTTTCCTTTATATTTTCCCTATCTACCTAAGTCTATGAAATAATGAGGTTACGCTGATATGTTTGCTCAGTTTCCTCATCTGAAAATAGGGATAATAATAGTACTGACTTCAGGTGGATAAAAACAGCACCTATTTCACAGGATATGGGAATCAAATGAAATGATATATTTAAAAACCCTTTGTAAACCTTGAAATGCTAAATGAAAGTAATACTAACTAGCCTAATAGTAATGTTATAATATCATTAATATAATTATATGAACTAAATATGACAAAAATAATATATATCAATATTATAATTATTATTAGGTAAGGACCAAGTAACCATAGTTAGGAAAGAAAAATGGGAGAACGGGGGAGAGAAAGAAAGCAGGAAAGAGGCCAATTGTTAAAAATTACATAGCTATAACCATTAGGTTTAAAATCCTAAATTCTCTTCTAAGCACAAACCTCTCCAAAAGACCATAACCTTAAGAGTTCTTGCGTTTCTGTCTAATCACCCTTTTTCCCTTACCCTCACCCCCAATACTGGCTAAAACTGCCATCTTTTCTGAAACTGACAGATTGGATAGAATAGAATCAACATGATGAAGGTTTTCTTGATTATAATATGTTATCAAAATATTGATAATTTTTTATCAAAAACCTCCTATCCCAACACCAACTAGCTGTGTGACTATGGGCAAATTAATGCCTCTAGCTTGTTTGTTCATCTGTAAAATGGGAATAATATCTATCTCACAGGATTGTTATGAAGTTCAAATGAAAGGGGAGTGCTTCATAAACTTCAAAGGACTATATTTTCATTATATTTAGCTCCATTACCCTGAATACATTTTCCTCTGTGGCTACCAAAAAGGTGTAAAAGGAGGGAAGGAAAGTTTTGTTTTCCATCCAGACAAAATTCCTGATTCCTAGTCCTTCCCATACCTTCTCTGGCTCCTTCTGGTTTCTCCTTCTCTTGGTGCTCTTCATCCACTGCAATCCAGCATGTACAATTTGGATGGATTTTGACAGTGTAAGAGAATTTCCAGGGACAAAATATTACCAGGAGAGGGACCTGACAAGGTTAGTTCATCTTACTAAGTTAACTCTCTCAGGACATAAGCATTTGATCTTAGTCAGAAGGCTCTGGCATTATTAGGAGGGGGTACAGATGAAAGGTAACCCGCACCTCAGACTAGACAGACCCACTGAGATGAGGCAGGCAATCAGGGAAGTTCTTAGTCCTGGGTAATGGGAGGAAGTCTAGACAGGTGGGTGGAGTGGCAGAGACTTTGGCAGAGGATTACAAGCAGAGGCCCAGGCAGGATGTCAGCATCCACAGAGTCAGAGATTTTAAAACAGGAAGGGACCTTGAAGAAATAGGCCAGGAGTGGGTAGCTGAGCAACATCCCAGAAAACAGGCTGGGGTGCCACAGGAGAGCGGAGTCGGAGTAAGCATTAGATAATGGTCCAGGAAAGCAGTATGGAAGGGCAGGGAAGGGAGTCTGGCAGCAAGTGGTACTCGTGATGCTCATGATAGGACCTAGAAGCAGAAATATAGAGGAAACTGGGGTGCTGAATTGGGGGATGGCTAATGTATGGGAATCAGGCACAAGGAACAAAGTAACAATACAATGACTAGAACTGAGGCACAAGGCAAGGGCTTAGTTGCAAGGAACAAGGTACAGATACAGGAACCAAAAAGAACAGGTACAGTTACAGGAATCAAAATACAAAGTCAGAGCAGGACCAGCAATAGGGGTTAACTTGAGGCTGCGTCATCTGAGTTGCATTGTGAGAGTGTGAGCAAGGAGTGTTCTTCTCCTTTATATTTTCCCTATCTACGTAAGTCTATGAAATAATGAGGTTATGCTGATATGTTTGCTCAATTTCCTCATCTGAAAATAGGGATAATAATAGTACTGACTTCAGGTGGATAAAAACAGCACTTATTTCACAGGATATGGGAATCAAATGAAATGATATATTTAAAAACCCTTTGTAAACCTTGAAATGCTAAATGAAAGTAATACTAACTAGCCTAATAGTAATGTTATAATATCATTAATATAATTATATGAACTAAATATGACAAAAATAATATATATCAATATTATAATTATTATTAGGTAAGGACCAAGTAACCATAGTTAGGAAAGAAAAATGGGAGAACGGGGGAGAGAAAGAAAGCAGGAAAGAGGCCAATTGTTAAAAATTACATAGCTATAACCATTAGGTTTAAAATCCTAAATTCTCTTCTAAGCACAAACCTCTCCAAAAGACCATAACCTTAAGAGTTCTTGCGTTTCTGTCTAATCACCCTTTTTCCCTTACCCTCACCCCCAATACTGGCTAAAACTGCCATCTTTTCTGAAACTGACAGATTGGATAGAATAGAATCAACATGATGAAGGTTTTCTTGATTATAATATGTTATCAAAATATTGATAATTTTTTATCAAAAACCTCCTATCCCAACACCAACTAGCTGTGTGACTATGGGCAAATTAATGCCTCTAGCTTGTTTGTTCATCTGTAAAATGGGAATAATATCTATCTCACAGGATTGTTATGAAGTTCAAATGAAAGGGGAGTGCTTCATAAACTTCAAAGGACTATATTTTCATTATATTTAGCTCCATTACCCTCTTCCCAGCCTCCTCAAGGATGGTACATCTTTTCCAGCTTCTTACAGAAATGTCACTGACATCATAGCTACCTTTCTTTCCAAAGTGGCAACTGTCCAGCTGGATCCTGTTGAATACTGGATTTATCCTTTCTCTCTTTCTTCCTATATATAACTTTATCCCTATTCCCTCCACTGAAGCATTTTCTTCCTCCTCTCCTTTTCCTGTCTTAAGGATGGTTTATTGGTTTCTGTCCCTGCCTATTTCTGACCTTTAGATTTGACACCTTGAAATAGCTTCCTTTCTTTTCTTTCTCTTTAAGAAAACAAATGGTTTTATTGCATTACAACTGAGATTTTCCTCCTCCTTTCTGGTACAGGAACTTTACTTGTAACTAAAAAAAAAAAAAAGATAATTAAAAACAAAATTGGTATAATCCCCCATCTCTCTGCCAAGAAAAGGGAAGTATGTTTCATTATCTGTTCTCAGAAACCATTACTGGATTTTCACTGGTTCAGTTTGACTTCTTTTTAGAGATCTTTTTTATTTTTTATTATTATATGCACAATACAATGTCTGGCACAAAATAAGTGCTCAATAAACACTTGACTTGATATTGTCAGGGGGGGGGGGGGGGGGGGGGGGGGAAGGGGAGGAGGTGTGTGTCTGTACAGGACCAGCCTTCTGATTCCACTGTCATTTCCTGATGTGGAAACTCCATTTTCAAATTTAGATCACACATCTTGTTAAGTCATGTCCAACTCTCCGTGACCCCATTTGGGGTTTTCTTGGCAAAGATATCGGAGTGGTTTACCATTTCCTTCTTCAGCTCATTTTAAAGATGAGGAAACTGAGGCAGACAGGATAAGTGACTTTCCCAGGGTCCCACAGTTAATAAGGATCTGAGATTGAATTTGAATTCAAGTTTTCAAACCTGGGCAAGGTTTGCCCACTGCACTACTGCATCCACTGAACCACCTGGTTACTCAGATTACACACAAGATCACAGAATCATGCATATAGAAATGGAAGGAACCTCAGACACTATCAAGTCAACTTGGGTTCAAATTCTAACTCAGATATTTACTAGTTATGTGACTCTGGAAAAGTCACCTTAATATCCTGTGCCTCATTTTCCTCATTAACAAGGTATAGTCAAGCAAAACTAAAGTCCATATTGACCATGTCAAAAAAAAAAGGTGTCTCATTTTCACTGTCTCTCATTTCTCTATTAGGAGATAGATAGTAAATTTCATACTTAGATATCTGGAATCCTGGTTGGTCATTACACTGACCAGAGAACCTAAGTCTTTCAAAGTTGTTATTTTTTATAGTATCATTCTCTTGGTATAAATTGTTGTCCTAGTTCTGTTCACTTTACTCTGTATCAATTGATGTCTCCCTAGTTTTTTCTAAAATCGTCCCCTTTATCAATTCTCTGTGTATAATTTTATATTTATTTTAAACTTAAATACAAAGTGAGAAAAGGGAAAAAAATTTCTATGTACACAGCAGAATAAAAGAGAAAATTCAATATAAAATAAATTTCCATTTCTATGTGATAAATACTACATGTTGTTTTCAAAGCTACCCAGGTTTTCTTTGCTTTCTTCTAAGATTTTTTTTGTTCTCATCATTTCTTATATTATAATACTATTCCATCATATTTATATAACAGAACTTGTTCAGTTCTTCCCCAGTTTATAGGTACTTTGTCAGATCCCCATTCATTGTCACTAAAAAAAGATATAGTTTTATATATTCTTAGAATTGTTTTTGTTTTCTCTTTTGCTTAGAACTAATCCCTTCCTTAATTTACCTCCTAATTCCCCTTTTTTTCCTTCTCTCTTATCCTTCCTATTTCCTTGCTGAATCAAGTATCAGCAGCTCATCCCATCTCTTCTCCCTAGTTTATATCAACTTCTACTTACACAGCCAATTATTTCAAGTAATTTCTCCTAATTTTCCTCTCTCTTCCCCCTTCTCCAGTGTATTCCTCTTCTCCCTCTCTTTTCTTCTTTTAAGATCAAGACATAATAGAACTACTACCAGATTTTTTCTAATTGGACTCCCTCTATGACCCTTGATAATAAATAGGAGACACATATATTATCTACAAATATAAGAATATAGGCAGTTTGTCTTGTTTAGTACTATATGATTCACTCATGTTGATCTTTTTGTTTCTCTTTACTCCTGTGTTTCAATTTCAAGTTTTCTGATCTGATCTTTTCATCAGAAAATGCTTGAAAGTACCTCTATTTTATTAAAAATCTATTTCCCTCTGTAGGACTATACTCAGTTTTGGTGAGTATATGGTTCTTGATTATAAGCCTATATACTTTGTCTTCTAGAATATTTTCTTCTCAGGTTCTCCACTTCTTTTAAATGATTGCTATTAAATCATGTTTGATCCTAACTATGGCTCCTTGGTACTTAGATTCTTTCTTCCTGTAGTTATTTGTAATATTTCTTCAACAGCCTTCTAGCTGGTCTCCCTACTTAAAATCTCTTTTCACTCTAATCCCTCTTCCAATTAGCTACCAAAATGACTTTCCTAAAATGCAGATTGCCCATGTCACTTTCCTATTCAATAAATTTCAGTGGCTCTCTATTACCGGCAGGAGCAAACGTAAAGTTCTCTATCATTCATTAAAATTTCCCCAATCACGCTCTGCATTCTAGCCAGGGTGGTCTATTTGCCATTCCTTGTTTACAACAATTTCCCACCTCCTTGTCTTTCTACTGGTTGTCCTCCTATATAGAATACTCTTCTTCCTTCTGTCTCTTACTTTTCCTGGTTTACTTCAACTATCAGTTCAGAACTTACCAACTGATACTGCCTTTCCTCTGAGATCATCTCTCCCATCTATTCTGCAAATATCTTGTATATGACTAGAAGTAATGACGATTTTTAACCTTTCTCTGTGCCTCTATCATACCTTTTGAGCAACTGACTGGTTGATTGTAAATATAAATAAATATATAAATAATCCCTATTCTCAAGAGCTTACATAATATTGGGGGGGGGGAGGGGGAGAAATGAAGGAGAGGAAGACAAAGTACAAATTTGAGTGTATATAAGATATATATAAAAATAAATAAAAGATTATGTTGGAGATTAAGGACTTTAGAGGCTGTGGGCATCAAGAAAAGTTCCATGTAGATAGATGTCTTTCAACTGAACTTTGAAGGACACAGAGATTTGAGGCTTTTATAAGAGATATTTAGTGAAAAAATGTCTCCCCACCACACCACCATTTGACCATTCCCTCAGTTATTCCTCAGTTATAAAGACTCTGTGACCCCTCCTACGCTTTTTACTGTGATTTCACTTTTTGAAATGTTTTTCAAGATTTGCCCTCAATTTCTCTTCCCTCATTATTTTCTATACAAGTCTTCCTTAGCTCTTTACAGCCCACTCCCTCTCCATCACCCTACTACAAGGCCTAGCAAGGATTTTCTGCTTTCCTTCCCTTCAAACCATCAAAACTTCCCTCTTGAAATCTTCCATTTAGCAAGTCACAGAACACTTCAGCATTCTAAAGACAACTCTCACTGACATCTATCTACTGTGCTTCACAAATATTTAAGGGTTAATATGTACAGGTTAGTGTGACATTTCCACCCCTGAGGGTTATTGCCACGACTCATAATTCTCAAAAGGGAAAGGACCATTTTATTGAAGAGAACCTTCCTTTTTGACTCACTCTTCTCTCCATCTTTACCACAGTGTTTACCCATAACAGTAAATGTTGTAGTTTGGAAAAAAAAAAAAAAGTCTTTTTCTAGTTCTATTTTTCCTCACTCAAAGTTTTTCCAAGTTGTATCCCTTGGGGTTCAAATTCATGATTTTGGTCTCTGCTACCAAAGCTTTGACTTTTAAGTTAAAACTCAGGTAATTTTGCATCAGAAAGAGAAGAAAATACATTCTCTTTCCTTTCACCCAAAAAAGGCAATCCAGACTTTTAAGTTCAAAGACCAAAAATACAATTGAATACTGAGATCTGAGCAATTCCAGAGGTTCTCAGCCTTAAAAGGGATTCCTACAAAATTTTTGAAAGATACAAAACAAAATTTAAGATGCTAAATTAAACTTGAGGCATATCCCAGTATCAAAAACCTAAACTTAGAAAGCAAATAAGCTAAGGGATGATTATTTGTATCATAAAAAAGATTCTTCACTTAATTAGTATTCATAATATGTACAGAAAATGAACTAGATTTTCACTGATATATGTAATTAATTCCCTTGATGAGTAAGCTTTCCCTACCAATACAGATCAACATCTTCTCTGAAATTTAAAAGTCTAATAGAATTGCCTAGAACATTAGAGTTTAAGTGTTTTGCCCAGAGCCACACAGCCAATATGTTCAGATTATGTTCTTGAACTTGGATCTTCCTGGCTCCCAAGCTGGTCCTCTAGCCATTCTGTCAAAGTTGTTTCTTAGTATTCACAACAAAATTGCTTATACAATGAAATCTCCTAGTGTATTTAAAAAATGATTCTATTTACATGTAATTAAGGATAATAGAATAATATATTATAATCAAGAAAATAGTATTGATATAAATGCTTTAAAGTTTACAAAGCATTATACAGATGCTCTCTTATTCAAACTTCACAACAATTCTATTTATCATAATTATCATAATCTCCATTTATAGATGAGAAAACTGATAGTGGAAAAGGTTAAGTGACTAACCCAGGATCACACAGCAAGTAGATGTCTAGGGTGGGATTTGAACTCAAGACTCTCTGATCGCAAGTCCAGTGCTTTTTACCTCCTATATTACAGCTATCTCTAGAAGTGACTTCAGGAGTCATCTAACTCAAACTCTCCTTTTCCATTCATGAACCATAAATTTTGTTTATACTGGTCCCTACTGACTTCCATATATGTTTATGTATCATCTTTACCATTATTCATACTATTCCAACACTTGGAATACTCACCCTACTTTTTCCTTCCTATAACCTAAATCCCAACACCTCCATGAGGACTACTGTAATCTATCAGGGGCTCCCCTTCTATAGATTCATAACATTTATGTATATTACCTATTTGTCACTTCCACATTCTTCCATATATTAATTATTTGTTCACCTATGACCTTTCTTGTCAGCATATAAATCAAGAATCAAATTTATATGGTGTCAACACCAAACACAATACCCTTCAATTCATAGCCTTGGAAGGCTTTATGCTTATTCTGACAATACTACCCTGCCTTGGTTCAATATATTCCTGAAATTCTTCTTTTGTAACTCCCTGAAGAGTCTCTAGTAATTTCCTTTGAATGCCCTCTGTGGTGATAGCTCTTTGGAGATAGATTTAACTTTTAGAAATAGTAAGAAGCCATTTCAAACAAATTCTTATGAGTAAGAATCATCTTGTGAGGGTTTTACCTTGTGGAGTGAAGGATGTACAGATTGGTTAAATTTTTTAAAGATTACAGTAAGTGGGAGATCCAAAATTTACACTCTAAACTGAAGACTGTGAAACTCTGAATCAAAACCTTTCTTCCCCTAATCCCCAGTCTTTGTTCTTTGTTCAGATTTTATTGTGTATGTATTTATGTTATATTTCCTATGTAAATGTAAACCCCCTTGAGAATAGTGGTGAACTTTTATTTTACCTTTGCTTCCAGTGCCTCGTATATAGTAGCACTTAACATCCATTGAATGGAATGATCTAATATGTTTAATATTCTTTAATTCTTGTATTTAACCATATATATCTTCTTCTCTTTCTAACTAAACTATAAATCCTGTGAGATCAAGAACTAATGTTTTTTTCTCATTATGTATATCTTAGTTTTCTCCATGAGATTATAAGCCCTATGAGAACAGGAACTAGTGTTCATCCCTCATATCTCTCCAAATACTTTGCTCATAATCATTCAATAAATATTTGCTGTTTGGGACACCTAGTGGAGTAGTGGATAAAGCACTGGCCATGAAGTCAGAAGAACCTAAGTTCAAATCCAGCCTCAGACACTAGCTATGTGACCTTGGGCAAATCACTTAACTACAATTTCCTTGAAATAAATATTTGTTATATGATTTATTGAATGAATGTGCAAATAGTCACAGATCAAAAACTGATGTAAACATTGCAAGTTGTAGACATGTAAAAAAACTGGTGTAGATATAGACAAAACAATTACAATCTTTTTTTTTTTTTTTTTAATGTTTGGCTGGATAGACTCACTTTCAGATCCTAAGAGTATTTATTAGGATCTCAAAAAAATAAATCATTCACCTATTAATACTATTCCCAAAGTGTGGAGGAAGTGATCAATATGGCAAGGAGAAAAAGAAATACAATGAAAATACCATTGATGTGGCATTGAAAAGCCATGAAGCATTAAAAAAATTCATTGATGTGGAGTTATCAGCTAAGTATTTTCACATCTGGACTGGGTTCCAAACCACCTGGGATCCCTATGTAGGCACTCTAGATTCTAGTTTCCCCATCTTCAGAGGCATGATTAAATTTTGGTCAGTGAGGTTTCAAGAACAGTGCTTAAGTTCTTAGAGTCTTTCTGAAAGCTGTCATAACACCTGAAGTGTCCTTTCAAACAGATGTCTTTTATCTATTTGTTAATGCAGTTCATGCCGTATCTGTGAAATGTCTTTATTAGAATAACTGAACTTCATAGGCAGTCCAATCTAGCAGGGGAAGGAAGAGGGAAAGCCTGGGTAAGATTTCCCCAATGGTCAAATTATTTTATCATTACAAGACTAGTTGCTGTAGTAACAGCAACAACAAAATATATGATCAGTGTTGAATATACCACAGATCTATTTAATTTATTCACTCAATAGACTTACCAAGGAAATAGTTAATGATTTGGTTTAAGTAGACTCTCATAATTCAAACATTCTAAACTCTCAAAATCATGCCATGAACCATGAGAACACTGTACACAATAACAATAAGATTATGCGCTGATCAACTTTGATGGAATTGACTGTTTTCAACAATAAGGTGTTTCTAGGCAATTCCAATAGTCCTGTGATGGAGAGTGATATTCATATCCAGGAAGAATTATGGAGACTGAATGTGGATCATTGTGGTGGTGGAGGTGGAGGCATTTGTTTGCTTGGGGCTTTTCTCTTTCTCATGTTTTTTTCCCTGTTTGATCTGATTGTTCTTGTTCAGCATGACAAGTATGTAAATATGTTTAGAAGAATTGCAGATGTTTAATGTAGATCAGAATACTTACTGTTTGGGGAAGGAAGTTGGAGGAGAGAGAAAAATTTGAAACACAAGATTTTGCAAAAATGAAATGTTGAAAACTATTTTTGCATGTATTTGGGAAAATGAAATATTATTTTAAAAAATAGTAATGCTACAATTATGAAAATAATATCAATAATAACAATAACAATTGTATAACAATGTTTCAATCATATATTATAGTCAGAGTTCATAGTAACTTAGTGACTAGTAATTAATAATAGCAACTGACATTTATACATCACTTTACAATAAAGTGTTCTTACTTGATGCTCGCTATAAGTCTGGGTTGCTTAGGGTAGGTATTATATCTATTTTCTACAAAAGGAAATTGAGACTCGATTTAACAGCACTTTCTAGGACTCAGAACAAATTTTCTGACTCTATATTTCTTTCTGTTAGTGAAGAAAATGACTTACACATCAGATGAATGAAAAAATCGGTAAAGAAATTAAATGTCCACCAACTTAGGTATATGCATTCATTTTGTGGTCTGGTCACATGATTTTATCAGTGTTTGCTATTATCATTCAGTCATTTCAGTCACGTCCAACTCTTCATGACCCCATTTGGGGTTTTCTTGCAAAAATACTAGAATCATTTGCCATTTCTTTTTCCAGCTATTTTAACAAATGAGGAAACTGAGACTCAGAGAGCCTACTTAAAGAATCTATTTGAAGTTATTTGTCTAGAGTCACCCAGTCAATGTATGTCAGGCAAAATGTGAAACTAGGTCTTCTTGACTTTACAGCTGGCACACCATGCTCTCTTCCTGAGATCTTAAGTTATAGAATTGAAGTGGTAAACTGATCTTGTTATGTAAAGAAAATAATTGCCTAGTAGCTTACAAAAAAAGAACAGGAGACCCTATTGTTGTTATTCAGTTGTTTTTCAGTTGTATTTGTCTCTTCAAGACCCCATTTTGGGTGTTTTTGGCAAAGATACTGGAGTAATTTGCTATTTCCTTCTCTAGCTCATTTTACAGATTAGGAAACTGAGGCAAACAGGATTAAGTGACTTGCTCATGATCACACAGCTATCACACACAAATTTTAATTCAGGAAGATGAGTCTTCCTGACTCCAGGCCAGGTATTCTATCCACAATGCCAATTTATTGATGTAAGGAAGGAATTTCCTGCTGCCAATTTAGGTGTGCAAATATTAATCTAAGAAACTTGCCTCAGGCACTGATTTTTTATTGCCCTGGAATCACATAGTCCAAAACCTTGGCAGGATTTGAACCCATATTTTCTTGAGACTAGCTCTATGTCTCTCAAATTCCATTACTGCAAAGGAAAAAAACATTTAGGTGAAATATATCATGATATTTCTTTCATCTTCACACGCAGTTCAGACCATATCGTAAGAATATCATTGCCCTTTCTAGTTTATCCCTACGCGTGGAGGCAGACATCTATCTTGTTAGATATCAGGCTATGGGCAATTGTTTTAGGGAGCACTCCAACTTTCCTTTCAAACCACCTGGATCCTGTGACCAAAATACCCTTTTGCCATCCAATCCAACTCCAACTCCCACCTGCAAAAGTACCTCACAAAAGTGAGCCATAATTCTTCCTAAAAAAGTGTTTTGAGCCAAGGCAGAATTGGGGACCTCATAAGTCCAAACCTAATTGATCAGGCTTATTTTCAGAGGAAGCTGAGTGGCTGACATGATATCTGACATAGTGGCAGGAAGACCTAAGTTTAAATCTATTTTCAGACACTTGTTTAACTAGCTGTGTAACCCTGGACACTTAACTCTGTTCACCTCAGTTTCCTCATCAGTAAAATGAACTGGAGAAGAAAATGGTAAACTACTTCAATATCTTTGCCAAGAAAACTGCAGATGAAATCATAAAGATTTGGACATAATTAATCAACAAAACAACAACTTCCCTTCTAAATAAATAAATTTCCTTTGAATAAGTTTTGTCTTATTGTCTCTATGCTTTCCTTTCTTCCTATTCTTCCTGTCCCTTTCATTTATAGAAATCCTATCTATCCTTTTATGACTAAATTCAGATTTAACCTCTCTGGCTAATTCTTTTTCTTTCCAACCCAGACAGACCATAATAATCTCATTCAACTCAATTCACTATTCACTATGTCCAGAGCACAATATCAAGTACCAGAGATACAAAAACAAAAAATGAAAACATTCTCTGCCCTCAAAAGGCTTACAGTCTATTAGAAGAAATATGTGTGCACAGAGAAGGAAATGTCATTTAGGTACCTACTAATACTAAGAAATCTTACATCATCAACAGGGAAAGAAAAAAAATTTAGAGGATTAGGATAGGCCTCTCCTTGCAAGTCATGGCATCTGATCTACTCTTCATACCTTTCTTTTTTCTTTTTTAAGGAGGAAGACAGAGTAAATTTTGGACATGTGTGCAAAGATACAAAGATGGGAGGTGAAATGTCGCAAGAAGGGAGCTGATATTTCACCAACTCCCCAGTCCAGAAAGCCTAGAGTGAAATCACAAGGTGTTTTTGAGGTGTTAAACCAAGATACATCTATGCCATGATTCCTTAATGAGTTATGTGTACTTTAGTGCTTATAATTCATCTCAGTGAATCAAAAGGGATAATCCCATTTGGCTGTTGGAAAATATACAACTCCCACCCCAATTTTTAAATGACAATCTTTAAAAGCTACTTTAAAATCAGCTTCCTTCCTTGAGTGACTGCCTTTCTATAACTGCTTTTATCTGGAACATATGTTCTACTCCCTCAATTGTACTTCAAATTCTCTTGAACTGCTCAATCAGGTGTGTCCTTCTGGGCAAGTCACTGCCAGATGTGATGACTTATGGGGAGGGAGGGATGATGGAGAAATTTCCTCTGCACCACCCTCTGCATGGGTTCTCCTCCACAAAGCATTCTCATCTTAGACTCCATCAAACACAGATCGTCTTTAAGAGGTCACCAGAGTCATGTCCATTTTTCTTCAGTCAATAGGATTGCTCTTTTTGATTCACCCAGAGTAAGTGTTCATGCTTCAAATCTGAAAAACAACTTGATAATATTCTGAACTGGAGACATAACTGAAAGTCTACTCCCCTATATCATATATAGACCAGTTTGAATAAAACAGGGAATGCATCAAAAAGAGTGATCTGAAATGACACTGGAAAGATAGATGGGAACCAGTCTATGAAGTGCTTTAAGTCCCAAATTGATGAGAAAGAAGTTTTCTTCCCCCTGGAGTCCATAGAATCCCAGGAAGTCTGTGAATAGGTTTCAGGAAATCGGTTAATTTGGTTTCAGGGACAGGAGGGATTACATCTTTATTTTCATATTTTCATTAGAGGTTATCTAATTGAAATTTAGGATTTCCTTCCATTTTTTCAAAAAAAAAACCCACAGTTCCAAGAAAAGTCCTATAGACTTCACTAGAATTCCAAAGAGCTCTATGGCTTTAAAGAGGTGTAAATTTCTCTCTTAAAGATAATAAGAAGACTTTGAAAAGTTTTTAAGTAGAGGTGAGGGCTGACTTGGTCAGATTCGTTGTTTTAAGAATATCCATTTGATGATGATATCCATTTGATTATGACTTCAGAAAAAACTGGAAAGATTTACATAAACTGATGAAAAATGAAGTGGGAAGAATCAAGAAAACAATGTACACGGGAAAGGCAACATTGTCTGGGGATTAACTGTGGATGACTCAGTTATTTTCAGCAATACAATGATTTAAGACATTCCAAGGGACTCAGTGCTATCAACCTCCAGAGAAAGAACTGATGGAACTTGAATGCAAATCAAAGAATGCTGTTTTTTTACTTTATTTACTAGGCCCTGTAGATATTCAATTATTGGGGGAAGCTAAGTGGTGTCTGGCATAGAGGATCAGCCCTGGAGACAGGAGAATCTGGGCTCAAATCTGAGTTCAGACACTTACTAACTGTATGGGCAAATCTGGGCAAATCACTTAACCCTGATTGCCTTCCCAAAGGTAGGGATGGGGGGAGGGGGGGAGGGAGAAGAAATACTGTTATTCTTATGTTTCTATAGCATTCTAAAAATGTAGGTACCACAGGTATTATTATAATGTCCATTTTACAAATGAGGAAACTGAGCTTCTGAGAAATTACTTGCCCAGATTGGCAAAGATAATAAACTCCAGAAGTATAGATTTTATATTATATATATATATATATATATATATATATATAATTTATTATATAACTATATGAGTTATATATAATATAATTTTTTTGTTTTATGTAAAATCTATTTTACCATATGTATACATTATATTATTAATGAATATATAAATATGCATATATACATTACACACATATTTCATTGAGAGGTAGCATGGATGCATGGTAGAATATGCAATGGCTGCAGTTTTAGAATCAGCAACACCTGAGATCTAGCCCTACTTCTGACACAAAGTTGTTATATCTCACCTTCCCTCTCAACTGTCTAAAATCATACTACAGCAACAATGTCACAGGTAACCCTTCACTGAAAACGTTACACTATTAAAATTGCAGTTCTCATTTTTTTAGTCATTATTTGTGGGATTTAGAAATTGTTTCAAACAAGTGTAATTGGGAATGATGATAACATTTCTTTTAAGTCCTCTGTTGAGTTGTTTGTGTATTGCATATTTTGCATATTACACACACATCCCTAAACATCTCCCCATTGAAATAAAGCAAGCAGTGTGTTTGGACATGTCTATTATTCTTACTTGGTTTACACGATGAGGGATGATGTACCTTCTAAACAGAGACAGAGAGATTAGGTGAATGATAATTGCTGGTTGTTTCCTTAATGGAGCTCCACTTTAAAAATAGTTTGCTTTTAAAAGACAGTCTTCACTAACTATATGTGTGTGTGTGTGTGTGTGTGTGTGTGTGTACATATACACACACATAAATACACATGTATGTATGTAATATATGTGTGTAGATATAGATATAGACATAGATGTATATTTCAAATAGTCTCTACAAATAGGGTCTGTCTTTCTCAGGCTTAATAAGAGGTATCTTTCCTCTTTCCTTTCACCCTATCCCTCCTCATCTCATACATGCCCATTTTGCCTCAGTTTTTATTTATAGGTTCAAATAAGGGGAAAGGAAAGGAATTTATAAATCTTTTCTTTCCTTATAGTAATATCATTTTGGAGCACATGGAAAAATGTCATGTTCAGAGCAAGACATGAGCTTAGAGGGTATCTAATGAAATCTTCTTAATGCATAGACAAGGGAACTATGATCCAAAGGGAATTAAGAATCCAACAATTTGCCCAAAGTTTCATAGACAGTAAACAACAGAAATAAAATTTGAATACAGATTCTTCCATTTGAAATCAAGTGCAATTTCTTCCAAACTAATGCCTCCCAACTTCTTTGTTCCATGAATCTCTTTCAGAAAAAGAAAAATTGAACTCCTAGGATCATTAAACACACTACTCATAATTTTCTTTTAGACTTATTCATAAAATTCTTATAATAACTATAATGATAACTTTTGCTCAGAAAAGTTCTAAATCAAAATTTATATTGTATAATTATAATTACAAAATATAAAAGCTTATTCTACCCATAATTATACAAAATCAACATAAAAATTATAAAATAAGTATACTGTATTCATTCTCTAAGAATTCAAAGAAACACTCCAACAAGACCTCATATGCTTACTATTACAACCTCTATTTGGAGACCTCCAATGGGGAGGTACCTACTACTTTCCAAGACCGTCCATCTTATTTCTAAACAGTTCTGACTTTGGAGAAGATTTGTTTGTTTTTGTTTTTCTGAAATCAAGACTATATTTGCTTTTTTGCAGCTTCTAATCATTATTCCTGATTCTGTCCTATAGAAACAAAAGAAGTATAATGTCTTGACCACATTATAGCCCTTCAAATGCTGGAATACAATTATCATATCCTCTCTGAAACTTTTCTTCTCCAAGAAAAATATCTCCAATTCTTTCAATTGATCCACATGTGACTAAATGTCCTTTGCCATTTCAATCATCCTCCTCTGCATGCCCTCCACTTTATCAATATCCTTCCTAAACTGTGGTAACTAGAACTGAACATAAGTCAACATTTGGTCTGACCAAGGCAGAATTTGGACAGTCTATTACTTCCATATTACTGGAACCTCTCAATGCAGCCCAAGATCACATCAGATTTTTTTTGGTTACCACAACATACTACTTACTTATGTTGTACTTTTAGACCACTAAACCCTCAGATCTTTTTTTCTTTTTTCATGGAAAAAGAAAATGAGATTTCTTTTCTGAAATTGTGTGCCAAGGAGGCAGATGCATCCCAATTGTGAGCCTAAGGAGCCTGGATCTAGGCACAATCACCAAGAATTGAGGATTCCAGAAAATGACATAAACTTTTAAGAGTACCCCATAGACTCAATCCAACATAATGAATCTAAGATAATTGCAGAACATCCAAATGGAGAACACCTAGTAGAGAGCAAGAGATATCTGAGGTTGAGATCCAGTGAAGGCTAAGGTCATAAACTCCAACTTTAGACATGATGAGATATCCAATATAATCTACATATGGAAACAGAGATCCTGAGGCAATTTAATGCTACTCAGGCCTTTGGTGACCTCCTAACTATCCTCCTCCTTGATGAAATGCTAGTTGAGCATGAAGAAAAAGAAAGAAAGGAAAGGAAATAAAGAGAGAAAGAAAATAAAAGGAAAGAGAGGAAGGAAGGAAAGGAGGAAGGAAAGAAGGAAGGAAGGGAAGAAGGGAGAAAGGGAATATGGGAGGAAGGGAGGGAGGAAGGGAAGAAGGGAGAAAGGGAATATGGGATGAAGGGAGAGAGGAAAGGAAGAAGGGAGGGAAGAAAAGGGGAAGGGAGGAAGGAAGGAAGGAAGGAAAAGGAAGGAAGGAAGGAAGGAAGGAAGGAAGGAAGGAAGGAAGGAAGGAAGGAAGAAAGGAAGGAAGGAAGAAGGAAGGAAAGAAGGAAGGAAGGAAGGAAGGAAGGAAGGAAGAAGGAAGGAAAGAAGGAAGGAAGGAAGGAAGGAAGGAAGGAAGGAAGGAAGGAAGGAAGGAAGGAAGAAGAAGGAAGGAAGGAAGGAAGGAAGGAAGGAAGGAAGGAAGGAAGGAGGAAGGAAGGAAGGAAGGAAGGAAGGAAGGAAGGAAGGAAGGAAGGAAGGAAGGAAGGAAGGAAGAAGAGAGGGAGGGAGGGAAGAAGGAAGAAAGGAAGGAAGGGAGGGAGAAAGGAAACAAGGAAAAGGAAGAGAGAAAAAAGGGAAAAAGGGCCAAAATGCCAAATTATATTTATCTGTCAGGCTGGGTCCAGAAAGTACCATCAGCTCTATTTCTCTCCCCACCAGGAATCTTACATTAGCTTTTGGCTCAGTCACCACCAGAAAAAAAGAGGGACTCAGTTTCTCTCAATTAATAGGCTTTTTTTCATCATCTCACAGTAAATAGATAGCAAATAGATGACAAATGCACATATATGTTCTGAATTAGGGTCAGGACCCTTCTATTACAAATCATCACACTCTTGCAATACCCTCATCAACACCCTCACAAGGGTTGGCAGTAGGAAGAGGTCCCTCTATAAGCTTGAACATGATAATAGAAGATCAAAAAGAGGATAGAAGGAGTTCTGAAAATATTCCCTGAGATAACTGCCCTTTTGCCCAAATATTCCACTGAATTTGAAAAGAACTTGAAAGGTCAAAAATCTAGTCAATTTTTTAAAAAATTTCTTCATTTTTAGTGATTCCCTTCCACATCCTGATAAGTCAATAACAGACACATCAAAAACAACAGATTCATCAAAAAGTCTTCACCTAAGTTAGTCTCCATTGTAACCAATGGAGGTTCAACTAGAACCTTTAGGCCTTTACAACAGCAACCAAAAAGGAATTAAGCAGTCTTCAGGAGTCACAACGTATGGTAGGCAAGAAAGATGGGGAGAAGGGAAGAGAAAAACAAAGACATCAACCCTAAGAGTCTCAGAATCTAAAGGAATCTTAGAAGCCATCTAATCTAACCCAGACCTGAACAAAAATTCTATCTAGAATATATCCAATATGTGGTCTTCATTAAGCTTTTATTTAAAGATCTCCTGAGAAGGGACATCCTGAAACAACTCATACCACTTTTGTCTAGATTTTTAAATAAATTCCCAAATCTAAATTTTCTTCTATGCAAATTCTACCCATTGCTTCAGATTCTGTAACTACAGAGAATAATCCTTCAGTTATTTGAAGATAACTGTTTTTCCACTGAATCTTCTCTTCTCTAGGCTAAATAACCAGAGTACCTTCAACCAATCCTTTTATGGTATGATCTTGGGATTCTCTACTCTCTTAGTGTCCTATTCTGGATTATCATCTGGAGATGATAAATTTCAAACTTACATGAACTGATACTGAGAAAAACCAAAAAAACATTGTACACGGGAAAAGCAAGATGGTATAATGATCAGCTATGACAGAATAAGCTCTTCTTAGTAATTCAATGATCCAAGGCAATAAATTTTGCAAGATAATGCCATCCATATCCAGAGAGAGAACTATGGAGACTGAATAAAGATCAAAGCATACTGTTTTTAACCTTTTTTTTCTTCTGTTTTTTTTTTTTTTCTGGTTTTTCCCTCCCAACATGACTCACATGAAATATGCTAAAAATGAATGTACATATATAACCTAAAAAAATAAACAATTTTAAATCATCAATTTCCTTCTTAAAATGTATTGCCAAGAATTAAACACAATAGTCCAGATGTGGACTAATAAGAGGAGTTTCAATGAGACTATCCCTTGTTCTGGATGCTATGCCATAATTTATTACATTTTGATGATGATAATGATAATAATAATAGTGCATATCATGCTAGGAAAGCTAGGTAGCACAGTAGATAAAAGAAGAGAGTGTGGAGAAAGAAGTTTCATTTTCTTGGGTTCAAATCTGGCTTCTGACACATACTAGTTATATGACCCTCAGCAAGTCACTTACCCCTGTTTGCCTCAGTTTCCTCATCTCTAAAATTATTTGGAGAAGCAAATGGCAAACTACCCCAGAATCTTTGTCAAATGGGGTCACAAAGAGTCAGAGACTATTTTGTTGTCTCTCAGTTTTGCTCAGTTGTTTTTCAGCAGCAAAAAAAAACATGCTTTATTATTTGTAAAGTACTTCATATGTCCTCTCATTTGAACTTCATAACAACTCTGTGAAATAGGCACTATTTTACAGAGGAGGAAAATGGATCTGAGCAAGGTTAAGTGACTTGTCTAAGGTCATGCAACTAATAAAAATCTGAGGTAGAATTTTAAATCAATTCTTAATTCCAAGTCTGGAACTTCACCTACTAGGCCCCCTAGCTATATACCTGTGCCTATAGTGCAGTTGATTCTTGATTGCAACTTTTTAAAGACCCATCAGATTTCAGACTGTTTTCTAAACATGGTTCTTTCATTTTATACTTTTTAAAAATTTCTGTGTCTTTTTAGGGGAAGGGGATGGGTGATTATTTAGTATAGCTAAACACAAAGTGCACAATCAGTAAATATATATTTACTGGCAGGTATCATTTAAAACAAATGTACTTTTTAAAGTACATTTAAAAAATTTAATATTTTGTGTTCCAAAGCAAAGAGGGAAAATTAGTTTTAAAATCTAGCAAACTTAATAGACCAAAAAGTATCTCAGATGGTTAGCAATGCTGCTACTAAAACCAATATGATAGCAATGAAATCTTCAGTTAAACTAGATATTTCATCATTTTTCCCCTGGGGCCAAAGTTAATGTCAATATCCTCTACAAAAAGCTACTACAAAAGAAATGTGATATATATCTTCTTGTTTCAAATAAAATTTTCGGTAACAATTTTCATTGTGCACTTGGACTTGGACTGCAACTTGAAACTATGATCAGCCTTAATGAACATCATCAGCATGTAGTAGTCATTCTCAACCTACATTCCATCTAAGAGAAGGAAATAAAAGGAATACCACAGAGACAAAAAAAAAAAAAAAAAAAAGTAGCCACACCACATTCATTTGTCAACTGAGGTATAAACCCATTAAGCCTTATAGATTGCTTTCCCAACCAAGAGTCTTAAAACAGTTCTTATTTACAATCAGGAAAAAGAGGAACTTAATTTCTCTCTCAGAGCTTTTTATATACACACTGACAACCAATTAAGGGAAGGAAAAGGGAACAAGCATTTATTAAACACTTATTATGTACCAGGCACTATGCTAAGCATTTTACAAATATTATCTTCTTTGGTCCTCTCAGCAACCTTTTGGGGTAGGTGCTATTATAACCCACCATTTTATAATTGAGAAGACTGAAGCAGACAGAGGATAAGTGACTTTCCTGTGTCACATAGCTAATAAATCTCTGGGAAAGAGACCAAAGATGTAAATTTTAAAAATATATCCCAATCCTTATTAATACCCCCCAAAAAAACCAGCAACTAATAAGCTATATATTTACTCTCCCAAATATACAGAGTATTTATGAGGGCCATCTATTAAGGGAAATCTCAATGAGAGTAGCAGGATTTCACAAACAATATTCAACAATAGATCACATCTCACAATTTAAAGAAAGCTGTAAAGAATATTCCATTGTAATATCCCATTGTGTTTATTGTTTATGATCACCCAAAAAAATTTTGTCTTAATAAAACAAAATGCTACCTTATAGGCAACAAGATAGCTCATATTTTATCAAGATCATTCAGGATTTCTTGACAGATTTAATAGAAATAACCCCATTCAATCACCCTTTGATAAGCATTAACTTAGGTTTCTATCAGAGAGATGTTATTGCATTTTTAAGTAATCCCAGCACTTAACACAGTACCTGATACATGGTAAGTATTTTTTAAATTGTTGTATGTGCCATTGGGGATTCAGCACAGAGTTCGGATCTAGAAGGGATTTCTTGAGGGTGATGAGGTCCTCCTCTATATGGATGATTTCATCAAACCCCACAACATTGCAGAACTTCCTAGAAGAAATTATGGACTGTCCATCCAGATTACCATTAACTTATAGATAAAAGTTAAGTTATACCCAGTCCTAAGCTAAAAAGAAGAGTGAACTAAATTGCAATCAGAAGATGAAAAAACACTTTTACTAAAAAAATTTGGAAGGAAGGGAGGGAGGGAGGGAGGGAGGGAGGGAGGGAGGGAGGAAGGAAGGAAGGAAGGAAGGAAGGAAGGAAGGAAGGAAGGAAGGAAGGAAGGAAGGAAGGAAGGAAGGAAGGAAGGAAGGAAGAAAGAAGGAAGGGAGGAAGAGAAAGAAGGGAGGAAGGGAGGGAGGGAGAGAGAGAGGAAGGAAGGGAGAGAGGGAGGAAGGAAAGAGGGAAGAAGGAAGGAAAGGAGGGAGGGAGAGAGAGAGAGGAAGGAAAGGAGGAAGGGAAGAGGAAAAGAGAGGAAAAGTGAGGGAAGGGAGGGAAGGAGGGAAGTTGAAGTTCATCAGGTTTTTGTCTAAAAGTCTGTTTTTAACAGTTGATCTTTTAAAATAAATCTTCCTGAGATTTTTATTATGGCTTTTTTTCCCTAAAAATCAACAACAAAATCGGGAAACTCTACATGCTGAGAGGGAGAGATTCTATTGCCTACATATATTATCCTTCAGTGATGTTTTTCTTGATCTTTCAATTAAGCTCCAGTACTCCTTTGAAATGCTTATTGTTCCCTTGTCTTTCTTTCCCAGTGGACTAGCTGACTCATTATGTCCTATTTCTTCAATAGATGGCATTGTCTTCAGCCAAAGCCACCACTGATTTTTTCTTAACAATACATAGTACACACTTAAACCTCCCCAGCTCCCTACAGAATGTAACACAATCTTCGGCAGAGCCCAGAGGAAGGTTTGAGGAATGGGTGGGGTTTTTTTTTTCCCTTTCTCTCTCTCATTGCACGTGCAGAAATTACATTGGCAGTGATGATAGGCAGGCTCTCCATCCCGGAACTTGGCCCGGAACTTGGCAGAACTAAGTTCTGGCATCTTTTAGAAATTTTCTTGGCACTTCTCCCTCACTCCTCCCCTGCAAGTTAGAGAATTTTCCAGATGTGCTCCTTGACATATCTTTTTCTTTTCCTCCACCACTTCTCTCCCTCCCCAGCTTCTCACTGCTAAAGACTAAGTCCTCACTCAGAATTTCCAACCCCTCCAACAGTTTCTGGCCACACTCTACATCCAATTTGGCTTGGAGCAATTGACCACAGCCCAGTCTTTTAATTAATGAAGGTTCATTACTAAATCCACTAACACATTGCTCAGGTTTTCACTTTGGCACTGTAAGTCATGATGAAGAAATATTCTATCAGCAAGTACTTATTGAAGACCCATCATAAGCCAAGTATCCTAAGGGATACAGAAGAGGTAAAAGACAGGGTTCTATCCTCCAGGAAATAACCTTCTTGCTTCAGAGACTATCCAAGATAAATCAAAGTTCAAACACTCTCCTTTCTCCTATAGTATTGATATTTTGTTTTCTAGAAACAGAAAAGCAAACTTTTTTTTTCCATATTGCTCCAGAAAAAAATTGTAATGCAAAGGAGGAAAAAGACTCTTGGGAACCAAACAAGCAAAAGTCAGAGATTGTGGCTATTGGAGTTGTGGGGAAGAGAGAAAGGAAGGGAAATGTGGTCTCAGCCTTGCCTATGCTGTGAACAACAATTTTGATGGATAGAAAGATTGGGAGAGGAAGCAGTGTGGTGCGATGCTAGAGATCAGGAGTTTTAGAGCTGGAAAGGACTTTAGAGATGTCTAGTCAAATCCCTTCATTTTACAGACAAGGAACCTGAAGCCCAGAGAACTTAAATGATTTGCTCTAAGTCATGTTAATGTTAGAACTGGGATCTGAACTCATGATTTAGAACTAATTCTAATTGCAGCTACACTAATTTCTACTATGTCATTCTCCCTCTTCTCATTTCCTCTGCCCACCAGAGATGAGCAATGCAAATCGTTATATGTGCTGCCTTCCTTATGACTTCAAAAAGGTAGTGTGTCATTAAATTAATTATCCAGCAAGAGAGTAAAACCTATAAAATATATTAGGCAGCATACACCTTAAGCCAGCAGCACAGTCCCCACTTCAGTTCTTTGTATATGGGACTAAAAGGCTTCAGTGTCTGATTGCCACAAGAGGGCACCAACCTGAAGATGCCTTCAACCTTACTTCCGTAGATAAATCTAACCTCTAGTCACTCATTCACTCAATAAGCATCAATTAAGCACTTACTGTGTGCCAGATCCTTGTTAAGCTGGAGATACAAAGACAAAAAACACATTTTCTGATTTCACCGAATTCACATTCCAATAGGGAAGACGACATATAAATAGTCTTATCTATATTTATGTGTTCTGTATATACACATATCAATATCTATATGGCAGTCTCAGAAGGAAGGTTCTAGCAGTGGGAAATAGAAATGACTAGGAAAAATCTTCTGCCACAGCAGCCTGTGCTAAATGATTCAAACTTCTTCAGCACTTCCCCACCATCACTCTCACTACCACAGGCTGGTTCCAGAGTTATCGAAAGCAGTGATATCAAAACGAAATAAACCATACATAACAGTCTCTATTAGCTATACATTGATTTAGTTTTAAAATATGAAATTATTTGTTTTATTGTATTTTTATTTATTTTGTTAAATATTTCTCAATTGCATTTTAAAATGGGTCTGGCCCTACTAAGTATTCCTGGCAGCATTCAGCCCCCACATCACATATTTGAGACCTCTGATCTAGAAGGTTTCAGTGAAACATTGCACAAAATGCTAATTATTAAACTATTAAAAATTATTAAATTTATGATCTGTGGCAACTCTCCAGAATCTACCCCATATCTGTGCTCTCCTCTTTTAGGAATTGCCTTCACATTTGCAGGACTAAGATACTGAATGAATGAATGAATCAGTGAAAGAAAGCAAATATTGTTTACCATGTGCCAAGCAATGGCTTAAAGTTCGAAGAATAAAAATAGAAAAATAAATCAATCTCTAAGGAGATCATAGTCTAATTAGGGGAAGCAACACATAAAAGAGTATTGAGATGCGAGACTCAGAAATTGTATGGCAGGAATTCAACTTTTTCTACTCATGACTTCTTTTTTTGCCTGAGATAGGATATAAAGGCACATAAAATAGGTATACAAGTCAAACATTTATGGACAACAAATCATAATTTCTCAACCCCCCACATTCAGTCACGAATCACAGTTTAAGAAACTTTGTTTTAAGGGATCAGAAGCAAGGGATCAGAAGAAGGAACATGGCAAGGCCCAGTATTTTTAGATTACATCAATAAGTTAGACAGTTCTGAGAGACTAAAAATAAACATTTGGGGAGCTTTAAAAAGTAGTGACAGGGCAGATGAAAAGATTTAGTGCTTCTCCATCTCACTGAAAGAAATAGAGTTGTTGATCCCTATCTCATCCAGGTTTTGTGAGCTGTTAAGCAGCACAAATGGGTTCTAGGTGCTAACCTAGGGAGGGAATGTGGGGACAACAAAAGGGTAAGGTATTACCCCATGGGTGGCATTTGGCTGACCCAGTTGGGTATAGAGTTTATTTTTATCAAAAATAAAAGAAATTGGTCCAGCTAGGTGGCACAGTGTCAGCCCTGAAGTCAGGAAGACCCAAGTTCAAATCTGGGCTTAGACACTTAACACTTCCTAGCTGTGTGACCCTGAGCAAATCACAAACCCAATTGTCTAAGCAAATAAGCAAATAAATAAATAAATAAATAAGTAAATAAGCAAGTGAAGAAATAAACAAATGAATGAATGAATAAAAGAAATTTAGTTAAGCATTTCTAGGGGGAACTGTCCACCTTCAACTATCTCCCACAGCTCCTCACATATATCTCTCCCTCACTCACATATATCTCTCCCTCAATATCTTCAGGTATATTCAGAAAATTTTAGAACCACATGTACCCACTGTTCTTTGGAAAGGAATAATGAAAAAGTCGTGTGTATGTCTAGAACCCCAGTTTTAAATTAGAGGCAGAAACAAGGAAAAGCAAGGGGGAAAGGGTGGGAGAAATCAATCTTTCCTTCCTTGCTCATTACTAATGAGATCTTCAATAGCATCAGCCTCCATTCCATCAGTCTCTCCTTCCACTCTAACCTCTGCTTCTGTTCAAGGATCTGGAAGCCTTTGCTGGCCTCAAATACTTTTATTCACCAACCATTTAAGTCAGGATTCAAGTCATCAATAAGTGGTCAGCATCCATTCAAGTTAGCAACAGTAGCTATCCCTGCCTTTCCAGTCTACCTCAGGTAGAATTCAGTGGCAACTGATACTTGTAAAAGCCTACACAACCAAGTTTAGCTCCCTAGTAGTACCTACATCAAGGTGGAAAAGATACAATCTCAGGGTAGTGACTGACAGGAGAATAACCAATCCTACACTACATAGACTAGACATTCCCTCTATCTTGTCTCACAGCTTCCTACATACACTCCCTAAGACTGTAGGTAATAAAGAAGGCAAAGTCTCACCTATGGGACTAGATCATCAGGAACCTCTTTGTCAACATTTCTCCCCAAACCATCCTCATCCTGGGTCCAAAAGAATAATAATAATTAAGACAGAGAAAGAATGACATGAATACAATTTATAATATAAACACTTCAGATCAATTCTATGAGTTAGGAAAGACATAGGACAAATACATTTTTGATTGTGATTCACTGGTTAATTGGTTGATTTCACTTTTGCAAGAGAAAGTTTATATTACACACACATGGGCACACATGGACACTACCACCACCACTAATTAATCATAAAAGATTCTGACTCCTGGATTAAATCATTTTTCAGTCAAAAATATAAAGCAGGTATTAAAAAGCCCTTAAGCAATTTGAGACGACTATAGTGCTTTCATAACTGGGATGAAGGCAAAATAATTAAGTGCATCAGAGGAAATCTTCTGATTGAAAGAATACGACATACTTCTGGACCTGTGAGGAAAAAAAAAAGTCTAGTGGTAGAAATGCTCCAATTGGGAAGTCAAGTTTGTGACAAGTAGAGAGAATCATGGGGAGGGGAGGGGTAGAGAGTGGGGTAGAAATGAGTTCTCCCACTCCTCCATCTCACCATCAAATGATTTTGTCATCCAAGAGATTAATTATTCCAGAAGGACATTTCCAGATTAGGACAAAGAGATACTCTAAGAACTAGAGAGATACAGAAGGGAAAAAAAAAACCATAAAGGGATTAAGCAACTTCAAGGAGTAAGACCCCTTATACCAGAGAAGAATGCCACCTCTGGATTCAAGAAAGGTTTGCAGTAACCAGAACTCTTTTATAGGTATACATCACTACCATTGTACTCTAAATTGGCCCACTCTCCCTAGGGAACTCATTTATGTGAGGGAAATATATGCTTCTGGGATGTGGGGAATGTTTGACTCTTATCAATTATTTTGGGGATTTTTTTGTTTTGGGATTTTTTTGGGGGGGAGATCTTCCTACCTCACCCATGGAAGTAGGAAAGATAGAAACCATATTGTAAGATTTTCAGAAGTAAATAGAAAATGAAAAAAGTAGAAACAAGAATATATATAGCTTTTTCTAAAGGTGTGGCTGTGAAGAAGAGAAATATAAGATAACCTGAAGAGAACTTGAAAGAATGATAGAGCAAAGTAAAGACTTTTTTTAAGGATGAAGGAAATCAAATTGATGGACACTGAATGAAGATTAAAGCACATTTTTCTTTATTTTTCTTGCTTTTTTTGGCAACATGTCTAATGTGGAAATGCTTTAAATGATTTTATATATATATATATATATATATATATACATATATATATATATAATAGGTATCCTATTTCTTGCTTTCTTGATAGGTAGGAGCAGGATGGAAGGAGAAAGAGAATTTGAAACTGAAAATAAAAAGTTTAATTTTTTTTTTAAATGGAAGAGATATGGGTGTGTTTGTAAACAGCAGAGAAGAAGGCAATGAATAAGGGAAATAAATGAAGATTATGAAGAGAATAACCCAAAGAGGTCACTGATCAAAAGAAAGTCCTCCATATACTCCAAAATATCTATAATGGCATTTTTTTATGGTAGCAAAGAACTGGGAAGCAAAGTAGATGTCCATCAATCAAGGAATCACTAAACAAAGTATGCTATAAAAATGCAATGGAATATTTCTGTATTGTAAGAAGGAACAAAATAGGCTGAATATAGACAGGCAAGTATTTTTACATGAACTGATATAGAATGAAGTAAGAAGAACCAAAAAAAAAATACACAATGACTACAAAAATAATAAGACCAAAAACCATAAAATAAGTAAAAATGAATAATGCAGAATTACAAAGAACAATCATAACTCTAAAGAAAAAATATAAAAAGATCTCTCCCTACTACTTCTTCAGAGAAGTGAGAAGTTTTCAGGTATGGAATATTATGCATATTTTCAAACTTTTTTGATGTAATGATCAATTTTACTGATTTTTTCTCTTTTGGGGCCTTCTCTCTCTCCTGATTATCTCCAAATTGTCCTGTATATATTTCATTTCTTTGCCTGTAATTTACATGTTGTGTATTCTTTAGCCTGCCAGTATCTTCAGTGCAGGAAGTGTTTTTTGCCCTCCTTTGTATCCCCAGCACTTAGTACTATGCCTGGCACATAACAACTGATTTATTTTTCCTCTTTTTCTTTATTTTTTTCCTTTAAAAATAATCTTTGATATATAGGATAGTTCTCAGGATAGGGGTGAGGAACAAGAGGAGTGATACAGAGAGAATTTAGGAGATGCATAAGTAGAAAATATCAATTAAAATTATTTTTTTAAAAAAGAAAAAATTTAGGAGGTAGATGATGGAAAAATAAGCTACCATAAGTTTTAGAAGATGAATGAAAACAAATACCAAAAGTAAGAGGTTGACATTGGTCAGCGAAGCTTCATTTTATCCCCTGAGACTAGAGCAAAAGAGGAGAGGATTAAAGATACTCTTGAGGTGATCTGAAATATGGAACTGGGAAGAAAAGGATAGTGACAGATCTGGCCTCAAATTTTTCAGTGCAGTTATGGGGATAGGTCCTCTGCTAAGGGGTCAAGAAGTGGGGAGTATAAGGAGCTTGAAAAGAGAAGTTTAGAACAGATGCTGTGATTAATGAAGCCACAAAAGAATGGGGGTGTAGAAGTATATTAGGGCCTATTCTCACCCTTGGAAATGGCCTGCTGGCTTATCTCATAGCTGTAAGATAACATAATGCATCGAATACTGAAAAAAAAATGTCCTGGGTAAACATTGATGAGTGTTACTACACCCATAGTATGCTTTATGAGTTTGGAGACTGGCTCTAGTAAATTAAGAGTTAAATCGGTAATTCAGGTCATGAACCAACTATGGCATCTTTGTGCTTGATTTGTCCTAAGTTCTGTGGTAAACTAATATCCCCTGTGTAAGGGATGAACTTCTGGGCTCTGAGAATTTTTCCAGGGCCCAATCAAGGCTATGAAAAGCAGACTCCTATCTCTATGAAACAGGCCCAAAATCAACTATGGGGATGAGTCAGATTTTTTTTCTGAATTCCTTTTCTCCCTATTTCACATTGTCAACCAATACGGAGAGATTCCTAAATGCAAGTGTGGCACTGTGATAACAGATAATACCTTGGTTCCCCCAACAATCACTTCCACAGAGCCCCTAGTAAGAGGGGAAAATTGATGACATAACCTTAGCACATATTCCAGTGGGATCTTTATTTTCTTTTCTCTTTAGAAATAAAGTCTTAGGCTATGTCCTTTTATTGTTGTTGAAGTTTTTAATAATATTTCTTTTTTCTCCAATTACACATAAAAAGATTTTTCAACCTGCTTTTGTTTGGATTTGTTTTGTTTTGTTTTTAAGTTTTAAGTTCCAAATTCTACCTCTTCCTTTCTTTTTTCTCCCCTCCCTGAGATGATAATCAATCTGACATAGGTGGTACATGTACAATTGTGTGTAATATTTCCACATTAGTCATTTTGTGTAAGAAGAAAGGCAGAAGGGAAGAAGGAAGTAAGGAAAAGAGGAAAGGGAAGAAGGAAGGGAGGGAGGAAGAGAGGAAAAAACGGATGGAATTGTGTTAGATCACAGTATTGCAGAGAACAGCCAAATCATTCACAGTTCTTCATGATACAATATTGCTGTTTCTATGTATAACATTCTCTTGATTCTGCTAACTTCACTTTGCATCAAACATGTATGTCTATCCAGGTTTCTCTAAAATCATGCTGCTTGTATTTCGTACACCACAATAATATTCCATTACAAACACATACTACAAATTGTTCAGCCATTCCCCAATTGAGCGGCATCCCCTCAATTTCCAATTCTTAGCCACCACAAGAGGAATTGCTTTATTTATTTATTTTATTTTTTTTGCAAATTCCCCTTTAAAAATTTACAGATTTTTTTTACATTTCCCTTTTTTAAAAAATCTCTTTAGAATACAGATCTAGTAGTGGTATTGCCAGATCAAAGGGTATACATAGCCTTATAGTCCTTTGAGTATATTTCCAAATTGTTATCCAGAATGGTTGAATCAGTTCACAACTCCAAGTGGGATCTCTCTTGTACAAAATGAACTACTGAAGAGTAAAACTCTAATGGGCTAGCTACAACTGCCTAATGTACCTGACATCAAAAATAGGAGTTAAAATAAACAAGAACTCAATCAATTCTCCTACTTATTTTGAAAGGGGAATGGGGTAATAAAAACTCAAAGAAATAATGCTAATTTTAAATAATAAGGATCCAGAAGAGATCAGATAACATAAATATATAGTGGACCCAATTCACAAACAAGGCAAGGCAACAATCAAATATTTGGTACTAAATTTGTGTCAGGTACTTTTCTAAGTGCTAGAGGTACAAATACAATTTTAGAGGGAGAGAGGGAGAGAGAGAAAGAGAGAGAGAGAGAGAGTGTGTGTGTGTCTTATCCTCAAGAAGTTTACAGAAACTATGGAGGTGAGTGGGGTACAGATAATACATAAAAGGGAACTAACTGAAAAGCAGGAAAGGAGAAAGGTAATAGAATAGGGCCATAAGATTGAAGTCTATAAAGTGAAGAACAGAGCCAGGAAGGAAATAAAGATTAAATGATTTGGGTTTCTCCTCAAAATGGAGTTCTCAAGAGGAACTCACCAATTAGAGAAGGGAGAAAAGGCTCTATATATCAATCAAATATCCACAGGGATTGATAGATGTCCTAAAATGAGGAGGCCATAGATTCTAAGAAGGTTCCAGAGTATGATAGCAATTAAGTCATGATGATCTTCTCACCCTAGGACCAGAAAGTCAGAAGCACAACTGGGAAGGCTTGTACAGTTGTGTGACTTTCTACCACATTTTTTGAATTGAAGCAAGGAAAGCTAATGGCCAGGAGGTAATTCAGGATTGGAATTTGAAAAGACTGAGCAGTGATTGGATAAGGAAATAGAGAATTCAAGACAGTATTAAGTATTCATTAACTAAAGGATGAAAAATTTAATGGGAAGAAAATGAGACCAGACCAAAGGCTGATAGGCTGAGGAATCAGGGCTGGATGGAATGACCAGAGGTTGCGATGAAGATAGAGAATTGTAGAGGTAAGTAAGGAAATATAAGCACAGAACATTATAAGAAATTAATGTTGTCACTGTAGATTGTAGATGATAAACTAGGAAGCAAAGGCATTTGAGGGGACATAAATATATAAACTGAAATCCCCAATTGTAAGAGCAGCAGTTGGAATGAAAAGGAAAACTGTGAGCCTGGTACTGAACTCTTTGAGAAGGGAGGGAGGGTGATCTGGGGCCCAGAAGATAATAGTCTCCAAGATCTAGATAGGGTGGAAGAAAACTTCAAAGGAATAGAGGTGGGCAAGTGAAATGAGGAGCCAGAAGCAGGGCTCCTTCCACTCCTGGCCACAGTATCACACGCATGACAGAAAGTACATCTAGTACTTAGACAAAGTCAAGTTTTCATGATTGCCAGGAAGAAATGTGAAAGGAATAGATCTAATATAAAGGCAATTTGTGAGCAAAAGAATGTGAATTCCAGAGAGCACAATGGAAGAGGAAGATAGGATGAAACAGTGACATGGGAGAGATAGATATGTCTGATAGGGATGGGGATGAGAAAAATGAGAATGACAGCCATAGAAGGGAACTTCTTAATCAGCTTATGACTTCATATCTCACAGATTTCGAATGGAGCCACAAGACATTAAAATGCCATGTCCTTCACTGTAGCAATGAGATTACTGATCTGATCATGATGGCTGGAAGAAAAGGTTGAAGAGGTTGGTGATAGAGTCCTAGATCCTAGAGTCCAGACCCTGGTGTCCTAGTTTCCTGGTCAGCAACTAGAAATTTGATGGTTTTAGGCTCAGGTTAGGATCTAGCGAGTTAGAAAGGGTTAAGTTATAGTTTGATTTTCCAAACAATTCTATCCCATGACCAAAACAGAAGTGGTTGTCTTCCCTGAAGAAGAATTCAGAACAGTGTCTTAAGAGCACCACTGACTATGGTGGTAAAGTGCAGGTGGCAACAAGATGGATGGCTACTCAGACCAACCTGTGTCCTGCTGTGGGGCAAAAGATAGGAGAGATAAACCATATGATTTTCAGTATAATACTGAAGGATTTTCCTTTCCTACTGTGAATTGGACATGAGTGGTTTAAACTGAGGAAATTTTGTCAGAAATTTATCCCACATTTGGTCCAAATATTAGTCGTCTACTGATTGTTTAAAAATATTAGGTATAATATATTGGATTTAACATATATTTTAACATATTTAGCCTGTTTTAGACTATTTGCCATCTAGGAGAGGGGGTGGGGGGGAAGGACAGAAAAATTTAGAACAGAAAGTTTTGCAAGGGTCAGTGTTGAAAAATTACCCATGCATATGTTTTGTAAATAAAAAGCTTTAATTTTTTTTTAATCTGTGAGCAATAGGATGTGAACCTTTTAAATTTAGGTATATTAGGTATATTATATTATATTAGGTATAGAGCACCAGCCCTGAAGTCAGGAAGATCCGAGTTCAAATCCAGTCTCAGACACAACCTTCCAAGCTGTGTGACCCTGGACAAGTCACTTAAACCCAATTGCCTCTGCAAAAAAATAAAAATTAAAAATAAAATAAATAAAAATATTAGTATATATATCAGATTGTTTGCCATTTTAGGGAGGGGAGATAGAAAAGAGGGAAGGATAATATAATTTGTAGCTCAAAATCTTGATAAAAATGAATGTTGAAAACTATTTTTACAAGTAATTAGAAAAAATTAAATACTATTTACCAAAAAAGGAAGATGGCAGAAGGTGGAAGGAGGAAGAAAATAATAGGTTTATACTACCTCCCTTGCTTGACTCATTTTGAAATTCATATGGTTTAAGGTTTAAATTTTGAGAATATTTCTGATGTGTAATTCACCTCATCCAGCTCAGTAGAATGTAAATCCTTAAAGGCAAAAACTATTTCATTTTTTGCCTTTGTATCCCCAGTCCCTACCATAATACCTAGTATATATTAGGCACTAAATAAATGATTGTTGAATGAATTGTTTCCCAACCCAATGTGAAACTTTTTTGATTTTGGTAGATTTTGATGGAAACTAAGAGAGGGTAATTTTAAAATTATAGTGACTTTCTATGCATTGAAATCCATTATTTAAATATCAATAATTGCAAAGGCAAATCTAATTAAATGCATTGATATTGAATCATTTCTAATTTGTCATTTTTAAATTAAATAATAATCAATAGCCATTCAAGAACTTTGAATATATCATTGTCAGGAAGCTCAGCCATATAAGAGGATTAACAGTTTGCTGCTATCCTCATAATGGTGGGTTGTTTTTTTAGCTCTCTTATCTTTTGCCATAAATGTTAAAACTAGATTAGACCTAACAATCTCTTATAACTCCTGAAATGCAAAGTATTCTTCTAATCTAGATTAGAGTATAAGGGGAAAGAGTAAATGATTTCAGTCAAAAGACCACAGATGGAGTCTGGCCCTACCATTTCCAAGGTGTATAATCTTGATCTATTTAATTCAATTCAACAAATATATATTTCAGGTATTTTGTTAGGAGGAAATACTCATAAGATGAAGGTGAAAAATGAAACAGTCCCTTGACCTCAAGAAGCTTATATTCTCCCACTCCAATTTCTCCTAGCATCCAGCTCTCATGGGAAAGTACCCATGGCCCTTGCTCCCTGCCTACTCTGCCCTCTCTTCCCATATCCTACTAGGATCACTCTTTGCCCAAACCTTTCTGCCAACATGCCATTTTCCCCTTTTCCCTACCACCACCACCACCGCAGCACAACTAGATGTCAATCCTCATTCTCTCTCCTCCCAAAAGAAAGACAGACTGGGAGAAGACAGAGTACTGGAGGCTGGAGCTCAAGCTCTCAGACTCAGAGACATTCCATCTTCATCAGCCTCCTGGTGGCTCTCTTGCTTCCCCCACTGAGGCCCTCTGAAGGGCCTCCAGAAAGCTAGCTGAGCCCCAGGCAAGGAGACAGACTCTGAAGAAGACAACAGAGACTTCTGGACTTTATCCCTGGCTATTCTCATGGTGATTACTCTACTGAAACGAAGACTGGTCCCAAGATCTCCAAAAAGCTAATCAGAACATTACAATTTGGAACACAAGGTTTTACAAGAGTCAATGTTGAAAAGATAAATAAATATAAACAATTAATAATAAAAAAGAAAATACTGTGTTGTGATCCACATTCAGTCCTCATAGTTTTCTCTCTGATGCAGAGGGCTCTCTCTATCACAAGTCTATTGGAATTGTCCTGAATCACCTCATTGTTGAAAAGAGCCATGTCCATCAGAATTGATCATCACATAATCTTGTAGTTGCTATGTACAATGTACTCTTAGTTCTACTTACTTCACTTAGCATTAGGAGCTTATATTCTAAGAGGGAAAAACACATATGGAGGATTTTAATAGTATATCAGGTCCTTACAATACAATGGCAAAGCAGATGACAGTGCTTCTTTTTAAATGTCATTTATTAATTTTTGATGTTGGACTTTTAAACACTGGCATATAGTAAGTGCTATATAAATATTAGCTTTTGTTTTTATTATTCTGTTGGTTCACCCTGCCTTGCCTGAATATGTGGCCTTCCTGTTTTTTGTGATATCCTAACAGGATACTACTCTTTGGGTATCATCTGTGACTATGATTTGCTTTCATGGTGGCTTTTTGGGCCTCTGGCTGATGCTAGATAGAAAGGAACCAGAACGTTTTGGGGGCCCAAGTGTTACGATATAACAGTTCATAAGGTTTCTACCCCAGATCTGAGAACCGTGAGGGCCAGACCACATTTTCGGGCTTGGAGGAGGGCTGCTCCATTCCCTGTTGTCAAAGTGCAAGGAACAAAGGAAAAAGAGAAGCACAATGTGGCTTGGAATCCAGTCAGCTTGCTCATTGTGAAACTATGGTTAATAGATTGAGAAAAAAAAAATCCCTGAATGATTCTAATGGGTAACATTCATCTTCTTTAAGTCACACAAAACCTTTTGATTTTAAAGGTTAATTTAAGAAATAGAACCTTTTCAAAAGAATTCCCTACTTTGATGGGAATTGCAACAGGAAAACCTTACATTTGTATTGATATATTTCCTCTTATCAACACTAGAAGTTAGGTATGAGCATTTTATATTTACAAAAAAAAAAAAAAAAAAAGCAGCTCACATACATCTTTTCATTTGGTTCTACAGTCAACCTTGGGAGGTAGATAGTATAGCTATTATCATTTCCACTGTACAGATGAAGAAAACTGCATGAATAAAAAAGCATTTAATAAGTGTTTTCAATGCCTCAAACACTATGGTAAGCACTGGATATACAAATAGAAAAATGATATGCTTTTCCATCTCTATTTTAATTGGGGAAATTTTTTATACACTACACTCTCACAGGCACACACTCCCCAATTAGATTAGAAATTATATATATATAATATATATGCATATATATATTATATTATATTAATATATTATATTTTCCCAAAGGAAATATATTATTATATTATATTATATGTCCTATATATATATAGGAGAGTAAGAAGAGAACTCTCATGCTAAACTAGATAACCATTGTTTTATCAATTCCACTGAGTTAATACCTTGTTTAAATCAATCATACTGAGCCTTAAATATATTTCTCTAAAGTTCCTGCCCTTTACACCAAATTTTCTCTTCCTTCCCCCACCTCCTCCCCTAGATGGCAGGTAATCCAATGTATGTTAAACATGTTAAAATATATGTTAAATCCAATATATGTATACATATTTATACAGTTATTTTGCTGCACAAGAAAAATCAGCTCAAAAAAGAAAAAAATGAGAAAGAAAACAAAATGCAAGTAAACAACAACAAAAAGAAAATTCTATGTTGTGATCCACATTTAGTTCTTACTGTCTTCTCTCTGTGTATAGATGGCTTTCTCCATCACAAGACCACTGGAACTGATCTCAATCATTTCATTGTTGGAGAATCATGTCCATCAGAACTGATCATTATATAATCTTGTTGTTGCCATGTATAATGATCTCCTGGTTCTGTTCATTTCACTCAGCACCAGTTCATGTAAATCTTTCCAGGCCTTTCTGAAATCATCCTGCTGGTCATTTCTTACAGAACAATAACATTCCATAATGTTCATATATCTTAACTTATTCAGCCAGTTTCCAATTTCTTGCCACCATAAAGAGGGCTGCCACAAACATATTTGTACATGTGGGTCCCTTTCCCTCCTTTAAGATCTCTTTGGAATATAAAGCCAGTAGAAACACTGCTAGATCAAAGGGTTTGCACAGTTTGATAACTTTTGGGGCACAGTTCCAAATTGCTCTCCAGAATGGTTGGATTTGTTTACAATTCTACCAACAATACAACATAGTAATTTTACCTTTTTTATTGTTGTTTGCTTCCCTTTTTCCCCTCATTTTTTCCTTTTTCATCTGATTTTTCTTGTGCAGCTTGATAAATGTGGAAATATGTATAGAAGAATTGTACATGTTTAACAAATATTGGATTGCTTGCTGTGCTCTGCTAATTTGGAATACAAGGTTTTACATGTATTTTGAAAATAAAATGCTATTTTTTTTTAAATTAATGAGTATAAGTTCCTTGAGAGCAGACTGTCTGACTTTTCTGTTTGTACCCACAATACTTAGTGCTAGTTTTTTGCACATAGTAGGTCCTTAATCAATGTTTCATTTATTCATTAGTGAAGACCAGAACTATGGCAATCCAAGCTGATTCACAGTGTCAGGCATTCTTAGAATAACATCTAGATAAAAGTTCAGAGCCTGGGTTGTCAAATAATTTGAGAAGATCTGAGTTTAGATATTGCCTCAGACACTTACCAGCTATGTGATCCTAGGCAAGTTATTTAACTTCTCAGCCTCAATTTCCTTATCTGTAAAATAGGGATACTAAAAGCATCTACTTTTCAGAGTTGTTATGAGATCAAATGTAAAGTACTTTGCAAACTTTAAAGCATTATATAAATGCTAGTTATTACTATTATCACAGTGATGAGTATATAGGAATGTGAATCTGAGATCTAAATGTGAGAAAGAGGAAGAAGAAGGAGGGTGTGAGTAAAAATAAGCTAAAGTGAACAGATACCAACAACTGAGACATCAGTCCTCAGCAATCCCCATGCCTGGTCTATTCTCCCTCATCATCATCTCTGCCTCCTGACTTCCCTCAAGTCCTAACTAAAATCCTACCTTCTACAGGAAGTCTTTCCTGGTCCCCTTAATCCTGGTGCCTTTTCCTCTGTCGATTATTTCCAATTTATCCTGCTGATAATTTAGTTCTGATAAACTGCCAAGCATGCCAACTCTACTGCAGAGAGCACAACTCCATTGAGCTGACCACATTGTTCAAATGCTAAATGTATACTTGCCCAAAAAAAAAAAAAAAATTATGGAGAACTCACACAGGGAAAATGCTCACCAAGTGGTCCAAAAAAAAAAAAAAAGTGATACAAGAACACTGCAAGGTTTCTCTTAAGAACTTTAGAGTGGATTGTATGACATGGGACACACTGGCACAGGACCACCCATTCTGACGTGCCCTCATCAGAGAGGGTGCTGTGCTGTGCTGTGCTCTATGAGCAAAGCAGAATTGAATTAGCCCCAAAGAAATGTGAGATGGATAAAATTAGAGAAGCCAGCATAGGGACTCTCTGTGGCTGAGCATTCTGAGTTCGTCTTGATCTGATCAGCCACAGTGAGACACACTATAACTAGACTCTAATATAGTGATATCATTTTGGTCCCCCTCGAGTACATAGCACAGCAACCACCTAATGTTTGAATGCTATTTTCTCCCATCTTTGATACAAGCTCCTTGAGACAGGGAAAGTCTTTTCACCCAACATCAAGCACAATGCCTGACACATAATAGAGGCTTAATAAATGTTTATTGACTGAGTGACTAACACTGTGTCCTCTTCCTCCTAATATCCCCTTTCTTTGCTTTTCTTTTGTCTGGGTCACCTAAAGCTTTCAAAGTCATTTATAAATTCCACATCCAGAAAGCAGACCCCTTCATGTTTCAGTTTTCCCATTCAAAAATGTAATCACCAAATATCCATAGCCAATCAGCTGCCAATTGTCCCTGCTGACAGATCCTATAGGCAAGCAAAGATAGTTCCAAACTGTAGATACTTCAAAAATGATTTTAATTTTTGTTTACAATGTGTTTTATGCTTTTCTTTTGAATGAAGTTTTATTTGATATTCTTGGAATTTGTAAAAATCTCAAATTCCCTAAAAATCTGACTCTGGAATTAGAAAGTTATGCAGTTTACCCATGCTACCATCTTATTTAAATGGCTACCCCATGTATAGGGCTGCTAAATGGCGCAGGGTATCTGATCTGGATTCAGAAGGACTTGAATTGTAATCTGACCTCACACACTTACTAGCTATGTGATCCTGGGCTAGTCACTTAACACTATTTGTCTCAGTTTTTCTGTTAAATGATAAATCACTCCTATCTTTGCCAATGGAGTCAATAGAAAATGGACACAACTGAAAATGACTGAACAATAATCACTGCCACCACCACCACCACCCCATCTATTCTAGAGATAAATATAGCAAGATTTCTAAAAGTAATGTTAAAACATCTGAGTTACTTCTCTGAACTGCCCCTCTCCCTCCAAGTTAATACAACTTTGGATCATATTTTTCCTTGGTAAATGTAGGAGTAATTAAATAATTTCATTTTAAAAGCTTCTTTCTGAGCTGGAAAAGAGAATAGGGGTAAAAGGAAAATAATTACTAGGGTTTTGACTATCTCTATCTACCTTACTTTGGTGATTGTCGTCTGTTTATTTACATCAATAAGAACTTGAAAGTGAAATGTACTCTGTACAAAGTGGAGCAAGGACACAGCTCTGAGACCAGTCTGTCCTATTAGTAGGTGATTTAATTTAATGGCCCAGAATAAATCAGCTCTGTTTCCATCATAGAACAGAAAAGACAACTCCAGAGGTGAATATCTAGTCCAGCTTCGAATATTTACCCATTCCTTTCCCTATAACCACCTTTGCTCTCCCTCAAAATTCAGGACTCTTTATTTCTCCAAAGAACCAACATAAGTAGGGGCTTGCTATGGACAGCCCCTGATCTCTGAAGGCTAAAGTAAACATGCAGTAGAACTGGAACAAAATTAAATGATCCCATCATCAAGCTGGGAAAGCAGTCCCCTCACTACCTCTTCCCCACCAGACTCCCAAAGGAAATATCAGTAAATGTAGCTTCTGCAGCAGATAGGAACTATCCAAGAAAAATCAAGGAGTCTTCCCTTCAGCCTCCCAAATCCAGACTGATTTCCCAAAAAAACAAAGATTTTCACAAAAAAAAAAAAAATGTTGAATTTAGTTTGAATTTATTTTTAGAATTAACCATTCCTGTGAATCTTTTGAGCAAGGAGGGAAAGAGCAGCTTTGGGGATATCCTCCATATTGTCCTTTGCTGAGCAGCTCTGATGCCTCAAACCCCTTCTAGCACTGGGATTCTTTACTTTTCATCTAAAAGCAGAGCACGTCAGGGGGTGGTTGGAATCTGGCCTCCCTCTGCCTCCCCAACCCCTTCTAAGCTGTTCCAGCTATCAGTTCAGTAGCTCTGTGTGGCTTTCAGACTTTCCTTCATGTTTCACAAGTGCCCTTTGTCTTTAATGCCCCCATTCCTGCTTCTCCTTCCTTGCATTCCTCTCCCTTAACCACTTTTTTGGCTTTCTGGGCTTCAGTCAAAAGTCCTAGATGCAAATACTAGCTCTCATACTTTTATGTGAAATTAGGGCGGCTGGACAGCCCAGTGGATAGAGCACTGGAGCTAGAGTCAGGAAGAGCCAAACTCAAACAGCCTCAGACTCAAAGGTTTTGCCATACACTGTAGTGGCACCCTTAGGCCTTCCTAGCCTCACCATAGGTTCTGCAGCCAATATCTTTTTCATATTTTTTTCTCCCTCAGTTAGACAGTGACTTCCTAGAAAGCAGAATCTGTCTTGCCTTTTTGTTTGTGTTCCTAGTCCTTAACACAGTACTTGGCACATAATATGCCTTTCCTAAATCTTTTTTCATTCATTCATACTAGGAGGCCAAACCACAGGCTATCTGGGGGACCTTTTCAGAGAATGAGTAGTCCCTAAGCAGTATTTTAAGAACCATAGCTCAAAATGTCTGGGTCTTCTGAAGGTCTTCTAAAAATTCCAATGGAGACATCTCCATAAATATTCATTCCCCATGGGGCCCAGCAGCATCTCTCATCTCAGGTCACTTGTCCTGTTACTAAGTACTTTGAAAACCAAGAAGAAATTCAATCACAGAAGGATAGAATAATTCCTGCTTTTGCCAAGAACATGAAAGCAGAGTTTTAAAACTTATCCTTAATAGCAGGTTTCATTCATTCTCCTCACATTAGAAATACTCATCTCTTTAGATAACTCTAGGTCTTCCCAAGTAATCAAGCACATAAATGCTGGGGCTCCTGAGAATACCTGAAACAAGAACACCAAATGAAAAATAAATTTTTTTAAGGTGACTACTTCCAGGGAAATAGGGCACCATTTACAACAATATAATCAAAGCAGCATTCTTGGGGAGCAAAAAAAAAATCTGGAAATAAAATAGTTGCTTCAATAATAGAATGATTGAATAAATTGCAATATAGAGGCACATAGTATATGATGCAGAGAGCTGATTTTATTTTAAAAAATAAAATAAAATCTGCCTCTGTATCATGCCAGCTGCATAACCCTAGATAGGTCACTTCTCAGTGTCCTAAAGAACTGTGAATTGGAAAAGGAATTTCCTCCCCAAGAGCTTCCCTACACACAAGAAATCATAGATTTGGACTATAAGAAAATAATTTGGTGGATTATTGCTTCAATAAGAAACAATAAATTCAGAGAAACATGGGAAGACTTATATGAAGTTATATAGCATGAAAAAAGCAGAACCAAGAAACTGATATACCCACAATTACAATAATATTGAAAGAGGACTGAACTAAGATTAATTGAAATGAAAAATCTCATTATGGATGCTGAGCTTTGAATATTCTCTCAAATGTGGTTCCATTAGCCAGTTTTGCCAACTATTTTTTCTTTGCTATAAGGGGCTATCTATGGTAGAAATCAAAAGAAATGATTGTGATTTTTATTAAAGGCATCAATCAGAAAAAGAGGAGAAAAGGGAAAAAAACTTTTTTTCACAATATACCCTCAATCTCCACAATCCCTACATCCACCTACCCATTCCTGCTAAATAAATGCAAGGGGTCAAAACTGTAACTGAGAGATGTAAAGGTGAGTGAAACTTTTTCAGGTATAATTAAATAGGAAATGGGCCTAAGGCTACCTATGTGACCATGAGCCCTTCTCTAAGCCTCAGTTCTCTCAATGCTAGGTGCTGTGGGGAAAATATCAAAAAGCACATGTGGCCCCTGTCCTCCGGGAATTTATCATATGGAAAAGAAAAAACATATTCACATTTTTTAAAAATGATAAAACCAGCTCTCAAACCCAGGTCTTTTGAAGCCAAACTAAATGTTCAATCCATCATTTTCACACTACCTCTAAAAATGCAGATCCATATTTCACCATTTTATTGCCCTTACTCAATAATCACTAGTATAGGATGTAAATAATAGTCATGTCTAGCACTGTTCAGGAGGAAATAAGTGAGTGGTTACTAGGAAGATATGTTTAGAGTTTGACTAAAATATCCCGAGAGATACACTGTTTTTCCAGATCTCTGCTTCCTTGGTCACCAGTCATTAATTCAATTCCCTAGATACTATGATGCTAGGCAGAGGGTAACCCAGAAAGGGATAACTTTCCAATAAATAATATTCAGTACCATTACTTACTGGTTAAAATATTATCCTCCTCATCTTCATCCCCTAGCACCTCAAGTAATAATCATCACCAATAAATATTTATTGGTGGTATTAATAAATATTTATTAAAACAATAGATTATTAGAAATAAAAGCGATCATCTAGACCAGGGATACTTAATCTCTTTTGTGGCATGGACCTTTTAGATGTCTAGTGAAACCTATGGATTCCTTTTTTTTCAATACATATAATTTTTTCAATGCATAAAACAAAATACACAAGATTACAAAGGAAATCAATTTTATTGAAATCACCAAAATAAAAAATGTAATTACATGTCTAATAGGTCCATTAACTATGGTCATTTCAAAGTAATAATGAGCATAAAGGAAATTTTCAGATTTCTGCAACATTCTGTAAGGTGCTATGAAAATATCTATAAATGAATTAATTACAAAAAAACAGATACTGATGATACTATGTGGTCTGTAGCCTACATTCATAACTAAAGGAAATGCCAACTTCCAAGTAGAGCTTATAAAATAAGAATATGTTTTTCCCCCAATCATATTTCACAGATGCCCTAAAATCTATCCATAGATCCCTTGTGTTTTGTGGACCTCTTCCCCATTACTCAAGAACTGCTAATCTAGTCCAACCAGTTCATTTAACAAATGAGGAAAGGAATTAAGTGCTATTAAATACCTTCTTTGCACAGAACACTGTACCAAAAGCTGAGGATACAGATAGGCTTAAGATCAGGTCTCTGCCCTCAAAGGCCATAGGAATAATTTGCAATAAATTAATAAAAAGAAAAAAGCATTTACTAAGTAATTACTATGTATGAGAACCCTGCTAAGTGCTGGAGATACAAATGCAAAAAAAAAGAATTTTTTAATAAAATAAGAAAAAATCCAGATAGTCCCTAACTTCAGGGAGCTAGAACAAGAGTAACAAATATAGGAAAGGCCAAGGAGAAATGTTTTGGACAGGGATATTAATTGGAGTTATAGGGCAATAGATTGACAAGCCCATAAATTGGCTTTCTAGCTTGCAAATTAGTCTCTCCGATTTGTCTTTAGAATAAACCAGTTTCTCAAAGCCTGTTCATCCTTGGAAGAAAAGATGAAATTGTTCAGAATCCACAAGGTAGAGAACTAGACCCTGATACAGAATTGACCACAATCTGAGACACTCCTAAATATCCAGCCCTTTAATATTTGTACTCTCTGGTTTTATCCTCATAACAATCTGCTGATAGATTGGTTTAGTTAACTAATGGGTCCAACATCCTATTGAAGATTATGAAAAGTGAGAAAGGAGGACAAAAGGTAGTCCTTTCTCTACAGATGCTCATCATCTAAGAGGATAAGACTTCCCATAATTGAAGAACTAAACAAGACCTCCCTCACTCAAACCCAACTCACCTGCATGTTATGGCATCTCCTTCCTGGTCATCTGAGAACAAAATACAAAGAAAAATCTATTATTATAATCAAGTGGCTCATTTTCCTCATCAATAAAATGAGGGGCAGGTAGCTAGTATTTTAAACAGAGTTCTAACAGAAGAAAGAGATCCCAAACTGAGTCTTCTCCCAAACTCCCACTTCAGAAAAAGGCATTCCCTGGAAGTGGACAAATTGCCTATCAACAAATTGTTTCTTCTCCTTAATAATTTTTCATCTAGGTTCAGCCAAAAGTTTAGAACAAGGAATTCTCTACTCCTAAATCCTATCATCACAAATAGAGATAATGAAGTGCTTTTACTAATTGATATTCCAACAGGCAGGAGCTATTTATTTGTATATACATATATAACAAACTGAGCTTTTAATTTGGGATCAGACAACTGAGGGTTTGCCCTAAGGGGCTAAATTTGAGAATATTGACCCACTTGAAGTTTGTTGGCATTGTTCAAATAACTGAGTTTTACATCTCCCTAGCAAGATTAATTAGTTAAAATAGGAAGCTATGGGTTGATATATGTCCTTCTCCCAAGAAGGCGACATCCCAGGTGGATTCATCCCTGCCTAACTTAGATCTTGGGCAGCCAGCTTCCCCAGAAGCTGCCTCTCAGAATATTCTTTTTACCTCATTATTTGAGGAATTGTTTTGTGCCACTTATTCTAGGGATAAAAAAATTGTTCTTTACAAGTCAAGTAGTATATGAAACTAGTATGTGTGACCCCAGTCCCAAAACAAAACCTACCTTGGAACTCTGACCATTCAAGGGTGAAGAAAGTCAAGTGGGCATCAAAAATTCAATCAGGCATTTCTGCAGAGATTTTAAAAAAGAAAACATTTGCCTTTTTTTTTTTTTTTTGGAAGATACCTCCTTTTGATCCAAGTGAGGCAAAATTACTCTGCAAGATAACAGCTTCTCTGATTCCACAAACAAATTTCTCTATTGAGATTTTAATAGCCATCATGCAAAGGAGCAAATCTTGTGGAGAAAGGGTCAATTTATAGTAGCTCCAATATAGCAAAATATTGGAAATTGAGAGGATGCCCATCAACTGAGGAATGGCTGAACAAGTTGTGATCTATGAATGTAATGGAATACCATTGTGCAATAAGAAATAATGACCAGGCAGATTTCAGAAAATCTAGGAAGTCTCATATGAACTGATAGAAGGAAAATGAGCAGAACCAGGAAAATATTGCACACAGTAACACCAACATGGTATAATGATCAACTATGAATGATTTAGCTCTTCTCAGCAACACAATGATCCACGACAATTACAAATGCTTTATAATGGAAAATGCTATCCACATCCAGATAAAGAACTGATGGGTTCTGAATGCAGATCGAAACATACTTTTTTCCACTTATTTTTTTTCATGTTTTATTTTTCTTTTTGGTCTTTCTTCTTTCACAACTCTGACTAATATAGAAGTATGTTTTACATGGTTGCACATATATGATCCATATAAAATTGCTTACCATTTTAGGAAGAGAAGAGGGGAGGGAGGGAGAAAAAAACTGAAATTCAAAATCTTATAAAAATGAATGCTAATTTTTTTCTTTTTTGATCTGATTTTTCTTGTGCAGCATAATTGTGGAAATATGTATAGAGGAATTGCACATGTTTAGTATATATTGGATTACTTGTCATCTAGAGGAGGGGATAGGGGAAAGGGAAGGAGAAAAAAAAATTTGGACAACAAAGTTTTACAAGGGTGAATGTTGAAAACTATGCATATGTTTTGAAAATAAAAAGCTTTAATAAATTTTTTAAAAATAAAAATGAATGCTAAAAAGTGTCTTTTCACATAATTGGAGGGAAAATAAAACATTATTATATTAAAGAAAGAAGGGGCCATCCATCCCAGCTCCTCACTAACTGCCACTGATAGCACAGGAAGTCAGCCTTGCTAAAAATAGGCAATGAGGAAGAGCCTAGAGGTGGCATGTTTCTGCTAAATATCACCAAACTATCACCATCATCTTGACCACTATCTCCTCTTAGTCCCTGAAGGAGAAAGCCCAAGATCCTTAGCCTAAGAACCCAAGGAATAGCAGTGCTCTTCCCAACCCCACCTCCCTACCCCACCCTAGATCACCCTAGAACTTCCAGCCTGTGCCCCTATACCCATCATCCTTAGAAATCAATCATTGTGGAGACTTGACCTGGCAACTATTGTAGGTGCTACAATCTCTTTCTCCTCAGCAGCCACAGCTTAATTTTCATGGTTTTTTCATCTACTAAATCATGAAAATTAAGTTCTTGACCCCAAAGTAGTTGGTACTATAAAGTGCTTGAACATCAAAATGGTTATGTTTTTGTCAGGGGAAATAACATTAAGAAGTTACACCACCATCATTTGCCAGCCCTTCCAAGGACCACTGAGTCTTTCCCTATTACTTGTAGGTAGGTGGTAGTTATTTCCAACTTCCTTATAAGTCATATGTATTGTATTCCCATATTAGAATAATAAATATTATTACAATATAATTACAATAAATTATATTATTTATTATTACAATATTACATTTCAAGTAATAATCAATTTATTAGTTAGGCTAGCCTATAATCAATAAATTGATGCCAAGGAAGACTCTGAAATCTCTCCTGAAAGGGAACTCCATTGAAAAGTAAAACTCAACCTGATTGGTGGGCATTTAATGAGGTGGGCTAAAAGCCTTCAGCAATTCCTGCTGAGAACATGGCTTAATTATAAGACTGGGCTGCCTCAAGGAATCTAGACAGGGGAAGTTATTTCCATCCAGATCTTTCTGGCTGCTTTTTCCCTTCATGAACTGGGTTGCCCTAAACTCTAATAAATGGGATCAAGGATAGTGGGTTCCTCCCCCAGGCAAAGCCTCACCCAGACTGGATTCTTGTTTATACTCTAAACAGAAATTAGATTTCTCTGTTGGGTGGAATCCCCACCCAACCTAGTTAAAGAGCATGTACCTAGGGGGTTGAAAGTAATCTCATCACTCATCTATGCCCTTGGGAGACTGACTTTCTAAATTAATAATTAGTTATTATTATAATAGTATAATATTAATTTCCCTCAGAATATGATCTCCTTGAGAGCAGGGACTATCTTGCTTTTCAATTTGTATCATCAACCTTAGTCCAGAACTTTGCACATGATAAAGCACTGGATACATGCTTTCCCATTCATTCATTTATTGTTTATGAAATGGCCATATGTTATCTGATTACATAATAAGTAATAATATTATATAATTATGTATTATGATAATGAGCTTCATTTTACAAGAGAGGGAGCTAAGGTAAAATAACCACTCTAAGATGCTTCATCTAATTAGTGATTTAAAAAAAATAACTCAAAAATTTGTCTTAACAAAATTATAATCTTTCCCTCTAGTTCTCTGAAGTTTCACCAGAACTAACATGAACCAAATTGTGTTTTTTTTCTTCAAAGGAAAGAAACAAACACGTTTCTAACTAAAATTACTATGACTACTTTAACAAGAGTATATGAAATCCCAGTTGTGTGGTCTTCATTGGAATTCCTAACTAAAATGGTAGCCCTAAATAGCATCTCCATCTGTTATGAACCTCTATAACTCTTACATCTGTCCCTTTCCATTCACACCCACACCACCAGGGCTTCATTGCCTTTATTGCCATGTCTTCCTCTCTCTTAGAGTACTCACAGCTTCCATTCTTTCCTCTCTCCCATCTATCTTCCACAAAGCTACCAAAAGAATCTTCCTAAAGTATAATTTCTGTGATTCTGGACAAGTCACTTAATCCACTTCACCTCAGTTTCCTCATCTGTAAAATGAGGTGGACAAGGAAATAGTAAACTATTTTGGCACTTCTGTCAAGAAAATTTCAAATGGGGTCACAGAGTCAGACAGAACTGGAAAACAACTTAACAAAAGTACACTTTGACCATGTCACTCCCTTGCTCGAGGAATATCAATGGCTCTTTTTTTTATTGTCTCTAGAATAAAATAGGAACTCCTTACCTAGGCACTTAAAGTCCTTCTAGTATCAGTGTTCTTTTGAATTCATTTCATATTACTCCCCTTCATGGATTCTGCCTTCCAGCCAAACTAGTTTGTGGCTGTTACATGAACCCAGCATGCAATTTCCCTCAACTGAATTCAACACCTAGAAGGCAGGTAGATGACATAGTAAATAAGCCTCTGGACCTGAAAATAGGAAAATCTTAGTACAAATCCAGCCATGAAATCCTGGGCAAGTCACTTGACCAGTTTGACTTAGTTTCCTCAACTGTAAAAATGGGAATAACAGCATATATCTCACAAGGTATTTGTGAGACTTAAATGAAACAGTATTTATAAAAATGCTTAGCACAATGCCTGGCACACACTAGGTGCTATATAAATGTTCAGTTCCATCTGTTTCCCTACTGTAATTCAACAATTGTTTTAAGCATGTCCTATAGAAACATAAACAAAATAAAACTATTCCTGAACTTTTGAGGAGATACAAGGTATATACAGATTAGTAAATACTATATAGTAATTACTATATTAGTAAATACTATTTAGTAAATAATATATTACTATATTAATAAATACTACATAGTAAATATAGACAAAGTTGCACAGCAGAAGTACAAACATGCACACTGGAACGGATCAGGAAAGCTGCATGTAGAAATTGGCACCTGGGTTTAACCTTGAAGGGAGACAGAGGTTGGAGGAGATGGAAGTGAGGAAGGAAAATGGTTCCAGGTATAGGAAACTGCCAAGGAAAATCCAGGAGGCAATAGTGAAAGATATTATAAAAATATACACTGCCAAGAAGTCAAGAAAGAAGATAACCCAACAATTAAGAGCTTGTTGGTTGCCTTGTGGAAAAAGAAGGTGCAATCAAGTTCTCAAGTTAAAATTTAGATCACAAGGGGTTGAGAAGTGGACATAGTGAAAAGAAGTGAATATTAGACAATTTTCTGTAGAAGTCTGAACATGAAAAGGAGCAAAAACATAAGGCAAGAACATAAGGGGTCACGTAAGGATTTTTTTGAAGAAACTGAGAATTGGACATGTTTGTGGGTACCAGAGAAAAGGATCAAAGATTTGAAAAATAGGAGGGAGGATTGAAGAGGCAAACCTGTGACGGATGTTAAGTATCAGTAAATAAAACAATGTAGCAGTATTCTAATACTGGAAAAAGCTCCAACACTCCACTTGCCACTGCAGAAACTACTACATTAAAAAGACACACACACACAAAACAACATACAGCTAAAGGCATTCAACCAGTAACATTTAGTAACAGTAACAAAAATGTAATTAATTCACTACATCACATCACAGCGCCCCCTGGTACTGTTTGGCTGAGAATGGGGAGAGGAGGGTTTCAAGCACTCTGAATTGTTTGTAATTTGCCTTTTCTCCTATCAGGAATTCCCAGGCCAGCCTATGGCACAGCTGGTGGAGGCCTGAGGCAAAGGAGCTCAGCCATGAAATGATCTCAAAGTTGAACAGCTGCCTTAAAATCCTCTCCTCTGGAAACCTCTCCAAGCCTGACAGACCAGATCCTGTGGCTCTGTCTTCCACTCACTTCCATAAAGGGATTGCTCTGTGATAATTTTAAAAAAAAAAATCTAAACAAAAGCTGCCTAGGGAAATGTTGAGCTGCAACCTCCTCACCACCCCACCACCTGCTGGGAATTTCCTAAGTGGGATCCCCACCTCTTCCCCCAGACTCAGGATTTTTCTGTATTGGAAAAATAGGAGTGAACTGGGGGAGAGGGTGTGGAATAAAATCAGTTCTTTTTAATGAAACTTTAAAAGGAACCTCCCTGCAGTTTCAAGCAGAGCAGGTTCTGAGACTGGTCCCAGAACAGACTTTATACTTGCATTTGCTATCATCAGGAATCAATTATCAGAAGCCTAAGGCCTGAGTAGGTTTATTGGAGGTGGATGGCCTTCTGCAGGTTCCCTAGGAGTCAACATCTATAATTTGGCTGCTGGGAAGTGACCCCCCCACACCCCAACCCCAACCTTATAAATTCCCAGTTCTCCTCCCTCTCTCTCCAATAGGTGAACAACAGGTTTTCTGCTTCTGTCCTCAGTTTTCCTCTGAGGAAAAGCAGCCGTGGCTAGAAGCAAACCACTTTAACAGCTCTCCTCCTCAGGCTCTCATCTACCCCTATTCCAAAACACCTGCTGCTATGATATCTCTTGGGAGTATGAACAGCTGGCTCATTTCCACATTCTGATTACTAGGGGAGGTCCCTGAGGCCTTAACTAGGACTCACTCCCTTAAATCCCTTTGAATTTTCAAATGAATATTCTCACACACACACATTAAAAATACAATTCCACTGGGACTACTAGTTGCTGGTACTTTATAGGACACCTGGGAGCAGCTAATGGGGGAGAACATGGTGACAAGCCCCACTGGAAAACATCTACTATGCAAAATTCCTTCTCTCCCAACATCCCACCCCCTTTACTCTTCTTCCTGCCAGGGATGCTCACTGCCCTAGAGTTTTTCCCTCAAGGCTACCCTTGATATTCATTCTTATAAAAATATTTATCTAAATTTTCTGTGTGGCTTGAAGGTAGGGCAGATGGAGAGATCAGGACCTAATATGATTTGCTACAGATCTCATACACTCCATGTAGTCCATTTGAACCTAAGAGAAAAAATTAAAGTGTGCCTAGAGAAACCATATTCTCTGAAACAAAAATTGGGGCAAAAGGTCTTTCTTTTGCAAATGCTTTATTCAAAGTGCTTTTACTTGAAGGGTAACATGATGTTGGTTATTGGCCCTTGGGAGTTAAGAAGTCCTGGGTTCAAGGCCTGTCTCTGACTTATTGGCCAAATGACCTCAGCTGAGTTACTTCTTAATGCCTAAGGCAATTCTCAGAGATTATAAATAGTATATAGTAGGTGCCCATCTGCACTAGTAAAGATACTTTCCTCAGCTAGCATCCTATCAATGAAATGACAGTTGTGGTCCAAGAAAAAGAAAAGTGTACTTTCTTGTCTCGAAATTGGATAGAAAGAAGGAAGGAAAGAAGCATTTATTAAATGCCAACTATATGTCAGGTACTTTATTATTTTTTCTAATCCTCACAACAACCCTGAGATGTAGGTGCTGTTATTAACCTTATTTTACAGTTAAGGAAATTGAGGGAGCCAGATTATTTGACTTTCCCAAGATTACAGTTATTACCTAAGACCACATCTTCCTGAGGGCCATCATTTTATTCACTACTACCTATCTGAGAAAGGGACTGGTCTAAAAAGTCTATAATGTCCAATCACCCTAAGTTTTCCTAATAGAGTTTTCTCTCAACCAGAGCAGGTCCAGAAATTTGGAGTGTTCTGGGCTTTAGTAATATATTTCATTAACTTTATATTTTCTCAAAGCATTTTCACATATATTAATCTTTTTTTATTTTCACAATAGAACTGGAAAAAGCAAATATATTTAGGTTTATTTGACAAATCGAGTCTAAGTTTTGGCCAAATTAAATGACTTGCACTGGCTAACATGGTTAGTATCAGAGACAGGATTAGAATGCAGGTTTCCTTATGCTCCTTAGTCTATCACTAATCCACATAAGAATGTTGGCTCATAGAAGCATACATTTAAAGCTAGAAAAAGACCCCTATGGATCTTCTGAACTAAAAAAGCAAGTGAAGAAATTGGAGCCCCAATAGAATTAAGTGATTTCTCCATATGTGGCCCTCCTACCACCAAATCATATTGTCTTTGTTCTCGGACTTTTGGTAGATTCCTTTCCCTACCTACCCTGTGTCACCATCCTGGGCTGCTGGACCAGGAGAGGAAGAAGGGCAAGGGAAAGATGAAGGAGGCACCTGAGAGAGTGGGGGATGAAATTTCAAGTCTAAATAACATTGGCAGTAGATCAGCTCTCTTCCCTGGGCAGGGTAGCAAGTCCTGCTTGGCCTATAGCCACCCTGCTCCCTTTGTCTCCCACGTCATAATTTATTACTGGGAAAAGGGAGCAGTAATTGTCTTACACACAATTTGCTTAACCCATTGTGGAGGTGTAGGGACCATCCTACTTGAATGGCATTATCAGAGAAACTCAGAAATGCTTGGATGGCTAGATAAATAGATTATCTGCCTGTCCGACAGGCTAATTAAAAAAGTAGCCAAAAGTTATTTCCTCAGACTGTCCTAAATCTTTGTTCTTTACATATGAGGGGAACAAATGTAATCTGAGACTCTTGGAATAATTCTGGGGTAGTATCCAGTCCAATTCAAACACTGAATTTGAAACCATGGGGATATTATGCCAAACCACCCTTCATTTCACTAGGTACATTTATGTGTAAATATATATTATGCCAAACCCAAGATACCCTTTCCAGGAATGGGTTATGTGGATGATGATAACAACAGACAGGCGTGAGCTGCCATGAAAAAAGGCTAGAAATGGGTTGATAGGAAGAGCAGGCAAGAATAACAAGAGAAGCCTGAAGCAGGCAAGGGAAAAAAAAAAAAAAAAAAAAAACAAACAGAAATTTAGAAACAACCACGATTTTATTGACCATCTAGCTCAACTTTTTGATTTTAGAGATGAGGACATTAAGGACAGAATGTAAGTAATTTATCCAAGACCACAGAGATCACTAGGTGCAAAGCTGGAACTGAATATTCAATTCTCTTAAAACCAAGACAGCATCCTTCCTGCTATAACATGCCAGCATATCAGGTCCTATTAAAAAACAAAACAAAATGAAAAAAAATTAAAGAATGAGCTCTACCAACCACTATTCATAAGCATATCTATTATTGTATATAAGTGGTATTCAAATGAGTATAATGGGATTTTTCTCAGTCTGGGGAAATTTCCTCAGTGCAGATGAGCATATCACTGTATAACTAAATCCTGTGAGCTGGTTACTTCGGGCATGGAGATATGAATAGTTTGCCAGGTTTCTATAACTAATTAGAGTCTAAGACCTAGCAGGGACTCAAGTTGACTCCATCACAAGTCCACTATTCTATGCTTTATGCTAGGCTATCTCTTGTGTATGTCTGTATATATGCATAGTATATAATAGTAATAATAGCTAGCATGGGAAGTGGGTGCCATTATTATCCCCATTCTATAGATGAGAAAACTGAGACAAAAAGGGTTGGGTGACTTGCCTAGAGTCACACAGCTAGTAAGTGTCTGAAGCTGAATTGTTACTCAGATCTGCCTGACTCCAAGCCTAATGCTACTTGTCCTACCCACTGCACCACCTAATTGCCTAGAAGATGTAAATAGTGACTTGCCATTTTCTTCTCTAACTCATTTTACAGGTGAGGAAACTGAAGCAAACAGGGTTAACTGACTTGTTCAGAATCACGTAGCTGGTAAGTATCTGAGGCTGATTTTGAATTCAGATATTCCTGATTACAGATTCAGCACTCTATTTGTTATGCTGATTAGCACAGTGTATGTACGTATGGTACATGATATGTGCTAGATATCTACCATTATACACATTTATTTAGAACTTTAAGTTTATAAAGCATTTTCCACACAATAACCCTGTGAAGTTATATTTCAAGTATTTAAATCATCACTCTTTTACAGAAATTGAACAAAAGGAGGCTATGAGAAATAGTCAATCACCCCATCACGCAGTTGCTTCCAAGAGGCAATGCTGGCATGTAAAGTCAAATCTTCTGTGCTGTTTTTACTGTTATTCCCATTCTCACAGTTCCCAACCCAGGAGCTGAGAACCCCTGGGGGTGTAGCTGAGTTATTTTAAGGAGTACATTTTTTATTAAATGACTCAGTATAACAGATAGGCAAGCTGAATAAGATCTCACCCATCTATGCAATATTATTTTTCAAACATATGTAGATGCTGTTATAGTTAGTGAAATACCAATTTACTTAAAAGTATTGATGAATTCACAGTAGCTTTTCTGTCATTATGTATTTTTTCAGTTAATAATAGCTCACACTTGCATAGCTTAATCTGCCAATCAACAAGCATTACTCAGTGCTTATTATGTGCCAACTATTGCTCTAATGATCTATAGAAAGGTAAAAACAATCCCTACCCTCAAGGAGCTCATATTATGAGAGACAATTAGGTACGTAGCAGATAGATACATATAGAGTAAGTGGAAAGTAATCTTAGAGTTATGTGGGGAGGCTGATAATATCAATACTATTATCCCCATTTACCAACTATGGAAACTGAAACTTTTGAAGATTAAATGATTTCATAGCCATAAGTGTTTAAAGAGGGATTCAAGACCAGGGCTCCTGACATCAGGTCCAAAATATTATCTATGTAACTTTTTAACAGAGCAAATATTAATAATAAAAGCATTCATATAGGTTAGTGAAAATCCTTAATATTTCTAATGTAAAAAAAAAAAAAAGAGCAGTAAGATTACAGATTTAGAATGAGAAAGATCATTAGAGATCATCTAGTCCAACCCCCTTATTTTACAAATGAGGAAACTGAGGCAAGAGAAGTAGGGTAGAAGAGAATCTTCCAAGATTCAAATCTAGTTCTGACTTTGAGACCAGCAGTTTATCCATTACACTTTACAGGCTGGGAACCTATATACTATCTCAGGAAACTAAGAATAAAAGAAGGTCCTATCTGCCAGAAGTTTATAATTAGGTGATAACAACAGCAATAATTAATAATAACCCATATTTGCATAGTGCTTTAAGGTTGACAAAATACGTGTTTCAAAACAACAGGTAGATATTACATGTCTTATTATATATATATATACCCTTTTAATAGATGAGATTACTAAGGCTCAGAAAATATTTGCCTAATATCTCACAATTAGAAGAGTTAAAGGAGGGGTTTTAACCTGTGCTTTTGCTGTCTCCAGAACTTTTAAAATTATATTACAATATAATACATGAAACAAACAATACCCTAGGCAAATAACATGACAAAAACTTATATTAAAACATCTGAAGTTACTTCAGCAACAACAAACTAGAATAGTTCACATTTGTATAGTTTTATACTTTTATACAAAGCTTACTTTACATATCTGTGACTTTTAAAAGTTAGAGGCATAGTTTCTGGGTAATTAATCATTTTATTAATAATGCTAGCATTTTATTAATAAAAAGCCAAAGACAATCATGGCTTATATGCCCTTGTGAAAATAGGTGTTCCAAAGATGGCTATCAATCTTTATTGGTTAATGATAGCGAGATCTACTCTTTTTTTTTAATTTTTGACAAGGCAATTGGGGTTAAGTGACTTGCCTGAGGTCACACAGCTGGTATATACCAGATAGCTGCCCAGGTGGAACTATTCAATGAGGGACTGGAAGAGTGACATTATGTCACTCTTGGAATGACTTTACAGCCTTGGGCAATCTAGACAGAAGATCTTCCTTTGCCCAACAAGCTTCCACAATGGGCAGGAATTCATTTTAGATTAGATATCTGATTGAGTTGGAAAGGTAGCAAAACCCAGAATGAGGAGAATGTTATTCCTATCTTCCATCAGCTCTGTCCTTGAGAAAATGGACTTTGAATAAGGAAATAGGACAGAGAAAAAAGCTTTAGTTTCCCCAATTTTAATAACTGACTATTAATATGAAAAAGAGAGAAATACACATATAAATATTATATATAAATATATAATGTATAAGTATGTATATTTTAAAATCTCATTTGATCTTCACAACAATTCTTCCCCATTTTATAAATGAGGAAACTAGTAGTAAAGTATCTGAAGAAAGATCTGAACTCAGGTCTTTTTTTCCCCATTAGAGGGTAAGCTTCTTGCGAGCAGAAGCTGACTTTTACCTTTCAGAGTATCTCCAGTGTTTAGTGCAATGCCTGACAAATAGTAAGAGTTTAATCGATATTTATTGTCTCCAAGTCCTGATCTTTATCCACTATCCCAAAGTTTCTTAAACTATGGATTTAATGCAGTAACTGAATGTTAGGGTCATGAAATTATGATTTATTATCAGTAAATGTCTGATTTATATACCTATTTTATATACTTATATACCAGGGGTTGTATAAAAATTTCTTGTACAAAAAGAGGTCATGAGTGGAAAAGTTGAAGCCCTGCATGATGTCATCTCGCTGTCTTCTGTCATAGGTACTTTGGGTAATATCAATCAGGCAATCAGTCAACAAGCAATGATTAATCCCCCTATTATATGCCAGACTCTGCCAAGTGCTGGGGATACAAAGAATGCAAAAGACAACTCCTTCTCTCAAGAAGTTAGCTCACAGTCTAATAGGTGAGACATGCAAATAATAACATATACAACAAGCTAAATAGAGAATAATTAAGAATGAAGATACTAGAATTAAGGGACATTGGGAAACGCTTCTACTATAAAGTAGACTCTAATCTGAAAGTTTAAGGAAGCCGGAAAGGGAAATGAAGAGAGAGAATTCCAGGCATAGGGGAGAACCATGGGAGAGATGCCTGGGACCCAAACATAGAGCATCTTATTCCTTCCAGTTTTGTTGACTGGATCATAGGGTGCACAGGAATTAAGTAGGGCATAAAAACATGAGAAAAGTAGGAGGTGGCTAAGTGCTAAATCACAGAGGATTTTCTATTTAGTCCTAGAAGGCAGGAAGCCATTGGAGTTGACTGACTGGAGAGGAAAGGAGGTCATGTGATAAGACCTATAATTTAGAAAGTTCAACTATTTGACAGCAAAACTGAAGATAGACAAGATTGGAGGGAGAATGGTAGCAGGCAGACAAACCAGCAATTATTCATTGCAATAATCAAGATAGGAGGTAATAAGGTTCTGCGCCAGGGTAGGAGCAGTATCAGGAAAGAAATAAGTATATCGAAGAGATGTTTGGGAGGTAAAATAGAAAGGACTTTGTCAATTAAATGTATTCATTTTGTATTAAAGAATGTGATCTCTCTCAGGACTGCCTTTCTATCTCCAACTCCTAGTAATAGCACCTTTCCTGCCATATGAGTAATAAGCTCTTAATAAATGCTTGTTGAATTGATTGACAATTTGGAAATCAATCACGTCTGTGTGCACATTTTATTGTAATTAATACCACATACATAGAAAATTCTTTTTTATTAGCTTTTCCAGTTCTTGCATAGTCCTGGCTCATTTTCTTTCCTGCTACTGCCATGAAAATGGCATTCAAACCAAAAATAACAACCCTGTCTGAATATTTCAATTTTTTAGAACCAAACAGGGAGTTTCAAAAATCCTATAAACAACATTAAAATCCATCAATTCACATTCAGTTTTTTGGGTTTTTTTCTAAATCATTAAACTAAAGTCTGAACTCCTGGTTCTAGAAACTAAAAAGATGGGCCTGGAAAACCAACTCTTTAGCAAGCAGTAGTGAACTTTTAAAAATGTCTTTTCAGCTCAGCAAATAAATTGCTTTTAAATTCCATACTGTCAGGCCTAATGTGGCTGAAGGTAAGCCTAGCCTGCTGGGACCATTTGAAAGGTGATTATTATTTACATGTTAAATCTTTCTTCTATAAAAAGGAGGTTATAAAAGGCAACTGAACTTTTAAAAAAAAAAATGCAATGATTAATCTTATTTCCAGGGAACAGATAATGAAATATGCTTCCTCCCTCTGAGTTGGGAAATAAAACCAGAGGTTGATATTATATATTATTGACAATGACAGATAGGGTCACTGTTTTGGTTTTGTTTAATTGGTTTTTGTTGCTGTTGTTACAAGGCATATTGAGGGTGGTGTAATAAACAAAAGAAATCTATAAAATTTCTCTAGCATTGTTTGGGACTAGGATTCCATTAATGAAGGGGATTGCCAGTGAGGAACACACTAGAACCACAACTGGTCTGCAATTCATAGTCATAGAGTTGTTTGGGGCCCTACTAGCCTGTGACTTATCCAGGATCATAGAGTCAGTATGTATCAGAGGCAGAATTTGAACTTAAGTTTTACAGACTGTGAATCTGCCTTTTTATTCATTTTACTATGCTACTTTTCATATATGTGGGTGTGTTTATATAAACATACATATATGTCTTTAAAATAAATACATGGTGAAAATATGTTTAGAAGAATTGTACATGTTTAACCTATATTGGATGTCTTGCTGTCTGGAGGAAAGGAGAAAGAAAAATTTGGAACACAAGGTTTTGCAAGAGTAAATGTTGAAAACTATCTTTGCATGCATTTTGAAAATAAAAAGGTATTATTTAAAATCTAAAAAAAATCTCTTAAAAATTAAATAAATACATGATTGAGGCAGCTTTGATGGCACACCAACTCTGGATTCAAAAGAACCTAAGTTCAAATCCACTCTGGACAAGTCATTTAACTCTGATTGCCTCAAAAAAAAAAAAAAAAAAAAGCAATAATAATACATGAGAGGCAGAATGACATTCTGAGTAAGGAATCAAACTTGGAGTCTGGTTCAAGCCCTGAATTCAAATCATACCTCAAATGTATGACTGTGCTTAACTCTTCTGTGCCTCAGTCTCCTAATTGGTAAAATGAAGGAATACTTGATGATCCCTAAGGTTCTTCCCACTCCAAATTGATGTTAGGAAATAAACAGTAATTTAATGAAAAATAAGTCATTTTACCTTATCAATGTTTCAGAATTATCCTCTGCATTAATTTTTTAAAAAATCTTTTATTTGCTGCATATAATGAACCAAAATGCAGAAGAAAGGGAACTTGCAATTGGTAAGTTTGCTAAAGTCAAAGACCACCCCTTCTACTTCCCATACCCATTATACCACACACACAAACACACACACACATTTACATGTACAATGGGAAAAGAAACTTCTGCTCACTGGGTGATAAACTCAGAAGGAGTGAAAGTGTTGTCAGTGCTCCCAAAAGTTCTGTGTCTTGGGATAAAATTCCAGTCATTCTGGACTAGTTCTGGCTCTTGGTCAGCTGGCTCCATTTGGTATGCTTGCTGGAGTATAAGAGGAAATTAGAGTCACAGAGCATTGCTTATATTCCAGCAAGCATAGCAACCAAATACTGCTCTGTGACTCTATTTCCCCTCATACTCCAGAAAGCATAACAGCCAAGTATTGCTCTGTGACTCTATTTCCTCTCATACTCCAGCAGGCATACTAGTCTAATTGACATGCTACCTTCTCCTAGGTCAGTGGTTCTCAAAGTATGATCTAGAGAATCCTGGGGATCTCTGAAACCCTTTTAGAGGGTCTACAAATTCAAAAATAGTTTTTATTTCCAATATAGTAAATGTCTATAAATATAATTCAGATAAACAAAAACTCTTTGGAGAGATCCTCAATAATTTTTAATAGAATTGTAATGCCAGAGAAACTGAGGCAGGAGAGAGATTAGAGAGTTTTTAATATTTTATTAATGGGAGAGTAAGATTGACTGGATAGGACTCTGTCTCAGATTATCCAGTCAGACAGAGATAAGTATACTGGGACCAAGGAATCCATATTGGTCCCAGGGCTGGAGGACCCAAAGAATCCATGGTCCAGCATACAGCTGCCAGACGCCATTCTCCAGCAATGAATGGAGGAACCCCGACTTCTTAAATACCTTTTTGGAGACAAAGAAGAGAAAGGGAGGGAAAGTTTTTATCAGGGAGGGGAAGCCATAAAACCCTAAAAAATCCGGAGACAAAGAAGTAAAGATATCGTGGGTTATCTTGGAATATTCTAAAGGAATATTGTAAATCCTTGAGGACACAAAACAGTCAGGAATCTACTCTCTTATCTTGCTAATTTATAAGAGATTGAGACAGAACAGTTAAGGAAACTGAGACACGGAAACTGAGTCAGGACAGTTAAAGAAAACTGTGGCATAACAGAATAAAGATATTGAAAATAAAAGTTTGAGAACCACTGGCTAGGTGATCAGTTCCTACTAGAAGGTCCTGGTGGACTCCACCTAGTTAGCAAACCACACCAACCAGGAAATGCCAAGAAACTAATAGCTGTAGCAGAGTAAGAATAGGTAGCAAGAAAAAGAGGCCTCTTCTGCATCTGTTCCTACCCTTTGAGCAAATACCATACTGTAGATAGATGGTTGGTGGAAAAACAAATATTGACAGAGAAGGTAAGGAACAGAAAGAGTGCCAGGTTGTCTGTGGTTTCACGGAAATCCTGTTCCTTGAAAGGAACTGTTAAAACAACCCAAGGCTTCTATGTCCAGATCTATCTGGCCACCCTAATTTAACAATGGGAGAGGTCATAACCAATAATTAATCAATCTATCAATAAACATTTATTAAGTACCTCTGTTTTTTCAGGCTCTTTATTAGGTGCTTTTGTTGTTCATTTGTTTTAGTCAGATCCGACTTCTTATTTGGGGTTTTCTTGGCAAAGATACGGGAGTGGTTTGCCATTTCCATCTCCAGCACATTTACAGATAAGAAAACTGAGACAAATAGTGTTGACTGACTTTTCCAGGATCTCACAGCTAATAAGTATCCAAGGTTGAATCTAAACTCAGGCTCTCCTTACTCAAAAGCTGAAGCTCTATCTGCACCTACCTGTGCTTAGCTGTACTAAGTGTTAGAGGTACAAAAAGAGACAAAAGGTAGCCCCTGCCCTCAAGGAGCTTACTAACGGAGGGATTTATAATTTGATGGTTATTAATTATTATTAGCAGTAGCAACAACAGCAGCAGCAGTAGTAGTAGCAATAACAGTATTAGTAACAGCAGCAGCAACAGCAAAATTAATAATAGAAGTAAAAGCAGCACCAGCATTAGTAATACTAATAGAAGTAGTAGTAGCAGCAGCAATAGGAATAGAAGTTCTTATTCACAACTCTCAATTTGCTTCTGGAGTGAGTGCCCATGCTAGAAATTCCCATGTTAGTGATATTTACATAGTGATATGTGGTTAGTTCCATAATACCCAGTAATAAGTAGTGGTCAATCAGTCAACAAGGATTTATTAAGCATTTATAACCATTTTACAAATGAGGGAACTAAGATCCAAGAAAATTAGATTAGGAGAGACAGGAAGTCACTCTGAAGACTGAAATTTTCAACTACTATTTTGGTTGAAGAAACAGCTAGGAAAAGAATGAGAACAGGGAGCCCAGTCACCTAGTACTCTGACAGCCTGGATGGTGGAAAGCAGTGCTCTTCTCTTAGGGAAGGTCTTCTTGGAAGATAGCCTAGCTTCCTATTCTGTTGCTGCTGCTACCACCACTGCTACATCTACTCTTTCACTGTCTTCTTTGCTTTGTAGATACACTTGTGTAGATATGCTTCCAGAAACTGTGCTCAGTGTTGAGTATATTTAAAAAAGGCAAAAACAGTCCATAGTCTAAAGTCAAAACATCATGTAAACAGTTATGTTCATGCAAGATCTATACACAGTTAATTGGAGTTAATCTTAGAGGGAAAGAACTAGCAGTAAAGGGGACAGGGACTTTAAACATATGGATAAATACCACCACCACCCCTTTAATTACTACCTCCCTTTAGCCTTTGATGGAGATAGCCCAGGATCCTGAATCCAGAAGTCTAGAGAATGACAATCCCACAGACCCCTCACTGGTCCATTTTTTAGTCTAGCCTCAATAGTCATCATCCTATGAAGTAAGGAGGAGCTAACCATCCACAACATTAACTATTTCTAATGAATAGATAAATCAGCCTGGTTGAAGCAACAGGACACTATAACAGGAGGGAGTATGTGGCAGGACAATTAAACCACTACCATCAGTCCTTAGGCCCCAGTAGAAATAAGAACTTTAGGAATAGCAATAATCTTTAACCTACCAGTTCCATAGCCATCACCAAGTGGAGAAATTGTCATTGAATAAGAGCCCACCTTCCTCTTCACTAGGAGCACCAGCCGCTGACCAATTATTACCAACAGACCAGTAAATCTAACAGTATTTTCCAGACCTTCAATCTTACTTCATTCCAGCTTTACAACTATCATCCTGGAAAGCAACCCTTTGGATAATGTAGCTACTGCCTGCTATAACCACAACTACTGAAAACCTAGGGAGAAAAAAAGTTTTTGCCACCAAAATCACTTTCAAATGGTTTGAAATCAGAAACTGATATGATCTTGTTGCTAGAAATGACATTAAAGAAGAAATATTATCATCTGATACCAAAACCCCAGATGCTTTGTAACTGCATTCTAAGGATCATGGGAACTTTTCCACCTGATTTGCACCTGAATCCTTCTATAAATGTTGTCTGCCTCCATTAGAATGTGAAGTCCTTGAGAATAGAGATTCTCTTATTTGGCACAGTGCTCTGCACAGAACAAGTACTTAATAAATGATTTTTTATTTGTGTTTCTTCTGCTAGGTCTTTACATTTCAAAAGGGTTTTGTTGTTATTGTCATTTGTTTTTGTTGTTTTTCTCTGACCAGACACTCAAAGGATATCAGAAGCTTGCAGTGTTCTGATCTAGACACTAAAATGAAGCAAAATACACTCCAAATGTGTACAGTACTAGAGTGAAAGAAATGATTGCTTCTCTCCTATATTAATAGCCAATTGTTGAATTAGGACTAAGGTTTTTTCCTTTTTTGTCCTGCATCATTTAGAAATCAACTCCTGTAGGTTATTCAGGAAGTCTGTAAAATGCAGGGCTTATAATGAGATGGATTCTTGGGCAAAATTGATCCAACTGGAAAACTCGGATCTCATCAAAAGGTAAATAAATTTTAGTTTAGGCAAATTAATAGATTCCAGACCATTGTGTTTTATTCAGACAAGTCTAGGTTAAAGTGGATTCTGCCTTTTTTTTCTAGAGTACCCTAGATGGAGTAATTTGGATATAGATCAAAACGGAGGGATCAGAGTCCCATCCCTCAGAATTTTATTAGAATAAGCTCCCCTCTCATTATAATATGCATTCTCTTATCACTTGTTAATCAGTCAGAGTTAATTTTCACTCTCAGGAATATCCACTCTTCCAAGGGCATTTAAGCTCTGAGTGAGTTCCATGAGGGGTTTTTGGCATTTGAGAAAGCCACTAACTTCTTTTATTAATTATCTGCTAGCATGATTCATAAAATGATTAATTACCCAGAAACCATGTCTCATAAACTTTTATCTGTCAGAAGAGAAAGTGAAGAACATAGAGGATGTGCCAGAAAGGGGCCTCAAAACAGATTGTTCTTAGCACAATCACATGAAAAAAAGATAGAAGTGTTAGGAAACCAGAAAACAAAGATCAGGCCAAAGAAAGCCTATTCATCCTTATCCAAGACTACAGAAAAGTAGAACTTAGCTTTAGCAAAATCCTAAGCCAGTAACAGAAACTGAAGATAAAAAGATACAATAAAGATATGAAGATATGATAAAAAGAACATAACACAAAAAACCATGAAGGCATTTCCAGCTAGGTAGTGCAGTGTATAGTGTGCCAGGCCTGAAGTCAGGAGGATTGGTCTTCTTGAGTTCAAATCTGATCTTAGATACTAAGTCACTCTGGGCAACTCACTTAACCCTGTTTGCCTCAGTTTCCTCATCTGTAAAATGAGCTGGAGAAAAAAATGACAAACAAATCCAATATCCTTGCCAAGAAAACCACAAGTGGGATCAAGAAGAGTTGGATATGACTTAAATAGCTGAACAGCAACAAAATGCATACAAGATGTTAAGCTAGAATAATAGAACAACTTCCTAATAATTATAAGCTGAGGGGCTTTGGGGAGGAGAGGGAAAATGACCACAAGAACAATAATGAATAAAAGAAACGAGATAAAATTGAAATATGTGCTTTAGAGGAAAAATTCAATAAAACTCAAAACAAAACCTGAGTAAGGTGACCCAAGATAAGAATGTTTGGGGTGGATCCAGGACTTCGAGCACCTAAAATTCTTTGTATCCATCTCCAATATACCTGAAGGGTTACTGAGGTCAAAGTGACATTCTGGATGGAAACGATATTTAAGCACCTTAAGTTGGATTTAAAAAGTATAAGTTTCCCAAACAATATAATCAAGTATTTTTCACAAAAGTATGTATGATATAAAGAAAAATAATTTTGATAGCCAACTTTGTCTCTAGAGAAAGTATAATGAAACATGATGCCCACCTCCTGATAGAAGTGATAGACACAAAATATAGAAAGAAGCATGCATTTTTGGACAGGGCCACCACATGGGATTCACTTAGATTTGATTATTCTTAATCATTACAGGCAGTTTTTTCCCCTCTCTTTTGGGTCTTAATTAGAATAAATTGTGGGGGGAAGGAGGAGGAGAGATTAGCAATGTTAATTGTCTCTTCCAGAGAAGAGAACCATTTGATACATTTTTTTAAATGACATAGAACAAAGTTATTTTCAGAAAAAAAAATACAAAAAAGCTTTAAAAGTAATGTGCAAATTTTATGGTCATTTTTTTATTAAAAAGCAAAAGTTTTGAATTGGTTTCACATATAATCCTTTTTGATGTTCTGCTGTGTACATAAAAATGCTCTTTTGGGGTGCTAAAATTTAGAAAAAAAATAAAAATGTTAAGAGAGACCATTGGTAATTTTGGAAAGAGAAGTTTCCATTGAATGACTGATAGGGGTACTATCAGTTCTATTCAACAATAAACTAAGGGCTACTTTCTATTGGCCTTTGCCTCTGTTCTTGCCATTATAAACCTGTATCTCCGTCTATTATTGCCTCCAGGGCCAGTCTCATAGCCAACTCAACCAGGGACAAGCACTGCCTCTTATGTCAAGCTTGAGCACCACTCCCCTATCCCAGAGCTCACACACTGGGAGTTTCAGTGTTTCTGCCCTTTTAGGCAGGAGGGCTTCTGTAAGCACCATCATTATTTTGGCCTGATTCTACCACATGTGCTCCTCTATGGGGACTGGCTCCTTTCTCTCTTCTCTGCTCCCTCTCTCCTGCTACATGCCATAGGCTAAGATGTCGCTGCTCTAGCTTAGGTCTAATATATTAATGAGGTCATGGGTCTGGCCACTCACTCTAATGGATTCTGGCCAAAGGGACAATATTTATATGCTTCTTCCTGTCAATGTTCATTCTCAGGAAGGAAATTTTTCGATGCCAATTATTCATCACTGAGGGATCCAGGAGTTCCTGATGTCTCCAACTCATAAGGCTAATTCCTTAACTAATAATTCCTGATAATAATAATAATTAATAATAATAATAATTCTGCCCCAAGACTAGGAATTCATCATAGAATCACTCACTCATCTATATGCAGAGAAAGAACAGAAAGCAACAAGTGGATTTTTAGGTTCCATCTTCCATGTACAAGTAGTCACTTGTTAGTTACATTGGGGTTGGCCATTAGGGTGGGCTCCAAAGAAATTCCTCATCGAATTCTTACTGGAAAGTGGAGAGGAGAAGCAGAGACACAGAGAAAGTCATATTGCATAGATTAGAGAAAGAGCAGATTTTTAAACTTTAAAAATTGATACAGACCTTCCTTATCAAGTATTGCCTTTGCCTATTGCTTCAATTCTGGAAGAGTCGCTGGGAAGATCAAATATAAGTCTTCCCCAAATTTAGGTACCAGAAAATCCCAAACAAGTTCTTTGTGCAAAGCTCCCAAAGGTCTCCCAAATGCCTTTTTTTTTTTTAAAGTCTCAGCAGTTCCTACTAAAACCAAACAGTTCTTTCTTTTCCCCAGTCACACACAAATCTCATGGTAAGGCACAACAGACAAAAGCTATTTCTTTGTAACCCTCAAGATACAAAGATTTTGAATTTACATTACAAATAACTCCTTAGAGCCAGGGGCTTTCTTATTCAGTAGACTTTCTAAAGGTAATTAGATGATGACCATAAGTAATACAAATCCATCTAGTCCCAGCAGGAGCAGAAGCATCTTTTTCTGCTAAGGAAAAAACCTCCCATCTTGAAATTTCAATACCTCCCTGTGGTTTCAAAGATAAAGTGAGTTCTGAGGAAATCCCTTAACCAAGGTTCTTAATTGGAGTCTGTGTGAATCTGTTTTTTAAAATGTTTTGATAATATAATTGGCTTCCTTTATAATCCTATGCATTTTATTTTATATGTTTAAAAATACTATTTTGAGAAAGTGTTCATAATTTTACCAGACTGCCAAAAGGGGCCTGGACACACACTCACAAAATATTAAGAACGTAGAGGCTTAAATAACCAGTTTGGAAGGTCTAACAATGTGGGAAAGATTCCTTTCTAGATTCCCACCCTCTCCTAGTTAATAATGTAAATTACCCTTTAACTCACAAATCCTGGTCCCTTTGAATTCCAATGACTGTCCCAGCCCCACCCGGATTTGAGCCAACTTTGGGGCTACACTCAAAAGCCCCTCGAGCTAAATTTCTCATTATAAAAGGGAGACGATGGGACCCCCTCTTTGCAGAGATTCCAAGCATGCTAGCCATGTGAGGACCCTTTGTCCACTGGACCCTCTGTCCTGTGCCCTCCTTATCTCTACCTTCACCTATCTCCTTACTTCCAAACCCAATAATAAACCTCTTTTATCAATCTAGCTCTCAGGCCAATAAATATTTTTATTGGGACTCGAGCCACTACTAGACCCCATTTACTGCCGCATCCTTGCGCTGAATCCAGGGGGATTGCAGGGGAGCTCCATTTGGCTCCCTGTACCCTGAACCTGCCACTAGACCTCAACTAAACCCTAATTTCATTTAGGTACCCCAAATCTAGACCTCAACACGAAGACCAAGAAATTTGGTAGGCTTGAACTGGAATTCATTATCACTCCCAAATTAAAAAAAACTTTTTGTTACTCAGTTGTTTCAGCCCTGACCAATTGTTCATGAACTCATTTGGGGTTTTCTTGGCAAATATATTAGAACAGTTTCTCATTTTCTTCTCTAGTTCATTTTACAATTGAGGAAACTAAGGCAAACAGGATTAAATGACTTGCCCAGGATCACAGTTAATAAATGTCTTAAGATCAGATTTGAACTCAAGATGATGTCTTCTTGACTCCAGACCCAACATTCTATCCACTGGCCACCTTGATGACCCTACAAGAATTATACAAATCCAACAAATTATAATTGCAGTTATGTTCATAATATAATTTCTAAAGATGCAGCTCAGATAAGTCCCACTGGTCTCTCTTGATGAATGGCCACAATTTATTAACTAATTCCCCAGAGTTGAGAGGATTACTTATGATTACCATGATACTTCACAGTAAGGACTTCTTACCATGAAGTAGCTGCCATTTCCAGAAGCAATATCAGAAAGCCTGGAATGCCAGAAGCCTGGAGGGGATGTTGATGAGGTTATTCCCAGAAAGGGAACCAAATGATGTGGTTAGTGGCGATGCAGAGAGTTGTGGGAACCCCTCTTTGGTCGATGCAGGTCCAACGTGAAAGAATTCACAAACCAAAAATATTAGACTAGCAAGAGTTTATTGGCACTGAGAAGTCAGCTTTTGCTAGGAGACTGACATTCAGTGGCAAGGTCCTGACAGAGAGACAAAGGTCCTAGCAGAGAAACCCTGGCAGAGAGATAAAAGAGGGTTAATGCTGAGAAGAGAATGTCTTCACAGCGGGCAGGGGTCCTGGCAGGCAGCTATGCCAAAAAGAAGTCCCTTGGCATGACATGATTCCTGCTTTTAGGTCTTTGCAAAGAAATGAGCTCCAAATTGCCCTTTAATAGAAAATCTGAGACTGAAGTTTCAATTGAATGAAATTACTGCCCCCAGGCCTAGATTTCCAGTAGAATAAGACCACTTAAGTTTGAGCTAAGTAATACCAAGAGAGGATTGTATATGAAAACATACATTTCAAACTACTTGGTTTAAAAAACATTTTTTTAAAAGGACATAAATTCTGCACCCTACTAAAAGCAATCCTTCCTTTCTGTGCTTCCTTTTGAAAATCCTTTGTTCTCTTCTGGGCCATTAAAAAATATATTGGGAACATAAAAAAAATTTTGGAAACATCAATACTATTAATATCTCCTTTTTAATTATCTCAGTAGCCACCTCTATATTCCAAGTCTTGACTTTGGGAACATAGAATTCAAGAGCTGCATGAGAAACTATGTCCCCAGCAACAAAAGTCCCTCCCCTTATTATCTATACTACATTATTACATTAATACATTACACTAATTAATGAATACATTACTCTACATATAATACAATACAATACACTACATTATTACACATATTACATATTAACTACACTACAGCTGTGGCTAGTGGTCCTGCCCAGGAATCTATCCCCTGGAGCTTTTATCAAGGAAATATAAGTGGCAGAGAAGGGAAATTGCTACCTTTCCTGCTACTGGATCTTGTATTCCAAACCTTCCTAAATCTATATTAAGATATCTGTGGGGGACAGCTAGGTGGTACCGTGGCTAGAGCACCAGCCCTGAAATCAGGAGGACCTGAGTTCAAATCTGGTCTCAGACACTTAATACTTCCTAGCTTTGTGACTCTGGGCAAGTCACTTAACCCCAATTGCCTCAGCAAAACAACAACAACAACAAAAAGACATCTGTAAAGGATTTTTTTTTTTAAATACCCAATGATCAGGGAAAGCACAGCCAACTCAGACTCAAACATTATAGTATAGATACTTATAGAGAAACTTGAATTTGCATTTAAAAGAACAAAAAAAAATTTTTTTAATTAAATCTGAACTAGAAAAAATGTGTAAATATAGACATCCATGATGCTGGAAGTGGAACAATTTAAAAAGAAATTAGAAAATGATTCTTAAGATATCTGAAGGAGGCAGAGATAGAAAAAAAGGAAAAAAATTTGACCTTTATATTTCAAGAGGTAACTTAGAAAATATCAACAACTATTGTACCTCATACATACTTTCCTATCTGTGTAAATAATAATGAGATATTCTACACATTCACTGAGGTCATCAAGGATATTTATTAACCAGGCAGGTTGAAAGACTGGCATGAACTGATACTAAGTGAAGTAAACAGAACTAGGAGAACATTGTATACAGTAAAAGAAATATTGTGTGATGAACAACTGTGATAGACTTAGTTCTTCTCAACAATACATTGATCCAAAACAATTCCAGTAGACTTGGGATGATCAATGACATCCATATTCAGAGAGAGAACTAAGGACTGAAGCATTCTGTTTTCATCTTTTTTGTTTGTTTGTTTTTTCTTTGTCCTGCTTTTTCCCTTTTGACCAGATTTTTCTTTTACAATATGACTCATATGGAGAAATGTTTGGAATGATAGTATGAGTATAATCTATATTTGATTGCTTGCTGCACTGAGGAGGAGGGAAGGGACATGATAAGAGTAAGAAGAAAAAAAAAGAAGTAGGGAAAAAAAAAGGAAGGGACATGATAGAGTAGGAAGAAAAAAAAATTGTAACAAGGTCTTAAAGGGATGAATATTGAAGGCTATCTTTGCATGTATTTGGAGAAATGGAATACTATTGGGTAAAAAAAAACATTCATTTTTTATAGGAGACCACCTCTTTACCATCAGAAAATTTCTGGGTTTTGTGTACAAAAACTGTTACTTGGTTCAATAAAGTAAGAACCTGCCTCAAGGCTATCCTTTGATTCCAAAGTTTCTTAACCTAAGGTTCATGTATCCTTAATAATGTATAGCCAAGTTTCAGAAGGTCCAAGGATTTGGATAGGAAAAAAAATTATACTTTTATTTTCACTAACATCTAACTGAAATTTACCATTGTCTTCCATTATAAATTTAACAAAAACTATTCTGAAAAGAGGTTCATAGGTTTTACTAGATTGCCTTTGGGGTTCATGTTACCAAAAAAAAAAGGTTAAGAACTCCTATTATTGACAATACATAAATCAGAATTATATAAGGTACTTTAAAAGATATTACAAAGATAACCTTGTTTGATGGCCCTTTCATAATAAATATTAAGTGAGATACAAAACAGGCCAATATACTTGCTCATGAGGGAGAATCAATGCAGAGTCCAAGTTGAAAGGAATTTTCTGAGAGATGATGAAATCTACATTGCAAAATCTCCTTCATGAGAGCCCCTAATCAACAAAAATAGTTTGCTTTAACTATTCACACAAAAAACTATCCACAGGAAAAAGTAAAGGATGAAAAGAAAATGCCTACAAATTATTTTATATATCTATACACACACATACACACACACACACATACACACACACACACATATATACACATATACATAAATATATATGTATATATGGCTGTGTGTTGATAAATATACATATAAATTATTGTAAATATATAATTATATATAAATCATAAAGAAACATACATAAAATTACAAATATATATTTTAGACAGACAGTAGCAATAGACAATGAGGTCTAAAATTGAGCAGGGAGAAGAAAAAAGGCTGGATTTAAGAATTTAAAGTTTAAAATTCTTTTCATATTCTCAAGTTTCTTCCTGAAACAAAATTCTATCTTAATAACAATATTCTTTTAGTGATATTACCTAAACATGAGTCATGAAACAGAATAATCTTTGAAAAACTGAAAGTAAGGGTCATCCAAAGTGCAAAGGAGAGCCAAAGTAATGTGTCTGAGCAGATTATATAACAAATTTCAAACAAAGAATTTCAAAGGAGATTTGGAATAAAAGATATCAGTAAAGATACTTTTTTAAAAAATGATAATCCAGTAGCATAAAGAGTACAAGGAATAACTAATGAATGACCCTCTTCATGGTGTTAGGACAACATAAAAAAGGCATCCAGCATCTCAGATGGATCCATCCCTAGTGAATGTCTGGGCAGATGTGGATTAGACTTACACAGAATGGCCAGGCACTGACAGGTTACAATCCAGATGCCTTCTTTTAAAATGAATTCAATAACTATTTATTGCATATATTTCATATCCACTGGAGAACTGGAATATACATATTGGTCACTCGATAGTCTTCCCACAATAGCTTACTCAGTCAATCTGGTTTTTAAAGGGAGGAGTTTTGTTTTTTTAAACTCTTCTGTGGAAAGTGCTGGAATTATTTTAAATGGATTCCTAAGAGAACTTGCTTGTTTAATTGTCCAAGTTTTTATAGCTAATATGGGCCTCACTTGGACAAAACTTAATTTATAAAGGGACCTATCAACTTTTAAAATGTAATATAAAAAGCTATTTTAATAAGCAATTCTTCAACTCTCCAGAGACTTGGAGTCAAGGCTATGTTGCAAGAAATGTGCATTCCCTGCCAGCATCATCAGACAAACAATGGGATTTTTATATTTTGCTCAGAGTCAGCAATTGCCTGTACATATTCATCCATTCAATCATACCCAGCAAGTCAATAAACAAACATTTATTGAGTACCTAGGATATACACAATGCTGTAAACCATCATGGTAGTGGTAGATAAGAAAAAAATATATAATGAGAACATTGTGTTTCAGGAGTATACAATCTAGTTGAGAAAACAAGATATACAAACAAAATTAGATCATAAAAGCAGAGGTTTAGAGCTATGTAATTTTAGAGACCATCTAGTCCAGCCCCTTTATTTTATAGATAAGGAGACTAAGGCACCAAGAAGTTGTGACTTTCCCATATCTCTTATAAGAGGCAGTATTTGAAGCCAGATCTGTAAGTCAAAGATATAATAAATATTATCATAAATTTACATATAAAACTTTTTTCTTTCTATTCTTTCATTATTTTTTCCTATTCTCTTGTGATTTTCTCTTCTTTCTTCCTTCTTTTCTCTTCTACTATAACTTTTGTCCAACAGGGTTAAAAATCTGAACCTCTTCCCTACACATACACACACACCAAAAATACTTGTAATGGGATATTTATTAAATGTAATTATAGTGAAGTGCTCTAAGACTCTAGATAATGTGAGGGTGTTGGGGCCTTCTCTTATCCAGAACCATAATGAACCTCCCTTGGGCAAATCTGGGTCTGAATTAGAACCAGTTCCTATTAGATACTGAACCCAGTAAAATTTCAAAAATTTGAAGAAAAAGTGATTCAGAGATCACTTGTTGATAAATAAGCTTGGGAAGAAGCTCATCCATCAGCTAAGACAAAACCGAAGTGAACTTGGTGGGGAAAATGCTTTGTTGATTGATTTAAAGTAGAGCCCACTTTCCCTAGGAAGTATGGATGAGAATCCATTCCTATATACTTCAGTTCAGAGGGTGATGTATATGTTTTAATTTCTGTTCTTCTTATTAATTTAGCTCTGTAAAAGTTCATTGGCATTAATTAGTTATATGACCAGGACAGTAATCATTGATTTCTCCTACTAATATTAGGGAGAAAACATCAAAAGGCAGTCTCAAGCCCATAGGACTAGCAGAATTCCAGCTCACTAGGGGTACCTCCTAGAACTCTGAGAAGGAGAGGCAGCTAGCCAGACCTCTGGGTTCTTGATTCATCTGAGGAAGTGGGTATTGTGATAAGAAACCCTCAGAGTTTGTATTGCTACGTAACAATTTTCATTTATATAGCCCTGCCAAGTCACAATAACTCTGTATGATTAGTGGTATAAATATTATTTCCATTTTATAGATGGCAAAATGTACTAAATAAATACTTGTTAACTGATTGATTGATTACCTAGTATCAAACAATTAATTATTAAGTGTTTGAGAAAGAATTCAAGCCAGTTCTCTCACTTGAGTCTAAAACTACATTCATTTCATAATCTTGTTCCCAGATTCTACACGTCTTTGGAAACTACTCTTTTCTTATTCATATCTAATCCCTATCTCTCCAGGTAGGGGAGAAAGGAAGAAGGGGGCAGGTTGTAGTAGTATTCTCATTAAGTGGTAGGAGTCAGTAGGCTGGGAGAAACATCTCCCCTCTGAGAAATTATAGAAATAGGACATGGGAATAGAGTGGTGGGACACAAAATTACAGAAAGGAAATGGCCAACCCTAGGCACTTCTTATCGAGGAGGACAAAGTGCTGCCTCCATTAGCCTCCCAATTCCATCCCATTTTCTCCTCAATGATGATCTTCCCTGCCTCATATCACCTCAATATATGTATATATATTCCCTGGGCTTGTGTGTGTTTGTGTGTGTGTGTGTGTGTGTGTGTGTGTGTGTGTGTGTGTGTGTGTGGCTATGTAGGGATAAATAGATAGATAGATATAGATGTATATAGATATTTATCTATAAATAAACGGATATTTATACCTATCTCTATCTTCACAATTTCTTTCACAACTGATCTCTTCCCTCTCTTTAAATGGCTACCACCATGTGAGTGATACCATTTATATTTATACATGCAATATTTACTTTCATATGTATTTGTTTGTCCTTTATAAGTAGGGTTTAATCCATGGTTTATACTTATATTCCCAATGCCTGGCATAGTGTCCACCAATAGGTGCCTTCTAAAAGCTGGTTAATTGATAGAACAGCCTGACTTGAAATCTTTTTTAAAAAGGCAGATGTAAACTTGTCAAGTGTATCATAAGGAGATTCTATTCACATATAAATTAATTAGATGGCCACAGAAGATACCTTCAACCTTAATATTTGTGTCTCTTTGGGAAATAATATGAGTGCTTTGCAAATCAGTGTTCTCTATTAATATCCCAATGAAATTTGCATTTTAACTGGGAAATAAGCTTCAAGGTACAAGGAATTTCAGTCTTGTACCAAAAGGCCTTTGAGGTAAACTGAAAGTCACTGAATGAAATCATTCCTTCAAATCCTTATTGAGACCTACTGTATGCACAGGCTTGTGCTAAAAGTTGGAACCAAATTCCATAGGGAGTTATCTACTTCATCTACTGGGAAATCCAGTTGTGAGCCTGAACACTTAGAAGAATTTGGGCCTACAGCTGCATAGCATACTGGAAAAAGCCCTGGAGTTAGGATCAGAACACTATGGCCCTACTAAGAGTAAACAGTAATCCTCTCTGGCCCTCAGCTTCCACTTCTAGTTCCTCCACTCCTATAGGCTGACAGAGAGCACAGTACATTGGAAAGAATACTAAACTCCCAGTTAGAACATTAGCTCTGCTGAGGGTGACTTTGGACAAGTCCACTTCCTTACCTGTATTTACCCACTAGATGATACTGCTGGCCAAATGTTGGCTCTTCAGTGAAAAGGACCAAGTGTTAGTCACATATTTAAATGTGGAATTATTACCAGCTAAGGAACCTAATTCCCAAATTTCTCATCCCAAGAGGAACTTCCCCACCAATTTAATATAAAGCACTTATTTGCAAATCCCCTTTTTGACTCCTGCTCTTCTCTTTCCCCATTCAATAAACCACTTTCCTTCTCTTTCCCCATCCTCCCTCCTCACCCTCCAGGCCCACTCCCCACTTGCCCAACCATGTATTTTCTCTGCCTAGCAAGTGCATTAGCATCAGACAAGTCAAGGAGGTAAAAACTATGCTGACGACAAAACCAGACTTTAGAAAAAACACTGTGCGCAAACAGTCGCTTCTCAGGGACAAAGATTGTGATTTACAGTGGAGAGTTTCCAGTGTTTTCTGAGCTGGGGCAGACTCGGGATTTCCTGCCCTCCATGGCAACAGTCCTGCCCTCACGGAGAAGGGAGACCAGGCCAGTAATTGCTACAGAGTCGGGGACTGACTTTTCACTGTCGACTTGTTTTTCAGATTTAATTAGACCTTCCTTTTTTTTTTCTTTTTCTTTCCTCCTTTCAATATTTTAGATGTTATGGGTACACACAAATACAGATACACACACAGACACTTTCAACCACACTCACCCACAATCTGCATTCAGGCAGAACAGACTTTTGGTATCACAACAAAAATATAAAGATTTCAGTCTGTATCGAAAAATTTTAGCGCTATTGTTGAGGAGCCTGGAAACTGGCTGGAGCTAGAAATGATTGCTTTAAAGAGGAGCCTGACCGAAAGTCAACCAGAGGCTTATCAATAAACATTTATGAAGTGCCTACTATGTGCCAGGCAACATGTTAATTGCACAGAAAGGCAAAGGGCAGTTTATATCCTCAAGGAGCTCATAATCTTATGGATTAGACTTAAAAGAAATCCCTAGTCATCTAACATGGAGGAGATCCGTCAGAATTGAGAACTGGCAAATCATCAATATCAAAGATTTAAAATTGGAAGGAACCTTTGAGGCCATCTAGTCCAAGCTAGTTCAACCTCCTCATTTTATAAATGAGGAAACTGAGACCCAGGATTTTCATATTAAGTGGAAGAGCTGAAATATAAGTTGAGGTCTTTGGACTACAAATCCAGTGTTGATGAATCACACAATATGTATGCATGCATGCATGTGTATATTTATGTGCATATTTATACATATATCAGTAGTTCACATATGTTCACCAAAGAATGTAAGTGTACTCATGTGTATATATAAGGAATATAATATGTGTTCATATATACATATAAGGAATATAATTTATGCATTTGTGTGTATAGGGAATATATATATATGTATACACACACATACATATAAGAATATTATCTATGAATTCATATATGCCTATAAGGAATATCATGTTTGCATTCATATATGTATATATAAAGGATATAATGTGCTCATATAGTATATATGGAACATAATATGTGTTCGTATGTGTACATGTAAGGAATAAAAGCTATGCATTCGTGTATATAAGGAATATGTGTGCATGTATATACACACATGTAAGGAATATGACCTATGCATCCACATATGTATATAAAGAATATAATATGTATTCATATGTGTACATGTAAGGAATATAATGTGTTTGTATATATGTAAGCAACATATGTATTTATATGTACATTAAGTAATATAAAATATGCATTCAAATGTATATATAAGGAATATAATTGTGTGTTCATATATAGAAAGAATATAATTTGTATGTTCATATATGTATATATGGAATATAATGTGTTCATATATAAATATATATGTATATTAGGAAATATCTGTATTCATGTGTACAAGGAATATAGGATTTGTGTCCATATATGTATATATAAGGAATATATGTTCATATATAAAGGAACATATTTGTATTTATATGTGTATATTTAAAAATATATGTAATCATATGACTATATAAAGAATATAATTTTATGTTCATACATAATGAATGCAGCATGTATGTTCATGTGTGTGCACAATGAATATGTGTTTTATATGTATGTTAAGACCTCTAATGTGTGTTTGTGTGTGGAATGTGATATTTGTGTGCATGTGTGTACATGTAAGGAATGTAATGTGTGTTCATGTACATAAGGTATAAGTGTTTATGTATATTAAGAAATAACATATATGCATTTATATAGGTATATAAGGAATAAAATATTTGTGTTCACATATATATAAGGAATATATGTGTGTATACAAGAAATACATGTATTTATATGTGTATATTAAGGAATATCATATTTGCATTCATATATTTAAGGAATAAGATATTTGTGTCCATATATAAGGAATATAACATGTATGCTCATCTACATATAAGGAATATGTATATTTATATATATTAAGGAATATAATATATGCATTTATATATGTGTGTAAGGAATATGATGATTGTATGCATAAGTGCATGTAAGGCAAATGCTATGTGTTCATGTGTATATAAGGAATATATATATTTTTATATGTATGTTAAGAAATATAATGTTTGCACTAATATATTATTATAAGGAATAAAAGATTCATGTTCATGTATGTATATATAAGGAATATAATAAAATACATACAAGTCAATCCTTCTTTGTTAATTCAGAAACCATTTCAGGAACAGAATTTCTGTGCTGTTGTGGATACTGTGTGGTTTAATGAAGAGAATGCAGGGCTTTGAGTCAGACTCCCTGAGTTAAATCAGCTGTGACTTTAGGCAAGTCCCATCATCTTTCTGGACCTGAGTTTTCTCACTTCTAAATTGACTGATTCCGTGAGGCAGCTTGAAGTTGTGGAAGTTGGAAGAAGCCTCAGAAGCATGCTGGTCATGTCAGTACCTGAACAGGAATCTCCTAAGAAACAATACATTTGCTAAATTGATCATCCAGCTTTCATGTGTTTCTCTCCAGCAGAGGGGAATCTGTTACCTCCTGACAGACACTACGGCCATTTTGTATAGCTCTGGTGGGAAGCTGTCTTAAAGATAATAAATAACAATAACAATAACAATGACATATTGTAACTACTTCAAAGTCTGTGAAATGTGTTCATTCATTCAATATACATTTATTATGTGCCCAAAATATACCAAGTCTATAATAATATTTCTATAATACTTTAAGATTTACAAAGCACCTTATAAATAATTGCCTCATTTATTCTTAAAACAATAACTGAGAAATGAGTACTATTATTAAATTCCATTAAATAAATGAGGGAACTGAGACAGAGATTGTGACTTGCCCAGAGTCTAAGTGTCTAAGGCTGGGTGTGAACTCATGCCTTATTGAGCCATCATTCTGTCCAGTTTCACATAGCTGGTTTGAGCCTCAGTCCCATTTTAGGGATGAGGATGCTTGTACTGATCAAAGGTAGAATTTGAATCCAAATCTCTCTCTCTTCAAAATCAACCCTTTCAAGGTCCTCAAACTTTTTAAGTAGGGGGCCAGTTCACTGTCCCTCAGACTGTTGAAGGGCCAGACTACAGTAAAAACAAAAACTTTGTTTTGTGGGTCTTTAAATAAAGAAACTTCATAGCCCTGGGTGAGGGGGATAAACGTCCTCAGCTGCCACATGGAGCCTGCAGGCCATAGTTTGAGGACCCCTGCGTATTATGTGATAACTCCCACCCATTATTATAAAGGCAAAGTAGAACAGGTCAGTCTTTCTTCCGTGTGACAACCCCTTAAATATTTGAAAAGAACCAATAAATCTTCCAATACCAGAATTTAGATATTGACTGATTTTACAACTGAGCAAGTCACTCAAGTTTTCAGAGCTTCAGTTTCTTCATATCTAAATCAGATATAGTAATATCTGCACTATCTTCTTCAGAAGCTTATTATGAGGAAACACTTTATGCCCCCACTAAATGCTGCATGATTATCAACTACTGCTAAGAACTGATTATTGAATCATAGATGAAGCACTGAATTGAGCATAGAATAGTTGGTTTGAGTTTGAGTAATACCTGAACTAGTAATTAGACCTTACTTAAAGAAGTCATTTAATATCTCCATCCCTCAGTTTATCTGTAGAATAAAGGGATTAGGATAGATAACCTATAAAATTTGCATTTGGAGTCAGAAGTTCAATTCCATATTACATGCTAGCCATCATCCAGATATCCCTGGATGTTCCACAGATATCTTAAATTCAATATGTCCAAAACAATCTTCATCCACCCTTTTTCCAAACTTTTGTCAAGGATACACCATACAAAATATTTTAAAGGATTGTACATGTTTAACCTATATCAGATGGCTGGCTATCTTGGGGAAGGAGGAGCTACAAGAAGGAGGGAGAAAAGTTTGGAAAACAAAATCCTATAAAAATGAATGTTAAAAACTATCTTGGGGCAGCTAGATTTTGAGTGCAGTGGATAGAGTGCCAACCCTGAAGTCAGGGGGACCTGAATGCAAATCTGCACTTAAACTTCCTAGTTGTGTGACTCTAAGCAAGTCACTTAACCCCAATGTATGTGAGAAATGTATGTATTTGAGAAAATAAAATTCTATTGAGAAAAAAAAAAGGATGCCACCATACTTCAAAGTCACAAAGGTCTGTTACCTCAGAACTAATTTTAATTCTTTCCTCTCCCTCACTGCCCATATTTAATCATCTCTTGAATAGTAATGATTCTGTTTCCTACAACTATCTTGAACTAGTCCCCTTTCTCTCCATTCATAGCTACCATCTTAATTCATGCCTTTATATCATAAATTACATCTGAATTTATGCCTTTATCATTTTTCATCTGTCCTCCTAAGTTGTTTTCTTGCTCCCAGAAATTCTCCTTTTAATGCAATCTTCCACTCAGTTACCAAATTGATACTCCTAAAGCATAATTCTGATCCTGTCATTCCTCTGTTTGTGAAACTTCAGGGGGTGCACATGTATAACCTATATCAGATTGCTTCCCATCTCAGAGAGGGGGAAGGAAAGGGAGGGAAGCAGAAACAGAATCTGGAACTCAAAACTTTTTTTTTTTAATATTAAAAATTATTTTAACATGTCATTGGGGGGAAATAAAATATTGTGGTTTTTTAAAAAATCTTCAATGGAAAAAAGAAAAGATTCTTTAGTGGTTCCCTATAAGTTCTAACATGAAATAGAAACACTTCTATTTGGTCTTTAAAGCTCTTCACAATCAGGCTCCAACTTCTCTCTCCAGACCGTTTTCATATTGCTCTCTATCCCACAATCTGTATTCCTGCCAAAATGACTTACTTATTTTATTGTGTTTGAGAGCCACATCAACCTATTGCCCTGTATTTTGCAGTTTCAGAGGAAGAAAATTAAGTGAATATTTAAATGTCTTTCAGCTAGGAGGGCGCTGAAAGAAGTCTACGAATAAGCTATGACTTCTGCTTAAAAAGAGATGCAACAGAAACAGAACAAATATTCAGGTATATTGACAAGACCTTCAACAAGGAGACAAAATTTTGTTGAGAAACTTTGGTGATCAAGAGACAAACAAGTTATCTTCCATTGATCTGTTGATCAACAGAAATGTAACCTATACAAAGATATTGAGGGACTGGCCAATTTGCCCTAAAAAGCCCTAGAGATTGGAGAAAGATAGTTTTTCAGTTATGTTTGATTCTTTGTGATCCAATTTGTAGTTTTCTTTTTTTTTTTTAACTTTCAATAATAATTTTGGGGCAGCTAGGTGGCACAGTGGATGGAGCACCAGCCCTGAAATCAGGAGGACCAGAGTTGAAATCTACCTCAGACATTTAATACTTCCTAGCTGTGTGACCTTGGGCAAGTCACTTAACCCCAATTTCCTCAGCAAAAATGAAAAATAATAACAATAACTTGATTGATTTTTCCAAATACCTGTAAATATAATTTTCAACATTCATTTTTGTAAGACTCTGTTTTCCAAATTTTTCTCCCTCTTTACCTCCCCTCTCCCCAAGCCAGCAAGCAATATGATATTGGTTAAATATGTGCAATTCTTTTAAACATATTTCTATATTTGTCATGTTATGCAAGAAAAATCAAACCAAAAGAAAAGAAAAATCATGAGAAAAAAAATAATATAAGCAAAAAAGGTAAAAATGCTATGCTTTGATCCACATTCTCTCTCTCTCTCTACATGTGGATGATATTTCCCACTCCAATTCTATTAGAATTGCCTTGAATCACTGCATTGTTAGTCAAGTCCATCACAGTTGGTTTGGTCATCATAGAATCTTCTTGTTATTGTGCACAATGTTCTCTTGGTTCTGCTCACTTTTTGTAGCATCAGTTTATGTAAATCTTTCCAGGCTTTTTTGAAATCAGCCTCCTCATTATTTCTTATAGAACAATAATAATCCATGACATTCATATACTGTATCTTATTCAGCCATTCCCCAACTGATGGACATCCACTCAGTTTCCAGTTCCTTGCCACTACAAAAAGGGCTCACACAAACATTTTTGCATATATGGGTCATTTTCCCTTTTTTATGATCTCTTTGAGATACAGACCCAGCCTATTTGGAGTTTTCTTGACAAAGATGCTACAACAGTTTGCCATTTCCTTATCCAATTCATTTTACAGATGAAGAAACTGAGGTAAACAGGGTTAAATGACTTGTCCAGGGTCACACAACTAGTAAGAGGCTAAGGTCAGATTTGGATTCACAGATGAGTCTTTCTGATTCCAGGCCCTTTACTTTATTCACTTTGCCATCTAACTGTCCTCCTAGGGTATAGACACAACTAACAAAGGAAGAAAATACTGAAAATTAGCCTGGTGCTTCAACAACCCTAAATTTCAGTACAGATTTGGAGAAGCAAGCCTCCATTTATAATAATGAAAATGATTACAACCATTCCATTTAACAGCTCAGATGTAGGAGTAGAAAAGTCAGTAAGTTACAGAAGAGTTCCATCTTTTTAATCAGTCTATAGACCAAGGGTTCTTAATCTATTTTGTGTCTTTGGCAGTCTGGTGAAGATTATGGACCCTTTTTACAAATAATGCTTTTAAATGTATAAAATGAAAGATTATAAAGGAAAAGGAATATATTGAAAGTTATCAAATGCTAAAAAAAAATTCTTTCACCCCAGATTCATAATCCTTTCAATCCTGAAAGTTGCTCTAGACTAATCTATGTTATTATTGACCCATAAGAAGTACACCTATCCAAGCAACACTACTAGAGACTGCCCATCCAAAGTACGACTTGCAAGTAATTGCATGTATTTATTGATGCAAAACTTAATTACTGCTCATTTTACTATTTTACTGTCATATTTATTTGCCTATTTACTTGTTATGTCTTAGCATCTACTTGTAACTGTTTCACTTATCATTTATTTGTATGTACACTAATGATTAAACAAAATTTGTTCTTTAGAGGTGTATTGGTATTACTGGCTTTACTTTGTTGGTTTGCTGTAAATTATTGTTTGCTTGTGTACGAGGGGACATGCTTGTATTATATCCTGCATATAATTTGGACATCTAGTCACCAAAGAATATTGCCACGGAATGCTTTGTATAGGATTTTGTATGTGCCTATGTATGCATTGCTGATGCATTTTTGTTTTCAACAATATAGAATGACTACCTGGAATGTCAGAAATTAACCTTATTTTAAAATTGTGATATTTTTATTCATGCTGCTTAATTTAAAATCCCCACTATTTTCCACCTGATATTTTGCAAAGGACTGCAAAATTTCTGGCCCCATGTTGCCATGGAGACACAAACCCAGAATCCATCAACTAGTGATGTTTTTGAACTCAGAATTTCTGCAAAGGATTTTGTGGAGATATTTGGGAGGAAGATAATAGAAGAAGTTTGAACCAAATCAGAATAAGAGTTCAGAGTTCATTCTCCATTGCAGGGCTCTGTGGACATTACAAGGTAGAGCCCTGATCAGTATCTGTGAGCTTGTGCTTTATTATAAAAACCTCTATGGCTATTGCTGCTGCTGTTTTTGTGGTTACCAATCCTGTTGACACTCTGCTGAGAAACCTGAGAATGATTGATGATCATTACTTATCAGCCACTGTGATGGGAACATCAAAACTTCCCTTAATTTCCCCATATACTTCTGGAGTTTTTATCTTGACTATTGTGCTTATGGGAGAAACCTTAAGCAGGAAAAGTGAATGCTCATTGTGTAAACCTGTTAACTTTCTATATCCTTTTGTGTTTTCATTCTTTCATATGCTTTTGTTTATCTTCTTCTATATGAAGCATGCAAAAGATAATTTATTCTTGTTTCATGGTTAATGTTAGCAGCTCAGATTGATGTTTGGGGCAGGGAATGAGCTTAGTTACAAACCAAGGTAAAAAATAGCCCACTTCAGTAGGAAGCACAGGAGGTGCCAGAGATGGTGATTCCCACTGGAAAATATTTTGAAAGCCTTTTAGAATAGTAGCTCCAAGCCAGTTCAAACTGATAAGTAGGTATAATTTAAGGAGAGAAATTAATAACATAAGTGAATCAAAAGCCCCTAAGAATAGTAGAATAAATTTGTGAGCCACCAAGAATCTGGGAAGAAGTGGAGAGAGTAAGTATTCATTGACATATAGGCACGTTGGTTCCCTCTTTGGATTCTTCATAGTTGTTTATATGAGAATATTCTTGTTTCTAGTATACCACCCTACCCCATAGGTTTGCTACCCCCTATCTTTATCACTGGTAGTATAATACCTGAGGGTACAACTACCATCACACATCTCTCAGCACATATGTAAGAGACAACATACACCAGAGGACACTTCACAATACTCACCTTGATCTAGATAAGTCAGTAAACTAGCATTTATTCTGGGCAACTTATATTTTTATAAATATTTTTCCATTTCACTTAGATTGTCAAATTCATTGGTATACAACTGGACAAAATAGCTCTTAATTATTGCTTTAATTTCCTCTTCATAGGTAGTAAATTCACCCTTTTCATTTTTGATACTGGCAATTTGGCTTTCTTTTTTCCTTTTTCTAATCAAATTAACCAAAGATTAATCTATTTTGTTAGTTTCTTCATAAAACCAACTCTTGGTTTTATTTATTAGTTCAGTAGTTTTCTTACTTTCAGTTTTATTATTCTCTTCTTTGATTTTCACCATTTCTAATTTGGTATTTAATTGGAGTTTTTAATTTGCTCATTTTCTAGCTTTTTTCATTGCATGCCCAATTCATTGGTCTCCTCTTTTTCTGTTTTATGCATGTAAGAATCTAGTGATATAAAATTTCCCCTAAAAACTGCTTTGACTATATCCCATAAATCTTGGTATGTTGTGTCATTATTGTCATTCCTTTGGATGAAACTATTGATTATTTCAACTAGTATTTATTAATGGCCTACTACATGCCAAGCAAAGTGCTCAGCACTAGGAATACAAAGAAAGGCAAAAATCTGTCCCTGCTCTCTAGGAACACAGTATAAAGGATCATTTTGGATGCCTTTGACTTTCAACTCTCTCAACTTTGTCAGATATGGGGTTTCACCTCAGCATCTTTCTATTCATTCACTGAAATATTTTATCTGCCACTTATATTTCTAGTTTAATAAGTAGTTCAAGTGATAAAGATATTTAGAAAGGTAAGTAGCATTTAACATTGGAAGAAATATATCTACTTTCTCATTTTAATCTTTTAATACCTTGTCCTTGTGCAGGGGCTGCTGTCCCTCTTCTCCAAAAATCCATTTTCTATATCTTAGTGACTTGAAGTTTTAGTGTTTCTTCCTTAATAACTTAAAATCTTGATCTTCTTGAAAATGTAGATTTCAGCTAACATTTTAAGCTGGTAGAAGATATTTATACTTCAGGGCAAATGATTTTCAGAGTCTTTCCAAAGAACTGGTTTTTAAATAATAGCTAGCATTTAGATGGTTTTGCAAAGCACTTTATAAATATTAATTCATTATACCTGACTACCATCCTGGAAGGTTTCTATTTTACCAGTGAGGAAATTGAAGCAGAGATTAAGCAACTTGCTTTTAAAGACAGCAAAGTTGAGGAAGAAAAACCAAAAGGCAGAATTTGGGATTTAAAACAGATTCCACATACTTTACCATTAGTGTTGTCCTAAACTGTTCTCCTTTAGAAATTCATAAAAGAGGGGAAAAAAATTGAGGGCCAGAGGAGGTAATAAGCATGCAGGCATATTAATCAGAAGTCCTGGGATCTTTTCCTGTTTATAGTAGCTGTTGGGCTTTTGTTTTCTCAATTATCTAAGTAATCTCTTTTTATGTCAGATCTAACATTCTATAATTCTATAAGGTTCATAGCTAAGGGCTTCTGATTTTCAGTTGGAGTAATCATTCCACTAAAATATAATATTATAATATGGCGATTCAATAATTTAATTCAACAAGCAAATAATGACTATTATATACAAAGGACTATTGTGCTCTGGGTATTTCTTTTTGTCCAGACTTGTGATTTCATTTGTTTAGGACATTGATTAGCAAAATGATGTTTAGAGACCCAAGGGGGAGCTCAAGATCCATTCAGGGGGTCTTCTGGATTCATACTTTTTACAATAATACAAAAATGTATTCATTTCTAATATGTTGTTTATAAATATAAACTACATAAAACTTTTTTGGAGGGAGTGGTCTTTAAATATTTTTTAAAATATGAAGGTGGCCTGAGACCAAAATATTTGACTCCCACTACTGTAGGGAAATCTAGTTACAGAAACTCCTTCCATTGACACAGTTCAGCAAATCATCTGCTATTCAAGTATTCAGATAGCTATGTGAACTCAATGATAGAGTGTTGAACCTGAAATCAGAAAGAGGAATTCAAATATGATCTCAGGCACTACTAGCTACGTGACCTAAGTCTATTGCCTCAGCTTCCTCAACTTGTAGTGAGAATCAAATAAGATATTTATAAAATATTTAGCACACGATCAACCAGATGATTTCAGAGAGATCTGGAGAGACTTGCATGAACTGATGATGATAAGTGAAGTGAGTAGAACCAGGAGATCATTGTACACAGCAACAGCAAGATTATACAATGATCAATTCTGGCGGACGTGGCTCTTCTCAACAGCGAAGTGATTCAGGCCAGTTCCAATGGTTTTATGATGAAGAGAGCTATCTACATCCAGAAAGAGGATTGTGGGGGCTGAGTGTGAATCACAGCATAGTATTTTCACCTTTTTTTGTTTTTGTTTGCTTGTATTTTGTTTTCTTTCTCATTTTTTCCCTTTTTGATCTGATTTTTCTTGTGCAGCATAATTGTGGGAATATGTATAGAAGAATTGCATGTTTAACATATATTGGATTACTTGCAGTCCAAGGGAGGGGGAAGGAAAAAAATCTGGAACATAAGGTTTTGCAAGGATAAATGTTGAAAATTAGCTATGAATGTTTTGAAAATAAAAAGCTTTAATTTAAAAAAAAAATCTAGCACCATTCCTGGCACATAGTAATAGATATCTAGTAATAAATATCCCCTTCTCCTTCTTCTGGGTTAGTTCAGAAAAGGGAAGTGCAATTCAGATCACAGAGCTAAAGTGTTTCAGGCCGGAGAGAAAAAAAACAAAAAATAAATCCCTTTTCTTGAGGACTTTTGGTTCTGGGGATACAACAAATATATAAGTAAATACAAAATAATTTAAGGAAGTGTTTTCCCCCAGGAGTCAGTGGAAGCAATAGTGCTTAGTTGCCAGGACTTTGGTATCTCTTTGAAGGCCATACTATCTAGCAAGCAGCTGAGATGATACCTTCCTTGAGATCTCATCCCAATTTTTATTTTTCCAGGTTGACTTAAGGCTGACTCCACAGGCCCACTCTACAATCACATCTCTCCTCAACCACCAGACACACTAAACCCTCGAAGCACATTTCCACTCTAAAATAAGCAACTTTAAGGGTATAAAGTTATGCCTTGGGTTCCTGTATTTTAAGTCAAAAGAATTCTATAAGAGATTCCTGTTGTATAAAGATGACATCTGGAATTACTTGAAATCTCAGGATGAATTTTTTTTCCCTGTTACCATAAAGGTTTTAACTGCAAACAAATTACTTTAGCAGTCAAATTGCGCAGGAATGTTCAGATATACATTGCATTAATGGGTGGAAAACCCATGAGCCCTGGCAAATGTCTGAACTAGGTTGCCTTGGTCTGCCACCTACAGACACAAAGTTAAAAGTACAATCCTTTGGAAACTGAGTGGGTGCCCATCAGTTGGGGGAATGGCTGAATAAGTTGTGGTATATGAATGTAATGGAATACTTTGTTCCATTACATATATGGAGAATTAGAAATAATGAGCAGACGGATTCCAGAAAAACCTGGACACCCTTAAATGAACTGATGCTGAGTAAAGTGAGAAGAACCAGGAGAATATTGTTCACAGTAAAAGCATAATTATGTGATAATCAACTATGACATATTTAGCTCTTCTCAGCAAGACAGTGATCCAAAACAATTCCGATAGACTTGGGATAGAAAATGACATCCACATTCAGAAAAAGAACTAGGGAGACTGACTGCAGATTGAAACATATTGTTTTCAATTTTTGTTTTGGTTTTTTTTTCCTATCTCATGGTTTTTTCCCTTTGGTTTTGATTTTACTTTCACAACATGAGTAGTATGAAAATAATTTTTAAATGATTGTACATGTATAATCTATATCAAACTGCTTGCTATTGTGGGAAGGAGAGAGAGAAGGTAGGCAGGAAGAAAAAATTTAAAATTCAAAACCTTGAAAAAATGAATACTGAAAACTATCTTTCCATGTAATTGGGGAAAATAAAACAATATTAAATAGAAAGTGTAATACATTTTATTTAAATAGATTTATTTATGACAAGAAATCTCTAGTGGAGTTTCTTATGCCATATAATTTAATAAGAGATCCAGGATCTAAACAATGCCAGTGTATCCTTCAATGTGTGGATTATAACCACTCATCCTCTTCATACTGTGCCATTCTTGTCCCTGTTTTCCATATATCTTCCACAAAATAGACATAAGACTTGGGTCTTTTTACATATCATAGATGCAACCATACATAGACCCCCAACTGTTCTTTTCTTATCTCTCCTTTTACAGCTATTGAATGGTATTAATACCTAGGGTGTGGCTACAAAATAGTAAAGTAGTTTTTGATTATCTCATTTTACTCACATCAGTACAGTAAAGATAATTCCAAAAATGAACAATATGAACTAAATGGCCAAATGAAAAAAAAAAGATAGAGTAAGCATTTATTAAGTGCCTTCTATGTGCCAACCACTATACTAAGCACTTTACAAATATCCTCTCATTTGACCCTCACAATCATGGATGGCAAGTGCTGTTATTATCCCCTATTATATTATATTCTGTTATTTTACCATCTATTATATTCTGCTGATGGCAGAACCTGAGGCAGGCAGATTAAGTGTCTTATCCAGGGCCACATAGAAAATATCTACAGGTGGCTTTTATCTCAGATCTTCCTGACTCCAGGCTCTGTGCTCTATCCATTGGGTTACTTAGATGTCACAAGAAGATAATAAGAAAACCAGAAAGGATAATTCCACTACTCAGAGCAGATAGTAGAAGAATCTTTCATTTTCAATAATATCAATTAATGCAAGAATCTTTAATGATATTTTGTAATTTAATTATAATTTATTATAATTTCTCCTATAGATGCAAATGTATTTTCTATACACATAATTATAAGCAGACATGATTATTTTATTTTGAAATTAAAATTCTCTTCCTACTCTGATATGTGTAAATTTATTATTAATTGACACAATGTGGTCCTTCAAAGTGTTTTAAAATTTTAGTCCTTCTAGTTAGCAGATAATACAACACAGAACTATGCAGTTTGTACTTCCTTTTTCTTCTACAACAAGGAGAATAATCTTAAAACTGAGAAAGGCACATAAAGGTGTTAAAGCCCAAGACAAACTAATGGAGAGCTGGGGAGCACCTAATTGCATTGAATGTAGTCAGGTCTCCATGTCCTAAAAGAACCTACAGACAGAATCGCTCATCTACAAGAAGGAATATTTAAGGAATCATGGAATATGGGAGAGATTGCATAACATGAAAAATGAGCAACTATTGTCCCAGTCTTCACAAAGGGGAGAAAGTTAGATAAGAATCTTAAAATACTTAAAAAAAAAAAAAAAAGATGTATTTATTTATTTGTAAAGAGATTTATTGATATATTTTGTTTTTATGTCACCTAGATTTCTCCTTGTATCCCTTTGCTTTCTTTGTCAAAAGAATCATCCCTTATAATAGATTTTTTTTTTTTTGAGGCAATCAGGGTTAAGAGACTTGCCTAGGTTGAGATCACTTTTAAACTCAGGGCCTCCTGACTCCAGAGCCAGTACTCTATAGCAAAGCTTCTTAAATTGTAAGTTATGGTTGCATAACTGAATGTGGAGGCAGTGAAAAATGTGGCAACAGTAAAAGTTATCAACTATTCCAAGATTTAATTATTTTTTTATAATTTTTTATTAAAGCTTTTTATTTACAAAACATACACATGGCTAATTTTTCAATATTGACCTTTGCAAAACTTTTTGTTCCAAATTTTCCCCTCCTTCCCCTCCTCCCCAGATGGCAGGTAGTCCCATATGTGTTAAATATATTAAAATATATGTTAAATCCAATATATGTATATATATTTATACAGTTATCTTGCTGCACAAGAAAAATCAGATCAATAAGGAAAAAAAAACAAACAGAAAGAAAACAAAATGTAAGGAAATAACAATGAGAGAGTGAGAATGCTATGTTGTGTTCCATACTCTAATCCCATAGTTCTTTATCTGGTTAGATGGCTCTCTTCATCACTGAACAATAGGAACTGGTTTGAATTATCTCAATGTTGAAGAGAGTTATGTCCATCAGAATTGTTTGTCTATAGTCTTCTTGTTGCCATGTATAATGATCTCCTGGTTCTGCTCATTTCACTCAGCATCAGTTCATATAAGTCTCCCCAGGCCTTTCTGCAATCATCCTGCTGGTCATTTCTTACAGAACAATAATATTCCATAACATTCATATACCACAATTTACCCAACCATTCTCCAATTGATGGGCATCCATTCATTTTCCAGTTTCTAGCCACTACAAACAGGGCTGCCACAAACATTTTGGCACATACAGGTCCCTTTCCCTTCTTTAGTATCTCTTTGGGGTATAAGCCCAGTAGAAACACTGCTGTATCAAAGGATATGCACAGTTTGATAACTTTTTGGGCATAATTCCAGATTGCTCTCCAGAATGGTTGGATTTGTTCACAACTTCACCAACAATGTATCAATGTCCCAGTTTTCTCACATCACCTCCAACATTTGTCATTATTTTTTCCTGTCATCTTAGCCAATATGACAGGTGTGTAGTGGTATCTCAGAGTTGTCTTAATTTGCATTTCTCTGATCAATAGTGATTTGGAACACCTTATCCTATGGGTAGAAATAGTTTCAATTTCATCATCTAAAAAGATGAGATTTCAAAAGAATTCTATGATATACAGTAGCCATGTGAAAAAAAAAGTTATAATAATTAGAAAAATACAAATTAAATCATCTGTGAAATTTCATTCACAACCATGAATTTGACAAAGATGACCCCCCCAAAAAATGAAGAATGTTAGAAAAGCTACAGGAAGCCAGGCACAGTAATAACACTCTTAAGTTTGAATTAGTACAGGTACTCTGGAAAACAATCTGGAACTATGCCCATGAAGTTACTAAATTGTACATACCCTTTGACCCAACAATAATACAATTCAAATGATACCCCAAAGAGAACAAAGAAAATAAGATAACAATGCACAAAAATAGTTATGGTAGCTTTTTATATCTTTGCCAAGAAAATTCCTAATGGGATCGAGAAGTGTTAGGCACAACTGAAATAAATGAACGATGTTTTGATTAGTTTTGCTTGATTTTTCATATTTATTGTAAGAATTTTACTCCTGTTTTTCATGCCGAAGATCAAACTTTCCCCTTCCCCATGCCGGCTGGCCATCATTTACAAACTGATTATACTTTTTTTCATACCCATTGACTCACTCGTCCTGGTGAGACAATCACACTACTCCTTCTTCCCCATTGCCACTTCCATATTCTTCCTTTATTACCATCACCTAACAACTTCTCTTCCTTTCAGAGTCAAGTTATCCAAATTTGTCTCCCAGTCTGGACCATAGAGGCTCTTATCTCTGAACTCCCAGGACACTCTTTCAGTGCCTGATTCACAATCTCCCTCTCCACTACAATTCCTGCCCTCATACTAAAGGAAATCGTCATTGTTCTCTCAAATACCCAATTCTTCAATCTGCTCAACTTCTGCGACCTGCTCCTCCATCTCCCCCAGCTGCAGAGATGAGGATATCTTTGATCTTGGTCACTTCCATGTTTATGAATTCCAGATTTCCTTTATCTCATGGTAGACAATCTTTTAAACTCTTCTACCAAAAAGTTATATATGTTGGGGATAAAATTTCACTGTGTTTTAAATCTCTGACTATAGAAAGGCTATTATTTTTCATCCTCATGATTCCTGGGGTCCCTGGACCCCTTGGCACTTTCCCATATCATCTCTCTTCCAGCTCCATTTTTTTCCCTTTCAAATCTTGACCCTTAGGGGAAACAGGTTCAATCCAATACTAGCTTCTACTCTCAAATTCTTTACTTTCCAGGCTCATGACTGACTTGCCTTGCCAAACCCCAATCCTGGAATGTTACTGAACGAGATGAGGTGAGATCTTTCAAGACAGTTGTGAAAATCAAGTAAGGCTTCATCTATTTCAAAGTTTGAGCAGGCCTGAAGGACTTTAAGCATTAAGTCAAGGGCATGCTTAAGCCCCTCCCTGTTATCCTCCTAAGGGCATACTTAAGTCCCCTTGTTATCCTCCTGTGACATCAGTGTCTTTCTGTTTCGGTCAAATATGGGCAACTATGTACTTATTGGTCAAGTTCAACTTCTTGGGTAGTGCCCTCGTTTAGAATGTAAGATCCTCAGCCAATGAGGTCAGTGGTGGGAGGGGGTATTTGTGTTAGGGATTAAAAGTGTTGACCCTGCCCCCAATAGGGCTTCCTCCCTTCGATTGTCTGCTGGATGAGTGGGGCACCCGATTCTGGAGAAAACGTATAATAAACTTTGCTTTGCTTCTACAGGTCTCTCCTGCTTTTTTATTAAAATGGTGACCTCTCACCATTTCTGAACCACACACTACCAATGCTGACTCTGTTCCAAGATTGTCTCTGTAATGCTACAGAAACATCTTCCTCCTGGTACCTGGACACTTCACATGTTGGAAGAACCCATTGCCCCTTCAACCCCTGACTTCAGTTGGCTGATTCCTCCCAGAAACTTCATTATGAGAGGAAGTTCTGGCCACCCATGCCTTCCTTCCACTCCAAGGTACTCTTCTGAATCTCCTACAATGACGGTACTTTCATCTGAGTTTCCTTTTACATGTTCTTTCCCATGAGAATGTAAGTTCCTTTAGGACAGGGACTGTTTCTTTTTATTTATATTCCTCATTCTAAGTACAATACTTGGCAAATTTGTGGTTGTTCATTCAGAGGTTGTGACTCCATTATGGAGTTTCTTGGCCAAGTTAGTGAAATAGAGTGCCATTTCTTTCAGTGGATTTAAATAAACAGAGGCTAAGTGACTTCTCAGGGTAAGTGCTAAGATTGGATTTGAATTTACGTCTTGACCACAAATTTGGTACTCTACTGAGATACCTAGTGACCTCCAGGTTGACAAATAGTAATATTAGTTATCATCATCATCGTCATCATCATTATTCCCTGTGCTTAGCAGATAATAAGTGCTTAATAAATGCTTGTTGATTGACTTGACTCTGATCTCAAATGGATCCTCACTGCAGGAAAGTAAACTATCTACTCCTCCCTAATTAATTTTCTACCCTATTTAAAACAGTAACTGGTCCGTATCTTCTCTCTTCACATGTCCCAGGGCACTCTTTCCTCCACTCCCTAATTACCTCATTTTACCTCAATTTATCTCATACTTCACCAAAAAAAGTTAAGGCCATTTAACACCAGAACCTTCTTTTTCCCTTCTCATCTGACATCATCCCCCATTATCACCTCCTGTTTGCCAACTTTGAGAAAGTACTGCCGGGTGAAGGGAGAGGAGGTGAAGATAAAGAATAAGATTAGGGATAGTAAGGTGTGGATAGGGTTAGAATGATTAAAAAAAAAAAAAAAGGTCATAATCATTTAGTAGTGTATCAGTGAGAGTTTGTATAAGGGGAGAAAAGATTCTGGGCTGAAGCAGGAGATGAAAGATAGGATCTTTACTCTGTCCTCACCCATTTTGGAACAGGTATTACCTGTCTTTCCTCCACCCACTAGGTATGGCTTATTCTCTATAATCACCTACCTTGACTCTACTCCTGCATAAGTGATTCTCCTTGAATTTGTGGTAACTAGAACAAAGGTCTTATGACCCAAAGTAGCAATTTGCCCATCCTCCCATCAGTCAGAAATTCCTTCTCAGCTCTCTTTTGTCTGGCAGAGGAAGAGAACTGGATCCATGCTATTACCTAGCTTTAGGAATTTATGAAATATAAATCAATGATTATCTTTCATTTTCTTCAAGTGACCACAGCTAGGAAAAAATGTCAACAATTTCTGACATTCTATTTTCTCAATTTCATTCTTTCTGTGGAATAGCTGGCTCACTTTCCCTTCACTCTACTATATTTTCAATAATGAAACACACAAATCAGAAATCACTTTGTTATACTACATTGTTATCTTATTCTAGCTTTCAATACTAAAAATGTAAATAAACTTTTAAAAATAGATAAACTTTGGATAGGACATAAGTGCTGCTGGACAGGCAGAGTGGAATAGGAGAAGCAAAAATTCCCTGACAAATATCAGTTCTCCAGAAAGTAAAATTCAACGTCAGTGGGTCACCTCAGATATGCCCCTTTCTGGGAAAAGTCTGCTCATGGCCATGATGGAAGCAATAATGGCAGCTGCCAAGATATAGTGAATGAAAATGGATGCTCCTCAGATGACAACTGCACCCCTAGATCTAGAAAAATCAAGGGCAAATTGGCTCAATTAATTCCTGCCTCCAATATGTCTTTCTCTCTAGAGATTTCTCCCTCAGGGAAAGGGGAAGTTGTCAAAGGGATTTTCATAAACCCTGAGTCTGAGCCCATCATTGCCCTCCTCAATAAATAATAATTTGCTTCCTATTAACTCCAGAATGAAATATAAAAGTCTTCTGTTAGGTGTTTAAATCTCAATTGACTATCTTTCTAGTCTGCTTAAATACTCTGTATCCTTTATAGTCCAGACATACTGGACTTTGTTCCTCACACATGATGCTTCATTTCCAGTCTGCACCTACGTCCCTTATATCTGCAAGGTTCTCTCTTCCCACCTCTGCCTCTTCAAATCCCTGGATTCCTTCAGGACTCAGTTCAAAAGCCAATTTCTTAGGGGCAGCTAAGTGGCTCAGCAGACCAAGTACTGGTGCTATAGTCAAGAAGACCTGAGTGCAAATTCTGTCTCAAGACACTTACTAGCTGTGTAAGACTAAAGAAGTCATGCAACCCTTATTGCTTTTGGGGGGGGGGGGGGGGAGTTGCTTTCTTTAAGAGGCTTTTACCAATCTCCTTGGCTGTTAGTACTTTCCCTTCAGAGGTTATTATATCATGTCTATGCATATTTATGTTGTATTCCTCACTAGAATGTAAACTTCTTGAATTGAAAATGTTTAACATATATCAGATTATTTGCTGTCTAGGGGAAGGAGCAAGGAAAGGGAGGGAGAAAAAATTTGGAACACAAGATTTGCAAGGAAATGTTGAAAATTATGTATGCATGTGTTTTGAAAATAAGCTTCTTGAAAAAAGAGATTTTGTTTTCTTTTTTCAATTGGGTTTTTTTGGCTTGATCTGGGGCATTTAATAAATCAGGAAATTCTTAATTTTTGTGTGTGTATGTGTCCTGAGGTGGGGATGGGGGAGGAAGAGGGCTTTCTTTGGCTGTCTGGTGAATGAATAAAATAAAATGTATTGGATCACTAAGAGAAATTATAGTTTCTTTCATATATTAATAATCAATTTTTTAATTAGGACTAATGGGCTTTCCCCTTCTCATCCAAAAATCAATCATTGTGGGAAATCTTGGACAAGACTTATCCACCAGAAAGGCTAAGATCTAACCAAAGAGAATAAAGAAATTCTAAGTTTCCTGCTCCTTATGTTTACTCAGACAAGTCTGGGGAATTGTGAATTCCACCTTTTGTCAGGTGATATGGATATTGAAAAAAGTCTCTTTGAACAAGACTGGTTGCTTCATTAGAATAAGCCTGACTCTCATTATAATATTCATTTTCTCACTATTTATTAACCAATCAGACTTGATTTCTACCTTCAGATGCACTCCCTATTCAAAAGACTTTATAAATATCAAAGATTCGACAGGCTTGGCTTTTTTGTTCATCACAGGGGAATAAGAAGTCTATTTTTTTGACTGCTAATAAAATTATTTATCCAGAAACTCTCTCAGAACTTTTCAGTCATCATATTACAAAAGGAAACAGATTTTATTGAACTACAATTGCCAAAATATCTTTAAGAGTTCAGGGACTCCATGTTAATACATCCTATATTAAATATCTGTTAATTACCTTATATCCTTGTCATTTACAACTATTTACTGGACCTCATTACCCCATTCAAAGAGTCAGTGGATAGACTTAAATCTGGGAGGTCTGTGAACTTAAGTAAAAAGAAAATAATATTTTTATTTTCACTAATCTTAGGATTTCCTTTAATAGTTTATAAATATTGTTCTAGGAAAGATTATACAGGCTTTACCAAACTGCTAAAGGAATCCATGATACAGAGAAAGATTAAGAATACTGACCTAGGTGGAAATCTCTTTCTCCTACTGGGTCTCCTTACAGCCTTATTTCTATTTACATCAATTCTACCTCTTCTCAGACTATGTAGAACTCTATTAATAAGATCTTATTTTTTTTATCACACACCTCTTTTTCCCCAATCTCTTCTTCCTACTTTTACTATTTGAAATCTGGCTTTCTCTGATACACATTTCTTCCCCCGACACCCCTTCCAGCACCAGTAGCTTTTATTCTCACGACTCAGGACTCACTGGTCCAGGAACATAAAACACACTCCTTACTCCTCACTGCCACTGTCACTTCCAGACTCCTATTTTTCACCATCATTCAATTTCCTATTTTCTTGAAGAGAAAGTGATTAATCATATCACTTAGTCCTGAGCCTAACCCCGAAACCTTCAAGATACTTTTCCATCTTCCTCAGTCTTTAGCACTTAGCTTAGTTTTCCTCTCATTTCCAACTTCTGTAATCATCCTTATCATGGATGACTCCAATATCAAATTTGATGACCCATTCGACAACATGGCTACTCAATTAAATACACTTGACTTTAATGACCTCCACTTCCATTCTACTTTAGATTTCACCATCACTTGAAACTAATCTAACTCTAAGAGCTTGAGCTTTAATGTTTCCCTCTTATTGAAATCTTCTGTCCATTTGTTGTTTTTCATCCTTGATTTTCAAAAAACAATGACATCAAGATGTAAGGTCTTGATCTTTGAGTAAGTTGGATTTAATTGAGGCAGAACTACATAAAGTCATTAACTTCACTGTGTCCTCCAGAATCAGAGTCCAGTGACAAGACAAAAGTCAAGATGACTTAAGATGGTCCAGCTCCTTCTATGTCTCCCACTCATTCCTTCTTACCCTAATTGTGACCTTCAAGACCTTCAATCTCTTCTCATTAAAAGTGCTTAATGTATATTATGTACTATGAGTTTGTTATCATAAATTTTATGAGAATATTATATATTTTTTAATTTTTAAAACTTATTTTCAAAACATATGTACAGATAACTTGATAACTTGACCTTTGCAGTTTTGTGTTTTAGATTTTCTCCTCCTTCCCCCCACTCCCTTCCCTAGATGGCAAGCAATCCAATATATATTAAACATGTTAAAAATATATGTTAAATCCAATATGTATAAACATATTTATACAATTCTCTTGCTGCACAAGAAAAATCAGATCAAAATAAGAAAGTAAATGAGTAAGAAAACAAAATGCAAGCGAACAACAACAAAAAAAAGTGAAAATGTTATGTTATGGGTCACATTCAGTCCTCACAGTTCTCTTTCTGGGTGTAGATGGCTCTCTGCATCATTGAACAATTGGAACTGGTTTGAATCATCTGTTGATTCAACATTGAATCAGAGAGAAGCACGTCTGTCAGAATTGATCCTCATATAGTATTGTTGTTGTCATGTATAACAATCTCCTGGTTCTGCTCATTTCACTCAGCATCAGTTTATATAAATCTCTCCAGACCTCTCTGAAATCATCCTGTTGGTCATTTCTTACAGAACAATAATATTCCATAACATTCATAAACCACAATCTATTCAGCCATTCTCTAACTGATGAGCATCCACTCAGTTTCCAGTTCCTGGCCACTACAAAAAGGGCTGCCACAAACATTCTTGCACATGTGGGTCCCCCTCCTTTAAGATCTCTTGGGATACAAGCCCAGAAGTAACATTGATGGATCAAAGGATATGCACAGTTTGACAGCCCTTTGAGCATAGTTCCAAACTGCTCTCCAGAGCAATCTGGATCCATTCACAACTCCACCAGTAATGTATGTGTCCCAGTATTCCCACATCCCCTCCAATATTTGTCATTATCTTTTCCTGTCATCTTAGCCAATCTGAGTTGTCTCAGAGTTGTCTTAATTTGCATTTCTTGATCAATAGTAATTTAGATCACCTTCTCATATGATTAGAAGTAATTTTAATTTCTTCATCTGAAAATTATCTGTTCATATTCTTTGACCATTTACCAATTGGAAAATGGCTTGGATTCTTAAAAATTTGAATCAATTCTTTATATATTTTAGAAATGAGGCCTTTATCAAAACCCTTAAATGTAAAAATGATTTCCCAGTTTATTGCTTCCATTCTGATCTTGTCTGGATTGGTTTTGTGTGTTCAAAAAAATTTTTAACTTAATGTAATCAAAATTGTCTATCTGGTGTTCAATTATGAGTCCAGTCATTCTTTGGACACAAATTCCTTCCTTCTCCACAGATCTGAGAGGTAAACTATTCTATGTTCTTCTAATTTGCTTATTATCATTCTTTATGTCGAAATCGTGAACCCATTTTGACCTTATCTTGGTATGTAGTGTTAGGTGTGGGTGGAGCCCTAGTTTCTTCCATATTAGTTTCCAATTTTCCCAGCAGTTTTTGTCAAATAATGAATTCTTATCCCAAAAGCTGGGTCTTTGGGTTTGTTAAACACTAGATTACTATAGTTATTAATTATTTTGTCCTGTGAACCTAACCTATTCCACTGATCAACTAGTCTATTTCTTATCCAGTAGCAAATTTCTTAGATGACCACTGCTTTATAATATAGTTTTAGGTCTAGCACATCTGGGCTACCTTCATTAGCATTTTTTTCATTAATTCCCTTGAAATTCTTGATCTTTTTTTCTTCCAGATGAACTTTGTTATTATTTTTTTCTAGATCTGTAAAATAATTTCTTATTAGTTTGATTGGTATGGCACTAAATAAGTAGATTAATTTGGGTAGCAATGTCATTTTTATTATATTCCCTCAGCCTACTCATGAGCACTTGATATTTTTCCAACTGATTAGATCTGGCTTTATTTGTATGGAAAGTGTTTTGTAGTTGTGTTCATATAATTCCTGACTTTTCCTTGGCAGATAGGAGAATAAATATATTAAGAGAACATTAAGTTACTATGTTCTTATGAGGAGGGATTGTTTTGATTATTGTATTTGTATCTTTAACGCCTAGCACATTGTAGGCATAATAAATGCTTGTTGGTGGATTGTTTTCCTGGTCTTAATTTTACTTTTCACAATTCAGAAGATAAATTCAACGACATAATTAAACACAACAATCCCATACCCTTGATTTTCTTGCCCTTCTTATCCTTGTTTTTCCTATTATAGTAATTTCCAACTTGCAATACCCCTACTGACCAGAAGATTGACCTTTCTTTAAATTAGGAAGATTGAGGAAATCTAGCAGGTAATCCTTTATCTCCCTTCTTCTTCTTGATCTCACTGGTTGATAAGGCCATACCTCCTTAACAAAGTTAATTCCCTTCACTTGTGCCCATGATTGCCTCTACTCCCTTCTCCTGTCTCTACTTATAACCCATTAACTCAAAAATCCCCTTCAATCTGACTTCCAGTCCTACCCTACTCTATTGAAATACTTTCAAGAGTCACCAATGACATTTTAACTCAAATCTCAGGGCCTTTCCTCAGTTCTTGTCTTCTTTGATCTTTCCCCAGATTTTGACACTCTTTCATCCTCTTTAGAAAAAACTTTTCACTGTGCAAAAGTGGAATGAACTGTTTCAAAAAGTGGTGAGTTCCCTCTCCTTGGAGGTCTTCAAATGAAGTTTGGAAAACTACTTGCCAGGCATGTCACAGTTAGGTATGTTTTTGTATGAGATGACCTCTGAGGTCCCTTCCAACTCTCAAATACTGTTTCTCTAACTACTCTCAAATCCTTTGTCCAACTGTCCTATTGCCATTCATCTTTTGTCATATTCCAAGCCTTTATTATTTTCATAATACAACGAAAAGTATTGGATTAGGAAGTGTAAAACACCTCATTTCAAATCCCACAGTTACTACCTGTAGGACCTTGGCCAAATGTTTACAACCTTCATGAGTTTGCTTCTCTACCCACAAAATGGGATAGGTGAGAGAAAGTGAATTAAATGGGCTCTTCCATTTCTAGTAATACGATCTTACAATCATGCTGTTCTTAAACATGTTATTTAACATCTCTGAACCCAACCCATGGGGAGGGCCAAAGGTGTTACATATATGTATAAGTAAATGTAACACTGCATGTTTTTAAACTTCTACACTGAATTGATTAGTTACTGATTTTTCTTTTGTCTTTAAAAATAATTTTTATTAAAAAATAATAATAATAATAATTTTTATTATATTGGTTAGTTCTCCAGGAGCTAAAAGGATACTGAGAAGAACTATGATAATGGAAAAAGCAGAATACATCAATAAAAACTTATCTTTAAAAAAATAAAAACTTTCTTGGGCCTTGGTTCCTTCAATTACTATTTCTTCCTATTTAATAATTTTTTCCCCCAATTACATGTAAGGACAGTTTTCAACATTCATTCTTGATTTTGAGGTCTCATCACTTCTTGCACAAACTATTGTGATCTCCCTGCCTCCAGTCTCTCCCCTTTCCAATCAATTCTCCAGATGCTAAGGTGATAAACTTAATATTTTTCTATCCATATCACTCCCCTTACTCTAAGTACCTTCTATATGAAGCCTTTCCTTCTCTCTATACCAACTACTACAGCCCCTGCCCACTCCCCACAGCCCTTGTATCTGTTTTTTTATACACTTGGGTTCATGTTATCTCCTTCCAATAGACTGGAGAATGGTTAAACTAATGATGGTGATGGGATTATTTCACTGCAAAAAATGACGAAAGAATGACTTCAGGAAAATCTATGAGAAAGACTGAAGTGAACAGAAAATGGAGGACAAATTAAAATGTTATTAAGAATTCTAAGAATACTAAGAATTCCATTATTGTTCTGTAAAAAATGACCAGCAGGATGAATACAGAGAGGCTTGGAGAGATTTACATGAACTGATGCTAAGTAAAATGAGCAGAACCAGGAGATCATTATACACTTCAACAATGATACTGTATGAGGATGTGTTCTGATGGAAGTGGATTTCTTTGACAAAGAGACCTAACTTCATTTCAATTGATAAATGATGGATAGAAGCAGCTTCAACCAAAGAAAGAACACTGGAAAATGAATGTGAACTATTTGCATTTTTGTTTTTCTTCCCGGGTTATTTCTACCCTCTGAATCCAATTCTCCCTGTGCAACAAGAGAACTCGGTTCTGCAAACATATGTTGTATCTAGGATATACTCCAACATATCTAACATATATAGGACTGCTTGCCATCTAGGGGAGGGGGTGGAGGGGAAAAATCGGAACAGAAGCGAGTGCAAGGGATAATGTTGTAAAAAAAAAATTACCCTGGCATGGGTTCTGTCAATAAAAAGTTATTATTTTAAAAATAATAATAATAAAAAGAATACTAAGAATTCCAATCCAGGATTGATGGTGAAACGTTTCCTACCTCTGTCACAGTGAAAAGCACACTTAGCCAATAAGATGATCTTTGTTGCTTTATCAAAGCTTATTTGATACAAGAGTTTTTGTTTGTCTTTCAATAAGAGAGAGGGGGCAAATGAAAAGGAGAGGGCAATTAGCAGGAATGTTACCAAGGTGAGGTAAAAAAAAAAAAAAAAAATCAGTAGGAAATAAATAGCTGTTTTGAAAAGTTATTTTCCCATTAGCCTTCATGACTGATTATATCAAAGGCCTTGGTCAGATCTACAAATGTTGTATAGACCTCAGTCCTGCTTCTGGCATTTTTCCTAGACTTGTGAGCATATCGACTGTTGCTCAGCCCTTCTGAAGCCACACTGGCTCTCAGGCAAATGAACTTTTCACAGGTATATTGAACTTTTTTTCAGCCTATTAAGAGGCAAGAATCTTGAAAAATAATATGTTGCATTTATTATATACTTGTAAGAAGTGAACTGGAGGTTTGGCAAGGTAGTTAGAACATAGGACATGGAATTAAGACCCAAGTTCAAATTCAGCTATGTGAAGTTGGGCAAATCATTTAATTGCTGTTTCCTCCCATGTATCATAGGGATAATAATAGGACCTGCCTCTCTGATCATCAAGGATCAAATGAAATATCGCAAAAGTGTTTTGCAAATCTTAAAGCACTATATATTAGCTATTAAAAACTGCACATTCTTTATATGCAATGTTTGTCTATTTTTAAGTTCAGAATTTTAAAATTAATTTCTCTTTCTAAAAGAACTTAAATTGCTCTTTAATGTATCTGGGATAAAAATGCATATTCCTGTTTATTTTTAAAATTTTTCATAATCAGGAAGTCTAGTTTACCAGCCTTATTATATATAACTTCCCTTCATGCAAACCAAAGGGCCAACTTGATGTTCCTTCTAATTCGAGAGTGGATTTGGAGTGGGGAATAGTTCTAATTTCAGTTATTCCAGTTACTATTAAAGTTCTCTTGGATAAAAGCTTCGGTTGCAGCTTCCTCAAATAGACACAATGTTCTTTTCTCAAATCTTCAGTCTCCTTGACCACTGACACCGTGGATCACCCTACTCTGATTTTCTCTTCTCCATAGGTTTTCAAGACTCTACTCTCTTCAGTTCTCTTATTAGATTGCTCCTCAGGTTTAACTTTGCTAGATCATCATCTAGAATCTAGAGATTATGGTCCTGTAACCTTGGACGTCCCTCAGAGTTCAATACTAGGTCCTTATCTTCTTCTATTTCACTGAGTGATCTCATCAGTTGCCAAGGTTTTAATCACCATCCCCATGCTGACTCTCAAATCTCTCCTGCCCGAACTTCTCTGCTGACCTCCGGTTTTATATGTCCAGCTGCCTTTCAGGTAACTCATACCAGTAGGTATCTAAAACTTAGTATTAAGAACTGAACTAATTATCTTTTCTAAGACCCACTTCCTAACCTTCCTGTTACTATAGAGACTACCATTATGCTCGCAGCTCCTCAGGCTCCATCTTCACCTCTCATTATCTCTTTCCCTCTCAGCCCCTCCCCAATATCAAAGCTGCTGCCCCAACCTCTCCATCTCACCTTTGCAACATCTCCTCAAACACTGCCATCGTAATCCTGGTACAGGCCCTCCTCACCTCAGGCCTGGACAACCCAGTAGCCTGCTGGTGGGTCTGCCTGACATCTCTCTCCCTTCTCCATTTCTTCCTGTATTCAGCCACTACAGATTTTCCCAAAGCCCTTCCTAATCTCCAAGTCCAATTTCCCTCTGTTATTTCCCATTTGTCCTACAATCGTGGCCTCCTTGCACGTTTGTAGTTTCTTGTATTAGAATGAGAGCGCCTCAGGATCTTGCCTTTTCTCTATCCCGCTGACCAGCTTAGTCCATTTAATGATTGTAAAATGAGGTTGAACTAGAAGGACCACTGAATTCTAGCTTTACTGATGCTCATCTCAAGGGCCATGCACACTATACAAAGGCCTTCTTATTGCCGGGTCAATGGCTTGCCCTCCCTCTGCTCTCAATAACTGATATTCATTTTGTGTATGTTGCACTTATATCTGAACTCACAAGAGAATGTAAACTACTTGAAAGCAGATAGTTTCACTAATTTTTTTTAGCATTCCCAGCAACTGGAGCTTAATGAATGCTTATTACTATCTCCACATCCCACTCTCTGCTCAACTTTTCAGTCTTCACTAGTTAAATTTGAATCCTTTCACACTACTTAAGTTCCAGTATTACTAAGGTCTTCTTTCTACATTTTCCCCTTGGTGATCTAGTTATCTATTTCCATATTTACAGTTATCATCTGTTAAACTGTGTCTTGTTCTGGTCCCCTGACCACCCTCTCCACTTATAGTATAATAAATTACTTTGTAAGTATCCAGTATAGAGGTGCAAAAGCAGGAAGACTGCAAAGGAGAACCTGAAACTTGGGCACAAACCATGCCAAAGATTAAAGGAAAATAATTTATAAGGGGCAGTTAGGTGGTTCAATGGATAGAGCACCAGTCCTGAAGTCAAGAGGACCTGCGTTCAAATCTAGTTTCAGACACTTAACACTTCCTAGCTGTGTGACTCTGGGCAAATCACTTAACCCCAATTGCTTCAGGAAAAAAAAAAAAAAAAAAGGAAAATAATTTATAAATCATACTGTTTATTGACCAAAATTCAAATCTTGGTAATATGTTCTGGACCAGGGAAGGCCACCTCGGCTCTGCTGCCAGTCTTTTGGACAAATTCCAGACCTCCACAGACCAATGTACTTTAAAGATATGTGGACATGTTAAAGTTTTACTGACAACTTTGAAATGATTGATTATATTAACGAACTAAGCTGGTGTCAGATTAATCTACTTCACCCCTCCAAAAAAAAAATCACCCCATGGAAACGAGACCCCAAACTCTTGCCCCACACCTTCACTCTTTCACCCAGGAGTTCAAGTGCTAGAATGCTCCCAACTCCAAGCTTGGTAACATGACTCCCCCCATCCTCTCACTACCTATCTTCATTCACTATTGTTATGGACCAGAACTCTGAACTCAACAAAGGATTCTTATCAGGTTCTAAGTCGGTGGAATTGATAGAGACAATAATTATCTAATTTAGCAGGGTTCAGTATGATAGATTTAATCCTACAAGGAGATGTTATGGGCCAGAACTTGAAACAAGGTACTTGGAATTGAGGAGAAAGTGGTTAAATCTAGTTTAGCATTGATTTAATCCTACAAAAAATAATGGCTTCCTAGTGATCTAATGATTGGTTTGTGGTCAGTGTGGAGCACATAAGTAGAAGCCTCAGCCAGAAAGACTCAGAGACAAGCAGACAGAAGGCTGGAGGCCGAAGGCTAGAGCACAAGCCCTTGGACTCAGACAGATTCATCCCATCTTACAAGCCCGTCTTGGTGGCAGGCTCTCCTCCTTCGCTTCTCCACAAAAGCAAGACTCCGGAAGACCCCCAGAAAACTAGCCAAGCCCCAAGTGAAGGAGATAGGACTTTGAAAGAGATAATAAAGGATTTGGACTTTAATACCTGGCTGCGCTTGGGATAATTACTGAACTGAAAGGAAGGCTGCTCCAGGACCCCAAGAAAACCTTAACAGAGAACATTACACACTATGCTTTGTGTCTCTGTACTCTTTTCATAACTAGTCCCTGTACTTTTTTTTTTTTTTTTTTGGTCCCCCAACACCCTTTGCCTAAAGTGTGATTGCCAATGTTTCTTGCTGCCAGTTGTGGTCTTTCCCAGCAGGGACCTAAAGAAACAGGCTTGCCCGATTCCATTTTCTAATTTCTTAAATAATCAATTCATAATCTCCATGCAAACAACCTGGGAACCTGCATATCTAGCTGTTTCCCACAAGCTCTTAACTCCCATCTCTACAATTGCCTGCTGGATAATTTTGTGCAAAGCCCTCCTCCCTCTATCCTTTAAAATTAAGCCTATCTTCCCTAAAGAAGCCTACCCCCACCCCCATTCTCAACTTACCTACTTCTATTGATTTAATCCTAGCTCGACCTTGGTTCTAGTACTTTCTCCCCCATATTTGTAAGACTACAAGTTCTATCCCTTTCCTGGCTTTATGTTACTATCTTACATATAGTTCCTTGACTGCCCCTCTCCTTCTAGCCCTCTTTATCGTATTACTACTCGTGATACTTTAAGAACAATTTCCCTGAAGCATCACTCTACTCAAACTTTTCCCTTACTCAAAAGCCTTCAAGAGCGGGGCAGCTAGATGACAGTCGATAGAGCCCTTAAGCCGGAAGGGTCCGAGTCCAAATGGGGCCTCTAATACTTAAGTTACAAGCAGTGTGACCCTGGGCAAGCCACTTAATCCCAATCACCTCCCCTCTCCCCTCAAAATAAGTTAAATTAAAACAAAACCAAAAAAAAGCCTTCAGGAGCTGCCCATTGTTTATGGAATATGGAAACATTACCTCATACCAGAATGCAAGGTCTTCTACAATCCAGCCTTCCAACATTTCTTCCCCACCATTACACAATAGCAGAGATAGCGAATGGCTACTGCTTCATTCTCATCCTTCCCTCTTTCCCCTTTGTTGTTCTTCCCCATACTCAGAAAGTACTTCTCCCTACCCCCGCCCTACCAACCACCAACCCATTTTATTTACTTAAGACAGATGGCTTACACACTCCCCAATTCATTCACTTCTTTCCAAATTAAGTCCTCTAAGAAATGGCAATTGGGAATATAGAACTGTGTACTTTTATCAAGACTCATGTTAAGTCATTGTGACATTCAGGACCACTGCTAAAAATAATGGTTCAAAGAGGGCTTTCCAGCAGTTACATTCTGGTTTAGTTTTTGCCCCTGACTTAAAAGCAGTTCATACACAACTCTCTCAGTTAACATGGTGTAGTCAACCTCCTCCTACCCCATCAAAAAAGGGCCACATTTATTGATCATTAACCAACCATAACTAAGACAATTTCAAATCATAAAGGAAGACAAGAGGCTCAGATATACTTTTAACACATTAAAAAAAAAAAAAACAACAGGAAATTCCAAGAAATACTCTTTATGTTTTATTATTTATATATTTTGCAATAAACCAGTTTGTGTAAAAAACAAAATAGACATAAAGGAAAAGAAAAGAAGACATACACAAGCCCTTTCTTAAATGGATTTTTATATTCCCCCATAGCAGGTAGTAGTTTAAAAAAATCAACATGGCCAATGAAACTCTATTAGGCCACTATACTGTTACCATACCCTTTAGGCATTTTCTTCTCCCTCTGAAATTGCTGACACTCTAAATAGGAGAAAATTTCTCTTCCCCAAGTATATTTATATTCCAACTACAAAACCTGTACTGTACAAGATTACTTACAAAAATAAATCTAATGAAATATTCTTGATCTCCCAATATAATATAAAGACTTGAGGTGATTAAAGAACTATGAAAATAACGGGGAAAATATGATTAAAGAATGGAATGCTTGACATCTGTCATTCAACTCTTGAGCTGAGGAATGTTTTGTTGTATGTAATTGGCTCCCAATTCCAATTTTTAATTTTCAATTGGATGAGAACACAAGTAATAATGGGACACTTGTACCAAACTCTCCTGCTAATGCTCTGCTCCAACAGGCATATTTTTGGGTACCTTTTCTTACCATTTAAAAATTATTTAGAACTTGAAATCTGTCCTCTTTGAGGTATTAGATGCATGTGACAAAAAGATTAGCTATGTTCAAATAATATATATGCAATTGAACTCAAAAGTAAGTTCTAAAAAATTAAACATGGTTATGTATTAGTCATTTTTAAGAAAGCAAAATATATAAATTTTTAGACCTAAATTTTTAGTCAAAAGTAAAAATAAATCTTCCATGGCTAATGAAATTGAGTGCAATTGATGCTGGTTTTCACATTCATCTTCAGTTCATTCAGGTTCATTCAGAGTAAAGGCAACTTAGTTGTTCTTGAAAAGGTCAATGCAGCTTTGCAAGAGGGAGACATTATTCTAGAAGGAAGGGGAGAAATAGCTGTGAGGTAGTCAAATAATTCACTTGGTCACCAATCTTAAAATGCTTAAGCTCCAGAACATAATTAAAATCCACTTTTCCATTAGACATATTCAGAACTAGGTACACGTCTTAGTAGGAATATCTAATGATATGCCAAATTTCAAATATCCTAAAAATAGAGTCCTGGGTTTTCTAGTAGTTTATAAAGAAATTCCACCTGCACACTTGCATAGATAACACACAATTCTGACTTCTGAACAGTCATGCTTCAAAGGAGACAGTTTATGCCTGTGTGTGTACATACGTGTACACACACACACACACACACACACACACACAACACAATGCATGGATACCTGTAATTAATCTTACCTTCTAGGGATTCTCTTTTAAATGTCTGAAGAACTGCTCTTAGAAGGCTGTTTGTAATAAGACAGCCTAGTCTTATTTCTGGCATGAATTATAAATTCCTACCACCCATAGTTGCTCTCAAAAACTACACGATTTCTCATTTGTTAGGCGACTGGCCTACTTTTTAGAGAGAAAACCAGTACAAATAGGGTGTCCTTAATTAAGTCTTTGTCCTATTTAATTTACATAATCAAATAAGTATGAGAATCATGGTATCAGAAAACACAATATAAGTTAGTGTCACATTACTTTGACTTTTCATGATATTGCTTTCATCGAATATTGGCATACCTTGTATATGACCATACAATGATTGGATAATGGCAAAATCTTTAATAGGTTAAAATTAAATTCTATGATAAAATGGCACTTAACCTAATGTTGACCTAATGATGTTCAAATGGGTTAAGCTCATTTTTCCAACCCAATCTCCATTTGACAATTATGGAAATGGGACAGCTTTCCTCTTGAAAACTCAGTGCTCCCTACCAGGCTTAGCTCCCAATAATGTTATTTTGGCCAATGATATAGTTTAATGAAGTCAATTAATAACATTGGGTGAAGGCTTATTTAAACAAGAGAAATTGTAAATAATACCAGTGATACATGCTGTGAAGGTATGAATTGGTGTGTCTCCCTAGCCTTTTGGGTTAATGAGTGGGGTATTTTGTACCCTAATAACTAGCAGCATGGCATACCTGCAGTGTATCTTGCAACATTAAAGCAAGGTTTTTATTCTAAGGCAGAATAAAACTGTTCAATAAAAAATGTGAAAGTTGAAAAAAAAAAACATTGGGTGAGGCATAGCTGTAGTTCTGAGACACATGACACAAAGTTTTATCAGTGAAGAAAAAACAACCCTCTGCTTTCCAACTCATGAAATAAAAATTTGCACTAAATAATTCAATCTGAAGATAACACTTACTTTTGCATGCTTTATTTCCAGTTCCGACATTTCAATTAGGTTTTTTCTAAATGCTGCTACTCTTTTCCGTTTAAAACTGATCAGTTCTACAGAAGAGACAAATGTTCAACTTGAAAAAACATGAAAAATTTGCATGTCCTCTTTACACTATAAAAATGCTAAGATTCAAAGTTATAATCCCTCACAATGCAATCAGAGACTGCTTCTCAAAAATTAGGATGCAAATCTTTTCTCTATTCAGAACTGAGTCAACCCGATCCTAAAACTACTTCACTGATGGAAGAACACTGGGATTTCCAGATAAAGATGTAATATATCTATTTTACAAATCATGAGTTTAAATGCTTTCCACATGTATGTAAGTACTATGTAAAGCAAAGTTCATATTTATAGTTAAGATTGAAATTGTAGAGATAGGAGATATTTCCATTAATTGGAGAGGACAAACCTCAAACACTACCATTTGTAGTATAAACAACTGCATTCAATCCTTTAATCCTTTCTCATCAAGCATCAACAGCAACTGTTGATTTTTCTAGATATATGAAGTAGCTTCTTGATTTTTTATAGTTTATATAATCATTGTCCCCCAAGGTACAAATTTCAATAACATGCCTTAAAACAAAAATAGTCATTTAAATGGGGTGAAGAAAATTGAATTCTAGGGGAAATATCATGAGACACAATTACTTATAAGTGGAGAATAATGATAAATTTTGTACTTAATATACTCAATCATTCATAAGATTAGTTGATGATTTGTGCTGTATAAGAATGCCCTCTGATAGCATTGAAGATTATCTAAAGAACTTACTTTCTGCCATACTGCTAAACCCAAGAACTACTAAAATTCAGCTCTAAAATCCTTATATAAGGAAACATTAAAAAAATTAGACAGGCATCTTACTTTGTAACCTTCCCTTTCCACACCCACTGCAATCATATTTAGCATTCAGTGCACACTTGCATCTTTCATGTTTCTTAATGGCCTTGGAACAGGCACTAAAGCAGTTGGGGGGCTGTATCACATGCTCTATTCAGCTATATTACAGAGACTTGTTGATAGATAAGCATCATTCCACCTTCTTTTGCAGATTCAGAAAGCTGCTCAAATTTTTGACAGCATTCTTGCTGGTGTGCCTCAGCCAGCTTGACATCTTTGCTTTTTAACCGGGCTTTGTCCAGAGCTTTGTTTGAGTTTTCATAGTCAATAAGAGCTTTTGTACGTCTGTATAAGAGATCCTAGAAAGAAGACATATGAGGCAATTCAACTTTCCTTTTAAAACTCCAAGCTTTTATATGAAGGGAGAGAACCAAAAAATGACACTGGTTTTACTACTTTAAAACAATCAATCTATGATGACATAAAATTAAAGTTTAATATTTCCAAGGTAAAATGGCTTCATTGTAGGTATTTTTAAAAAACCATACAAGATATACTCTGTAGCTTTTAGAACTCATTTTGTTAGTAATGACTGGTATATAAACCCTAGCAAGTACCTGGTAGACAACAAAAAGTAATTTTATTTCCTCTCCTCAAAACCATCCATTCTCCCAATTTCTCTTTTTCTGTCAATGACACCATTAACCTTCTAGCTACCCAAATTCACCTCTGAATCACCCTTTCCTCACTGTTAACCCATCTAAGTCATTCATTTTTGCCTCCACATTTTTTAAACACACTTCCCTTTGTGTGTATACACCCCTAACTTTCAGGTTCTTATTTCTAGTATGGACTATTGCAATACTGTAACAGTCTCCCAATTGGTTTCCACACTTCTCCAATCTATAATGCTGGAAAAAAATTGGTATTCCTAAAACACCCCTCCCCCCAATCTCTCAAATGTTCTCTTTTCTCCTCAAACACTTTATATACTATGTCTTCCAATTCAGAAAAGCAAGTCAAACTATAAGTAACTGGAAAAACCAGTCAAGGTCCTAGAGAACAGATAACAGAACCTCCTCCAACACCATCACAAAAGAGAGGGACTCCAGGATGGGACATTTCTTCTGCAGAGGAGCAGGGGTAAGTCGTGCCTCTGTAGCTTTTATGGCAGACTGGTCATCAGTGTGAGAAACTCCAAATGTGGAAACTCCCTCCATCAATGAAAATGAGAAACCTGTCTGTAACTTAAGTCTGCTTATTACCTGGAGGCCCTGGGAAGCTGTGACTTACCCCAAGTGTATCAAACCAAGATCTTTCTGACTCCTCAGTCAGCCTTCTACTGCTGCAAGCTGCCCTGCACCTTTCAAATGTCAGGCATTTAATGTGTCTGAAATAAGGATTCATCCATCAGCGAAGTCTCACAATGCTAATAAATCTCTAAAAGAATCCATTCTTTCATCTTTCTGATTTAAAGATTAACCAGAACTATATAATGAGAACCTACAAATGGAAACAAAAAGTACTCAATTTTAAAAGTTATTGCCTCCTAGAGGTAAAAAATCTGAAAGCTCACTCTAACCAAGAAGAAATCATAAAAAACGTTACAACTCAGCGAATTTTACTCAAAGCCACATCTAACCAGAATCCCCAACAGCATGATCCCTGGCCCAAGTAACCATTTTGCCTCTGCAGTAGTCCATTCCACTTTTAGTTAACTATAATGTTAAGAAAGTTTGCCATCCTTTCCCCCAACACCCCAGGAGAAAGAGGGGAGGAGGAATGACTAAGTCTGGTCTTCCTTCATGACAGCTTTCAATATGTGGTTCCTTCTTCAACCCCAGTGCCTTTACCTATCTTTACACAGAATAGACTATTATGGGTCCTTTATTATTCTGTCTGCTCTCCTTGAAGTCTATCTCCTCAATGTCCATTCCAAACTGAAGCACCCAGAAATTATCTCTATAACCCACACATGGTCAATCTAAGAATATGAAGGAGCTTTTCAGCCCTTTTTTCCTCAAAAGCTACACATCCCTTAGTGTAGCCCAAGATCATATTGCTGGCTCATACTCAGTTTGCAATGCACTAAGATCCTCTGCCAGATTTTATCAGACACACAATCACCTAACCATGCTGGCTTATCTTATACTTAAAATAGAATTTTTGAACCTAAACAGGATTTTACATTTCCAATATATGTTCTTTAGAATTTTACCAATTTTTCCAGTTACTCATAGTCTGATTTGCGCTTATGGACTGGCTTATTAGTATTCTTGTAGTGTCTATATAAACTGTTTATAGTTCTGTATTGGTTCAAATAAATTTTCCAGTGTTTCTCTGAATTCTTCATATTTACATAGCAATATTTTGTCAGCTCACTGCCAATCAATGGGCACTCATTTTGTTCCTCATTCTTTACTGTCAGAAAAAGCACAATTGAATATTTGACCTTCCTTTCAAATTTTTTACTTCAATGGGGTTATAAATTCAGTCATGAAATATCTGGGTCAAATAATATAAACAGTTTAGTCATTTCTCTTCTACAATGTCAAACTGATATCACTTCACAGCATGTTAATCTGCCCCCCCTACCTAGGCAAAGATGACAAACTATGAGATCAATCAATTTGTACAGTGAGAAGTAAAACCTCAGTTGTTTTAATTTGCATTTTTCTAACTACCAGTAATTCAGAGTTTCATGATCTTTCATATATAAATGACAATATCAATTCCTTCAAAACCTGAAAATGTGGTTCAATCAAGTATTAGTACCAGTTGAATGTAGTTCAACTGAGTGAAGTTATCTCAATTCATCAAGGGCAGCTTGGTGTTTTCTTACTAGTTATGTTTTTTCCTGTCTTTTCCCAAAAGCCATTTTCTTTGGCAATCAGGAGAAAAAAAAATCAAAAGTGAGCAGGTCCATCTTCTGTTGTCAGCTACCATTTCTTCATCTTTCTATTGCGTTCTAATCTTTCTTTCATTCATCTACCCCTTCAAACCCACTTTCTGTTGTTAAGTTTTTATCATCAGTCTCAGTTCATTCTGTGCTCTATCTAAATTATGCCAAACTTATATTTGTCTTATTGTGTGTCTTTTCATGTTCTGTATATATCTCTTTTAAAAATCACAATGGATTCTCCATGTACTCACATCAGTCTCTTTAAATAATTTTAATTTTTATCAGAATTGTTTCCTTGTCTTCAGAATTGACCATCTTTTGCGATATCTTTCTCTTTAGAATTTTAATCTATACAATCTTATCTATATTTCCTCAAATTTTTGAGATTCATTTTCCTCAAAAAAAAAAAAAAAAAAAAAAAAAAAAAGATGCTTATACTGGCTTTTGTAGTCTTTAACGTAAAAGTCCACTTTTGCCCTCACTAAACCAGGTTACCCCCTAAGGAACCAGTTAGTTTCTCCCCATTAATAAAAATCAGGATCTTGATTGGCTCTTCTAATTTTTAAAGATATTCATTGCTCTCGTTTTGGCAAAGAGAGAACTCCAGCAAAAGTATAAATAATTAAAGTCCCCTAGTACTACTATGTTATGTCTCTACACTAAACATGTGATCTGCTTTTCCAAACTGCTCAGTTTCTTCCTTTGATGATCTAGAAGGTCTGAATATTCTTAAACTAAAAAACCTGTTTCTCCCTCCATTCATTTTAAGCCAAGTTTTTTTTCCCCCTTTTGTTTCTTTGATTTCTTCTCAAATTTCTTAATACTCAATGTTACCCACTTTATTCCTTTGTCCCTATTTCATCTTTCTTATTTCTTTTAAAGACGGGCACATGCAGCCAGAGTTGGATATATTCTGGGGATGGCTTTTATTCCTTTAAATCTCAGCAATAGCTATTAAGTCAAATTGCCTCCTTGCATTGGACCTCTATTTCATCTTGTTTGCTGCCTAAATTTTGAACATTTAAGACCATAGGTTTGCTTACTGTGAATATAAAGATGCCTCAACTGTTAGGCTTCTTCCATTCTGCCTATTCTATAGGATAATTGTGGATATACCCAGGTTGTTTTCTCCCTGCCTCATCATCTTTTATTCAAAGTTCCTTTGCTAAGATTTTTGAAGACACTAGGTACATAAATTTTTATCAGCCTTTGTTAGGTGCAGTTTAACCCTTCCCAAGATCTTTATCTTCCGTGTCTTGTAGGGATAAACTCATATGAATCACCAGAAATAAGTGGTAGCTACCTGAAAAGTTCCACGAGGTTTGTTTTTTTATTATTATTTTTGGATATGTGCCCGGGGAGACAGCTCTAATTAAGACAATAAAAACAATTTCTTGGTATTCTCAAATATGATTATTCTCCAATTCTTCTTAGAGCTTCCCTAGAAGATCTTTCACTTGACAGTTCCTGTGGCCCTGCTTCAGACTTCCTTCTTATGCAGAGCCTCAGGAAAACAAACTCATTTCCCTCCCTTGCAATGTAGGCAATCTAGCCTTTTCCCCTATTCTTTATATATGATGCCCCATTCTCTGTACCACTGTACTAGTGAGCCTTGCACCCATGCACCACCACTGTCCAGATCGGTTACTTCAAGACTCCGCTCAAGCACTAGCTTTTAGAAAAAGCTTTTCCTTTTCTGCATCAACTATTCCTGCCACTGATCTTATATCTCTTCTATATACAATTAAGTTCATGTGCTCTCTCTTCAATGAAGAGGAAGCTCACTGACAGCAGGGACTGTTTCATTTTTGTCTGTCTCCAGGGCCTGGCATATAATAAGTGCTTACTTAAATGCTTGCTGACTGATTGACATGTAAATTGTCAAAATGTAACATGATTTTTTAGTTTGGGTTTCCAGCAAAATGTCTTATTTTATGCTACAGAAAATAGATACAACTGCTAGAATTCCCTAATAGTCAAGAAGTGTCAGTGTCATTCAGACAAACCTGAACCATCTATCTTAAAGATTTTTAATCATTACCTTAGCAGCTTCTATGTTGAGCATATAATATCTAAGGAGCTCTGTCAGTTTCAAATCTTCATCTGATGATACTCGGCCTTCGACTTTCTATAAAAAGAAACAAAAACAATTAAAAGAACCAGCCATTATTTGCCAAATCCAATTGGGGGGGGGGGGGGGGGGAGGAGGGGAAAGGAGGGAGATATTAAGATACGAACACTTACCCTTAGCTTTTCAAATAGCTCAGCAACTTTCAGTAAATATCTGGAGGGAAAAAGATATAAAACAACAATCATATCGATTTCTAACAGAGTATTTGCTCATTCATGAAACCTGAAGTAAATCTTTTATCATTTGATAGATAACTTAACTACATTAAGGGCATAACTGTTCTCTACATTCTGCAAGCACTAAAAGTATTGTTTTAATTTAAATTTGCTCTATATAGATTAGAGAATTTCTGTCTTGCCCATTCTATACAAACAGAATATTTTCCTCACACATTTCAAAAACAAAAACCAGAAAAGGTTAAATTTCTAGCATTTAAAAACTATTATCTTTAATCTAAACATTCTCCAAAGCAAATCTGGAAATTCACAAAATGACCAAAATGTCCATATCCCTTGACTCTTCCATTGGAAGGCATAAAAGAAACATTCTACACATACCCAATTATTTATAGCAACACTTTTTTGTGGTACAAAAGAACTGGATATAAAGTATGTCTTTTATTAGGAAATGACTACATAGATACATGAAACAAATGAAATATGAAAAGTTAGAAGAACTCATGATACTATATAAACCGATGCAAACAAAACCAGAAAATCAACATATGCACTGACTACACAAACTTTACTCAAAGACCCACAAACCAATCAAAATTGACTACAAAATTATAATTGCCAAAAATTTAGCCATGAAGAAAAGATCTGAGATATCTCCCACTTCTCTGCACAAGTAGTTGACTGTGGATTTGGAATATTGCTTAAAACATCAGACTTCTCTGATCCCATTGGTTTGTTTTATAAAACTTCTCATTTTCTTTAGTATAAGAAATGGCTCTCTGTAAGGGGATGATGGTGGAAGGATACAATGGGAAATGCAGACTCAGGCTTTATTTTTAACTGCAGCCAGATACTTAACTAGGAGGACAAGACAACTAAGGTGGGTTGAAATTTCAAAATTTTACAAATAAATATTTGCCAAATTGCCAATGTAATCTACCTTTTAGGCTATAAGATTCAAAGAATTTCGATATCAAAGTGCTTTGAGGAGTATGAAATGCTAAGGAAAAACTAATTTTTAAGATTCAGAATGCCAAAAAATAAAGGGATTATTAGCACAGTTCCAAATAGCAAGCATGCTTATTTACAAATATAACACAAGTATTTCCACTTTATTAAGGATCATATAAATCAAAATAATCTGTTTCAAGAAAGAGCCATGAGCAAAAAGGACAATAATTTTAGAAGTAAACAAAAAGAGGAGAGAGGTCATTACTGTCCCAAACTACTTCTAGCACAAAGAAACTCCAAATTTATCCAAATTTAAAATTTGGTTTTAGAATTTTAGGATTTTAGAATCCACTTGAATTTTCCATGCATCCCTCCTTATCACCCTTGCCATCCTCCCCAACTTTGCTTACTTTTTGATGACGGTTGGTTCTTCTAAAGCTAGGCTATTCAAGCAAGCTGAAGTGTGAATATAATCATCTGCAACATCTGTAGAAACAAGGATAGAACTTTCAGTTCTACTGGAACAAAGATGACAACATTAACAATTTTTCTTTTCTTTTTTAAAACCCAGAAAGTCTATAGTATGTACTTTTATGAGATCTGGTCATTCTGTCGGCTTTTGCACATGAATCCTTGATCCTATTGTAATAGTTGATGAGGAAATTCTTCTCTTGGTCAAAGAAGTCATCTACCTCCTATAAAGGAGAAAAAGATTTTCTTTTAATTAAAAAAGGTATTAAGTTGACCAAACCAAGAGAGAAAATCTGGACTAGCCAAGATAGTTCCATAGGAAAACACATCAAAATCTAACATTCACTCTGAAAGTTCCTGAGTTTAGACATTCCAATGAAAGATCAGACTTTAAAATGGCTTTTTCTATTAACTGAGATATATTTAACTATATTACTAGGGGACAAAGGAAAAGAACAAGCTAGGACCTAAGCATCAAGAGGAGAAAAAATAAACAACTTTGAAGGGTTCAGTTGAACTTAGCAACTTTCCAATTCTTTTCATAGTAACAAGGAATAGAAAATATAAATAAATAAATACCCCCCCCCAAAAAAAATAACTATGATAGGGACTTGGAGGCAAATCTTGAGGTTCAGTATCCTTTTTTACATCTCTTACATCTGTCACGTGCTTTTTGCACACAGAACAAATTCATTAAATCAATCTAGCAGTATTCTGTAATTTATAAAGAAACATTTCTAGGGTAATAGTTAGACACTGGGTTTTTTGGTTTGTTTTTGTTTCTTTTAAATCCTCAACAAGGTGGTAGGAGTAAGGGAAAAATATGGAAACAAGAATTTCATATCCGAATTGGAAGCATTTATTTTAAAAGGGTAAGATTAGTGGAGAGGAAGGAGCTGAAAATGAGAACACTTGGTGAGGACAAGTAAGATTTCATTTCTCATTAAAGTACAAGGCAGATAGATAAAGGAGTTCTTAAAGCCCGATGACATCTCTGAAGTCTAGGAAGCTTGCTGCAACACAAGAAGACTGTGTTCAAGATGTTCACCCAAGGAATGCCCAAATGGGAACATCTCCCTGTTCTCTCTCTACACTGTGATCCTTCTGCATTAATATCAGCTGAGTTTTAAAGGCTTGTATCACCACTGGAAAGCAACACTATTCAAAGGGCATGCTGCCCAGTTTGGCCAAGAATAATACATTACTTGACTGGTAAAGACAATCCTGTAACAGAGGAAACAAGGGACTCATTCTGTAACCTAGAAGGTATGGGAAGAAACTATGTTCTGTGTACTTGATAATGAATATCAGTTTATTTAAAAAATATATAAACTGAAGTCACAGGCTAAGTTTAAGAGACTTAAAAGTAACAAACAGCTGATAATGAAAGAACCAGGGTTCAACTTTCAATTTTTGTTTAGATTTTATCAGCTTATAAAAACAATAGAGCATAATACTATGACCACTTCATAAGAGCAAAACTTGATATTGAGACATTTCTTGAGCTCGGTTTTCTTGTGGTGACATCTTTCAAAATTGGTTGACTATGTTTAGTCTATTCTTGCTGGTAAAATTAGTATGACAACTTAAGAGGTGTAAGACATATGTAAAGCCATCTGTATCCTGAGGAAAAAGGACCCTAGACATATTCTAACTACAGGAAGGTTAAAATTGACCCTCTGCTGTTAGGCTTTCTTCTATATATACCCCAATTTTAAGCTCTCAACTCTCTTTCTGGCGGTCCTTTTGTTCTCCCCTTCTGGGGTTGCTGTTTTTCTATTCATGAATCCTTGCTGTCTCTCCCTTTCTGTCACCATGACCTGATTCTTCCTTCCTCGGAAGGAAGCCCTATCTACATCTTGAGAGCTCTCCCTCCAGTTTCTACTTGCTGGAAAACCTGTTTTATTCTCCCAAGATTATTCTTGCTGTAGCTGAAGTAGGTCACTGAAACAAAAGGGATATATCAGAGCCCTTTTTTTTGATGCTACTTTCCCTTGACTAATACAGTTGCTAGTAAGTTCTATACAAAGCACTTTAAAGAAACGTGAACATAAGAGAAAATCCAACTGTTTTTAAACAATGTTCTTATTGGGAAACATTTTTATCATTGATGTGTCCTAATATAGTGCTCATTTTCTCTTCCTTAGTAGAAGATACAACTACTAATACCAGAAAATGGAATCACATTTCAGGAACAAAGTTAAAAGTCATTTACCTTAACGCCAGAAAAAAGAACTTCATCAGCACTTTTCACCACACTTTTAAAAAAGCCACCAAACATCTCCTTGGTGTTTTTCCTTCTAACGCTAAGCTAGAAGTGGGGAGAGAGACAGTGGTTTTAAAAAAAAAAGAGGAATGAAAAGGTTTCAAAAAGATGGTTCATGAAATACAGATGACATTAAAAACTTTAAGCCTGTTCTAAGCCATTTTAACATTTTCCCCAGTGTGGTCACTTTTAGCAACTACTTCCTTTATTTCATGGACCTTAACAAAGGTCTCCCTACTTCTTGAAACTCAGTTCTTAAGATATAGCATAACATTGCCTGATCAGCTACAGAGAGTTATTCACATAAATCTGAAACCTTTGTTTAGGCTGCCTACAAAAAGCTACAAAGGAAAAGTCACATAATTGATTGTATTTTAATATACAACCTTCATTTAGAAAAGAAAAACATTAGTTTAGGGATATTATGGGAGTCTAATAATCATACAGTTTGCAAAAGACTAAGAAATCCAAACATGAAAAACCCCTGCAGCCCTGTCACAAAAACCTCAAGAAGCAGAACAGACATTACCAAAGACCTTTCTCTGAACTATGAATGAGTCTGCACATGTGACTACTCTTTGACCTTAAGGCTTCTGTTCATGTGTGGGGGAATGTAGTGAAGGCTAGAATGAGTGCTTTAAAAGAAAAAAGAAAAATTCCTTTTCCTAGTAAGGAAAGATAATGAATAAGTTACCAAAATGCTTTCTATAATGGCTTCACTTGAAATCTAAAAGCTTTTCTTGCTAACATGGTGTCTCTAGTGTGTACAACTTGGTGACATGTTTAGAACTTTCTCAAGTTTGGGGGCATGCAGTATAATCATAACAGACCCTCTAAAACAGATGTAAGTGTCTTACATCCTGATCATATTCCAGGAAAACATGAAAGTTTCGATCTTTGCTGAGGACAGGATGAGAAGAAAGCCGCTGAAGAAAAACTTCATGGGATGATACAGTCTTCTTAAAGACAGCTAGATATTCCCTGAAATAAATGTACAGTATTGAGACGCATGCTCAATTCTTTGATCGCCCTAATGATCCCAAGTATTAATTAACTATTGACCTAGTGTGAAAAATGGCATTTGATTATATTGCTGTCTTTACCTAGGTAAGCAGAAGATCAATAAAAGAACATACTGACATTAGCAGAAGTAAAAAAAAAAAAAAAAAATCAATAGTAAGTACTATCATGGTTATCTCCCATTGGTCAGATAGGATTATCAAGAATCACACTAATCTATTACCACAATTTGTCAGTCCCAGAAACAAGTAAAATCTCAAATCAAAAACAGCTATATAATTCTTGAGCAGCCATGCAATTAACACAAGCATATAGTCTGAAATAAGCAGGGATTTCAATGGATTGTTTTCAACTCTCTTAATCTATTAATTTTTTTAACTATCCCACAAATTTGAAGACTATTCTTTGACTAATAAAAATTTACCAATATTTGGGCATTCACATGCAAGCATACTTACTACATGTATGTGTGTATAGGGAGGTAGAGGTTTGGAAGATGATTAAAATTAGCAAATATGCCTCTGATCTTTAGAAGTTTACAATCTAGATGTTTGCTGCCAAATATACTTCTACCATGGCAAAGTAAATATGAAATAACTAGTCCAGTTCTAACATATTTACAAATAAAATTTATATAAGAGTTGGAGAACTTAACATAAAACCAGGAATAACTGCATTCATTCTATCACCTTATACTAAATGTGCAAAAAAAGCATTTTGACGGAGATTCAAAGACAAAGACATGGTACTTGCATGAGGAAATAACCCAGGGAGATAAGATATGTACACAAATAAAAGAATAAAAAGTCTGAATGCTCAATGATACCAAAAAAAAAAATGCTATGAAGGTTCAAAGGAAAAAAAGATAACGTCTACTTGGGTGGAAGGTATGATCAGGGAAAACTTCATTAGTAAACATTTAGAAACCCACCAAGTAAATATTCCAAACTAGGATAGCCCAGCATAAGAACAGGCCCAAAGTCAGAAAAGTATGAGACGATTGTAGAACAATGAATAGTCCAATTATATTGGAATATATTGTCTATGGATGGCTGTAGTGAGAAAAGACTAAATAGGTAGGCTGAAGCCAAACCATGCAACTCTTAACTACAAGACTTATTGAATCTGGATTTGTATCTAGCAAGCAATAGGAAGCCATGATCAGAACTGGGCATTAAGAAATCTATTCTCACACTGGTAAGCAAGATAGCTTGGACAAGAAAGTCTAAAAATGGGACTCTGATTATACTGCCACAGCAGTTCAGGAATACACTAAGGGGTGGTAATAGCAGGAAGCGACAGATTTAAGAGACTCTAAAGTGGTAAAACAGGACTTAGCAATATTGTGGAGACAAAGGAAGAAACAGAAAAAATGATGCCAAAGTTTTAAATATGACATAGGCAGTATATGAATATTAAATGAAATGGAAAAGTCATGAAGAAAAAACTTAGGGGATGGCAATCAGCACTGACATAGTAAATGAACAGGTAGAAGACTTCTGGGCAGTCATGTTCAATAGGCAGCTAGACATAGATATGTGCTAAGAAAGCAGCACGTCTGTCCCAGGCATCTGAGGTAACATTTTTATGTAGGACAGGGGAGAAAGAAGCCAGAGAAAGGCCAAATATAGGAAGAGAACTAGGAAAGCAGAATATTATGAATGAAGCCAATGGGAGAGTTAGGAAGGGATAGTAAATGTAGAGGAGGAAAGGCAAAGAGGAAGAATAATAAAGTATATATCCTAAAGTTCTGTCCTTGGTCCTCTACCCCTCACAAATCCCATATTTTGACCTGGAGTAGCTTTAGTAAGTTTTGTAAGATATACTAATAACAACAGAGCAAAAGCTCTTCTATGCAAGCAGCCCCCAATTAACAAGGACAGAACAAAGAAAGTACATCTTTAGGATATGAAATGAAAAGTGATCTACTGGTGAGACAGGGTTTATATGCCAGCGATGCTCCTTTATAACATCAGATAATTCACTCGTTGCTCTGAGCCTGTCTCCTCTATGAAGTGAAAAAATTAGATGAGATAGTCTATAAAGTCTTCACCACCCGTAACTTTTCTACAATCCTATTAGTGAATAGATAACAATAAACCACATTCACGTATAGCCAGTAAGCAATGAATATATTCTCTGTGTCTATTCTCATCTTCTTCCCAGTTTTCTCTAAAAAGAGTCAATAAACCAGAAGCCACCTTCCAAAAAGACTACTTACGCTTCTAGTTCTTGCTTCATTTTTGCAAATTCTTCTTTTGTCATAGAACCTTCACCTTCCCCCAGTTTCTGCATCTTCTCTCTGGGGCCATCAAAGTCAGGTTTTGTAGGAGCCGGTGGTATCTGCATTCAACACAATACTTATAAGGACTCTTGACTATGGCATTAAAGAAAAGTTTTAAGAAATGCTATTTCAGATCATATTTAAAGAATCAATTTTCCTTTCTACATTCTATTGTCTCATTTCAAAGTCACCAAGGATAGGCAATATTCAGGAACAAAAGGACAGCTGCATTATCTCTCCCCTTAGGAGGATGGCAGACCAAGCAGCCAAAGTAAATCTTATTCAACCCTGTCCCCAATTAGTAACTCAGATATAAGAGTCTTTTGTTTCTTTAGTACCACCAGTATTTACATGCAAAACTTGGGCAGGGCAGGGGAAGAAAAAGAATGCCAGTCCTAGACAAGCAATTAGGTTTACTTACTATAATCATTCAAATTTAAATTGAAAAGGAAATGTGTCTTTCTATATTAGAGTCAGCTGGTAGATTATCAGAGACTTTATCCAGTTTTAACGCCAGCCTAAACAAACATTTAAAACCCCCAAGGTTCAATTTTTCAGAACTGTATCATCACAATCATCATTAAAATTACAAACAGTTTGTAGTCTTCAAAGGGACTTCATGGGAATGTTTTGTTTTGTTTTAAAGTACTTTAACTTTTGGCCAAATGGACATCCTTAATCCACAGGTTCAACTGCCAACTAGGATTAAATTGTCAAGTAGAACTCACCATTTAAGCTGAGAAACCATTTGCTTTTATTGACTACTTTTGACAGTTCAAACTGCATCTAGTACTCCTTTAAACATCAGGCCACATTTCAAAGATACAAAACAAATTACTACAGGATTAAGTAGAACAGAGACCATGGCATAGGCCTAAATCCTTATTAAGAAGTACCAGTACTATCCTATTAGAATACTAAGGACGAATGTTTTTGGTTAGGTTGGTCTACAAAGGTCCTAAACAAAGGCTACAGGTCAAAATGAAACAAACTTCAGATAAACTTTATTAGTAAACTGTTTGCAGCCAATTCTTCATTAAACAGATCCAAAGACCAAAAGAGACTACAAAAGAGACTACAATGCTAATCTTATAGCACTGATGATATTTTGGAAAAGCACAACTATTTGAAAGGTTTTATTAGGAGTACCTTATTTAAAATGGAAAAATATTCATTTTGTTAAAATGAGCTGGAAGATAGTAAAACAAATTATAGTTTTTCAAATATAGCAAGCAATATTTGAAAAAAAGCATTATTTATTAGAATAATTTGCCTCTTTAAAGCTTAAGCTCTTACGATGAGTCCTGCATATTCTTCAGTTTCAGTAAGTGTATCATGTAGCCACACAAAGTCTTCATGTTGTCTTGTAACAGAAAATTCCGGACTCTGAAAAACGGACAGGGTGGTCTATAAAGGAAGAAAAAAGGTTGAGAGATAACTACCAATTCCAAGTAAATATGGACAATTATCTATACACGGCTAGTAGTGTGCCATCTTTCCCTTACCAATAATCCAGTCCATTATTCTTTTCATATTTATCAAAAGGTTCAAAGTGAACATAACCTAGAGTTTCAGAGTCTCTCTTACTACCTTCCCCTTCTTTCCACAAATAAAATTACCTTTGTATGCACTGTGAATTTAACCTTATCTCTTTCACTGAGGGCATCAGGGATATCAATCTGGAGTGAAGGATCAACATTCAAATCCACAGACACAGATCTCATCTGGAAAACAAAGAGTTATTGTTAATCTTCAATTTCTGTCATCTTTCACAACTTACCGAGGGGGAAAAACAGTTTAGGTTAAAAAAAACTTTTTTGTCATTCATTTAATAAGCATTTATTAAATATCTATGATATGCCAAGCATTATACTAAGCACTGGAATACAAGAAAAGGAAAAAGACAATTGTAAGGAGCTAACAATCTAATAGGGGAAAACAATATATAACAAGATAAAAAAGGGAGAAGAAAACCAGGCGGGTAGGAACATTAAGACACATAACAGAGTGGATAAGATGGCTTCCCTGGGTCCTTCTTTTTATACTGTCTTCTTTGCTAATTTGCCAGATGGGGGGAGGTAAAACATCAGTTATTCTGATTTTCAATTCTCTTATTAGTGATTTGGGGGAGATTCTTTCACAGTTATTAATTGTTTTAAGTTCTTTTGAACACTGTTCAAAAAAAATTTTTTAACCCCTTCTCTACTGGGGAAGGCAAAAGTACAGTTGTTTTAGTTTCCATTTCTATTACCCTGAATTTGAGGTATGTTTTGTTCTACCAGTTTCCTTTCATTGTTCTGCCTCAGTTTCCCTAAATCATCCTAACTCACTTTCCCTAAATTATCCTCCCTCAATTCCTTGAATTGTTTTGTCTCAGTTTCCCTAAATTATTCTGCCTCAGTTCCTTAAATTGTTCTGTCTCAATCCTCTGGTTGCAATCCCTCTACCTCCCTTCCTGACTATTAGAACTGACATAACTTAAGGCTACCTATTATAGAGTCATAAACTGTAAATGTTTAATCTCAGATAAGGGGGAGATCTTCTATTTCAAACATCCTGGCTCCTAAATCCTCCTAAGTTACCAAGAATTTATGGTCCTCACTCTGTCAGAACTGTCTTGATGGTCCCTTCCTGGAAATTCCCACCAGTGATCAGTGCCTTTGTCTCCCCTGATCACTAGAGCCATATAAAAACTATTGGAATCTCAGATCCTAGTATCAGTCCACAACATGAATCAACATGAGGAATTATACATGTCCATAAGTCCTAGAAGGAGGGTATATAAATAACAACCACACATATACGTCCTTCAACAGCCAAGAGATAGTCCATTACTTCATGTGTTAGGGAATTCAAATAATTCCTGCACATTTTGAAATCCTGCAAGTGTCAGGGCCCTTATATACCTTAGTACATTACAGCATACTAATTATGTGTGAACTAGGGAACCATTACATCACCATACTAAGTATACCTATATTATAAGCGCCATGCTGACCTAGATTCAAGTACACCTTTTCAGAGTTCTGGCCCTCTACAAGAAGTCAGTAACACTGTTCCTTGATCACTACTGGGCATAGACCCCATGGAGATTAAAAACAACAACAAAAAGTTCAGAATATATCAAAATATTCATAACAGTAAAGAAATGAGAGCAAAGTGAATGTCCACTGACTGGGAAATAGATGAACAAATTGTGATATATGTAAGGAATTCATAAAAATATAAGATATTATACAAGATACAAGAAATAAGGCCAAAATTAGTACAACAGGCACAATGGTAAAGACATTAAGGAAGCGAAACTCCAAAATAAATGAAAAACCTACACTGGCCCTACAGAGGACCTAATGAAATATTCATACCACCCTCTAGACTTTGGTACCTTAAAGATGAAAATTATTGCCTATGATATGTTATGCCATCATTCAAGCACTTTATTTTTTTTTTCCCCTTGGGAGAGTTGAGGAAGAAGATAACCAGAAATTACTAGCATTTTCTCACAATTTAATCATTAAAACCAAAAATTCCCTAAAACTCTCTCTATGAAATAGGCAGATTAGAGCACTAAAAGAACAATGAGGACAGAAGAAGTCCATGACAAACCAACAATTCACTTGTTAACTCAAATTTGATTAAATGGGTTAAAATATAGTAAGTTGAAGTTTTAGGATTCTCCCCCAAGATCTTAATAGTCCAAATAAGAGGATCATGTGATAAGAGTGGAAAATATACTCCTACAGAGTCCAAGAACTCAAATTCTAACCTAGATTCAGCTACTTGCCCCCTCCTTCAACCTAGTTATTACTTCACCCTCTTCATCTATAAACATTTATGTTAACCTAAGTGACACTGAAGTCACTTAAACTAATCTTTTATTTCGCAAGGCAAAAATCAATTAACTTAGAAAAGCATTTGAGTAAAATGCCAAATGAAGCTTATATATCTAGAGTCAAAATATACATACTTCCTAATACTGGCTCCCTGTTAGCACTTCTCCAATGCCAGAACCTATGCTAAGCTCCACTGATAGAATGAAAAACAAAAAAGCTCAGTTCCTGCTCTCAACAACTCACAAATTAATAATGTGAGAGACAAACTAGCAAACAATGAAGAACAAACAAACTCTATGTGGGATCAACTGAGAGAAATCTCAAAGGGAAGGCTTAAGATTAAGGAAGATGAAGGTTTCTTACTGAAGGTGAGACTTTAGCTGATACTTAAAAGGAAGCAAGGCAAACTCGCTAAGATGAAGAGAGTTCCAGAATGGGGAAAACAGCCAGTGAAAATTGCTCAGTTTGGAGATAGTGTCATGTGCAAGAAACAGCAAAGAGGCCAGGATCACCACATCACAGAGTTACACAGAAGTGAATAAGTGTCAAAAGATAAAAGATAGAAGGGCAAGGGAACATGTTAGGAAAAGTCTTTGAAAATTAAGAGCAATTTATATTTGATCCTGGAAGCATGAATCATTGAAGTTTACTGGGCATTGAGAGGATAGGGAGCGAGTGGAGGTAAGATGTTAAGACTTGTACTTCTGATAAAGGCTTCATTTCCAAAATATATAGAGAACTGACTCAAATTTATAAGCAATCAAGCCATTTTCCAATTGATAAATGGTCAAAGGATATGAACAGACAATTCTCAGATGAAAAAATTAAACCATTTCTAGTCATATGAAAAGATGCTCTCACTACTGATCAGAGAAATGCAAATTAAGACAACTCTGATATACCACTACACACCTCTCAGATTGGCTAGAATGACAGGGAAAGATATTGCAGAATGTTGGAGGGGATGTGGGAAAACTGGGACACTGATACTTGTTGGTGGAATTGTGAATACATCCAGCCATTCTGGAGAGCAATGTGGAATTATGTTCAAAAAGTTATCAAACTGTGCATACCCTTTGATCCAGCAGTGTTACTTCTGGGCTTATATCCCAAAGAAATACTAAAGAAGAGAAAGGGACCTCTATGTGCCAAAATGTTTGTGGCAGCCCTGTTTGTAGTGGCTAGAAGCTGGAAACTGAATGGATGCCCATCAATTGGAGAATGGCTGAATAAATTGTGTGGAGAGACTTAAGGGAGGAAAACCAATCAGCAAATCATTGCAATAGTAAACATGGGTGGTGCTAAAGGCCTGGCACCAGAATGGAGTAAGGTCAGAGGAAAGAAGGAAACTTATGAGAGATGCTATGAAGACATAATTTTTTATTTTAAATACATAGTTATTTTTAAAATAATATTTTATTTTTCCAAATTTTTCTCCCTCTTCTCTTTCCCTCCTCCCCAAAACATCAAGCAACCCAGTAACAGATAACATGAGCAATTATTCTATGAGCAATATATTTCTATATTTGTCATGCTGTGCAAGAAAATCAGATCAAAAGGGAAAGGGGAAAAAAATGAACAAACAAAACAACAAAATCCAGTCTATATAGTTCTCTCTAGATGTGGATGGCTTTCTCCATCACAAGTCTACTGGAAGTGCTTTGAATTACTGCATTATTGAAAAGAGCCACAACCATCACAATTGATCATCATATAATTTTGTTGTTACTGTGTACAATGTTCTGATTCTGCTCACTTCACTTAGCATCAGTTCATGTCAGTCTCTCCAGGCTTCTCTGAAATCCTCCTGTTGATCATTTCTTACAGAACAATAATATTCCATAACATTCATATAGCATAATTTATTCAGCCATTCCCCAAATGATGCATGTCCACTTAATTGCCAGTTCCTGGTCACTACAAAGAGGGCTGCCACAAACATTTTTACACATGTGGCCCCCTTTCCCTACTTTATGATCTCTTTGGGATACAGGCTCAGTAGAGATACTGCTGGATCAAAGGATATGCACAATTTCATATCCCTCTGGGCATATGAAAACATGAAAAGACGTACACAAAATAAAGAACCAAATGAATGGAACCAAGAGAACATCATATATGGCAATAACAAAATTGTTTTCAGATTGATTATGACAGACTAAATTATTTTGAATATTAATTATACCCAATTAACTATAAAGGATATATGAAGATACTATCTGTACCCAAAGAAAAAAATGATAAATAGAAGTATGTCCAGAATAATTTTACATGTGTGTGTGTATACACATGTATGTCTAATGGTAGCCACATCAGGAGAAAGAGGAAAAATTCACATGATAATTTTGTTGCATATTTGAAAGAAATATGTTGATGGTAAATGTGTAATTTCATATGCAAATCATCTTTTTTATTGTACTACAATATTGAGGGGAGGGGGGGGACATAAAGGACATCTGAAGAAAGATGTTATCTATATAAGTGTCAGTATTATAGAATTTTATATACACACGTACACATACTTTTAAATATACCTATCTGTCTAATACTATTAGCCCTATCTCAGGAGAGGTGACAAAAAGAAAATAAATTTACATGATAATTGTTGCATATTTGAGTTTCATGTACTTTTTTTTACTATACTACACTATACTATGTTATGGAAATGTTTATTTTGTTCCATAAATTATAAATAAAAGAAATGATAAATGTGATGAATATACAAAATGCTAACAAGAATAAAAATGGCAACAATCATATACACAACACAGAAAAATCAAGTATTATGATGCAAAATTACAAACAAGCATAGCTAGAATGAGGAAATAAATGAAAACATATTCCTATTCCACTCATCTGCAGAGACAAGCATTTCACACTGTATATATGTTCAGACATTTTTCATGCATTGATGAGTTATTCTGATTGTCCTCCTTTTATTCCTTTTTTTTAATGTATATTATTGGTAAATGGAATGGCTCCCTGGGCTGGGCAAGAGGATATATATATACACACACACACACACACACACACACACAACACACACATATATATATATATATATATATATATATATATATATATATATATATATATATATATAATATATATATAATATATATATATATATATATATATATATATATATATATTTAAGTGCCATGACCGGACTTAGTATGAAAAATACCCTATGTATCCAGAGAGAGAACCATGGAAACTGAATGTGAATTGAAGCATAATATTTTCACCCCTTTTTGTGGTTATTTATTTTCTTTGTTGTGGTTTTTTTCTCTTTTGATTTGATTTTTCTTATACAATATGACAAACATGGTAACATTTACAAGGAATGTACATGTTTAACCTATTATTAGATTGCTTGCTATCTTGGGAAAGGGGAAAAAAATTAGAACACAAAATCTTCATTGAAAACTATCCTTATATGTATTTGGAAAAATAAAATAGTATTGAGAAAAAAAGAAAAAAAATGTCATGGGTCAAACAATTTGAAATATCCAATAAGCAGTTGGAGATAAGCAACTTTAAGTCAGGAGAAAGGTTAGCCTGGGCAAGTAGAAATGAGTCACCTGCATAGAGTGGATAACTAACACAAAGAGAATGGGGCCCAGGACAGAAACAGAGGACTTAAGCAACACATGAACAAAGCAAAGGAGAGAGAGAAAAGGCAGTCTTCCTAAGACTTCAGAGGAGACAGGCTACAGACAAAAACCACATAAAAAAATAATACAGCAGGTCATGTCACACTCTATTTTTCCATGTTGTTACCTGTTGTGCTTCAGTTCACATAAGAAAAACAAAAACTCTAAATCAGAAAGCAATATATGTATCTCCATCATCTTCAGTTTAGTGGTCACAATGTTTGGATATCACGCAGCTTAAAAAGTAAAAGTTTCTCTGAAACAACCTAGAACCTAAAGGAAAGATACGAATAATGGTGGAATGACAAGCCATCATGAAGTATTTCCCAAGTTAAATTTTGAAAGGCTATACACGTTATTTTTAAAACTGAAAACCCAGATGCTAAAATTCTTTCAATTTCTACTCTAGAAATTCTCTCTCCTACTTTAAATGCTTTGGGATAATTGTCTTTTCACTAAGTCAATTTAGCCTTGCCAAAGTAGAACACAGAATAAATGATATATAAAATAAGAGTTAAGTCTAGGTATGGAATGTAAACCATTAAATTAAATAGATACTTAGAAAAGGAATCTTTCTTTGAAAAAGGGAAAGCAAAGATAGGACTGAGTCAACTTTGGGGGAATTCTAGAGAATTCTAACTACGGAGAACAAATACTCTGGGTGCCATACCAATTAGAATGATCAGAATCAGGAGAAGTAACAAGACTTCCCAGTTGCTTGGATACAGAGGTACTAGAGGGGAGTAGTCAAGGGAGACTTGGAGGAACCTGAGTAACTGAAAATAATTGTAGTACCTTTACTTCTCCCTCTCCCTCTTATACCCAATCGCACTCTTCCCCTCATACAACTTTCCCACCATCACAATGATTTCCTTTTTGCTCTCTCTCTCTCTCCAGGCCAGCCTACAAATATTTTACAATTACTATTCCTACAGAAGCCGCTACACCCAAAGAAAGAACACTGGGAAATGAATATAAACTGCTTGCATTTTTGTTTTTCTTCCCGGGTTATTTATACCTTCTGAATTCAATTGTCCCTGTGCAACAAGAGAACTGTTCGGTTCTGCACATATATATTGTATCTAGGATATACTGTAACCTATTCAACATGTAAAGGACTGCTTGCCATCTGGGGGAGGGGGTGGAGGGAGGGAGGGGAAAAATCGGAACAGAAGTGAATGCAAGGAATAATGTTGTAAAAAATTACCCTGGCATGGGTTCTGTCAATAAAAAGTTATTTTAAAAAAAATTAATATTCCTAAAAGCAGAGATTCAACCTGTAAAGAGTAATTTGGTTGAAGCACTCCCCAACTCAAAAAGTTCCACCTATAAAGATAAAAAATAACTATTTCTGCATGACTTTTAAAGTTTGTTCCAATCTGCCTCCAGCCACTGCCTTTACAGACTTACTGCCCATTATGTTTACACACTACAATCCATCCCAAATGGCCTCCCTGCTGTTCTGTGTACATGATGTCTCAGCTCCCATCTCTGCGCCACTGTACTCTGTCTCTGAAACCTACTCCTTCCCTCACCTCTAGCTGGGGAATGCCTAGCTTCCTTCATATCAACTCAAGCATCATCTTCAGGAAGCCCTTTCTGATCTGGTAGTTGTTATTGTCATCCTCTCCTGGAAATCACCTTGTCTATATTTTGAATTTAGGTTTCTTTGCACCGGTTTCACTTCCCCTAACCCCATAGAGGGTAAGTTATCTCAGGGCATGAAAGTAAGCACCATTTCATTTTTATCTTCAGCACTTAATATAGTATTTGGAACATAGCCGACACTTAAGAATAGCTTACTGATGAGTGAACTTCATGAAAGCACTTTTATTCTATTTGTTCTACTTAAAAAAGACAAGGAAAGTATTATCTAATTATGTATTAATTTCTAAAGCAAAGGTAAAGTGGACAGTGTGCCAAGCCTGAAGAGTCAAGAAGACTCCTTTTCTGGAGTTCAAATCTGGCCTCAGACATATATTATTAGCAGTTTGAATTAGCATAAGTAATTTAATTCTATTTGCTTCATTTTCCTCAGCTATGACATGAGATGGAGAAAGAAGAGGCAAACCACTTCAAAATCTCAGCCAAGAAAACCCCAAATAGAGTCACAATAGAGTTAGATACAACAGAACAACAAAAGGAAAGCTTTTCTAACCATTAAATTCATTATATAAATGGGTAGTAAAAGACCAAGTCCCAGAAATTCGCTACAACTGCCTCTATGCACATGTGCATAAACATATAAATAAAAAAGAGAGAAGCTATAGATCGAAGCCTAAAGATTGTCCAAACTCTTGGTTAAAACAACAGGGAATGCCTCCCTATTACAGGGATATGTGGACTATAGGGGTTGGGGAAGGCTTTATATTTGCTGCCCAATTATTCCAGGGATCATGCCAGTTTCATCCAGCCCCAGAGGGCAGAACTAAAAACAATAGGCGGAAATTGCAGAGGCAAATTTTGGCTCAAAAGGAAGAACTTCCCATCAATTACAGCTGTCCAAAAGTGGAATGAGCTACCTCAGCAAAGAGTGATCATCTCATCCCTGGACACTCTCAAGAGGGCCCTCTGCTGAATATGACCATAGAAAGGACAGCTTGGGTTGAATTCTATGGTCTAAGGTCCTTTCTAATTTAAATCCAATATTCTAATTATTCTTACTTCTCACCTTCACTAATCTACTTTCTAGTTCTGTAGTTCAGTGAGAAAGAAATTAAGACATGAAAACCAAGTGAGATATATTTAATTAAGTGACTGTAAGAAATCCTAGAAAGCAAGAACAAGAAAGCATCTAACAAGTTTCTGGCAAGGAACTTTGAAGTTTGCTTAAGCTTATCTAGTTACCACTCACAAAAAGTATCTTTTTCAGGTCTAATTTCTTTAATCAGTATTTGCTTCAATACACTTTTAAACAAAAGCTTCAACAAACAACTTCAATATTAGAATAGCTTGGGATGAGTCTCTTTTGGATTTCTTCATTTCAGGATGGATTCTAGTTTATTGCTAGCTGTTTGTCTGTTTGGTCATGAATTCACTGCTGTCATATGACTGTCAGTCATATGGTCACCTGATGTCAGATTTGATAGTAACTTCCTATAAATGAAGATAATGCTAAAGAGGTCAGAGATATGCTCATTTGTCACAGCTGAATCTAACTTAGGCATCCTTCTAATAACACTTCCTTCCTCTTTAAGAGAAGTGACCATTTGTGGAAGAAGTGCATTAATCAAAAAGATCCAAGTCAGCACAAATATACACTGAATGTTCAAGTTTCAAAATAATATGAGCCACAAAACTTCCTATTTCAGCATAGAGGTCTAGGGGATCTATGTTTTCCAAGATACTTCAAATATGCTTATTGGAAGTGAATGCTACTAATGACTAAGCTTGGTCCCAAAGAAGAACTATTAGACACTGCCCCATTGCTGCTTTGCAAAGGTCAGGAATCGTGGGTGCGGCATCCTGCTTATTACATCATTCTTTTCTGATGAGCTGGTTGGTAGTAATCTTTTTTATAAAGGATAGTTTTCTGAACGGGGACGACAGGAAGCATACAGTGAGAATTGCAGGTGATGTATAAACAGAGTAAGTATGTCATCAGAAATTTATCTTTAAAATATGAATAAAGCACTTTTGAATTGGATTAATCATATACTCAAGCCTCCTACATTATACCTGACAAGAATAGTGATATTAGGCCCCCTGCCTATTTATGCTTAATTAGGCTTAAAAAATTATCACTAAACTATCAAGCTACATTTCAGAGTGAGGCAGGCAAGTTTGATCAACATGCAAGACATTGTAAAGCTCCAGGGAAGTTGCAGAACTACTATGTATAATTGTCTTAATAATACAAACTTAAGAAGGTTGGGAATACCAAAAGTCCAGTACAAGGCAGTAAGACAAGTCAGTTTTATAGAGGAAATAATCACAAAATGAAGAGGCAGTCCAGGAAGCTAAAGCGGGGAACTCCTGCTGGGGTCCTGAAGCTTGATCACCCCTTTCCCTACACCAATAAAATCTGGTAGATTTGCATACTTTTTTTTTTTTTAACCTGCTCAAGGAATTGAAAAAAAAAAAAAAAAGTTAAGTCTATATCTGGGACTAATGCAGATTCTTGCAAGATGAAAAGATGACTCAGAGAATCGGACACTAATTGATATTCAAACTCCCTGGTTGGAAGGAAAAAAACAGGGCTTCTCAAAAATTCTCAAAATGATTCTTGATACTAGATCAGTGACAAAATCTTCCCACAGGATTCTCACTTTATCTGGGTAAGAAGGCTATTGTGGTCATTACAGCCTCACTTGCACAACTTTACCAATGCTGCCAATGCTTCAAAGGGCAAAAGCAGCCCTCGCTAGCAACAAACATCCAAATACCCCAAAATTTTCAATTATCTTCTCCGGGATCTCAGAAGGGGCCTGCACCTCCACCATACCAACCCCCATTTTCAAAGGCTCAATGACTGGTAAAGCAGCTTCACCAACATTTGGACAAAAAGCTGCAACAATGGAAGTTGCAGGTAAAGTTCAAGGCCTAGGGCAGCTAGATTGCACAGTATAGAGAGCACCCAGCCTGGAGGTCAGAACACCCAAGTTAAAATCTGGCCTCAGACACTTACTGGCTGTGATCTTGGGTAAGACACTTAACCTGTTTGCCTCAGTTTCCTCATTTGTAAAAACCACTCCAGTATTTTTGCCATCAACACCCCAAATGGAGTTACAAAAAACTAGAATGAATTAACACAAAGTTCAAGTTCAGATCTTGTATACTACTTGTGTGATGTTACTTACCCATTTAATCACTCTGACCACGGTTTCCCCATCTGTAAAAATAAGGCAGTTTGCCTAGACAATCTCAAGGTCGCTCTTTCAATTTTAAATTTTTTAGAATTTTGGGATGTTCTCTTACTCCCATAAACTTAGGCTTATTCTTTTCAATGAGCTTATTTATACCCTTTCCCAGGGTTACATTATATTGTTTAAAAACACAAAATAAAGGTTGAACAATTTCACTCTTCAATAGTCTCTTAAACCATCTATATCAACTAATAATAAATCAACAACAAATTCACATTTATGTAACACTTTTTGTTTACAAGTGATTTTCTCACAACTCTTATCAGGTAAGTAATGTAAATATTATGACCTGCCCCACCCCCCATTTTATAAATGGGGAGACTTAATCTATAGCCATATAACAAATTTAATAAGCAGGAAATTTTGGATCCAAGCTTAAGTTTCTCAGCCTCAGAATCACAAAGTTCTCAATTGTAAGTGATACCCGAGACCAACTACTCACTCAAGCCACATCCTTTACACCAGCATTTCTCAAAAGAAATTTCTCTGTAAGTGGAACTGAAATCTGCCTCTATGCAATTCCTAGCCCTAGTTGCTTACTGAGCTTTAGCAAGAAGAATAAGTCTAATAATTTTTCCACATGATGGCTCTATAACTACTTGAAATAGTTATAACTAGCCTGTCATCAAATCTTCTTTTCCAAGTTATCTCTAGCCACTTCAATCCATTTTCATGTTAAGAGTACCTAAAGTTCTTCCTGTCCCATCCTTTTGACATGCTCTGCAAATAATGACAGGTATTCCTAAAATATGGTATCCAGAATTGCACATGCACAATCTTCCAAATGGGAAACAAGTAAGGAAACCATCATCTCTTCACTCCAGAACATGTTCCTTTTAAATAATATTTTACGCTAATCTTCCAAGAGCAAGAACAAAACCAGGATGACAAAAAAGTTTTTGCTGAATACAGCACTGATTCTGGATACCTATTATCACCCTTTTCATTATCTCTTTTTGGTTATATTTACTTGATTCTATCTTGGGGGGAAAAACCTGAACTCATAACAATTATAAGTCATGCACAACAATATGATACTTCAATTTACAGCCAATGAAACTCTACCAAAAGCAGAATGGCTAATAATTTAATTGTCATAATGATAACGTCATCCTTTAAAAGGTAAAAAATATCCAAAAGGGAAAAAGCTAAATAATGAGGAACTATATGCTTTTTTTGGGGGGGGAGCAGAGGGAAGGGGAGGAGTGGAGGGTGGAAGTGAACATGGAATTTTATAGGAAAATTACACATGAATCCTACATGGCCTAAAATCCTAAAGGTGAGGACCAAGAGAAATGAGAAGACATTAAATGAAACTCTGAATACATTAAAAATATTTATTAAAAATAATTATGATGAGGAAAAAAGGAAAATTGCCTAAGAGACTAATGTGGATGCACAGAGAAATCATTTTTAAATTTTAAAATTAAATTTTAAAAAGTTGAAAGAATAGGTAACAGAAAATGAATACAAAATGTAGCAGAGGTCTATATAAAGAGCATCTGACACACCAAAGCACAAAATGGGAAGAAAACATAAGGACAACAAAAAGGAGGTTTTTAGGGGAAAAATGAATTAAGTAAAAAGAGAATCACAGGCAAAAGGAGAACCACAAAAAAGCGTTTAGAGCACTGTTCACTGCAACTGAGATGTTAAAAGAGTCAGAGAAAAGGGAGCTTTTTTTTTTCTGTCAAGGAAAGTAACCTTAGAATTAGAAAAGACAGAATTAAAATTGCTTAAAAACTTTTGATACCCAAGATGAGTAAAGAGATGGTAAAGATATGCCTATCTATCTTTCATGAGATCATATTATTTATTCTGAGCATAAATAACCAAAGTAATACAAAAACTAAACAACGTGACTGCTAGGATACACTCAATCTTTGGATATAAAAATCATGGAGAAAAGAAGTGGCCAAAAGACTGAAAAAAGCAAAAATAAGATTGAACAATTTTTTTTTAAAGAGAAGAGCAAGAGCAGAGTTGACTATTACTCTCTCCAGCTGACTCATTGACTAAAAGAGGGTCCTTACCTGGATCAGCCATTTTGTCAGCTTTCTGGGCTATACTACAATCCTGTGAAATCAAGTTTTACATTAAATATGCCATCTCTTAACTCCCTGGTATTTTCATTGTGTAACCCATGTCTGGAATGCTCTCCCTCTTTGACTCCATTTCCTGGCTTCCCTCAAGTCTCAGCTTAAATCACACCTTCTGCAAGAAATCTTTCTTGGTTCTTCCAATTTACTATGTTTACAATTTGTCTGTACATACTTCTACACAATTTCGCCCATTAAACTATGGACTCCTTGAGAGCAAGAACTGTTTGTATTTTACCTTTCCCTGTATTCCCAGAAATTAGCATATAGATAATTATTTAACAAATACTTGTTGATCTGACTCTATGAACTATAGGCTAATGAAATTGGCTTTCATTCTTGCTATCATATTAAAATAGCTTGTTCAATGTTTTTTAGTTTTGGAAACTGCTGGAGTAGTTCAGTAGATTCACAGCTGAGAAATCGTCAATTCTAGTTTGGGGGACATAAACTGATATGTCAGATATACAATTCCAAATTATAGAAGACGGATTCATATTGATAATACAAACATATATGTCAGCACCCCACTAGCCAGAAAAAATAACAATGGTTCTCTTATAGCACTTCCAGTTATAAAAATGTTATTATTCTGTAAAAACATAATCTGCAAGTACTGTATCTCCTTAGCAAGAGAGGAAGATAAAAGGAGAAAAAAGCGCTATGAAAATCAGATTTGATTATCACTTTTTAAGATATGACAGAACAAAAAAAGTAAGTGATTAGCAAATAACCGATTTCATATGATGTTACAAAGCAATAATAATTATTATAACTAGTTAGTACTAACTGAAAAGTCAAAAAGTTAAGTAGTGGAAGTGATTAAAACTTCAATAAACCTAAAGACCTCAACTACTGAAGTAAGAACTCATAATTCAACCAAAACCTCTGGGATAACTATCAAAGAAAACAAGTAGGCAGAAATTTGGTACAGACCAACATCTTACACTATATATTAATAAGTTCCCAAATGGATATATTATATACAAGGTCACATCCCAAAGTAGAGAAATAAAGAAGGAATTATCTTTTGCAAGAGTTCATGACCAAAGAGGAGAGAGAGGATCTGAAGAGAAACTTACGTAAACTTTTAGTTTACATAAAACTTAAAAATGTTTTCAGGGGGAAAAAAATACAGCCAAAATTAAAAAGAAAACAGTTAATTTAACATCTTTGCAAAAAAAAAATTTCTCTAATTTCCAAAATAAATAGAGAACTGACTCAAATTTATAAGAAATCAAGCCATTCTCCAATTGATAAATGGTCAAAGGATATGGACAATTTTCAGATGATGAAATTGAAACTATTACCACTCATATGAAAGAGTGTTCCAAATCACTATTGATCAGAGAAATGCAAATTAAGACAACTCTTGAGATACCACTACATATCTGTCAGATTGGCTAAGATGACAGGAAAAAATAATGATGAATGTTGGCGGGGATATGGGAAAACTGGGACACTGATGCATCGTTGGTGCAGTTGTGAACAAATCCAACCATTCTGGAGAGCAATCTGGAACTATGCCCAAAAAGTTATCAAACTGTGCATACCCTTTGATCCAGCAGTGTTTGTTTCTATTGGGCTTATACCCCAAAGAGATACTAAAGAAGGGAAAGGGACCTGTATGTGCCAAAATGTTTGTGGCAGCCCTGTTTGTAGTGGCTAGAAACTGGAAATTGAATGGATGCCCATCAATTGGAAAATGGTTGAGTAAATTGTGGTATATGAATGTTATGGAATATTATTGTTCTGTAAGAAATGACCAGCAGGATGAATACAGAGAGACTTGGAGAGACTTACATGAACTGATGCTGAGTGAAATGAGCAGAACCAGGAGATCATTATATAGCTCAACAACAATACTGTATGAGGATGTATTCTGATGGAAGTGGATCTCTTCGATAAAGAGAGCTAATTCAGTTTCAGTTGATCAAGAATGGACAGAAGCAGCTACACCCAAAGAAAGAACACTGGGAAATGAATATAAACTGCTTGCATTTTTGTTTTTCTTCCCGAGTTATTTTTACCTTCTGAATCCAATTCTCCCTGTGCAACAAGAAAACTGTTCGGTTCTGCAAACAACTATTGTATCTAGGATATACTGTAACCTATTCAACATGTAAAGGAATGCTTGCCATCTGGGGGAGGGGGTGGAGGGAGGGAGGGGAAAAATCGGAACAGAAGTGAGTACAAGGGATAATGCTGTAAAAAATTACCCTGGCATGGGTTCTGTCAATATAAAGTCATTAAAATCTCAAAATAAATAAATAAATAAATGAAATTACTTTGAAATAAATAAATAAATGAATGAATAGGAAGGGCGGGGGGAGGGGGTAGAGACAGAGAGAAGCACATAGTAACGCTCTATTGACGCAGCTGTGAACTGATACAGAAATTCTGGAAAGTAATGTGGCACTATATCCCAAAAATCACTAAACTGTGCATGCCCTTTGACTTTGTGATAACATACTACTATTAGACCTATCCCTCAAAGAAAAAGGAAAAGAACTCAAATGCACAAAAATATTTATAGCATCAGTATCTCTTTTTAGAACTGAAAATAATTGGGAAATGGCTTAAGAAATACATGCATAAGATGGTATAATTTTATTGGTTATACAAATGATAAAAGGGTTTGTTTCAAACAAATCTGAGAAAACTTCTTCTAACATTTATTTGTACCAAACAGCATAGCACAGAAATTAAATGAATTTCCTTGTCCTTTATAGAGCCTTCAATCTAAGTTCTACTTCTGATAAATGTAAGCTAGCTGTGTCACCACTAAACTTTTAAATAAATGATTACTATGTGCCAGGCTCTGTGCTAAGCAGTGAGTATGCAAAGAAAGCCAAGGAACTCTCATCTTATTTGGTAAGATAGCATACAAAAAAATTGTAATATATAAGGTATATACATACAATATAAATAATCTTGGGGAAAGGCTAAAAATACTAAGTGTGCCTCAGTTCTCTAAGACTAAACTACAGATAAAAAAAGAAAGGTCCTACACTGATATAATCACAAGTGTGGGCATTGTGCTCCAGCACCTCCCCTACCACTACAAAAAAACAAAAACAAAAACACTCACTTAAAAAAAAAAAATCTATCCATTTCTTTATTTGGGTCCAATTTCTAATTCAGTATCACATTTTTTTAATATGCTTAAAATGCATTTTAAAATATATCAAGGCTTTAAAAATACATCTAACAGCAACCACTTTATAGGTTTTGAAACACTGAAAACAATTATAGAGTTTTGTCATGGTTATTCTTTTTTTTTAATGGCATATTATTGGCTAAATCTATGATTCACTGATGTTGAGACCTTAAAGAGAAAACCAATTAAAGAGTAGTTCCTGTAGGAAAATGAAATTTGCTTTACAATGATTTGGTTCTGTGAAAAGGCTAGGCTTGTTTAAAAGAAACATGGGTTTGAAGAGCCTGTACCTATCCTTATTAACAAGAGAGCCTCTCTAAGTTTTTTTTTTTTTTAAATAATATTTGCACTACCTATCTCATAAGGGTGTGAGAACTCAAAGTACTTAAATGAATTATTGTTAATAATGAAATATTACCGCTTCAGAATATATAACTGTAGGCAACTAACAAAATCTTAATGCCTTAGGCAAATATCTAAGATTGTAAATAATGATAGTTAACATCTTAAGTAGTACTTTACTATAAGTCAGGCACCATGCTAAGCACTTTACAATTATATCATTTGATCCCCACAATAACTCTGGGAAATAGGTGCTATTATCATTCCCATTTTAATGATGGGGAAACTGAGACAAACTTAGGTTATATGAATTGCCCAGGGTCACACAGCTAGAAATAAGTGTCAGAGGCTGGATTAGAACTGGCAATTTCCACACTGGAATCCAAATTATATCTCAAAATCATAGTGGGGGGGGGGGAGTGTTTTTAGTCAACACTGCTTCTGTTTTTCACTATCAAAACAAAAAATATGTGCAATAAGTGATTTCCTAAACAATTATATACCTGAATTCTTAGAAAACCAAGACAAAATAGATAATTCTGCTAAAAATCTAAATCTGCATTTTACAATGTTACTATTAACTTTAATTTCAGTTTTTTCAAAAATTGATACCCAAATTGAACAGCATACCAAAATATTCTACAAACCAACAAAAATGATGACTTATTTCCCCTTTCACTGCCCCCTCTACAACCAGTAAGTTAAAAATCAACTAGATTTATAACAGTTGTGCAATTTTATTGTAAACTTACTAAAGCTTAACAAGCAACTTACAATATTTCCAGGAACCACTGCCCAAGATCTATCAGTAAGTAGCAGAGAAGGCACTAGAATTCAGGCCACATTCCCTCTTCATTAATTCATCTTAGCCTCTAAACATTTCTTTCCATTAATCGACAAGAGCTTATTAAGAACATACCATGCCTAAACATTATAGATACAAACATTAAAAAGTTCCTTCTCTCATTCTAAATATATCTTAATGAGTCAGTGGTATCCAAAGGTATAACAAAGGCCTGATGTGAGTGTCCACAATCCATAGCTCAGCAGAAATGTCAGTATCAAAGAAATAGGCTAGGCTGCAGCATGTGATCAGACACCAGTCATTCGTCTTGGCAAGATGGAATCTTAACTAGAAAAGGTTCCACCTCTGCTGACTCCATCCCTTCCTACCAGCATGGCCACCAAACACACCTGCCATGTACAGTAGAACACTGCAAGCCTGGAGGGCATCTGGAGGTCACATAACCCAGTTCCTAGAACAGGAGCTGAGAGCTGTAGGAAGGGTAGAGCAGCACACTCAGAGAATGGATAAACTTCATCATCATTTCACATATACTGCAAGCCAAGGACACAGATCCAAGTGTAGAAACAAAGAATAAACATTATCCTAGTCTACCTCAAAGGAATGTAATCAGCTAAAATCACTTCACCTACACAGACTGACCTGATATCTAAAGTGCAATGGTTTAAATTCTTTCCCAGTATGATATAGGATCACCGATCTAGATCTGGAAGGATTCCTAAGAGTTCCCTAGTCCAATGCACTCATTTTACTATAAGGAAGCAAATGCCCCAGAGGGTTTCAATGACTTACCTTAGGTTATAAAGATAACAAATAGCATAGTTCAAATTTGAACTCAATTCTTCCAATTCCCAATATAGTACTCTTCCCTATTCTAGATACAAACACAATTCAAATGGAAGCAATTCCTTCCTGGCCTGGTACTGGTAGACAATCCAGGTTTCACAGGCATACAACAATGAGGTCAGCACAACAGCTCTGTAGCCTTTCAGTTTGGAAGTCAGACTAATAATATCTCTCCTTTCCCACACTTTTTTTCTGAGCCTCCAAACACTGAGCTAGCTCTGACAATGCATGTGTCAATTTTATTATCAATCTGGACATCTCTGGGTAATAGAATTTATCCACTTACCCATTTGAATTGTCTTAGGAAAATTCTGACAAAGACCCAGCAGGATAAAATATCAGATCCCAAGGTTCTTTTTTAAACTAAATTGCTAAGCCTTCCAACTCTTACTGCAGAGTGTGCAGCTCTGTTGGGCTGGTCAACAATTTTTCAAATGTCAAATATATGCTTGCTAAAACGATTATTTTAGGGAGAACTCACACTGGGCAAGCGCTCACAAGGTGGTCAAAAAAGTGATAGAAGGATACTCTTAAAGTCTCTCTTAAGAACTTTAGAATCGACTGTTTTACACGAAAAACTGGCACAGGATTGCCCTGCACAGTGTGCTCTCATCAGAGAAGGTGCTGTGCTCTATGAGCAAAGCAAAATTGAATTAGCTCAAAAGAAACATGAGATGCACAAAGTTAGAGAAGCTACTGCAAATGTTCATAGGGACTATTTGTATCTAGCTTATGGCAGCGCATTCCAAACTTGCATTGATCTGTTCAATGACAATCATATTCTAACATATTGTGATGTCATTCCAGAAGGAAAGACAACCAACAGATACTGGCCCTGAATCCAAAGACCTGTAGTCAAAAGCTGTCTCCAATGCCTACTAGCCAAATGACCACAGCCATTTCAAGAGATTCGAGATGCTCCTGTAAATAAACATGTAAATAATTACCTCTTCAGGTTGTGTCCAATTCAAAGTTAAGTACCTAATTTGTACACCATGCATCATCTCTATCCTCAAGGAGCTAGCATCCAGTAAAGTTTAGAGTTGGGTTTCCAATTACCAATATCCAAAGGAACTTTGGACAAGTTCCTTGATTTCTAAGGCCTCTTCTACTTCAATAATTCTAAGGTTGTCATGTTAGCAGCAAAAATGAACAAAAGGAGCAATCGGGAACAGGCAAGTAGTTCCTTCAAAATTGGGTCTCTACCAACTAAGGCTTCATTTAGAATCAGTGCATGCTAAAATGAAAATACAAAGATGCTAAATCATATTATGCAGTCACGAATAACAAAAAATTCACTGGTGATGTTCATTAAAACAAATTAACTATCCAAGTAAAATAGTGACGCCTCCAAGGTGACATTCCATATTCATTAGTTCCTTTTTTTCTCCTTCCTTCCAAGTTTCACTATTTCCCCAGAGTGACATTTATGGTGTGTCTCCGCAGTAACTCAATTATAGGTTTGGGGCAGTTGTGGGGAAACCTAGGAAGAGCATCAGGGGGATGAGCTTGGAAGATGTCCCCTAAGGTTCCTCCCAGCTCTAAAACTAAGATCCAGTTTGCATCAGTTTCCCTTCTGGAAAAGGAATTTTTAGCACTTCCTCCTCACCAAGGAAATACTTCCAGCATGAACTTCATTTTGCATGGGTTACAAATTTCAAAACAAAGTGATCAGGAAAAAAGTATCATGAATAATTGGAGAATCTAAACTGGAAGGCATTTTACCAGTTCTATAATCCACACTGAAAATTTGATTTTCCATAAATACAGATCTGACTAAGTCATTTCCCTAATTCAAAATGCCCAGTGGTTCTGTATGGTCACTAGTATGTCAAATACAACTTTTTTTTTTTTTTTTTAAGTTTTAGTTTGTTTAGTTTTTAAAGCCCTTCATGAAAACTTGGCCAGAACCTGATCATTCATCCTTATTAGAAGTTAACTCCTTTCCCTATTCTTCAAATTCAGCCAAACTAGGCTCCCTTTCTGATTCTCAACACCTCTGGGGTCTCACAACTACAAAGTAAGCTCCTTAGAAGAGGGATTGTTTCATTTACAGTATTTATAATACAATGTTTAGCACCTACCAATAAAAGTCTGTTGATAATTATCCTTTAAAAAGGAAATTTCCCTGAAACATCATTGATGAAAGGTCTAAACTTCCTTCAGAATTAACAAAAGGAATTCTAAAAGAAAGTAAGCTCTTACAATAAAAAAATGCTAATTAATTTCCTCTCACAGCAGGTACTACTAATTCAGGTTTAGAAGTCATAAAAAGGCTAATCATCTTCCACACAAAAGCCCTTCCAAAAGTTTAAAGTTAATAATCCATAGCCCATCAATCCCTCAAGTCTTCTCTAGTTCCTTATTGCTCATGGTATTAGATTCCATCCCTCTTACTGCCTCTCCTTCACATTTAACTGAGCCAAATCATGTTACATTAAAAAAATTTCAATTCAGAAATTTATTCTGGGGGTAGGGGGGAGGAAGAAGAAAAGGTTTCTTGCTTTTGAATCTTTTTTTTTTTAATGATATAATAAAATTCAGATAATTATAAAATTATTGCATCTAATGGTAGTCAAGTTGTTGAGGTCTAGCTTTGGGGTACCTAAATGAAATTAGGGTTAAGGTCTAGTGGCAGGTTTGGGGTACAGATTCGGCGCAAGGTGGTCTAGTAGCGGCGCGAGTTCCCAATAAAAGCATTTATTGGCCCAGAGAGCTAGATTGATAAAAGAGGTTTATTATTATATAAGCAAAGGTAAAGTATAGGCGAAGGTAGAGATAAGGAGGGCACTGGACAGAGGGTCCAGTGGACAGAGGGTCCTCACATGGTAGCCATGTTTGGAATCTCTGCAAAGAGGGGTTCCCAGTGTGGCCTTTTTATAATAGGAGACTTAGCTCGAGGGGCTTTCGGGTGTAGCCCCAAAGTTGGCTCATATCCGGGTGGGGCTGGGAACAGGCCAAATCTTCTATTGGAATTCAAAAGGACCAGGATGTGTGAGTTAAAGAGCAATTTACATTATTAACTAGGAGAGGGTGGGAATCTAGAAAGCAAGCTTTCCCGCATCAAAGTAATCATTCTATATCAAAAAGGATTCAATTAATCTTAAACTTAAGATTTGCTGAGCTGCTTTCCTTCTTGTTGCAAGCAATGGGTTTGTTTGTTTCTAGTTAAATAGCCAACTATGAAAAGAATTCTTGCATTTCACCCAAAAAACAATAGAGATGGTTTTGAAGTATTTTAGATCTAATCTTACAGTCGGATCTAAATGTTTTCCCCTTCATTTTCACCTTTAACCTCCATTTAATTTCATGTAGATCATCTGGCTCTGCATTAACAACCATCTTAAAATGAAAAAATGTTAGAAGTATTTTTTGTTACATAGAAAAACTGAACTTTTCTTGGCCAAATTATAGGTTAGACAAAAACAAACAAAAAACCCACTTCATTCATCATCACAAAATTAAAGTTTTTGCTTCTCCAAGTGTTCAACCTTTATAATTTAATCACTCAAACAAAATTTTTAAGTCCAAACGGAACTTGTGAGATGTATTCATCCCCATTATTTCAAATCTCTATTGTCCCATAGGAGTACATTACATTTAATTTTCTAGCCTATAATTAAAGTGAGAAAAACAAACATAAGATGAAATATTGCAACACACTTATCAATTTTTGAGAACTTGCTGCACAAGAAACTACTATTGCTAGTCCAGAGGTCTGACTTTGTTGGAAAAGGCTCTTCTTTGGCAGTATAGTCAAGTCCACTGATTCTTCGGTATCATGAGTAAAACGCATAAAATGAAATGGAGATGATTACAAAGGAAACTAATTACATTGAAAAACATTTAAATAAAAATCTGTTAAAAGTCAGATGCCAAGTTAAAATCCTCTGTGCTAGTAGTCTGACTTCTACATAAGTTTGTATTAGAAATTCGAGAAACTTAGGCAAAACAACAATGTCCTTTTAACATATCTTTGTCTATAGTTTCATAAGTAAACTGATCTTTTAAACTATAATTGATAAATCATTTAATATGTAATTTTTATAAAAGTAACTTGGATTGCCGCCAATCTATAAACTTTTTTTTTAAGGTAAAATAGAAAACCCAGAAATAATAATATACAAAGAGTGATGAGGTATGATGCAACAAGATAATTTGGAATCCAAGAGCAGGGATTTTTAAATCCCAACTTTGTTATTATCTGAAAGTGACCTTAGGGTTTGGTCATCTGGAAAGTGAAGAGGCTCAATACCATTTAACAAGCATCTACTTTTGTATGCACTGAATCTAACACAAAGTAGGTACTTAAATTCTTGACTGATTACAGCACTGAATATACAAAGAAAAACCAAAAGTCAACTCTTATCCTTAAAGAGTTATACTATGGTAAGAAACTAGAAATTTAGAAGGCAAAAATAAAGGAAAACATTCCAGGAAGGAAGGATTTGAGAGTGAGAGAGAGAGAGAGAGAGAGAGAGAGAGAGAGAGAGAGAGAATGAGAATATGAATGTCAAGAAGTCTAAAGATCAGAAAACAGATTAGTTTGGCTAGAATGAAACAATACTAGAAAAAAGCAGGCTGCAGCCAGACTGCAAAAGGCTTCAAATGGTACTCAGTTGAGGAATTTTCATTTTATCCCAAAGGCAATAAGGAATTGAAGGTTCTAGGGTAGGAAAGTGATATTCTCAGACTTATATCTTTGCTTTAGGAAAATGATTTTGGCAGTTGTGTGTATGACAGATTAGAAAGTGAAAGATGAAATCAGGGAAACTAACTAAAAACGAACTTCAATAGTTCAAGTGAGGGGCAGCTAGGTGGTGCAGTGGATAGAGCACCAGCCCTATAGTCAGCCCTATATAGACCTGAGTTCAAATCTGGCCTCAGACACTTAACATTTCCTAACTGTGTGAACCTGGGCAAGTCCCTTAACCCCAATTGCCTCAGGGGAAAAAAAAAAAAAAAAAAAAAGAATAGTTCAAGTGAGAAGTTGCATTAGAGCAGTAGTGTCAAACCAATTTGGTCATGAACACAGGGTTTAAAATATATGGTACAACACATAAATGCTGATCTGGGGAAGAAGGAATTGAAGATATGGAATAACAAAGATATTGGGTATAACACAGAAAACGGGAAAATGCTCTATTTTTAGTAAGAAGAAAATTGCTTACCAGAATCCTCATGGAACCTTTGTTCAAACAGAAGAAATGCAATTGAGGAAAATATATAAAGGAACATTAATAGCATCTAGATCATATGATCATTAACCTAATGAATCTTTAAGTTCAAAGGAATCAGGTCAACAAAATGTCCAAGATTTTAACTAACTGCCTACATCTGAAAATCATTTGGTTAAAAAACTGTGAAATCAGATACACGTTTAAGTATTCACCAGCTGAATTAAGATATTGATTGGGTATTAAAGGCCTAGGTTTTCCCATCAAATATTCCAATCTGAGAGGTGCTAGTTGATCTGCTAAGGTTGTTTTGGGAGAATAATGGAGTAAAAGGATTAAGTATTGAAACTATGTCATGGCTAGGCTCCATCTCAATTTGTTCTGATTCTTTCCCTCCTAACCCTATGTATCCTTAAAAATAGCAGTTTTCCCATTCATTCTAAATAATATGCATCTTCTAAATTATTTAAATATATGCTGGAATCCATAAACACTAGGGTTTAGGAATATATATCAGGAATAAAATACCATGAATATAAAGAAAAGATCAAAGAAATTTGCAAGCAAAATAAAAGTGAAAAAATGCTGCATATAATGTTTTTAGAGGAAAAAATTGTTCTCATCCATTCAGTATCATTTTTATTCTTCTCTACAACACTAGCTGTTCAGAAAAAGTTAACATTTATCCCAGAGCCCTCCTAAGAAATCTCTCTTGGGAGGGGGGGGGGGGGGAGAGAAAGTCTTTTATTAGGTTAGATTTTGAATTTTGTTCCAATGTGGCTCTGAAGACTCTTTTTCTTCTTCTTACACGTTTCCTTTCATAGTTTGTTTGACTTTTCTTCTACAGGGAGAAGAGAGGTGGAAAGTGGGGAAAAAAGATTAACAGGACAAAATCAAAGCACATTTGACCATTTGCCATTAAAGAGCTACAAAGGTGATCCCGATAGCCTAAGGAATCCCTCAAAACAGAATCCAGAAGAGACAGTCTGACAATATAGAAGAACCTGCTCCAGACTACTTCAAATTCCTTGTTTCCTGAAAAAAGATATGTAAATGGTTAATAAGCAAAACCTAAGAGAACTAGGGGGAGCAACAAAGAGTAACCAATTAAATGTAATAAACAAGCTTATGATTCCAGCAGCACATATTAGTTTTCAGTGAGGTAATTTTGTCTATAAGATATTTTTGTGGGACTATCAGTCATTTTATTTTCTTGAAATATTGGCAAAAAATTTTAAGACTAAATATAAATTAATGTGTTTTCCTATTATGGGTATAACTAAGTATAAGGCTCAAATTTTAGTTTTAAATGTGCAGTCTTACGGGAACATAATCCCTTTATAACTATATACTTATATGTATATAAATATTAAAATTATTAATAGCTGATATCTAAATTAATAAAGTTTCCCAAAAAACTATACATATTATCTCATTTCACTTTCACAACTTTATAAGTAATAATTTAATATGAATCTGAGCTTAATCTCATATTTAATTCAAAAGAAAACTGAGGCTAAGGTTAAATGACTTGCTCATGTAACACAACTAGTAAGTATCAAAAGTAGGTTTCTGATTATGGCAAATCCAGCACTTTAACTTTTTTGCTGGGGAAAAATTAAAACAGCACTTAGTCCTTCTATCAGCCGTGGAGATCACTTTTTAAGGAAGAGGCAAATGTCTATCATGGGAACGTTTATCCATCTCACTGAAAAAACAACCTGCAGGGCACATCCAATGATCAAAATAGATTTGGTCCAATCTCATACAACAAATTATTGATGTAAGATTGAAGAGGGGACCCCTGAACTTGGAAAATCCTGGAAGGAGAAAATCTTCCATTCTCTGTCTCAATAAGAGACTTTGCCCCATGTCTTTTTCCTTAAATGAATTTAAGTTCCAACTGCTTGAGGGGGGAATGATGCGGGAAAGCTTCCTTTCTAGATTCCCACCCTCTCCTAGTTAATTATGTAAATTGCCCTTTAACTCACAAATCCTAGTCCCTTTGAATTCCAATAGAAGATCTGATCTGTTCCCAGCCCCACCCGGATATGAGCCAACTTTGGGGCTACACCCGAAAGCCCCTCGAGCTAAGTCTCCTATTATAAAAAGGCCACGCTGGGAACCCCTCTTTGCAGAGATTCCAAACATGGCTACCATGTGAGGACCCTCTGTCCACTGGACCCTCTGTCCAGTGCCCTCCTTATCTCTACCTTTGCCTATACTTTAACTTTGCTTATCTAATAATAAACCTCTTTTATCAATCTAGCTCTCTGGGCCAATAAATGCTTTTATTGGGAACTCGCGCCGCTACTAGACCACCTTGCGCCGAATCTGTACCCCAAACCTGCCACTAGACCTTAACCCTAATTTCATTTAGGTACCCCAAAGCTAGACCTCAAAGGAAAAGGCAACTTTCTTATTCTTTGCTATAACTAGCATATTGTCTCCTTAATGAAGTTTCTAATAATGGTTGTGGCAAATATAACAGGAAAGGAAAAAATTAAAATGTTAAGTTTTAAAAGATTCAAATAGAAAGCCCAATGTTCCCTAAGCAATCCAATTGTTAACAATTATATAGTAAACACAAAGGGCAACCAAAGTTGCTACAATTATCTTTTCATCCAAACTCTAGGACTATTTGCAAGGCAAAAACAGTGTTTCACTTCCTAAAGGCCAGTTATGTCCCTACAAAGTTGGTCAGGAGGATCAGAGAAATTGGGAGAACTCTTTCAACACTTGGGGGAAGGAAGAGGGAAGGAGGAATAAGATAAACAGGAAATAGAAAACCAAGGAATGTAGCAATGTCAGCTGAACTCTCCCCTCCCACTCCTATGCAAAAAACAAGACAAAGTTGAAAAGTTGGCTTTCTTAAAATATTTGTGATCTTAAGGAGATGTTTAGAATTAAGATTTCCAGATGCTAATCTCAAGAGAATAGTAATTAAAATAAACTGAAAAGGGGAAAAGGAAAATTACAGAAAAACAAGTTGATGACAAAATATCCATCCTTAAATATTTATATGGCTAGTTTTCATAACAATATCAAAATCACGAAAGAGTACACTTACTAATCATGACTCTCACATGCCCACAAAAAATACCAGCTTATTACACTTATTGTCATAAACCAGAGAAACTGAGGCAAGACAGAGATTGGTTTTTAATTTTTTAATGGGAGAGTTTAGGCTAGACAACCAGATGGGACTCATATCCAAATCACTCCAGCCACGAGGAACTAAGGCAGGGAATGTACATAGGGTTTTTGCTAACTAGGGTTTGCAAACAGAATATATATAATACATATAAGAATATACAATCTTATAGAGGAAAAAAAAAGGCAGATAAGGGGAGCAGGGACACTGGGTGGACAGACAAGCCATAATTCCAGGAAAGGATCAATCATAACTTAATCCTGACAGGATAGGAGTTAAGACAAGAAGGTAAAGAGCAGGAGACAGTGAGGCAAGGGCCAATACTCAAATAGAAGGGGATAATGCACCAGGAGTTTATGACACAATGTTAGGTAAAGTGGTCAGAGGGTCAAGGTTTTTTCTGACTCAATCCTAACTGCAAGGAAGGCCATAATAATTTTATTCAGGGCATAACATACACGCACACACAAAATGTACACCAAACTAAAATCTCTGCCACACAAAGTAGCATTTCAATAACTCATACAGGAAACAATGACCCTCTTGTTGAAATAATCAAGCTCTGTTTCATTTGAGCCAAAAAGTCATGTTAAAAATGCAGGAACCTGACCAATAAGATCAAATTTGCTTAATAATCCATAGAATAAAAGCTTACTATTAATGGGAAAGTCACTTTTTTTTTTAAAGAAAATTTCTATATAATGGAACTTAATTCCAATTCGCTTCCAAATACTTGCCAAAGTTTTTGTTGTTTTTTTTTTTTTTTTTTGCATACAGAACTTATGTCAGATTACAACCAAATATTTATTCTTAAAATTCTATGAATCAAAATTGCAGTTATGGAAGACTAATGAATGGAATAGATTTAAGATTTCAGTAAACAGTAACATGAAGTCATTATAAAGGGCACATGACTGGAAGAAGTGAACATTAAGGTGATCATTAGGGAATGATGATAGACATCCAACTCAAGTCCCACATTAATATTTTGGATGAATAATCTCCAGTGCATGGCACTGATATTTCATGTCAATTTAAGGAAAGACATAGTAAAAAAAAAATCATAAACTAGTTCAAGGGAGGGTTTCAATTCAAAAGCTAAATTATAGCTTTACAAGCTAGCGGATTTCATATATATAATTTTTTTTTTTTTTACCTTCTCCATGGTTGTGGGAAATGAAGGGAGAGGGAAAAATTGGAACTGAAAATAAAAATTAAAAATAAAATATTAAAAATTGTAAACTAAAATGCTTGTGCTATGGAATGATTACACAAGTTCAGTTTAAAAAAAAATCTTTGCGGGCAGCTAGAGGGCACAGTGAATAGAACACTAGCCCTGAAATCAAAAGGACCCGAGTTCAAATTCGGCCTCAGATATTACTTCCTAGCTGTGTGACCCTAGGCAAGTCACTTTAATCTCAATTGCTTCAGGAAAAAAAAAAAAAAACCTTTGCTCCAAAATATCAAAGATTTTGCATATTACAATCCACATATAAACTGTCATGTTTTTGCCTGTTCTAGGAATCAGAAATACGGGATAACTCAGTTATGGTTTGCTTGAATTTTTGTTTTCCTTCTCGGGTTTTTTTCTTTCTTTCTAGATCCAATTTAAGATAATTGTATAAATACGTATACATATATTGGATTTAACATGTATTGAACTACCTGCCATCTAAGGGAGGGGGTGGGGAGGAAGGGAAAAGTTAGAACAGAAGGTTTTGCAAGGGTCAATGTTGAAAAATTACCCATAATAAAACTATAATTAAAAAAAAAAAATCCCTGTAGAGACCTAAATCATGAACAAAATCATCCCATAGACTTTCTACTGTGGGAAATCTGTGCGGTTTGCCTTGACTGGTGTCCTAGTTGTTATTGTTTTTAAATAAATCAAATGAAACAAACAAAAAAAAAAAAAAAGAAAATAAGAAAGAGGGGATAGTTCATATTCCAAGTCTTTGAGTTAGTTTAAAAACTGGCCAGTTTTATCTAGATTAAATTCTTTCATCACTTTCAACATTTGAACAGAAAAGGGGAATTAATTTATATAATCCTTGACAATGGAAGATGTAAATTCAACTCAACAAGTACCAGCCACGTGCAAAGAAAAAAAAAAAACTACAATGTATGAAGTATGTAATTTTTCTTAAATTTATTGGAATCCTCTCAATATGAAGGCCAAAGTTCTTCTTGAGAGGAATTAAACTCGAGGACAAACCAAAGTGAACGATGCCAAGTTCAATTCTTGTTTCTAAAAAATTGACAAACTCTCAACATTTATTCCATAGCCAAAAAAAAAGAGAAAAAAGCTAGTGTTTCATTAACCCAAAAAACCGCCAAAGGCAAAAATTTCAAGAGACAATAAGGAATATCTTTCAGACTTTTTATTATATTTACAATCAAACTCATAGCATTTCATCTTTCCCATCCTCTCTGAAACGATTAACTATACCTCAGGGAAACCATCACAGGAATGTTCAGAATAACATGTATATATATCACAATACTTAATTCAAAATAAAGTCACTAAGAATATAGTTCACCCTGTGATTCTGTTCAGCAAACATTTATTTTGCACTTAAAAGGTGCAAAGTACTTCCTTCATTAGAGCTTTTTGTTCTTTTTTGTGCTTTTTTAGGCTCTAATGTAGTTTACAATCAACTGGGAAAATACAGCAGACTTACACAGTGAAGAGAGTGCTAGACCCGAGTTCAAATTTTACCTAAAAAAAAAATACTATCACGAAGCCTAGAAAATCACTTAGCCTTTTGCGGTATATTTCTTCACCTGTAAAATGAAAATCGCCTACCTCACAGGTGTTACCAGAAAACATGAGTTGATATAAACGTATTGCTAAATCATTATTATTCTTCCATCGAGAACAGACACAACCTTAAAGCGCTCAAATGTTTTTAATTATTAATTATGCTTTTCAGAGCTTATCGGATAATTTTTTGAGGGGTAAGAGGGATAGTGTGTTTATGTATTCCCAGTAGAATTGACAATAACATACATATAGTGTGTGTGTATATTAGCTTTCAAGAGGAATACAGTAGACTGGGACTCGGGGGAGTGCAGGGGGAGAAAGGTACACAGTGTGTTCAGTTCAATCGGCCCGCCCGCCTGTCAATTACCAGGTGAGTGTCTGGAGGAAGGTGTATAAAAGATAGCATGTCAATTTCGGGAAGCACAAATTTGGCGTGTCAATTTCAAAGGATAAACAATGGAAGAGAAGGGGATGTGATGAAGACCAAGTGGAAGAAAAGAACGCGTAGAGCCCGCAGGGACGGGCCAGAGAGAATGGGGAAGTCTGAGCTATTAGAAACGTGGCGGCAGAGAGCAAGAGACAAAAGAAATAAAGGGACTTCTAGGGGGCTGCTAGCTAGCGACCCAGAAAGATAGGGCGGGTGAAGAAAGTTGGCAATCTGCGGAAGAGACGGCTACGCCCCACCTATGCTCACCTTGCTGCGGTCGTCCTCCTGCTTCAGCAGCTCGGGAACGGAGGCCATAGCGAATAAAGTAGCGAGAGGAAGAGAAGCTGCGACTGCGGCTCCTCTAGCTCCCGCCTCCGCTAAAGTACCTAGTCTCCCGTCGGTCCGTGGCTCCGCCCCTGTCTCTCCACGCCGCTGGACTCCTCCACCATCCCAGCAACGCCCTAGCGAACCGCACGTGGCAGTTTACAAGGCCAGGCCTGACTCCGGGCCCGCCGCCTGCCCACCATTTTGGAGCCGGGCAGAGGAACGCGTTCTATATCTAATCCCTTTCTCACATACCCTGTCTGTCCTGGTCGCTAATCTCAAGTTTAGAGAGGAAAGGAAGAAGAAAAGAGAGGATGCTATCAGTCCCACCACTGAGAGAAGCCGACTCTTCCTGCAGGACGACTCGCCTCGCCTCGCAGAACTCACTGCTCCTGCCGGAGCCCTAACTCAAGATGGCGGTCTGAAAGCTAAAAGAAAGAGAATCGAGAGCAGAGACTGATCACGGGACCATCACCCCACCCCACTCCCGAGCCTCAGCGCCTCGTAGTCTGTTTTAAGGGGCAGCTGTCCATAGGGACGAAAGTGGGTGAGGGGCGGAGCGGGGAATAGCAGTCGCAGTGCATGATGGTTGCGGCTCTCCCTCCCGCCAACCTACATCTAGGTCTGGTTTGCGGGACCTATAAAACCAGGGACCGTGAGTTTTGCGGGAGCTGCCGCCCGCCACATCATGGCGCTGTAAGGAGCTGTCAAGAGTCTGCGGCGCACGAAAGGTACAAATAGGGTCCTGCCTCCCATCCAACCTCACGTCAGCCAGCCCTCCGCTGCTGCTAGAGCTTTAAATTGACTACACTCTTAGGTTGCATGCCGTAACCCCATTTCCTCCCAATCAGCTTCAGCCGGTTTCCTTTCCCGGCCTTACGCTTTTACGTCCCGCGCACGCGCTCAAGTATGTGCACGTTCTTCACGCTCTTCTGAGAATGCACGCTCGTCCAATGAGCGCCAAATTCTTTTTCCCGCCACCTCGTAATCTGGGATTCTATAATTATTACCTGTTATTATTTTATATAATCAACATTCTCATAGGAAAGTCACTTGAATGCTGTCAGCGGTCTCTTTGTCTTCTCCCGGGATTGGGGCCCACATTTGTAGCTGCCGGCATAACGGTGAGGGGACGATTAACCCCCTACCAGGTGTGTTTAGTAATAATAGCGACATCCCATTTCCTGCTTTCGTTGCCTTTGCCCAGCGCTTTCCCAGGGTCTATAAATGTCCTCCTTTCCATCTCTCTGGGAAAAAACAACTCGGGTGCCATCTCCCTCAAGAGATCTTTTCTGACTCTCATCCCACCCGAGCTCTAACTTTGTATGCTCTCCTTGAAATTACTTTGTAGAAACTTTCCATTTAATTGTGTTCATGTTATGTTCTCTGAATAGAATTTAAAATTCCTTTGAGAAAAACTTTTCTTATTGTCTCTAAGTGCTTTCCACAGTTCTTTGCCTATTAATAATTGCTTTTTATAATAATAAATACCTTTTACATGACACTTTTAAGGTTTACAAAACGCATTACAAATATTTTATATCCTCACAATATCCTTGGGAGTAGGTGCTGTTATCTTCCCAAAACTGAGGCTGAGATTGAAATTACCCGAACAGGGTAGGCTGGATTTTAATTAATTTGAATTTAGATACTTTTGATTCTCAAGTCTGGATGGCTAGTCCATCTAAGTGCCTTCTATCTTATGTGTAACTAACAAAATGCTTTATGGAGTACACTTACATTACTTGAGGCTCACTGACAATATCTTGAGTTAGATATTAAAGAGCTTCTCATCTTCATTTTATAAACAAATTGAGACTCTGACAGATGGTCATAGTGCTAGTGTCAGAAGTAGAATTTAAAAACTAGATTCCATAGAATTATTCTATAAGAAATGATGAACAAGCAAATTTCAGAAAAACCTGGAAGGACTTAAATGAACTTATGCAGTTCATTTAAATGAGCAGATTCAGGAAAACATTTAACGCAGCAATATTGTGCTGATGATCAACTATGATAGATTTTGCTCTTCTCAGTAATACAGTGATCTAAGACAATAACAAAATACTCTTAATGGAAAATGCTATCCATATCCAAAGAAAGAACTATAGACTCTGAATGCAAATTGAGGCATGCAATATTCACTTTTTTGTTGTTGATTTTTCTTTCTCATAATTTTTCCTTTTTGTTATGATTTTTCTTTCATGACATGACTAATGTGGAAATCTGTAAGTGAATGTTGAAAACTATCTTTACCTTTAATTGGAAAAAAATATTTATAAGTGAGGAAAAAAATCAATTACAAGGCCAGTATGCTTTGATAAACACTGTGCAATTGTTAGTTTTTATCATTATTATTATTCCAAACTGGCTTTCTGGTATTGCATCTTGCTGGTTTTCACAGTTTATTGCCACCCAAATCAACAAAATGTCAAGTACTTGCTATGTACCAACTGGGTTTCTTTCTATTCCTCATAAATGACACTCCCATCTCCCTCCTCCATATCTTTGCACTGGCTCTTTCCCCGGCCTGGAATGCATTCTTTCCTCACCTATGCCCCTCATTTTCACTAGAACTCAGCTCAATCACCACTTATGCATGCAATTTTTCCTTATTCCCCCAGCTCCTCATGCTCTCCCTCCACTAATTAATTAATTAGTTTATCTTCTATTAATTTTAAAATATGCTTAACATGACTCTACCATTAAATTTAAGTTCTTTAAAAATGATAGAAACTGGAGGGATTTTTGTTTTGTTTTGTTTTAGGAGAGAAGAAGAGAGGTCTGTACAGTGTCTCAATTTAGTTGGCACTTTATAAATGTTTATTGACTGACTGATAGATATCTCTTCTATAGAGCACCTGATGAAAGGATTAGAATTGGGATACAGTTTAGAGCTCATCTAAACCAGCTTCCTCATTTTACATTTAGTGCCACTTTGTTTTAAGTTCTATTGATATGTTTTTGTTTGTTTACTTATAAAGAAGATAGATTGTATAATCTATAATCCAGCTTTTTCAGCTTTGAAATGATTCTGTGAGTATTGAGAAATTCATATTGTGTACCCTAAGAACCAAGCAACAGCTGTCTACTAATTCTGAAACTTGCACACACCAGGTGTCCATCTTTTTGCATGATTTGCAGAGAGAAATCAACCAAATGAATGCTCAACATAAATGGCTCAGTACCCTGAAAAGTCAAGTACAAGTTTTGCTAAGTAGGGATGCTATCATGGAAAATTAGAAAATGTTAAATTGTTGTTAAATTACTTTCTTTGACTTATTTTTATTAGTCAAAATACTGATTGCTAACATTAATTACTTTTCTCTTTTAGGACACTCCCAAAATACCCATTGAAATTTGAAGTAAAAGAGGGAGAACTTTGGACCAAATTATATTCCATATAAATCTAGAACCCAAAAAATGCAGTCACTATCAGGCATATGTAAGAAACTTGGAAGATCAAGTAGGTTTTTCCTACAACTAACTCCTTCTGTAGGTTTCTCTACTTCATGTTACTTTTGTAGCCAGAAAAAGAAAAAAAACCCTTATCAAGAAGTTGACCAAGACAAATACTCTAATTTAATACGTTCTATTGTGTCAACTAGAATTAGTTCTCAAACACCAGAATCATTGTTTCAAGAAGATGATTTATTATATGGACCTGTGAGTAAATGTAAGGCCCAAGAGCAAGAATCAAGACCAAAAGTTACACAAAATACAGTTCTTCTCCTCAATCCAGAAAAAAGAAATGGATCAAATACTTTACCTGAGTCCTCAATTCCTTTGAAAATACCTTTGCAGAAGAATAAAATGCCTAGTGTTACTCGAATCCTTCAGCAAACCATGACAGCAAAACAAATCTTAATCCTAGAGAGGTGGAAACAACGAATGATTCTGAAACTGGGAGAGGATGGCTTTGCAAAATATACTTCAGGTAATTCTATTCTGTTTATTTCAAAAAAAAAAGTTATGCTGCAATAAGGGAGCCATCTTTTAAATGTTGCTTAAAATCCACTATAAATTTCCATAATAGAATTACTTGTTTTCCATTATTTAGGGATAGAAACTGGACACATAATTTCATTTTTACATGAAATTGCTGGATAAAGAAATTTCTGTTAATACAGTTTGACACCTTTTCCACGTGTAATCTTAGAACACCTTGCCAACAACACTCCCAAATAGGATAAAATGTAGTTCCTATCTGGTTTTAATAAAAAATAAGTACGTGAACATAGTTGGTTTTATATGTCAGTATGTAACCTGTAAGGTTCCTCATGTGGCCCCAGTACTATTTGACACCACTGTTTTAGAGTTACTTCTTGAGGTTAATTGATATCCTCAACATCTGCCATTATTGAAGGCAGAATCCTGTGAGGCCAGCTTTCTGTCCACTATGCCCTGAGAAGTACATCATCATAGGTGTCAATCTTGTAGAACTATATTAAGTAGTAAGTACATATAAATAGAGAATCCTTATCTTAATTCCACTGAGTTAACACTTTGTTGTAAGAGTAAATCAAACATACTGAACTAGAGAACCATTCATCACCTTGCTAAACTAGATAACCATTGTCTTATCAATTTCACTGAGTTAACACTTTTAAGTGTACTTCTCCAGAGTTCTGCCCTTTACAATTCCTTCCTATGATTAAAATTTTTTCACCTGTTCATATTGCATAGTATTCAAGCTAGTAGGAAATAAACCCTTTTAATTCAAATTAAGTTGACTGTAATATCATTGAAAACACTGTCAATAAACTATTACAAATGATCTGAATTCAGATCTTGGCAAACTTTGCTAACATCTGATTGAAAATTGAAAATAGGTAAACTAACTTACAAGAACACTCTTGGCTCTTAAGGCACACTTTGAATGCTAAGTATCAGACTTAGCATTTTGAAAACAAAAGTATCTCTCATCAATAGAAATTCTGTTTGGATAAGTAGAGACCCCCAGAAATTAATAACAAAAGAAGCAAAAAGAAAACTATCAAACCACTAAGGAGGCAGATGTATAAGGAATCTAGAATCATTGAAATCACAGATTTAGAATCAGAGAGAGCCTCAGAAAGTCACATATCCAACTCATTAACAAATGAGGAAAAGAAGCTGAGAACTTAAGTATCTTGCCTGAGGTCACTTGAGTATTTATTTCATAGAAGAGGCAGAAATTGCATACAGGTCCTCTGACTCTAAATCCAATGATCTTTATACTCCATCTCTAAAGTATTCTTCATCCTCCATCTAACTCCTTAGGACTTTCTCTACCCCCTATTACTTCTTCATCCTAAAAGTTTACTCCACCTCTTTGCCCCTAAGGCCTCACCTTCTGATTGGCTTGTTCCTACTCAGAGGCTCAGGCCTCCTTAAAATGATCCCTTAACAAGATTTCAACTAAGACAAGTACTCTAAATGAATTTGCTCATTCTATTATGGCAATCAGCATTAGTTCTTAGACACCAGAATCATTGTTGTAAGAAGATGGCTTATTTTATGAACCTGTTGAGTAAATGTAAGGTCCAAGAGTAAGAATCAGGACCCAAAGTTGCACAAAAATACTTTTCTCAAACCAGAAAAAAGAAATAGATCAGATACTCTACTTGGTTCCTCAGTTCCTTTGAAAATACCTTTGCAAAGTTCCATGCCTAGTGTCACTCCAGTCCTGTGGGATCATGACAGCAAAACATTATTTTCATCCTTCTCCAAGCCACACCATGCCTGGAATGTAATATGTGGTCAATAAATAATTGTGACTGTCTTCTGGTTGGAGATCTCCATTAATGTAGAGCTTATTTCCTCCTGAGGCATCCTGTTCCACTTTTGGACCGTTTTGACTATTAAGGATTACAACCAGTAGAAATCTTTCTACCTCCATGATTTTGACCTTTCTCTCAGAATAAGCACAACCTATCTAATCCCACTTCCATATTATTCTGTAAAGAGAAGAAAATTGTAGTGCTTCCTACTTCAAATTCATTTTAGTTTTGCTGACATTTGTTACTTTGTGCTAGGCACTGGAAAAACAAAGGCAAAAATGTCACTGCAATAAGTTTATGTTCTTTCAAGGAAAATACAATATGAACACAAGTCAATGAAAGCCATTTTGAGCATGAATTAAATACCAGAAAATGTGGGAATCAGCAAAGACTTTCAGGAGGTCACATCTAAGATAAGCCTTGAACAAGATGTTTAGTCAATTAAGGGTATTTGTTAAGTGCCCATTTTATGCCTGGCACTGTACTAAACTCTGGGAACACAAAGTAAAGCGGACAACTATACCTGCCCTTACTGGAGCTCACAGTCTAATGGATTTAGAAAAGTGAAGTGATTTCCTCTGCCTTCTCTTCTTCTCCCAATCCCTTCCATGAAATTACTGAGATAGCCTGAGGTGAAGAATGAAGCGGTATATTCAGGGAAGACTAATAGACTAATTTAACTGAATGTAAAGTCATCAAGTAAAATCCCTTCATACATAAAAAACTAGCACAGAAAGGCTCGGATACACAAGTTCATAAAGCTTGCAAGAGACTAGGCTGGTATGTGAACATAGGTTATCTGACTACAAATTCTAGTCTCTTGCTGCTGTACCATTCTGGGGAAGAACAAGAAATTAAGCTCTGCCCTGGAATCTTTTCTCTATGTACACCTCATTATCATATCTGCCGTTATAAATCCAGTTTTCTCTATGCAGTTTGACAACTAAATCTATATGACTAGTACTGTTCTCTCTCACAAACTCCAGTAATTCATAACCGACTCCTCATTGGACATTCCATATATAAATTCCATAAGCATTTATCACATGGCCAAAATGGAATTTCCTAAAATGTTCTTTTCCTACATTTCTCCGTTTCTACCCCTGAGTGCTATATTCTTTTTTGTCATGCAGGGTTCCAACCTTAAAGTTACTCTTGAATGATTCTCTCTCTCACTCCTCATGTGCAAACAATTCCTAAGTTCTTTAGTTCTAGCTTCACATTTCTCACATTCATCCCTTCTCCCTCTAGTCATGGGACAGCAGCCTTATTATCCCCCATCTCCAGATATTTGCATAATTAGTGTCCCTGCCTTGAAACTGTCCCCTCTTCAATTTGTCTTTCACAGAATTGTCCAATGAATGAATAGTCCTAAAAATCTGACCTAACCATATCACTCCTCTACTCAAAAATCTTAAGTGATTCCCTAAGGTAAATATATGCAAAATTTCAACCTGCCATTTAAAACTTCACAGAGTAGGTTCTGCCTCCCTCTCCAGTCCAGTGTTATTTTATATTAACTTCACTTTACAAAATCTGTTCCAGGCAAACTGACCCAACTTACCCATGTACAATACTGTATTTCCCTTGCATGTGTAGTTGGTCACATGACTGAAATGCATTCTCTCCTCAACTCCACCTTTTATAATTCATAGCATTCTTCATATATCATTTGGCAGTAATAAGAGCACCTGTCGCACAAGGTGGTGAGGATTAAATGAAATATTGTATATATATATTGACTAGTTAACTTGAAGCACTTTTCTTTGAACTTCTTTTAGAACTACTAAAACAGTTCAATAAATGTAAAGAGCAACAAATGTAGATAAACAGGTTAAAGGAAACTTTTCTTACACCTTGTTCACAAGTTCATGCTTTCTTTTGTGCCTTTCACACAAAAACCTGGTTGGGTAGAATCAGTATGCAGATGATTAAACAGTCTTAATAATAAAAATAAATGTTAGCTATTAAGAAAACAAACCAATCTAGTATTGTCAGTAAAATACAGGCTGGGTGGTTTATTAGATAGAATGCTGGGCCTGAAGTTAGGAAGACTTACCTTTCTAAGTTCAAATCTAGCCTCAAATACTTAATAACTAGGTGACCCTGGGCAAGTCACTTAAAACTGTTTGCCTCAATTCCTCATCTGTAAAATGAACTGAAGAAGGAAATAGAAAACCACTCCACTGTCTTTCCAAGAAAACTCCAAATAAATTCACGAAGAATTGGATGTGACTGAAACAATAGTTTCAATGATATTTATGTTAATAGTAAGAAAAAGTTCATAATGTACTTCAAATAATTGTATACATTATTATAACTTTGCTTATGAGGAAATTCTATTTTTAAAAAATCCTAATGCAAATCTTTTTACTCCATCACTTCTTTAAAGTAAGATATGAAAGAGGCATAATGGATAAAGAGGACTTTGATCCAGAAGATCTGAGTTCAACTTCCACCTTTGATATATAGTGGCAGTCTGATCCTAAGCAAGTCCTTTATTTAATCAATGTTCTAGGCTAGTTGCAAAAAAAAGTACCAATCTTAATTAAGAAAGTTTCCTCCCCTAAGTAATTCCCTATTCAAGGTAATTAACAAGTCTGATTCCTATTCTTTAACCATGGCAAGCAACATATTTGAATTTTCTATTATATATTTCACGTAAGGGAACCAGTCTTTGTAATCTTACTTGCTAACAGCTCATGGAAAAGGTTGACTAGTACTGAAGATGGGCATTTGTCTAAAGTTCAGAAGCCTAAAATTAATCACATTTATAAATGTCATTGTAGAAACAAAAATTCACATTTTTATATTTATAGGTTCAGTATTTGAAAATACAGTATGATGATTGTGATATTCATTATAAAGAAATTATCTTCTTACTATGTTTCCCTATATCCATCTATGTATAAATGTTTGGGTATTTCTTTGTGTCTCTTTTTCTTTCTCTTTGGTTCCATCTTAGTGTATATAACTTTGTGCTTCTCCAGGTCGTCTTCATCTGTATTTGTGTCTTTTTTTCTTTTCTCTTCTTATTCCTGTCTTAATCAAAATATTTTTTAAATTTGTTGTTTTTATTCATACTTTTATGTTTCCTGTTTTTAATGTTAAAAGTAGATGAGTGAGATGATTTATATTCCCTCCCAAAATATTAAAATAGGTTACTTTTAAATTGTGGGGATTTTTATTTATAACTATCATCCCATGGATGATATTGATAGAAAAAAAGGGTTGCTATCCCCTTAAGCTTATACAAACAATTATCCTTTAATTGAAATGCAAACAGAGCCATAATTCATTGGTTTTTCCCATTTTCCTTCCTATTTTAGCAGCCCTTATTTTATTTTTCCTTTGTATATGTAAATTCATATTATTATAAAGTATAAGTGTGACTGTGTGGCTTCATCTCTTTCAAAAGATGTTTGCCACTTATCAGAGGCCTAGTTAGTTTTCATTAGTGTATCCTCCTGGAATACTTATTTAAATTATTTTCATTACCTTAAAACAATTCAGATTATTACAGTTTTGAAAATATTTTTAATCTCTGTTCAGAAATTTTTTTTTAAAGAAAGCATTTCTGGATTGGGGCTACAAGTGTCACTCCTGTGGACACTTGGCCAAACATATCAAGTTTGTGAGAGATGATCTGGGAAGGGTGTGGCTTTGATCTTTGTGAGAGGGTTAAGTTCATCAAAAAGGGGTGGGAAGTCGCATCAGGGCCGAGAGGAAGGAGAGCTCAGCATGTCCCACTGCCATAAGGAAGGCTGCTGCCAACAAGGACTAAACTAGACCTCGCCTAGCTTTGTCCCCTCACCAAATAAAGAAGGATTTAACAACAAAAAAAAATTGTTTCTGTAATATGGTTTTTAAATTATTTTAATAAAATGTACTTGTTTAGTGCCACTCTAAGTTTTCCTGCTTTTTTTTTTTCTTCTTCTCTTAGATATCTTTTTGCAAGGGAAACACTTCCATGAAGCCTTAGAAGCCATACTTTCATCCCACGATCAGTTAAAGGAATTAGATGAAAAAACTATTAGCTCTGGCTATGTAGCAAGTGTCCAGCATGTCCTAAAAGACATAAGTGGAGTAAGAGCTCTAGAAAGTGCAGTTCATCATGAGACCCTTAAGTACCTGGGACTACTGGACTGTGTAGCTGAATATCGGTAAGTGCTACATTATAGATATCTATAACAGCTGAAAAAAATTAATTTCTATAAGAGAACATCATCTTTGCCAGATAGAACCTTTTACTTTGGTCATTATTCCCAAGAGCCTACTCCTCTTCTTCAGGTTTGTCTCTACCATGCCTGAAAGCACTGCTTATTTAAAGTAGGAATGAGAATGCTGCTAGTCCCTTTGTTCATAACAAAATCAAGGTAATATCTCAGTAGCTCTGGGAGTAGTAACCCACTCTTCCTGTCTACCAAGCACAATATCATATCTAAGGCAGTCTACTGTTCCCAAGAGACCTGATATCAGATATCAATATATCTGATATTGAAAAGAATTAATTTTGACTTACTCGCAGACACCTGTTAACTATAGCTATGTCACTGAGAAAATGGCATCATCTTTTTAAACCTTAGTTTCCTCATCTGCAAAATGGAATAACAAAATCACCTAATCCAGGGTTGCTGTTAGGATCAAATGAGATCTTGTTATCATCAATTGATTAAAGCTCTTGTTCTGAAACTTTAAACTACAAATGGTTGGTTCTGCTCACAGTGCTAAGAGTACAAATAACTTGACTTTCACTGAATGAAGAGATAACAAAACTTATTTCTTCATGTCTTTCTTCCCTGTTTTCTTAAGGATAATACTATGTTCTATTGATCAAATAGTTCAAATCTGTTCTTGATTCTTCCTCATTTTGTGACCCAAGAAAAAACCTTGGGCATTACAAAAATTTCCTCTGCCAAATTTTTCAATATCTCCAAATTCAGAGATAACTCATCAAAGATCTTCTGTAACCTGACAAAAACTGCAGTTACTCTCTTTATCTTTTTTCCAATAAAAGATATTTATGAAGAAGAGCTGAGAACAGGAGACATTCTGGGGTATAACTTGATATGGTATAAGATGATAATCTTAAAATACAGTTTAATGCCTTTTATAAAGATTTGAAATAAGATGGTGAGTTGAGTTTATTCAGCAGCTTAAAGAGTAAAGAAGAAAGGTTTAGCTCCTACTTTCTATCTAGATTACTTGTTTCAACCACTTAACAGTTATGTGCTTCAGTTGCTTCATCTGTAAAATAATAACCATTGTTGGTATTGTTCATTTTTAGTCATAGCCTCATTTCGGGTTTTCTTGGTAGAAATACTTTAGTGATTTGGTATTTCCTTCTTCAGCCCATTTTACAGATAAGGAAACTGAAAGCACACATGGTGAAATGACTTGCCCAGGATCATACAGTTAATAGGTTTCTGAGGACAGATTTAAACTCAGAAAGACAACTTTTTCTGACTTTATCTACTTCACCACCTGGTTGTCCATACGTTCTTAATTATTTCAATGGAATATTAAGAGGATTAATTAATAAAAGTTTTTTTTAAAAAGCTGTACAAATTATCATAAACCAAGACCCAAAGTCTTATAAAGTTATATGTTCATACACTGGGTATATTTTAAAATATTTTTACTGCTCTTACATATATTTTTTTAATTTATTTTATTATTGTGAATAGGAATTGGAGCAATTTTAATGGGGTAAGATAGTATATTTCAATGTTGTTATTTTTTTTTAATTACAGTATTTTGTTTCCAAATACATGCAAAAATAGTTTTCAACATAAACCTTTGCAAAATTGTGTGCTTGAAATTTTTTACCCTCCTCTCCCCAGATTGCAAGCAACCTGATATGGGTTAAATATGTACAATTCTTTCAAACATATATCCATATTTGTCATGCTGCATGAGAAAAATCAGATCAAAAATGAAAAAAGTACAAGATAGGAAAAAACAAACAACCATAACAATACAAAAGTAAAAATACTATGCTTTGATCCATATTCAATCTCCATAGTTCTTTTTCTGGATACAGATGGTACTTTCTGTCACAAGCCTATTAGAATTACAGTAGTTATTTTCTGAAAAATATTTTATAAAACTCTGTAGTCCAAATACTTATCACACATGGGTGCATGTTAACAACAAAAATCCTCTTATTGTAGCAAAGGACAATCTTTTATGCTCTCTTTTTTTTTTTTTATCCATCTTCCCCTCCCCTCCACTTAGAGAAATCACTACAGTATGATATGGGAACTTTGAGGCCCCCCTTCCTCCCCCCCCCTCCCCCCCGACAAAGCTCCTCTAAACCTCATGATTATGTAGTTAGGGGGAAAGAAGAGTGCAATGAGGTGTCTCAACCTCAAAATAACGCTTCAAAATTCCTTTAAATTTTACAAAGAGCTTTTCTTACAAATCTGTGAGGCAAATAGTACATATAGATGGTGAAGTTGAAGTTCAGAGAAGTTAATGATTTACATAAGATCACAGCCGGTCCTCTGATTCCAAATTTAAATTCTTTCTAGATAGCAGGCTGTTTTGACATTCATACCTATATTTTACTCTAAAATTCTGGCCATTAAGCCCGGGAATATCTTTAGAGAAGGAAGTAAAATGCCCAGAAATAAACCTAACATCTATCATGTTCCCATTAAAATTTCTATTTTTGTGTATGCTTTAAGAACTTTTCTGTCTCCAAGCAATCCCTTTAAAAAATTATAAATATTTTTAGGAATACAATATCTTAGTTTTAAAAAATCTTGGTTAAAAAATAAATAATAGAGAAAATGAGGAAATCTGATATTTTCTCTGATCTTCATGACCTCTCAAACCTCTTTAAAATAGGTGAAATTATTTTACCTCTTGAATTTAAATTCTACCTCCATGGTCCAGGACACAAAGAACCTCAACAAGGTGAAAACCTGATGAACTAATAGCAGAGAAAGGTAATTTTACTAAATTATAATATACTCAGCACCTCTTCCTTCACTATCCACCTCATTCAGACAGAGCACATAATTTCGCTGTGCTGTGCAAAACCAAAAGGCAGACGCTTGCTCGCGCTGGAAAAGCGGCTTGGCAGTTCAAGCAAAGAACTGAGGAACCAAGGAAATGGATACATGTGAGTGCTCAACTAAGCCTAGAGAAAGTACAGCATCCAGCTGGGGCTTCTTCTGACTCCCCAGAAGTTACCTAGGAAGAAACTGAGTCAGGTAAAATGCGAATTGCCCAGTCTAAGAGGAGGATGAGATGGCTTTGAGATCTAACCCCTGGGGGAACCACCATCAAAGAGAAAGGAGTCAAAAAGTGTACAAGAGGACAAAATAAAAAATTAAAAGCATCGGAATTACTAAAGATCTCAGGAAGAAGATCTCAAACACTTTGAACTTACGCAGATAAGCCAACAAGAAGGATATCAATAACAGAAAGTAAAATGGCCTCCAGATCAGGGGAAAGTACAGGTATCTGTGAATAAATATTTCAAGATAAAGAAAAATAAATCAATATCTGATAATCAATAAGAGAACCTAGGATCATAGCAAGATGTTTCTGAATGGAAACATAGTAGAAAAACATAGTATTTCTATACTATACATAGTAGAAACAATTAGCAGATCTGGGTTAAGAACTCACCATTTCACAAAAATTACTGGGAAAATTGGAGAACAGTGTGAAAGAAAGTAGACATTGACCAACGTCTAGCACCCTATAGCAAAATAAGGTTGAAATGGGTTCATGATTTAAACATAAAGGATGATACTAGAGCAAAGAATTGTCTACTTGTCAGACCTGTGGAAAAGGGAAGAATTTATGGCCAAAGAACAACTAGAGAACATTATGAAATGCAAAGTAGATAATTTTGATTACATTAAATTTTAAAAATTTTGCACAAACAAAACTAATGTAACCATAATTAGAAGGAAAGCAGAAAGATGAAAAACAATTTTTACATTCAATGTTCCTGATAAAGGCCTCTTTTTTTTTTAAGTATTTAAAGATTTTTGTTTGTTTGTTTTATTGAAGCTTATTTTCAAAACACATGATGCAAGAATAATTTTTCAACAATGACCCTTGCAAAACTTTGTATTCCAATTTTCCTCCCTTCTTCCATCCCTCCCCTAGATGGCAAGCAATCCAATATGTTAAACATGGTAAAAAAAAAAAAAAAAAAATATATATATATATATATATACACACACGTAAATCAAATATAGGCATACATATTTATACAATGATCTTGCTGCACAAGAAAAATATCAAAAAGAAAGAAAACAAAATGCCAGCAAACAACAACAAAAAAAGTAAAAATGCTATGTTGTGTTCCACACTTAGTTCCCACAGTCCTCTCTCTGGGTGCAGATGGCTCTCTTTATCACAAGACCATTGGAACTGGCCTCATTCATGTAATTGTTGAAAAGAGCCACATCCATCAGAATTAATCATGACGTAATCTCGTTGTTGCCATTATGTATACAGATCTCCTGGTCCTGCTCATTTCACTTAGCATCAGTTTGTGTAAGTCTCTCCAGGCTTTTCTGAAGTCATCCTGCTGGTCATTTCTTACAGAACAATAATGTTCATAACATTCATATCCATAACTTAGTCAGCCATTTTCCTACTGATGGGCATCCACTTAGTTTCCAGTTTCTGGCCACTACAAAGAGGGCTGCCATGAACATTCTTGCACATACAGGTCCCTTTCCCTTTAAGATCTCTTTGGGATATAAGCCCAGTAGTAACACTGCTGGGTCAAAGGGTATGAACAGTTTGATAACTCTTTGGGCACAGTTCGAAATCGCTCTCCAGAATGGCTGAATCCATTCACAATTCCACCAACAATGTATCAGTGTCCCAGTTTTCCTACATCTCCTCCAACATTCATTATAATCTTTTCCTGTCATTTTAGCCAATCTGAGAGGTGTGTATGATACCTCAGAGTTGTCTTAATTTGCATTTCTCTGATCAATAATGATTTAGAGCACTTTTTAATATAAATAGAGATGATTTCAATTTCTTCATCTGAAAATTGTCTGTTCATATCCATTGACCATTTATCAATTGGAGAATAGCATAAATTTTGATAAATTTGAGTCAATTCTCTATATATTTTAGAAACGAAGTCTTTATCAGAACCCTTGAATGTAAAAATATTTTCCCAATTTATTGCTTCCCTTCTAATCTTGTATTACTTTTGTTTGTATAAAAATTTTTTAATTTAATATAATCAAAATTATCTATTTTGTATTCAGTGAGTTCCATTTCTTCTTTGGTCACAAATTCCTGTAAAGGCCTCATTTCTAAAATATATAGAGAACTGAGTCAAATTTATAACACAAGTCATTCCTTAAATAATAAATGTGATGTGATATGAACAGACAATTCTTAGAAGGAGAAATTAAAGTCATTTATAGTCATATGAATCCTTTAGAATATGCATGATTTTATAACTCTTTAGAAATAGATCTTATCTTTTGAACATTTATCAATTGGGGAATGGCTTTTTTAATTTATATAAATTTGACAGTGTTCCTTACACATTTGAAAAATGAAGCCTTCATCAAAGAAAGTTGCTTCAAAATTCTTTTCACAATGACTATTGTAACTGTATTTCCTTTCTCCCTTCCCTTACCTCCTTTATTTTCTCCCTTTCCTTTAACTTGTCCCTCCTCAAAAGTGTTTTGCTTCCAATTATCTGACATAAAAATGAAGCAAGAAAAAGCTTTTACAGTGGAGGGGAAGGAGGAAAGAAAGTATGAGTATGACCTAATTTTCATAAGAATTGGCTCAAGAAAACATACATACTCAATATGGGTATAGAAATCTATCTTACCCTGTAGGAAGCTAGAAGGGAATGAGATATGGGAAGGGGCAAGAAGGGTGATTAAAAAAAAGAGAGCATATTGGGGGAGTAGCAAAACCCTTTTGAGAAAGGGACAGGATAAAAGGGGAGAGAAAATAAATGGGAAATATCAGTTACAATAGCCATGCCCCAGTTCATAAATGATCAAAAGATATGATCTATGCCCAAGGGCTGTAAATTCATGTTATATCCTTTGACCTAACACCACCACTAGTAAGGATGAATACCAAAAGAGATTTTAAAAAACAGAAAGGAAAATGATCTACATGTACAAAAAATAGTCATAGCAGCTCTCTTCTCTGGCCAAAAAAAAAGGAAATAGAGGGGGTGCCCATCAATTGGGGAATGGTTCAATAAACTGTGGTATGTGTTTGTGATGAAAAGTTATCTTAAATGGAAAATGATAAGCAGGATGCTCTTAGGAATAAAAAACCATGAAAAGTCTTCCATGAACTAAAGCAAAGTGAAATGTATTGTATACAAAGCGATAGCATGTTCTGGGATGAGCAGCTGTAAATGACTTTGCTATTCTCAGTAGGACAATCATCCACGATTACTCTAAAGGACTTATGATGAAAAATCCTATCCATACCCAGAGAAGGAACTGATTCTCATTTTCTCTCTCTCTCTCTCTCTCTCTCTCTCTCTCCCCTTCTCCCTGACCCCTTCCTTCTCTTTCTCTCTCTAACTTAGTTTTTCTTGAGGACTTTTATTTACATTAGGGTAAGAGATCTATATTTTCTTTCACAACTTGACTTTTATGGAAATGTTTTGTATAACCTCACATGTGGTGTCTTAATTGTGGGTGGGAATAAGGGAAAGAAACTAGAATTCAAAAATTTTGAAAACAGAAACAAACTGACTTCTTTAATGTTAAAGTCACCCTACCCACTGAGAAAGCATTCTCTTCTCAGTGCCAGCCACCACTAAAGAAGTTGGTCTCTTAGCAAAACTGGCTTCCTATCCAACAATAAACTTCCATTTTTGGCACTTAATATTTCAGGTTTGTGAATTCCTTCATGAAGAACCTGCGCCAACTAAAAGGGGATTTTAACAATTCTCTTATGCCACTAACCCCATCATTTTCCCCTAACCTCATCATTAATGGCTAGCATTTATATAACTAGAAAGTATGCAGAGTGCTTTACAAAAATCTTGTTTTCAGAGGGAAAAGGACTCATATGTGCAAAAATGTTTGTAGCAGCCCTTTTTATAGGGGCAAGAAACTGAGTGGATGCCCATCAATTGGAGAATGGCTGAATAAATTATAGTCTATGAATGCTATGGAATATTATTGTTCCAATATAAGAACCAATCCGGAAGATGATTTTAGAGAGACTTACATGAATTGATGCTAAGTGAAGTGAGCAGAACCAGGAGATCATTGTACATGACAACAACAATATTATACTACAATCAATTCTGATTGACATGGTTCTTTTCAACAATGAGGTGATTCAGGTCAATTCCAAGAGACCTGTGATGAAGAGAGCCATCTGCATCCAGATAGAGGACTATGGGAAGTGAGTGTGGATTGAAACAAAGTATTTTCATCTTTTTGTTGTTGTTTGCTTGGAGTTTTTTTCCCCCTTTTGATCTCTGATTTTTCTTGAACAATATACAAAAATGAAATTGTGTTTAGAAGAATTGCACTTGTTTATTAACCTGTATCAAATTGCATGCTGTCTTAGGAATGGGTAAGGGAGGGAGGGGAAAAAATTTTTTTTTCCGAAAATGAATTTTGAAAAGTTTCTTTACATGTGTTTGGAAAAAAAAAAAAAACTATTAAAAAAAATCCCATCCTCAAAACAAGCCTAAGAATTACATGCTATTGTTTTCCCACTTTACAGATGAGGAAATTGAGGCACAGGGAGGTCAAGTGACTTGCCCAAGGTCACATAGCTAGGATATATCTGAGGAAGGATTTGCACAGGGGCCTTCCTAACTCCAGGCCCAGTACTGCATCCACTGCAGCCCCTGCAGTGTCAGTAGAATGGCCTTTTTCTGTTTCGTTTCTTTGTCATCGTTTTTTAGTTTATAACAATAGGAGTCCTGCTTTTTAATTATTCATCCTAATGGACACCTGAAGTAGACTATAACAGCTGATCTCTAGTTGGTACTTAATGTTTATCAAGTACCTTATCTCATTTGGTACTTTACCTACCTTATCACATTTGATTTTAATGACAATCCTGTGAGGCAGATTTTGCAGTTAGCATTATCCCTATATTACAGATGAGAAAATTGAAGGCCTGACAGACCCGTCTGTCATACAGCTACTCAGTGCCCAGGCAGTGTGTCAAGCTTGGATGTCGGCTGTCCTTTTTCTCTCACGCTGGCGGCACAAAGGAAGTGTTAAGGAAAGTGCAAATGAAGCCAGAACTAAGAGGGTGAGGACTGGAGTGAGCAGATGCTGTTTCTGCTCCCATGCGCCTCCTCTTGAGGCACTCACCATGGCACCCCAGGAAGCAAACTACATTGTGTGCCCTGAAGGGCAGCAACCAGTAATTACCTTGAATTAGCATGTCAAGGAAAGGTTAAAGAGTTTCTCACTGGGAAAAAGGAGCTAACAAAGTTATTATTAGCAGTGGCGTTTTTCTTCTCCTGAAAGGATTAAAACCCAAGGGGGAGAGTCTTTTAAAGTGGAATGCACCTTACTGTGGAGAACTGAGACCACGGTTGGAAGGCCACGAGCAGTAGGTAGTGGCCGTGGGTCCCGAGGCCTCTACTCCAGGGTTTTCTTGCTTAACGGCCTAACCTGAAAATCAGGCTTTTGCACTGTTTTCGTTGTAGGGGTAAGCTGTGTGTGATTGATTGGAAGACATCAGAAAAACCAAAACCATTTATCCGGAACACATATGACAACCCTTTACAAGTGGTAGCATACGTTGGAGCCATTAATCATGATGCCAACTATAACTTTGAGGTCAGTCTTTTGACTTGAATTGTGAACTTTGCTGGGTATTCGTTTTAAGGGCCTCACTTCATTTGTGCTTTATGTCTTCCATCTTTGAGGTAGGTCCTTTATCCCCAATTTCTTTCTTGCCCCAGAGTCGATCTGAAAAAGGATTTCTTTTCATTCCTCTTCCTCTCTGGACTTCTCTATTTATCGTCTTCCATTCCAGTCCTTCAAGCATTTATTACTTTCTGCGTGTTACTTCCACAGCCATCCAATTATGGTGGATGTGTAGCTTGGTGCTGTCTCATGCTAAATACGCCTTGGTGAATCTAAAAATAACATGTAGATTGCTTTATAGGGAGCTTAGATTTCTTGACTTGAAAGGAAAAGAAAATATACCAGAACTCTAGGCTATTTTAGAACTTGTTGAAAATATTATTTCTTTTTTTCTTAGGTTCAGTGTGGTTTAATTGTGGTGGCCTACAAAGATGGATCCCCTGCTCACACACATTTCATGGACTCAGATCTCTGTTCCCAGTACTGGCCCAAATGGCTTCTTCGACTAGAAAAATATACAGAAAAAGAAAAGAACCAAGCTACTCTGAATCCAGACTAAGATACAGGATACTTTTCAAGGACAGTTTACCCTTTCTCACAGTTTGGGGGAAAGGATACTTCAGTAATTTAGTAAATCCATGATCTCACTAATGGGGTACCCTCTCCAACTCAATTACTCTTTTGCTATCAAATGAAATCTAAAAATGGTAATATTTAAATGTTGAATTTTTTTGATGTTGATAATGGCTCATTGATTTTTAGTTGTGAAAACATGGAACTCCAGTTAGTTCAGTGTAACTGAAATGAATGAAAATCTAGAAAACTTTCTCAGTTGAAGAGCTGCCCATCAATACAAGAAAAACCTGCTGTTAACTTTGTCTTGTTACTGTGGCAATCATCATTTCCTTGAAAAGAAAGGAAATAGTATACACAAAGATTCTAGTTAATCTAGGACTGTGTTATAAAACTTTTTATGTCATTTCCATTTTGAGCATTAAATGACTATATCCTAATGGGCTGAAAATATTGGAGCTCAAGAAGTCTTTGTTGATAGAATTTAGTGAACAAAGCCTATATTGAGGTAACGTTTGTGTTTTTTTCCCAACTACAAATAACAAATAATAAAACTTGTAAATTGTGTGAACAATTATAAGTGTATGCGTATAAATGTATATACATATAATATGTACAGGAGTGTGTGTATATCATATGTGTGTATATTAATGTAAGTATTATATGATTGTATTCACTGGTAAATCACTGGGGTAGAGGCCAACTCACATTTGCTTTTTATCCTGTTACTCTTGTTAACCAATTAATAAATCAAACAATTAGTAAACATTTATCAAGTACCTACCACATATGAAGTACCTACCATATATATGTATACACACACACACACACAAAACAAGCTCTGTATAGAAGAAATAGGAGTGATTAACAGAGGAAAGATACCAGAATTAAGAAGGGTTGGAAAAGGTTTCCTTTAAGAGATAAGATTTTATGTTGGAATTTAAAGGAATCCAAGAAAGTCAGTAGGTATAGTTAAGAAGAACATTCCAGACATGAGAGACAGCCAGAGAAAATGCCTGTATCTGAGAGATGGCATGTCTTGTTCATGGAAAAATGAAGAGACCAATGTCTGGTTTACATAGAATTTGGAGAGGATCTACCCAGGGTACCAGAGATTTTAGATTTTAAAAAACTTTTTATTAAATGACACATCCTGGAAAAAATATCAAAATGGCTACTAGGTAAGAACTCATTTAACTAAGCAATGTGTTGGGTTTTTTAAATTATAACTTAATTAAAAGATTTTTTGCATGTTAAAAATAATACCAAAAAGTGTGAAGTTAGCTTCTGCTGAATTATCTATCCCACCAATATATGCATCTTATATATATTCTGAATCGTTTCCTTTGGCAATAGTCAAAAAGCTATCCTAAGGATTACTGCTGGTGTTCTTTTAAAGGAACAAAACCTTTACACTTATGGCTGGGGACTCTTGAGAAACTCTGCAACCTTTATATTTTAATATCCAAAAATAATCAAATATATAGTAACTTGTTGTATGTTCAGTTTGTATATGGAAAAGGTTGGGTCTGCAAAAAGATTGTTGGAATAGTATCTACAATTTTATTTTCCAATGATAGGGGTTTTTTAAATCTCAGTTTATAATACTTGCAAACACATTTTTTGGTAATATAAGATTCCAAAATAAAAGCTTCAGAATAAAACTTGGGCAGAAAAAAGATAAGAAGAGGTTAACTGGTTTCAAAGAAATCTATATAACAACTGTGGCCCTAGAAGTTTATCCTCTCTAGGGTAAATCTAGCATTTATGTTTGTCAGTTTTGCAAACATTTTAATAGGTTACAAAATTAGAAACCACATAGACTTCAATGACTGAAATCATTTGCCGATTAAAAAGAGATTAACAAAAATTGAACAGACTGTTCCATGATCCTATTAGAACGTTATTTCTTAGAGTCCTAAAATGAAATAAATTGTTCTGTGAGTTTCATCATAAACTCACTCTTAGACAACATCATTTAATATCAGTAAACAATCCTATAAACTATAATCCTGATAACTCTGAAGCTTATGTGGCAAAGTGGGTTTTTTGAAATATGAGAACTTCATAGAATAATAACTTTGCCCTCCCCCCCAAAAAAAGACCTAAAAAGAAGATAAATTTATATTTCTAAAGCTACTAGAAAACACTTCCCTATAAAATCCTCTTGGTAATTATTTATATAAATATAATTTCCATAAAGTAATTCACAGATTTCTTGGAGTTGGCACATTTATGTTACCGATTTGGGACATGGCCACCTCTATTAAGTATAGAAGGTGAGTTTTACAAAAGCTCATGAATTGGTAATTCTTGGCGCTAGGAGCTCTTTCATTTTTAAAAAGACTTTCCTGGGAAACTATGTGTCAAAGTGGATAGAATGCCAGGCCTGAAGTCAGTGTGACCCTGAGCAAGTCACATAATCCTGTTTGTCTCAGTTTCCTCATCTGTAAAACTAAGCTGGAAAAGGAAATGGCAAACTACTCCAGGGTCTTGCCAGGAAAACCCAAAGAGGGTCATAAAAAGTAGCACTGAAATGGCCGACCGGCGAAACAGGAACAAAGGCTGCCCAGGCTTGCCGTCCAGTTCTCTAGAGGCCAAACCTCCCGTCAGTCCCTTATGATTAGGCAAGAGCCCCATGAGGACAAGGAGAAATCAAGGCAATAGCCATGTTCTACAGCTGCTTTGAGATGGGATTCTGAAACGATAAAAAGGAAAACTACATCTGCCTTCTGCAAATTAGATGGTAACAGCAGGGGTTTTAGCAGAAAAGACCAATTAAGCTAAATGAAAAATAAAACGTAATTCTTACTATAGCAATTAAGGCTAAACCTTGAAGCTTAGAGGGCAAGAAAAGGAAGTCAGAAAGTTACCTGCAAAAGCCAATCACTGTAAAGAAAAAAAGAGAGAGAGAATGTTTTTGGAGTATCTTTGATCAATAAGGCTTTGTAGCCAATATCGGAGAGCTTAAAACCCACCTAAGAATATGACTAGAAAAGTGGGTCCCAGCTTTCCTCTTCTGGACCAAAAAAAAGGTGGGGGGCGTGGGAGAGCCGTGAAAGGACGAAGCGACTTACCGAGGTCTCTCACTAGGAGGCGGCAGCGTCAGGACCCGAGTCCGGCCTGGGACCTCGGGTCTCTGCTCCCCTTTCCCACTGTACCCTGCCCCCTTCTCAGAGCGTTTACACGCAGTCCCCCCAAATACGTTTAAAGCCAGTCCGTGATACCCAAAGAGATCAGAGACGCAGGAGCTCGTGGAGAAGACCACATGGAAACAAGAAGGACCTGGTCATCCGGGGAAGGAGAAAATAACCGGCAAGGCTCTGAAATTAGGAGGGCTGCGGAAAGGCTTCCAGCAGAAGAAGGGATTTTAGCTGGGCAGAGATGAGGGCCAGCCCTCCCGGCACGGGGGCAGCCCGAGCAAAAGCCCGGGGGCGCGCTACAGAGCGCCTCGGGCGGGGGGCCGCAAAGGGGCCTGCATCAAACGACCGACGCGTCCTGATCGGAGGCGATTGCTGGGGCAAAAACGGTGAGCTGCTTCAATTCTCCTAAAATGAATATACTCCTTTATTAAAAACTTCAAAGACTCGCGTGTGCCATCTAGTGGTAAGGTCGGCGCAATGGTTACTCAATAGCTATCGGTGTGTTGCAGGGCATTCCGACATCGAGCTTGTGGTAGTCATTGTTCCTGAGGTGTGGATTATCTGAACCGGGTTGAAAAGTTTGTAAGAGCTTATGTTATCTGCTTCTCTTATTTAAGCGGTAACTTTTAGATCCCTAATTTTTAAAAATAGCCTTTTATTTTCATGATATGTACAGAGATGGTTTTCAACATTCACCCTTGTAAAACTGTGTGTTTCTGACAGTTTTTTTTAAAGAGAAAGGTCAGAGTGTTAGAACTGCAAGAAACTTAAAAAAAAATTTAAATGATAGAGAGGGAAAACTAGGAGTTAAAACCTCCAAACCAACAAACACTAAACACTGTGTATTAGGCATTGGCTGTAAAAAGAAAGTGAAAACCTTCCCTCAATGGGCTTACATTCTGGGGAGGAGGAAAGGGTAGCAGGTTCCAGATGACTGGAAACCTACATCCACAAAAATTCTTCAAGTCATTTAGGAAGTCATTTAGTACACAGATTTAAAAAGAAAGAGAAATTGCAGTACAGAGAGTGAGAAGAGCACCGGGTTTGGGATTAGAAGAACTGGCTCTATCATTTATTAATCTCTGTACCTAAAAGTCCTCATCTGTAAAACAGAAGTGAATGAATTCCGAGATACTTTTAGCACAAAATCTACAATCCTACAAACTAACTAGTGACTGCTAGGACTAGAACCTAATTCTTTAAAAAAAAAAAAAAAAAAAAACATAAACTTAATATAAACAAATGTGAACATCTCTCTACAAAGAACAGAAAAAGAAGACTGAACATGAAGGTGTGAATCTATACTACAAAGATGTGTCATGTTTGGCTTTTTGGGATATACTTCCAATTTAACATAGCATTAGAACCAAGCTCTTGTCCTAATCCAGGGAGTTTTCCTCCACACCAGAGGTGTCCAACACTCTGTCTTCCTGGAAACCTCATCTTTGAAGTGCGGAAGATTAAAATTTTATTGGAAATATTTGACAAAATAAAAAATACAATAAAACATAGATAATGTTAATTTGTGGTTTTCTATGTCAATATGTAGCTTACCAGGATCATTATGTACAGTTTAATGGCCTCTGTTTGTATTTGAGTATGACATCCCTGCTGTATGATACACTACATTGCCTCTTCTGAAAGGAAAGTCTCCTGGAAGGAAAATGTTGTCCATAGAATCTCAATCATTTCAAGTTGTGCATAGTAGACTGGCAGTTTCATTTACATTCATCTTTTTTATTGTACTATTATAAAAATGCTTGTTTTAAAATAAGTTGATTCAGGCTAATTCTAATGGTCTTATGATGAAGAAAGTCGTCTGCACCCAGAGAGAGGAGTGTGGGAACTGAGTGTGGTTCACAACATGGTACTTTCACTCTTTTTGTTGTTTGCTTTCTTTTTGTTTTCTTTATCATTTTTTCCTTTTTAATTTGATTTTCTTGTGCATCATGGAAATATATATAGAAGAATTGTGTCTGTTTAACCTATATTGGATTTCTTGCTGTCTAGGGGCGGAGGTGGGGAGAAGGGAGCAAGAAAAAATTTGGAATACAGGGTTTTGCAAGGGTGAGTGTTGAAAACCATCTACGCAAAATAAAAGCTAAAAAAAAAAGTTTATTTTATTCCATAAACTTAAAAAAATTTTTAAATGATAGAGAGGGAAAACTAGGAGTTAAAACCTCCAAACCAACAAACACTAAACACTGTGTATTAGGCATTGGATGTAAAAAGAAAATGAAAACCTTCCCTCAATGGGCTTACATTCTGGGGAGGAGGAAAGGGTAACAGGTTCCAGATGACTGGAAACCTACATCCACAAAAATTCTTCACTTTACGTCTTTGAGAGTTGCCTATGGTGAACAGCAGAGTCATATAGCCAAAAAAATGTCAAAGATGGGATTTCAATCCTTAATTGCAGCTCTAGCTTTCTCTCTGTTGCCTTCAGTGAGCTCGGGACTATCACCTAAATAGGCAATTGTGAACACAATAGGGAGATTGAGAACACTTAACAGTTAAGAGCTTTAAGAGGGTTTTCCCACCAGGGATGGTTTCTGAACTGAACCTTGAAGAAAATATGAAATTCTAGGGAGTAGAAAATAGGTCAGAATGCATTCCAGGACCTAGGAAAAAGATGGAATATTGACCTAAGCAATTAAGACAATTTGGCCAGATTGCAGGTTGCATGAAAGAAAATAATGTGCAATGAAGCAGTCTGGAGCCAAGTTGTAAAAGACTTTAAACACCAAGTTTTCTTTTCATCCAAGAGGTAATAGGCAGGACCTGATAATTAACAAACATTAAGCATTTAGTGAGTGTTAAGTATCTTGGTAGGCCCTAGAGATACAAACTCAAGAAGTCAGAAAAAATTTGCCTACTATTTTTTCATTATGAATTCTTTGAAATTGTCTTTGGATCACTATGCTGATCGGAGTAGCCAAGTCTTTCATAGCTCATCATCACTACAATATTACTGTTACTGTGCACAATGACCTCCCAGTTCATCTCATTTTACATTCATATAGTTCTTGCCATGTTTTTCTGAAACCATCCCTCTTGTCATTTCTTATAATACAATAGTACTCCATAATAATTATAAGCCACAACTTGTTCAGCCATTCCCCAATTAATGAGGATTCCCTCAATTCTCTACTAATATAAAAAGAATTGTTACAAATATTTCTATATAAATAGGTCCTTTTTCTTTTTCTTTTTTTTTTAATTTTTTGAGAATAAAAACCTAGTAGTGGCACTGCTCAACCAAAAGATATGTAGTTCTTTGGGCATAATTAGAGAAAGGTTGGACCAATCTGCCAACAATATATTAATTTATCTGTTTTCCCTTATCCTCTCAGCATTTGTCATTTTTGATAGGTGTGAAGTGGTACTACAATGTTATTTTAATTTTAATTTTTTTAATCAATAGTAAGAGCATTTTTTCATATACATATAGATTATATCATCTTCCCATATAGATATGTAAACAGTTTATTGACATGATTACTCTTATATGTTTACCTTTTTATGCTTCTCTTTAATCTTGTGTTTGAATGTCAAATTTTCTATTCAATTCTGGTCTTTTCTTCAGAAATGCTTGGGGACAGCTAGGTGGTGCAGTGGATAGAGCACCAGCCCTGAAGTCAGGAGGACTTGAGTTCAAATCTGATCTCAAACACTTAACACTTCCTGGCTGTGTGATCCTGGGCAAGTCACTTAATCCCAACTGCCTCAGCAAAAAAAAAAAAGAAAAAAAAAGAAAAAGAAATGCTTGAAAGTCCACTATTTCATTAAATATGCATTTTTTCCTGAAGGATTATTATCAGTTTTGCTGGGTATATTATTCATTGTTTTGATTCTAGATCCTTTGCCATCTAGATATAACATACAAAAAATTAGAGAGACATAATTTCTAAGTTATTAATCATTTTATTAATTATAACTAGCAAATAATAAATGGATGGTCATTTGGCCTTCTCTCATTAGCTAAATTTCTCTCATGGGAGTCTCTTGATGCTTACATGGCCTTGTAAGAATGGATATTCCTGCCAGGTGACAATCATTTCTGAATATTATAATGAGAGGTAGACCTATTCTAATAGGGATATCTTGGACTAAGCGACTTAAGTCTATCCAAATCCTCACCTAGGGCAATCTAAACAAAGTGGGTAGGGGTCCACTTCCTCACAGATCTGTCTGACTAGAACACAATGGACCCAAATTCACCTAGACTAGAATCTCTATCTTTTAATCAGATCTAAGCTTTCTCAGGTGGATAAGTCTCACCCAAGATATTATCTCATCATCAGCCTGTCATCATCATTAGTTCAGAGGACTAAGCTTTGATCTAATAGGAGAAAAAATCCTGGATCTCCCCAATATTAACAATTGGTTATTTAATAATAATTTCACTCACAGAATATATATATTCTAAGCCCTCCATTCCCTTAACATGGAAGTTGATAAATCTTATGTAGTCTTGATTATGGCTCCAAATTTGCAGTCTCTTTCTGATTGCTTGCAATATTTTTATTTTCCCTTTGATATGAGAGCTCTATGGAAATGGACTATAATATTTCAGGGAGTTTTCATTTGGGGCTTTCTTTTAGGAGGTGATTGTTGAATTCTTTCTATTGCTATTTTATCCTCTGGATCTAAGATATCAAGGCAGTTTTCTTTGATAATTTCTTAAAATATTATGTTAAGATTCTTTCTGTGATCATGGTTTTCAGGTAATCCAATAATTCTTAAATTACCTCTCCTTAATCTATTTTCAAGGTCAACTAAGTTTTCAGTGAGACATTTTATATTTTCTTCTATTTTTTTTCATTCTTTTGACTTTGTTTTATTGTTTCTTGATATCTCATGAAGTCATTAACTTCCATTTACCCAATTCTGACTTTAAATTCTACAATTATTTTCTTCAATGAGCTCATGTACCTTTTTGTATTTAATCAATTCTACTTTTTTAATTAAAGCTTTTTGTTTTCAAAAATATACATAGATAATTTTCAACATCCACCCTTGCAAAACCTTGTGTTCCAAATTTTTCTCTCCCTTCCCCCACCCCCCCAGACAGCAAATAATCCAATATATATTGACCATGTACAATTCTTCTACACATATTTCCACATTTAGCAAACTGCATAAGAAAGATCAAATTAAAAAGAAAGAAAATGAGAAAGAAAATAAAATTCAAAGAAACAAGAAAAAAAGGTGAAAATATTATGTTATAATCCACACTCAGCTCCCATAGTTCTCTCTGGGTGTAGTTGGCTCTCTTCATCACTGAACAAGTGAAACTAATTTTAATCCTCTCATTGTTGAAGAGAGCTATGTCCATTAGAATTGATCAATGTATAATCTTGTTGGCGCCATGTACAATGATCTCCTGGTTCTGCTCATTTCCTTTAGCATCAGTTCATTTAAGTCTCTCCAGGCCTCGCTGAAATCATCCTATTGATCATTTCTTATAAAACAATACTATTCCATAATATTCATATACCATAACTAATTTAGCCATTCTCCAGTTGATGGGCATCCCTTCATTTTCCAGTTTCTGGCCACTACAAACAGGGCTGCCACAAACATTTTTGCACATATGGGTTCCTTTCCCTCTTTTAAGATCTCTTTGGGATATAAGCCCAGGAGAAACACTGCTGGATCAAAAAGTATGCACAGTCTGATAACTTTTTGAGCATAGTTCCAAATTGCTCTCCAGAATGGTTGGATACATTCACAATTCCACCAACAATACCATCAGTGTCCCAGTTTTCCCACATCCCCTCCAATATTCATCATTGTCTTTTCCTGTCATCTTAGCCAATCTGAGAAGTGTGTAGTGGTATCTCAAAGTTGTCTTAATTTGCATTTTGATTTTCTCTGATCAATAGTGATTTAGAGCACCTTTTCATATGACTAGAGATGGTTTTAATTTCTCATATAAAAATTGTCTGTTCATATTCTTTGACCATTTATCAATTCTTTTAAAGATATTTTCTTCAATATTTTTGTGCTTCTTTTACCCAGCTGTTTTTTCATAATTTTCTTGCCATCAGTCTCATTTCTTTTCCCACTTTTTATTTTATCACTCGTTTAATTCTTTAACTTCTAGGAATTCTTCTTGGACTTATGTCCAATTATCATTTTTCTTTAAGGTTTTGCTTGTAGTTGTTTTAACACTGTTGTCTTCTGACTTAATTAATGTCTTTGTCTTCCATCCTAGTGTCACAGATCTCTCCTGCTGCCTTCCTAAGTTTTCTCAATCTGGAAAATTGTCTCAGCCTGATTCTTTGTTGGTTCTACTGCTCCAAAATTTTATTTGAGGTATTATTTTAAAGTTGTTTAGAGGAAAATGTTAAAAGAGTTCAGATAGGTTACTGACTTCAATTTTCCATCTTAGCTCTGCCTCCTAGTTTCCCAAATCTTATAGCTAGCATTCATTGTCTAGAATGAACAATTTTTTCCTTAAATAACAAGAATTATAATCAACATGATCAAATATATTTTTTCTCAGTGTTTCTTGCTAGTTCATCTTATTTCTCCAAATAGATTATCAGAAGGAGTCATGTTTTCTTGTTTTTGATCTCTACAGCACAGAAATAGGAAATGCTCTTTGAATGACCTTAGATTGAGTAGTGGACAATTCTTTCATTTCATCTCATATGGCAGCCTCATCTGAGCAGGATGGTTCTCAGATTTATGGAGGAAGATGGCTAGTGGGACGTAGAAGTAGCAGTAACATATAAACAATATCCTCAAAAGACCTATAGTTTACTTGAAATGAAGAGCTTGAGGTATAAGGACACTCCCTCTCCTAAAGTAGATCTTTAAGAATTCTAACATTTATAATCTTAGAATTACCTGGGATAATTTTAATTTTAAAATATTTAATATTCCATACCAATCCCTTATGGTTATTAAAGTAACAAACTGGACAAAAATGCTTTACAAAGAGTTTCTTGGGCTAAAATTATCTATTATCTGTTTATAAGCTATAATCCAAGAATGAGAAGTTGAAAAGTCCTAATGTTGAAACATCAATAATCAATTGTCAAATTATTCCATTATTTTAAAGTAAATTCCAGTAATTGAATATTCTAGGAAAATAAAAAAGAATAACATGCTTCTATTGAGAGACTAAATGAAAGATATATAGATATATATATAAATCCCCATCTCCCTTTTCAAAATCTTAACCAAAAAGAGCTTCCATGAGTGCCTGCTTTGTCTGGCAAATAGGTGTGTGGTGCTAAACCAACAGCAATGGTACTCCTCTAAATCTTGACAAAAGCAAAGCCAGTAAACTATAAGTAAATGTGTCTAAATGATTTAACTCCTCTTGAGGAGTTTTTGATCGATGGTGGAAACACTGAGCATTACAAATGCTGTTGCTGTTTTGGGAGCAAAGATCTTGTGTGTTAAAACTGCACAAAAATATCTTTTGCAAATTGCAAACCACATTCCAGTCTGATGGTCACAGGGCTTTTTGGGGTGACAGCTGTGCTGTTTGGAATTGCCAAGATTAACCTTAAAATGACTCCTACATATTTATTCCTACTGTCCAGTTGTTGATTTAGTTTCATATATACCTGACTTGACTGTATTTCTCTTGGACCTAAAATCATTTTTACCAACCATCTTCCTAAAATTTATTGGATGACAGTGGGTGAAGATGTTGCAAAATACATGCATATGCAGCTTTTCTATAGCTCTTGTCAGCTAGGGCAGTTGCAAAAGTGTGATTGTGTGGGGGGAAAGCACACCAGGCTAATTTTAAGTATGCAGGCAAAGCACTGAAAGCAACCCATGCAAACAGATGCCCATAAAATCATGAATGATCAAGCTCAGTCTAGACTAAAGCCATACTGGTAGAGATCTGTGTGTCAAAAGCAGCATCACACAACTACAAGTTGCAGCATCAGGGCCAACTGGACTTAGTAATCATGTCAGCAGTAAGCTCTCCATGATTTTTGGGTTGGAATAAAAAGCTAATTAGTTTACATGACTGTAGCTGCAGGCCTATATTATACAATACATTTTTCATATAAAATCAGCATCTGAGAAAGACAATTAAAGTGAATAAAAACTAACTGAAATAATGGAGAATTACCTGAAAACGTATTTTATAAAAATTAAATTAATGGAAAGCAGTTAATAGGGAGTAGAAATAATAAAAAGAGAAACAACCCCCCCAAAAAGTGCGCAATAAGTAGAATATGTAGTATGTGCAAGAAGTAGTAAGAAGGTCTGTATCTCTTTGTGAGGAGAGATGTAGAAAGCTGGCTGGCAGGGATAGATTAAATGAGGGTTTCTGAGGGTGGGGGAGATACAAACATGTTGACAGGTGGGCACCAGCGGCAGACAGGGATTGAAGATTAGTGAGAAAGTGGGAAGGACAGAGAGGGCAATCTGCTGAAGGAGAGGAGGTGTCACGGGATCCAGGGTTCACACAGAGGGGTTTGCCTTGGCAAAAGGTTACTTCTTGGAAGAGAAGAAGGGTATTGTGAGGGAGAACACCTGAGTGACAATAAATGAGCAGGCAAAAAATTGGCCTCGATTTTTTACTGTGAAATATGAGACAAAGTTTTCAGCAAAGACAGCGGATCAAATGTCCCATCTTCTAAAGCCTTTCCTAACCTGCCCCCTTCCCATTTGTGGTCTTCTGGCACTCAGTGCTCTCTGCTGGCTCCAAGTGTTTTTGCTGGCCGTCCCTCAGGTCTAGAACACTCCCTGCCTACCTCCTGGCTTCCTGCAGTTCTCAGCTAAAACCCTTCCCTCTGCAGAAGCCTGTCCTGGTCTTCCTTCCCCCCGAAGCCTCCCCTCTGAGACTTCCCCCAAACGCTCCCGTCGCCCGCTTGCGTGTTGCCCTCCCCCTTGGACGATGGGCTCCTGGAGAGGAAGGCTTTTTTGCCTTTCTTTTTAGCCCTGTGCTTAGCTCAGTGCCTGGCGCATAACAGGAGCTTAATAAAGTCAAGTTGACTGGCTGACTGGCAGGGAGGAAACGTGGCCCGAGAAGCTAGAAGGACAGAAAGGTTTGGAATGCCGGAGGGTGATCAGAGAGTCAGTCCAGAGGCCTGAAAGGACGGCCTTGCTGCAGTGAGGGGAAGCCACTGATGCCATCCAAGATAAATGTATGATAGTCCCATCTTGGGGGGGTGGGGGGGGAGATCTTCTCTGGCTCTCCGGTGTAAGTGGGATCATTAACAACTGTCAGCTAAGTGAATATGGAAAGTAAGGGGAAAAGCATTAAGGGGACACACCTAGGGGATAGAAAGGGTTGTGGTTATTTCAAGGAAAGAAAGCAGCTTAGAGAGGTGAGTTTAGGGAGGAAATAATGAGTTCCATTTAAACTGTGAATATAAGAGACCTTTGGAACGTATTTGGAGATGCCCAAAAGGCCTCTGGTACAAAGCAAAACTGAGAAAATATGGTTGAATATTATTAAACATGAGAGCTTTGTGTAAAGATAACTGAACCTATGGAAACAAATGAGATTACCAAGAAAGAAAGGTATAAAAAGAAAAAAAATAGATTTGGACAGAGCTTTATATCCTGGTAGAAGCTGGGATATTTTTTCAGCAAACGAGTCTAAAAGGGATCAGTTAAACAGGCAAGAGGAGAACCAGGAAAGAGCATGCACGGAAAATTCATGGGAGCATCCACGAGCAGCAGCATGGTTGAGTCTCAAATGCTATTGAAAGGTCAAGAAAGTAGAAAGGATTGAGAAAAAGCCATTGAACTGAGCAAATAAGAGGTTTTCAAAATTGCAAAGATTAGCTTCAGTTGAGTAATGAGATACATAATAGATCAGGTTAAGAAGTTAGTGGGAGGAAAAAAAATAGAAGCAACCAGCTATAAGGTTCCTTTTCACTTAGTATAATCCTACTTAGAAATCTGAAGGAGCTTTGCTTAAGCAGTACTAATATTCAATGGAAAAAACTGTGAAATATGTACATTAGTTCTAAGACCTTCCGTGATATACCTTTTAACAGGAATTAAGCTGTTAAAATAATGTGCCCTTTTAAATTTTATTATAAGAAATATTAAAAAAAAAAAAAAAAGAAGAACCTGGATGGGGTAAAGGACAAGTATATATGAGGAAATGAAGGTGTAAAAAATAAAAGATAACAATAAAAATTATTGTTAAAAATAATCTGCCATAAGATGATTTCAGAAAGGCCTGGAGAGACTCACATGAATTGACGCTGAGTGAAATGAGCAGGGCCAGGAGATCATCATATACTTCAACCAATTCTGATGGAGGTGGCCATCTCCAGCAATGAGATGAACCAAATTAGTCCCAATAGAGCAGTAATGAACTGAACCAGCTATACCCAGCGAAAGAACTCTGGGAGATGACTAAGAACCACTACATAGAATTCCCAATCCCTATATTTTTGTCCGCCTGCATTTTTGATTTCCTTCACAGGCTAATTGTACACTATTCCAAAGTCCAATTCTTTTTGTACCATAAAATAACTGTTAGGACATGTATACTTATAGTGTATTTAATTTATACTTTAACATATTTAACATGTATTGATCTTGATCTAGAAAAAAATAACAACAAAATTCATATGGAACAATAAAAAGTCGAGAATCTCAAGGGAATTAATGAAAAAAAAATCAAATGAAGGTGGCCTAGCTGTACCTGATCTAAAATTATATTATAAAGCAGCAGTCACCAAAACCATTTGGTATTGGCTAAGAAATAGATTAGTGGATCAGTGGAAAAGGCTAGGCTCACAAGACAGAATAGTCAATTATAGCAATCTAGTGTTTGACAAACCCAAAGCCCCTAACTTCTGGGAAAAGAATTCATTATTTGATAAAAACTGCTGGGATAATTGGAAATTAGTATGGCAGAAATTAGGCAAGGACCCACACTTAACACCATATACCAAGATAAGATCAAAATGGGTCTATGACCTAGGCATAAAGAATGAGATTATAAATAAATCAGAGGAACATAGAATAGTTTATCTCTCAGACTTGTGGAGGAGAAAGAAATTTGTGACCAAAGATGAACTAGAGACCATTACTGATCACAAAATAGAAAATTTCGATTACATCAAATTAAAAAGCCTTTGTACAAATAAAACTAATGCAAACAAGATTAGAAGGGAAGCAACAAACTGGGAAAACATTTTCACAGTTAAAGGTTCTGATAAAGGCCTCATTTCCAAAATATATAGAGAACTGACTCAAATTTATAAGAAATCAAGCCATTCTCCAATTGATAAATGGTCAAAGGATATGAACAGACAATTTTCAGAGGATGAAATTGAAATTATTACCACTCATATGAACGAGTGTTCCAAATCACTATTGATCAGAGAAATGCAAATTAAGACAACTCTGAGATACCACTACACACCTGTCAGATTGGCTAAGATGACAGGAAAAAATAATGATGAATGTTGGAGGGGATGCGGGAAAACTGGGACACTAATGCATTGTTGGTGGAGTTGTGAACGAATCCAACCATTCTGGAGAGCAATCTGGAATTATGCCCAAAAAATTATCAAATTGTGCATATCCTTTGATCCAGCAGTGTTTCTACTGGGCTTATATCCCAAAGAAATACTAAAGAAGGGAAAGGGACCTGTATGTGCCAAAATGTTTGTAGTAGCCCTATTTGTAGTGGCTAGAAACTGGAAAATGAATGGATGCCCATCAATTGGAGAATGGCTGGGTAAATTGTGGTATATGAATGTTATGGAATATTATTGTTCTGTAAGAAATGACCAGCAGGATGAATACAGAGAGGACTGGCGAGACTTACATGAACTGATGCTAAGTGAAATGAGCAGAACCAGGAGATCATTATACACTTCAACAACGATATTGTATGAGGACATATTTTGATGGAAGTGGATTTCTTTGACAAAGAGACCTGAGTTTCAATTGATAAATGACGGACAAAAGCAGCTACACCCAAAGAAAGAACACTGGGAAACGAATGTGAACTATCTGCATTTTTGTTTTTCTTCCCGGGTTATTTATACCTTCTGAATCCAATTCTCCCTATGCAACAAGAGAACTGTTCGGTTCTGCAAACATATATTGTATCTAGGATATACTGCAACATATCCAACATATAAAGGACTGCTTGCCATCTAGGGGAGGGGGTGGAGGGAGGGAGGGGAAAAAAAATCGGAACAGAAACAAGTGTCAATATAAAGTAATTATTAAATAAAAAATTTAAAAAAAATGTATTGATCAACCTGCCATCTGGGGGAGGGGATGGGGGAAAGGAAGGGAAAAATTGGAACAAAAGGTTTGGCAATTGTCAATGCTGTAAAATTCCCCATGCATATAACTTGTAAATAAAAAACTATAATAATAATAAAAAAAAAAGACAACGGATAGTAGAATTCAGCATATTTTCTTCCCAATTAGTTTTGAAAGGATTTTGACAAATGTATTTCTTAGAAAGAAATGGCAGATTGTCTATTATTTTATTTCTATAGGACTTTTATTTTTGTCTTTTCATGGGAGGCACATGGCAGAGATATAACAAGGATATTTTGGGTAGCACAATTTCAATTTATACAATTTGTGATAGAGTTTTATTCATCTGTCAAGAACTGAGCATTCCATCAAAAATGGATAGATTTAGGATTATATATTCATAAGTTCTATTCAGACAAATCTTTTAAAAAATACTGTTATTTTATGGAATCACTTGATACACAGAAAATAGCTATCAATATAAAATTATTAGGCTTCCCAAAGAGATACTAAAGAAGGGAAAGGGACCTGTATGTGCCAAAATGTTTGTGGCAGCCCTGTTTGTAGTGGCTAGAAGCTGGAAAATGAATGGATGCCCATCAATTGGAGAATGGCTGGGTAAATTGTGGTATATGAATGTTATGGAATATTATTGTTCTGTAAGGAATGACCAGCAGGATGAATACAGAGAGGATTGGCGAGACTTACATGTACTGATGCTAAGTGAAATGAGCAAGACCAGGAGATCATTGTATACTTCAACAACGATACTGGATGAGGGTGTGTTCTGATGGAAGTGGATTTCTTTGACAAAGAGAAGATCTAACTCAGTTTCAATTGATCAATGATGGACAGAAGCAACTACACCCAGAGAAGGAACACTGGGAAATGAGTGTAAACTGTTTGCATTTTTGTTTTTCTTCCCAGGTTATTTTTACTTTCTGAATCCAATTCTTCCTGTACAACAAGAGAACTGTTTGGTTCTGCACACATATATTGTGTCGAGGATATACTGTGACATATTTAACATGTATAGGACTGCTTGCCATCTGGGGGAGGGGGTAGAGGGAGGGAGGGAGGGGAAAAATCAAAACAGAAGTGAGTGCAAAGGATAATGTTCTAAAAAATTACTCAGGCAGGGGTTCTGTCAATAAAAAGTTATAATTATTAAACATAATTTTTTTTTAAAAAAGAAGATGGAATAAAAAAATTATTAGGCTTCCTGAAACATTATGCTTCTTTTAGAGGCAATATTGTACAGAAGAAAGAAGGTAGGATCCAGAACAGGAAAAACCTAAGCTCGCATCCTGAATCTCATATTTAATTGCTATCTTTGGGAAGTTCACAATTTGTTTCACTTTCATTTTTATCACCTATAAATGATAATGGGGTTATTATTATCCATAGTACTTAAATCACTAGATTGTTGTAAAGCTCAGATGAGGTCTTTCATCTAAAATCCTTCTCTAATTTTAAACAAATTTATGCATCAGAAAAAAAAATAATCTGCCATGTTTGTTATATATTTTAAAATAATTTGCCTACATAGAATTGCTGTGCCAGTGGGACTGATTTGAATTGTGTTATTAGACTTAATGTCTGCAGAGTCAGAAGACTTGGGTTCAAATTCTGACTGTGAGGCTTCCTATTTGTGTAACCTTGGACAAATAGCCTAGTCATAAATCCATCCATCCATCCATGGTCTTTATTTAGCTCTAGATCTCTGATTCTACAATTGAGTGGTTGTAATTAAAGGATGAGCTCTTCAGACAAATTTGGCACCTTACTGTCCAAAATACCTGGGACATTCTTTGTTTTTGTTTTTTCCCAATTCATTCTTGAGTTCAAAGCTTTGCTTATACCCTTCCTTCTTCCTTCTGTCTATCATTCCCAATCTATCCATTCTTCAAGACTCAGCCCAAACTCAGTCCAGATCTTCTTCATCTTTGGATATTTTTGTCTATATCATTTGCCTTGGCAGTTAAACATATATTTCAGAGGCTCATAACTTTTAGAAATAGAAGACATGTTAATGTCTATCTGTTCTAACACCTTCATTTTACAGAGAAAGAAAATGAACCCAGAAAAGTTAAAGGATTGCCTGAACTGACACAGGACACTGGGAGAGCCAGGGTTCAAATAGAGGTCCTTGGATGTCATAATTTTTTCCCCTTGGACCACCCTATTACTTACATTTCATAGATGATATGTGACAGTTTTCCAAAAGTATTATAAATACAGGAATGATATCTTAGTTCTTTGCATCTCTCAACTCTTAATACAATATTATGCATAAAGGAGCGCTCAATAAATGATATTTGTTGAATAAATTATCAAAGATTTAATAATTAATTTCCCTGAACTCTAATACCATTATTAATCAAGACTTACTAGATTTTATTTATGATCTGGGGAGTAATGTTTATCAAGTTTATAAAAAATGTTTTAGCATCATTATAGATTAAGAGTTTAATGCAAAGCCCTCATTATACAAATTTGAAAATTTAGATCTAGAGAAGCTAGACTTAAACCTAGTTCTTAAATGATTTACTCAATGTCACACACATAGTAAAGGAAAGAACTGGAATTTGAACCCAAGTACTCTCACTTCAGCTTTGGCGTTTTCTCCTGCATCATGTTGCCTATTTGGATTAGAATTCCGAGGCTATGAAAAGTGGGGAAATCACAAAAACAAAAAGAATGAGATTTCAGCTGCTGGAAGTGTAGGAAGGCAGCAAAGTAGGGCAAAAGGGAACAGGGCTTCTGGTTAGTCTTCTGGAATGTCTTGGACGGGCATTCTTTAGGATTTTTAATTTTCTTGATGTAAGTTTAAAAAAAAAACAACAGGCAAGTTCTGTGAAGTTGTAGAAAGCAGATAGAGCCTAGCCCTCTTAGGTCACTCTGTGATCAGGGTTCCTGATCTTCAAAGGGATGAGATTGGATGTTATATTTCAAATCACTCCCGTCTCCCACATGCTATGACTAACACCCAGCCAGGCACATGCTACTAATTTCACACAACATGCCTGAAGTTGCACTTCGAGCACGTGGATGTATGGTCACCACACAAGGCTCCCGGTGGTACAAGAAAAAGCAGTGCTTAGCTCTAACTACCATCCTGCTATTTGTCATCCCATCCATCTGCTGCCCCCATGAAACGCTCACCCACGTCAACTAAAATGGTAAGTAAGCAGTATCCGGAATCCGCCTGGTAAATGTCAGGCCAGCCAACTAACAAGATGTGTACAAGGAAGAAAATCAGAATAGCAACTGGGCAGAAGGGGGGCTACAGATCTGTCCGTTCATGGCAAAGCCACAGGCCCTCCGCTTATGGAACCATTCTCCGGCCAGGCCCTTCCTAGTAAGAGCTGGCTAGGGAATTCCAAATGTCGGTTCCCACTCCTTCTCCTCTATAGAGTCCTCTTGCGGGATGCCCGTCTATTCCTCCTTCCTTTACCTGGCTTTATACCAAGCTAGGGTAGCAGCCCTGACCTAGACATGAGCAGGGATTCTTCTACAAAGATTTGGATCCCTTGCCTTCCCGATAGTACTTTGCACATCATAAAAAGACAACCTGGTAGAGATTCTAAGCACTTTCATGTTGCAACTAGAGTCAAATTTAAATCATTACCTTCTATAATTGTTAATTGTGAAACCTCAGTTTAAGCCATATAATCTCTAGGCCTCAGTTTCCCTAACTGAAATATGGATGTACTTCATAGGATAGTTGTACTGAGGAATATATTTTTTGGACTTGACTGATACAAGAATTGGTTTTACTTAATTATGCATATATTATTACAAGAATTTTTTTCTTTCTTAAGGTGAGAGGAGGTAGTTAAAATTCAATACAAAGTAATTTTTTTCAGACTTTGATTTCTTTTTCAGTGAACCAGAAATCTTTTTTTCTCTACCTCTCAATTTGAGCTTGAGATCCCTGAAAGTAGGGATTGTTCAACCTTTGCATCCCCAGTACCATGTATAGAGGACACTTGAATTGTCAGCTTTTGTTTTATGTGCCTCATGAATATTTTTAATCTGACTTCCAGAAAGTAACTTCCAGATTAATTTTTAGTAGACAAGGACCCAGAAGTTCTTTCTCTTATCCATAAATGCTCCAAAGTTTGAAGCAGATATCCTCTCCATTGATGCAATGTACTTCTATCTGGGAGGTTTGAAAGTTGCTATGGTTCAAAAATGTATCCCTTTGAAGCTAACCTGATGCTGAGTTTCTCCTGAATTTAAGCCAGCTGATGGACAACCTGTCTTCTCCATTTTATGAGAGCCTCAGTCCTATGCCTCGCTCTAGGATGTTTCTTCCAGAGGTTATGTTCTCGATACATCGGCAGCCATTGGGAGGCCAGCATCTCCTGCTCACCATGAAGCTTCTGAGCCTTGGTAAAATGAGGATCAAAGTTTTGCCCCTTGGCAGGCATTGAAGATGCTTTGGGTGCGAGAGTTATTTGAATACTCCAATGACTCCTTCATATTCCCCAGACCACAAATTTAGGGAATCTCTAGTCCAACCTCCTCATTTTCAGATGAGGAAATTACAAATTGATTACTCAGTTATTGAGTCCCAGGGAGGCTAAGTGACTTGTCCAATGTCAAAGTTTGAATTCAGGTCTTCTGACCCTCACAATGCCTCCTCGAGTACACTCCCTTCCATATCTATCCTACTGATTAACATATTCCATTTTTTCCTCTTTAAGGGCTCTAGGCTCCCCAGGTCAAAGTCCCATCAGCCCACAGGGTGGTTCCCAACTGTGTATCCCCTGGAGACCTTTCTTCTCACTTTAACCTCACTTTCTCCCAATTATCACTAAACCTTTTGCCTCCTAGTTTTACTAAGTGCTCTCTTACTACTCAAAAGTGTCACTGGGGCTGAGGCAACTCCCGTGTCTCTAATCCCCCAAGGCCAGGGGATCCTAAATAGGAGAGGGTAACACAGACTGAATGAAACCTGGCTAAGGGCTCCACTTCTCACTCCCAACCCAATTAAAATATCTGCCTCCGTCCCATCAGCTCAGTCTGATGCCTCTCAAAGAACAAAGGGAAATAAACATTTATTATGTGCCTACTATGTACTAAGCACTATTCTACACATATTACAAATAATATTTCATTTAATTCTCACAGCTCTAAAAAGAAAGTGCAATTATCTACATTTTACAGCTGATGAAACTGAGGCAGATAGCTGTAGATGACTTTGCTTATTTACACATTTGGTGAAGGCTGGATCTGAACTCAGGTCTGGCTGACTCCAGGGTCAATGCACTGTGTCCCCCAGCTGTCTTTCTAGCTCTTCAGGAGTTCTTTGTTTATTTTGGGGTGAAGTGTAAGAAGAACAGGGAACAGAAACACTTCATCTAACTTGGTTTACTACAAGACAAGAGTAGAAGAAAATGAATGTAAAATCAAAGAGGGGAGAATAATTTACCTCACACAGAGATCAAAGGCTACAGCCTCCATGAGGCTGACCATCCCATCAGGTACCTCCCCTCCCAAGCTCGACTAGCACTTAGGCCCCAGACACACTCATGCATCAGGGGGGTGGACCCTTTATCCAGAGCCTTGGCCCTCCACCCTGAGGCTGAGTTTTGGCACTCTTGCTTATTTGAGGATCTAAGGAAACTTAGAGGGAAGCAAGCAGAAAAGGGATGGCTAGCATCAGACACATGGACAGCAGGGAAACGGACAGATGGCAGGCTATCAGCGAATAAGGCAAGATGGAAGAATGCAATAAGAGATACAAGCGGAGAAATTTGGGCTTGTTTGGGGGAGGGGCAGGCTGCAGGACACTATACTCCTGGAGGGCATCCCTCTGGCCTGATGGTCCCGAGCCCTGCCTTCTAAACTAGGTGCCCATGGACAAGCCACTGAACCTCTTTTTACCTATTTCCACATCTGTGCAAAGGGTACATAACCATGGTATTTACCTAACAGTTCTTGTGAGAATCAAATAAGTTACCTAGGTAAAGTGCTATGCGTGTCTGCTATTTTTATATCAAATCTTGGTATTCATAATTAAGGCCCTAAGCCATTAAGAGAGGATTTGATTGCACATGTTTTAACATATATTGGATTACTTGCCATCTAGGGGAAGAGGTGGAGGGAAGGAGGAGAAAAAAATCTGGAACACAAAGTTTTGCAAGTGTGAATGCTGAAAATGTTGAAAATTATCCATGCATATGTTTTAAAAATAAAAAGCTTTAATAAAAAAAAAGAAAGAAAGAAAGAAAAAAGAGGATTTGAACCCAAAGTCTTATGAGTTCAGAATCAGTACTTAGTCCTCATCATACCTTATATTTCAGTACTGCTTTCACGTTTATAAAGACTATAAAGAAGTTAAATTATAACTATAAATTGTTTGGAGTGTAACTTCGTTTTTGTTATGGTTGTTAACAATTATTTTATTTAAAAGAAAAGGTCAGATTCTGTTCAGTACACTGTGTCAAAAGGCAAGGGAAAAGGGTGACATACTTTAGAATGATTTTCATTTCCAGAATGAGAAGCAGGTGTAGCAAATTGAGCTGGCCCTGGAGCCATTTTGAAGAAAGGTTCAGACTAGCCTTAATAATTCTCTGCTCTTTGATATCATGTCTTTGCTGACTTGTCCCTCCTCTGCCACCCCTCCTTTTCCTCCATTTTGAGGAAGGGCCCAGATTTGCCTTCCTTTATTCACCAGACTATAACATCGGATTCCAGAAAGCTTCTCCTTCCCTGCCCCACTCTTAAAAGTCCCTTATATTTGTTGTCATCTCATTAATTTATGAAGATAAGTATCTCTACCTAATCTTATTCACTTGGATATTGGGGAAAAGGGAGATAAAATAGAAGTCAGTCAACCAACCAAAAATCTGCTTTTGTAGGAATGATCCATTTATGAATAAAGCAAGGTTTGTCTTAATTACCTATTATCTTACCAATACTTTCACTTTGTAAGATCAACATCTGATCATATTTTATAGTGTTATGACCAACAGTATCCTTGATTACAAATAAGAGACAACCAAGCAATTTCCCCAGGAAAAGTCATCTAGGGTAATATGCTGTGGCTCAAGAATTACTGGGGATTTCCACAGTTGGCCTAGGGCCTTTATTACCCATACAAGTATATCTAGTTTGGAAAATGTTCCAGTTCACAGACTTATACTAAGTTATTTTTTTTTTGACCCTTTATGTATGTATTTTTATTGAAGTTTTTTTTTTATTTTCAAAACATATGCAAGGATAATTTTTTCAACATTGACCCTTGAAAAACCTTGTGTTCCAATGTTTCCCTCCTTACCCCCATTCCTCTCCCTTAGATGGCATGTAATGCAATATATGTTAAACATGGTAAAAATATGTTAAATCCAAAATAGGCATGGGGGGAGGGGCTGAGGCAATTGGGGTGACTTGCCCAGGGTCATACAACTAGGAAGTGTTAAATGTCTGAGGCCAGATTTGAACTCAGGTCCTCCTGACTTCAGGGCTGGTGCTCGCTCTATCCACTGTACCAACTAGCTGCCCCAGGAACACATATTTATGCAATTATCTTACTGAAAAAAAAAAAAATCAGATCAAAAAGTAAAAAAAAAAGAGAGAAAATAAAATTCAAGCATACAACAAAAGAAAAAGTGAAAGTGCTATGTTGTGGTCCACACTCAGTTCTCACAGTCCTATGAGTGCAGATGGCTCTCTTCATCACAAGATCGTTGGAACTGGCCTGAATCATATCATTGTTGGAAAGAGCCACGTCCATCAGAATCTTACACTAACTTCTGAGCCTCCTAGAAACTTCTCTGGGCCCAGGTGAGGATGGGCCAATGTGAGAGGACCTGAAGGTAATCATGAACTGATATTAACAATACAGAAGAGCTAGAGGGAAGATGGGAGGAGGGCTCCTGGGCATACTCCCTTTCATTCAAGTCAACTAGCATTTATTAAGTGCTTACTACTTGCCAAGTTCTAAATGCTGGGGAAACTAAGAATGGCCAAAAAAAAAAAAAAAAAAGTCCCAGCTCTTAAAAAGCTCGAAGTCTATGATCTAATCATCTGGGGGGGGAATGGAAAAAAAAGCCCAAAAGGCTATCAACCCGTGCATACCCTTTGATCCAGAAGTGTCTCTACGAGGATTATATCCCAAAGAGAACAGAAAGGAGGAAAGGAACCCATATCATTGTGGCAGCCCTTTTTGTAGTGGCAAGAAACTGGAAACTGAGTGGATGCCCATCAGTTGGAGAATGGCTGAATAAGTTATGGTATATGAATATTATGGAATGTTATTGTTCTGTATGAAACAATCAGCAGGATGAATACAGAAAGGCCTGGAGAGACTTACATGAACTGATGCTAGGCGAAGTGAGCAGAACCAGGAGATCTTTATACATGGTATACATGGCAACAAGATTATACAATGATCAATTCTGATGGATATGGCTCTCTTCAACAATGAGATGATTCAGGCCAATTCCAATGGTCTTGTGATAGAAAGAGTCATTTGCACCCAGAGAGAGGACTTTGGGAACTGAATGTGGATCAGAACAGTATTTTCACTTTTGTTGTTGTTGTTTGCTTTTTTTTCCTTTCTCATTTTTTTCCTTTTTGATCTGATTTTCCTTGTGCAGCAAAATTGTGGAAATATGTATAGAGAATCTGCACATGTTTAACATATACTGGATTACTAGCCTTCTAGCAGGGTTTAGAAGGGGAAGGGAGGAGAAAAAATTTGGAATACAAGATTTTGCAAGGGTGAATGTTGAAAATTATGCATATGTTTTGGAAATAAAAAGCTTTGTAAAAAAATAGAAAAGAAAAGGTTTTAATTAAAAAAAATAAAACTCAACAGTCTAACAAACAAAAAGCTATTTACAAAAAAAAAAAAAAAAAGATTCATATAGGATAAGTTGGAGTTAATTTCCAATAACAGTAAGGAGGATCAGGAAGGTCTTCTTTCAGAATTTAATTTCAAGATTATTGTGGAGGCTTGAAAGACACTGGGGAAACTAAAAGGTAGAAATAAGGAGGGGGAGAGAATTCTAGGCATGAGAGACAGCCAGTGAAAAAGAAATGGGCACATTGTTTTGTCTGAGGAATAGCAAAAGTTACTGCCCTGAAGGAGAATCTAAAAGAGAAAATAAGCAAACAATTATGTACAAATAAACCAAATACAGGAAAAATAGGACCAAAGAGTAGGAAGGCATTAGAATTTAGAGGGTTTGAGAAGACTTCCTATCAAAGATAGGATTTTAATTGTGTCTTAAAGTAAGCCAGAGAAAACAGCAGAGGAGAGAAGGGAGAATAGGGAAATTAGTTAGAGCTGAGAAATAAGAGTATCTTGTTTGTGGAACAACAATGTGGCCAATGTCACTAGATGAAAGAGTACCTGATAGGGAGGAAACTGTAAGACTATGTGACCCTAAATAAGTCCTTAGTTTCCTCAATTGGAAAACAGGAAGTTTAATAGGGCTGGTCTCCCACAGTTGTTGTGAGGACCAAATGAGGTATTTGTGTTTAGCACAGTAACTGGCATACAGTAGGTGCTTAATAAATGCTTTCCTTCCTTCTATAAAATAGTTAACATTTATAAAGTATTTTATAAACTTTAAAGCATTGTACAAAGGCTGGCTAATCATTATTAATATTCAGCTACATTCATGACTAGTCTTGGGCAAGTCATCTCATTTCTCTGGGTCTTGACTTCCTCCTCTGTAAAATGACAAGGGTTGGACTACATGATGCCGAAGGCTCCTTTGAGCTCTAAATCTGATGGGGTTGCCTAACAAGTAGAGACGGAGATTGAGACCACACAGGCTGGGGCCATTAGCACCTCTTACTCTGTCTTGGTTAAGGAAGACTTCATTTGTTTTTCCTCACAAAGTGAGTTGGTCTCACTCCCAGGTATAGAAAAAGATGTAGACAAAGGTCAATTAGCACACATTGCCAACGTATAGATTTCCCCCCTACAGTCCCTGATTTGTTAAGTCTTAGAAACAGGACTTAACACGGAACCTGCTTATTAGAAGGAACAGAATTAGGACCCATCCTGCAAGCCTGTAGGATAGTATGGAGAGTGAGACTCTGAAGTCTCAACAATGTCTTATGTACACTGCGGAGCTGCCTCCATGATAATAAAGCAAAATGAAGGGATTTGTGAATTTACCTTCTTTTATTTTATTTTTTTACAGTTGCCGCAGCACCTTGCTAGTGTGCCCACAAGGTGCCAACATGACTGTTAAACGAAGGGAGGGCAGGAAATCTTGAAGATCTGCATTTTAGACATTGTACAGCTTTAGCTGATGTTTTTGCCCCAGCTCTCAACTGCCTCAATGTCTTTTTTTTTTTTTTAACTCCCTTCCCAACCAATCACAAAAACAATCAAAAACACAATCTGAAGTCAAAGTTCATACCATAAAGCCTGACAAGAAAATATAGTTGATCTCTTCTTAGAAAAAAAAAAGGTTTATAGGGCCATTTCATTTATTAAAATAATTTCTGTAAACTCACTTAGAAAGGAAATAATCCCACTCTCATTCTAACAACATCTGAGAGAGGATACTTTCCTTCATGGTACCAGTGACCCAGGATCTCACAGAATAAAAATGGTAGTGTCTTCACGAAGATCTCTGTACAGAGTCTTAACAACGATTGTACAAAACACAGCAGTGGCCCCTGTTTAAAAAAATCAAAACAAAACACAGGACAACCTTTTGGCAAGTCTTGCTTCAACTTCTCTCAGTTTCAAGATGACACCAACATTATATAAGTGACGGTATCATAACAGATCAAAGGAGGAGACCACTATCTTGAAGAGACAGAGAGATCTGAACGTTTCTTAATTAAAAAAAAAATCTAAAAAGAAAGGGGGGAACAAAACCAGCATATAAACTTATCAAACATGTAAACTTCATAGCGTCAGTCCCTGCCCCTTCACTTGTCCTCCTCGCTCAGTTTGGCATTCCTCTGGAGAACAGAAGTCAGCTTTGTCTGTAAAATGGCGGCCAGTTTTTTCGATGTCTTTTTGAGGAAAGCACTTCCGGGGTGGGCACTGTTCACGTGCAGGTATAAGTCCTCCTGGGTAGGGCCGGTGTAGCCGCAGTCCTCACAGACGTACAGCTTGTCCCGGCGCTGTTTGTACGCGTACTGCTGCTGCACCCCGTGGATCTTCTTCAGGTGAGACTCCAAGGAGCAGCGCTGGGTAAAGGCCTTGTTGCAGATGTCACATTTGTAAGGGCGGATACCTACAGGAAGGGAAACCAGAAAGGAGGCGTGAACCCATCAATCAGTGATCAGGAGAATATCTGATCCCCAGTATACATATGTGGGCCATTTGGGATGAGGTAAAAGGTGAAGGCAGTTAGTTTTTGCATCTTACATGCATTTTTTATTTTATTAAATATTTCCTATTTAAGTTTAAACTTCTTTAATACTCATTTTTAAAAAGTGAGTTCTAAATTCTCTCTCTCTTCCTCCTTCCATTTCCCAATCCTTTGAGAAGGCAAGCAATATGACGTGTGAAATCACACAAGATACATTTCTATATTAGTCATGTTGTAAAACATATATACACTCCATGAAAATTTTTTAAAGTTTTTTAAAATATGCTTAAATCTGTTTTCCATCCGATTTCTTCTTTCTCTGGAGGTGGATAGGATTTTTCACACAAGTCCTTTTAAATTGTCTTTGACAATGGTTTGATTAGAGTAGCTAAGTCACTTACAGTTGATCATTGTACAATATTGCTGTTGCTGAAGACAATGTTCTCCCACTTCTGCACACTCCATTTTGAAATGAATTCATAAAAATCCTCCCAGGTTTTTCTGAAATCATCCTGCTCAAAATTTTTTATAGCACAATAGCATTCCATCACAATCATGTATCACAACTTGTTTAACCATTCCCCAATTAAGAACATCCCTTTAATTTCTAATTCTTTGCTACCACAAAAAGAGCTGCTATAAACATTTTTGTACAAATAGGTCCTTTTCTTCCATCTCTTCAAGATACAGATCTAAACAAAAGGTCAAGAATTTCAAGGGAATTAATGAAAAAAAAATCAAATGAAGGTGGCCTAGCTGTACCTGATCTAAAACTATATTATAAAGCAACAGTCACCAAAACCATTTAGTATTGGCTAAGAAATAGACTAGTTGATCAATAGAATAGGTTAGGTTCACAAGTCAGAATAGTCAACTATAGCAATCTAATGTTTGACAAATCCAAAGATCCTAACTTTTGGGATAAGAATTCATTATTTGACAAAAACTGCTGGGAAAACTGGAAATTAGTATGGCAGAAATTAGGCATGGACCCACACTTAACACCATATACCAAGATAAGATCAAAATGGGTCCATGATCTAGGCATAAAGAATGAGATTATAAATAAATTAGAGGAACATAGGATAGTTTATCTCTCAGACTTGTGGAGGAGGAGGAAATTTGTAACCAAGGATGAACTAGAGACCATTACTGATCACAAAATAGAAAATTTTGATTATATCAAATTAAAAAGCCTTTGTACAAACAAAACTAATGCAAACAAGATTAGAAGGGAAGCAACAAACTGGGAAAACATCTTCACAGTTAAAGGTTCTGATAAAGACCTCATTTCCAAAATATATAGAGAATTGACTCTATAAGAAATCAAGCCATTCTCCAATGATAAATGGTCAAAGGATATGAACAGACATTTTTCAGATGATGAAATTTAAACTATTTCCACTCATATGAAAGAGTGTTCCAAATCACTATTGATCAGAGAAATGCAAATTAAGGCAACTTTGAGATACCACTACACACCTGTCAGATTGGCTAAGATGACAGGAAAAAATAATGATGAATGTTGGAGGGGATGCGGGAAAACTGGGACACTGATGCATTGTTGGTGGAGTTGTGAACGAACCCAACCATTCTGGAGAGCAATCTGGAATTATGCCCAAAAAGTTATCAAACTGTGCATACCCTTTGATCCAGCAGTGTTACTTCTGGGCTTATATCCCAAAGAAATACTAAAGAAGGGAAAGGGACCTGTATGTGCCGCAATGTTTGTGGAAGCCCTGTTTATAGTGGCTAGAAACTGGAAAATAAATGGATGCCCATCAACTGGAGAATGGCTGGGTAAATTGTGGTATATGAATGTTATGGAATATTATTGTTCTGTAAGAAATGAGCAGCAGGATGAATACAGAGAGGCTAGGCGAGACTTACATGTACTGATGCTAAGTGAAATGAGCAGAACCAGGAGCTCATTCTACACTTCAACAACGATACTGTATGAGGATGTATTTTGATGGAAGTGGATTTCTTCAACAAAGAGAATATCTAATTCAGTTCCAATTGATCAATGATGGACAGAAGCAGTTACACCCAAAGAAAGAACACTGGAAAATGAGTGTGAACTGTTGGCATTTTTGTTTTTCTTCTCAGGTTATTTTTACCTTCTGAATCCAATTCTTCCTGTGCAATAAGAGAACTGTTCGGTTCCTGACACATATATTGTGTCTATGATACACTGGGATATATTTAACATGTATAGGACTGCTTGCCATCTAGGGGAGAAGGTGGAGGAAGGGAGGGGAAAAGTAGGAACAGAAGTGAGTGCAAGGGATAATGTAAAAAAGTATCCAGGCATGAATTCTGTCAATGAAAAGTTATAATTATTTTTTTAAAAAAAGATACAAATCTAGAAAGTGATTAAAGAGAATATACAGTTCTACAGCATAATTCCAAACTGCTCTCCAAAATGGCTGGACCACTTCACAACTCCACCAATAGGGCATTAGTGTCTTTATATTCCAACACCCCCTCGAGCAGGTGATTGGCCAATATGAAGAAAAAGGAAACTAATCTGAGAGATATGAGGTGATATCCTGAAATTGATTCAATTTGTATTTCTCTAAATGGCTTAGAGGGATTTTTCATGGGATTATTGATTCCTTTGATTTCTTCTTTTGAAAATTGCCTGAAGTCAAAGTTCACACCATAAAGCCTGACAAGAAAATATAGTTGATCTCTTCTTAGAAAAATGGATCTTAGTTTTATAAAGTTGGTTCAGTTCCTTATATATATATTTTTAAATGAAGCTTTTAATAGAGAAACCTGCTATAAAAATTTTTCCCTCCAGTTTCCTATTTTTCTTCTAATTTTGGCTGCCTCAGTTTTGTTTCACACATATATTTTCAACTTCAGCTTAAGCTAAATTATGTTTTCATGGAGCGGGTACCTTAATGGATGTTTACAGAAGTGAATTGAATGACATCATAGGATGTCACTCCCTGGGGTATTAAAGGACAATCAGTAACCAAAAAATTCCAGAGAGAGAAGAACCTCAGGGGCCATCTCCATCTAATACAACCTTTACCTGAATAAAAATTCCTTGTAGTAGATAAAGGACCAGACCTGGAAGTGAAATGAGTAGAACCAGTGTATAATGACGGCAACAACAAGACTGTATGAAGATCAATTCTGATGAACATGGCTCTTGTCAAAAATGAAGTGATTCAAGGCAATTCCAATAAACTTGTGATGGAGAGAATCATCTGCACTCAGAGAAAGGATTGTAGGAACTAAGTGTGGATCACAGTATAGTATTCTTCACTTTTTGTTGTTGTTTACTTGCTTTTTGTTTTTTCTCATTTTTTTCCTTTTTGATCTGTTTTTTCTTATGCAGCTTAATAAATGTGGAAAAATATATAGAAAAAAATGAAGATTTTTTCAAAAATATAGAAAACTAAGTCCAATTTACAGAAATAAGAGCTATTCCTCAAATTTTTTAATGGTCAAAAGATATGAACAGAAAGTTTTCAAAGTAATTAAAGCTATTTATACTTGTGAAAAATTGTTCTAAATTACTATTGATGAGAGAAATGCAAATTAAAACAATTCTGGGCTACCAATTCACATCTGTCAGATTGGCTAATATGACAGAAAAGTAAAATCACAAATGTTTGGGAAGGATATGGGAAAATTAAAACATTATTGTACCACTGGTGAAGTTGTATACTGATTTAATCATTCTAGAAAGCAATTTAGAACCCAGTAGGTTATAGAATCATGCATTCCCCAGAGAGATAAAAAACCAAAAGGAAAAGGAAAAGGACCTATTATGTGTACAAAAAAAATTTATAGCAGCTCTTTTAAAATAAAGCTTTTTATTTTCAAAACACATGCACAGTTTTCAACGTTCATCCTTGTAAGATCTTGTGTTCCAAATTCTATTTTCTCCCTCCCTTCCCCCATCCCATCTATTAGACAGCAAGTTATCTAATATAGGTTAATATACATATTTCCACATTTATTTTGCTGTGCAAGAAAAATCAAATCAAAAAGGAAAAATATGAGAAAGAAAATAAAATGCAAGCAAACATCAACAAAAAGAGTGAGAATGCCATATTGTGGTCCACACTCAGTTTCCACAGTCCTCTCTCTCTGGGATGCAGATGGCTTTCTTCATCACAAGATCACTATTGAGAATCATCATTGTTGTGGAGAGTCACATCCACCAGAATTGATTATTGTATAATCTTCTTGTTGCTGTGTACAATGATTTCCTGGTTCTGCTCATTTCCTTTTAGCATCAGTTCATGTAAGTCTCTCCAAGCCTCTCTGTATTCATCCTGCTGACTGTTTCTTACAGAACAATAATATTCCATAATATTCATATATCACAATTTATTCAGCCATTCTACAACTGATGGACATCCTCTCAGTTTCCATTTCCTTAGTGGCTCTTTTCACAGCAGCAAAGAATTGGAAATCTAAGGGATGCCATCAACTGGGGAATGGCTCAACAAGTTGTATATGATTACTATAGAATACTATTGTGCTCTAAGAAATGATAAGCATCATCTCCCCCACATACCTTTTTTGATCTGATTTTTCTTGTGTAGCATGATAAATGTGGATTTATGTTTAGAAGAATTGTACATGTTTAGCTTATATTGGATTGTTTCCTGTCTATGGAAGTGGGAGGAGGAGAAAAATTTGGAACACAAGGTTTTGCAAAGGTGAATGATGAAAGCTATCTTTGCATGTATTTTGAAAAATAAAAAACTATTATTTTTTTTAAAAATGAGCAGGTAGGAGGCAGAAAAATTCAATGAAGAAAATAATTCATTACAGAAAAATATGGAAAGACTAACATGAATTGATGTGAAGGGAAATGAGTAAAAACAGGAATACATTATATACAGTTTCAGCAATAATGTATGATGATCTACTAGAGTAACTTAGCTATTCTCAACAATATAATGATCCAAGACAGTTCCATAGGACTGTATGATTAAAGATGCTGGTCATCTCCACAAAAAGAAATGGTAGAGCCTGAATATAGATCAAAGATACTTTTTAAAAATTTCTTGGGAGTTTTTTTGTTTGTGTTTTTTCCCCCTACAGATAACTTACACAGAATTGTGTTTTGTTTGACCACACATGTATAACGTACATCAAATTGCTTACCTTCAGGAGAAGATGAGGAGAATTTGGAACTCTAAATTTGAAAAAGAGCTAAAATTGTTTTTAATATATAATCGGGAAACGAGGCAGAGCCAAGATGTTGGAATAAAGACAGGAACATTGTTAAATTGCTAAATGTGTTCATTGTTAAATTAATTATAATTATTTTTATTAGATATCATTATATACACACAATATATATAATTATTGCTAAAAACTAAAATATTAAACAACAGCAATGTCAAAGAAAACGTGTGTTTCCCTGCTTACTTGTTTAGAAAGCCACCCCGGCTGAACTCTTGGTGAAATAGGGGGATGGGGTTGCAAAGGAGAGAAAATGAGCCACCTCAGTGGAAAATAACTTGAACACAAGTAAGCTGATAGCCTGGAAAACATGGGCTTTGCACAGAGTAGACAATACTGAAAGGACAAGAACATAAGATGCCTTCAAGGACCAGGAGAGCTTTTGCATCCTGGGCCTTGGAGCACCCGCTGACTTCCGCTGACCTCCTTCCGGCCAGACCCCACTAATTTATTTTGTCCCAGGCTCACCTTCCCCTCCCAGTCTGCTGGGAGGAAGCCGGACCCCCGCAGGCGGGAGGTGCCTGGCCCCCTCCTCCATGCTGGAAGCGGGACAAAGCCACGGCGGGCCCCAGCGGCCCTCTTCTCACCTCCTCCACGCCCCGAGAAGTGGGGGGAGGGGAGGGACCAGGGGCGCGCGCCTCCCATCCTCCAGACTACATCCCCACTTGGGCTGTCTGCCCCAGCCCGGTCCGGCGGACCTCGCTGCGGCGGGATTCCTGAATTCCCATTACTCGACGCGACAGCTGAGCCAGGTCCCTGACTTGTGGCTAGCACCTCCAGGAACAGGCTGTGTGCCGCGGGCAAAGGCCTCCCCCGCCGCTGCGGGTCCTCCATGGAAGCCTCCTCGGCCGTCTGGTCTGAGAGGGGCCTCATCACATGAAGCAACGTGGAAAAGCATGGGGAAATCGGGTAGCCCAGGGCCGGACGCTGGGCCCGTGCCGACAGAAAGCACAGCTGGGGCTTCGCTTTCTGCTCCCAGAGCCCGGATCTCCAGACAGCTTGAACTGTTAGAAAGATCTCCTACATAGAGGAGCCAAAATATCCTCGGTGCAGTCGGGGAGCATTGATTAAGCACCTACTAAGCGCCAAAGAAAGGCAAAAAGATAAAAAATAAAACTAGTCCCTGCTCCCCTGAACTCACATTCGAAGGGGGGAAGCGGGGAAGAGAAATGACAGAGAGAAGGTGGGAGCATTGAGCAGGACTGGGAAAAGCTTTTCCTGCCCCACCCAGCTAGCTCCAGAAAGGATGTGTTAATCTCCTCCCCTATCCCCCACTAACCACCCTCCTTTAGCTGGTGGTCTCCCCCGTTAGAATATAACCTCCTTGAAGGGCAGAACTAGGCTCTTTGTAATTGTCTCTTTAGAAGCTTCCACATTAGAACTAACTAATATATATTTTTCATCCACTATTACAAATCTTAGACTGTCAAATCCCCTACTGAATTAATTCCATCCTCTTCATGTGTCTCTCCCTCCCTTTATTTTTCCACCTGTAGCTAATATTTCCTTCTGATGTATTAAAAGATAAAAACCATTAAGATGTGTTGAGTTCAACAAGGTTCAGAAATCTCAGAGATCACAGAAAGCTTCCCAAACCTAACTGGTTTAAGATGTTACTGTAAAACATGGATTTGGTAACCTATCAAACCAAAGGCTGGTACCATTCCCTCTGAGATGACTTTCCACCTACTTTGCAATTATCTTGTACATCCTTATCCACATGACCACAGCTTTCCCAAATTGGATTATGAGATCCTTGAACTCAGAATCTTTTTGTCTTTTTTTTTTTTTCTATTTTCAGCATTTAACATAGTATCTGGTACATAATAAATGCTACTTAACTGGAGCTAATGATGTGATGGAAATGCTAGACTTGGGAACTAGGAAGACCTGAGTAGAAATCTGGCTGCATATAATTTACTATGTGACCATTGGCAAGACACTTAACCTGTTTGCATCAGTCTCCTCAACTGTAAAATGGGAATAAAACAACAAAGTCGCTATGAGGATTAAATGCAACAATGTTTGTAAAAAGCAATTAGCATAGTGCCTGGCACATATAAATGTGCCATATAAATGCTTGTTCCATTAACAGTGCCATTAACAGCTCATGTCCCCAAAAAGGTAGCAGATTTTGAAAACATTAGAGTAATATCCAATTAAATACATTATAATTGTTTTTCTTTTAATTCTCTTCATTCCGTATTTTGGACACTAGTCTTATTTATTACTCTCTACTTTTTTGCTTTAGACCACCCATAAGAACCTTAACATCTGCCCTATTTTTAAGGAAGGGTCCCAAAGTACTATAAAATCTATGCATATCCTTTGACCCAACAATATCACTCCCAGGTCTGCATCCCACAGAGTTCAAATAAAAGGAATAACTCCTATGTGTAACAAAAATATTTATAGGAGGCTTTTTTGGTAGTGATAACTGGAAATTGAGAGGATGCCCATCAGCAGCGGATACCACACACAGTTAACAACAAAGGTATACTGATGATCAACTGTGAAACAGTTCTGATCAAAACAATCCAAGACAATTCCAAAGGTCTCAAGACAAAAAAATGCTAGCCACATCCAGAGAGAGAGCTGATAATGAGTTGACTATAAACTGAAGTGTAATTTTCTCACTTTATTTTTCTTGCCTTTTTTTTTTTTTTGGCAATATGGTTAACATAGAAATTTTTTTTGCATTATTTCACATGAAGAATTTATATATTGCTTGCCTTCTCTGTGGGTAGGGGAGGGAGAGAATTTGGAACTCAAAATTTAAAATGAAAAAAATGCTAGAGTGTTTTTCTTTAAGGAAGAAAGATCAATCAGATTGTCAGACAGCAAATTTACACCTTCATTCCATCAGATTTTGTTTTTAAGTTGGTTAGTATGTAATATACTACTCTGGCCAGAAAATTCTTTACATTCAAGGCTTGTTGCATTCCTATACACACACTCACACACACACACACAGAATCATCAGCACTTTTAAATCCTCTATCACTTTACCTCTTTAAAAAAAAAAAAAAAAGGTTGACATTTATAGAGCACTTTAAGGTTTATAAATTAATTTATATTTTATCTTATTAGAGCCTTACAACAGCATATTACCCCCTCCATAATTTCTATTGAATAGAATTGAGGCTCAAAGAAGTTGACTACCATTTGTTAATCAATAAACATTTACAGAACAGTTACTACATACCAGGCACTGTGCCAAGCACTGGACTTGCAAAGATAGGTAAAAAGCATTCCAAACTTCAAGGAGCTAACAGTCTAATGTAACAACATGCTATGTATAAATGGAATATACAGGATAGGATAAACGGAATATACAGGACAGGATAAATGGAATATATATAGAATGGAATATAGAGGATAGGAGAAGTGATATATATAGGACAGGATAAATGGAATATACAGGATAGGATAAACGGAATATATAAGACAGGATAAATGGAATATACAGGACAGGTTAAATGAAATAAACAGGATAGGATAGGATAAATGGAATATATAGGACAGGATATATAGAATGGAATATATAGGACAGGATAAATGGAATATATAGAATAGGATAAATGGAATATACAGGACAGGATAAATGTAATAAACAGGATAGGCTAGGATAAATGGAATATATAGGACAGGTTAAATGGAATATATAGAATGGAATATATAGGACAGCATAAATGGAATATATAGAAAAGAATATATAGGATAGGATAAGTAGAATATATAGGACAGCATAAATGGACTATATACGACAGGATAAATGAAATATACAGGATAGGATAAATGGAATATATAGGACAGGATAAAGGGAATATATAGAATGGAATATATAGGATAGGATAAATGGAATAATGGAATATATAGGACAGCATAAATGGAATGTATAGGATAAGATGAATGGAATATATAGGACAGGATAAATATAATATATAGGATAGGATAAATGAAATAGGATATAGAATAAGAGGGAAATCACTAAGAGTAAGGAGGTATAAGGACTTTTTCCCCCCAAATGGGCCTGGAAAAGTTGACATCCCCCACTAATCTTTCTGCCTTTCCTCTCAAATATCTTGCCTCAAAGTTTTACTCAACAAGAGATGATTCCTAAGGAGTTCCCTTTCTCCTATTCCATTCACTTCATCCTGACATCATCATCCTCATCAAGTCCATCAACAAACATTTGTTGAATGCTTACTAGATGGCCAGATAAGAAATGTGCTGACTACTTCCTTCTGTCCTTCACAATGGGGCTGTTAGATGACACAGTGGATATGGTAACAGGAAGATTAGGCCATCCTAAGTTCGAATCAGGCCCTAGTCATTTAGTAACTGTGTGACCATAAGCAAGTCATTGAACTCTGCCTCAATTTTCTCATCTATAAAATGGGCTGGAGAAAAAAAAATGGCAAACCATTTCAGTATCTGCCAAAAAAACCAAAACAAATCCAATGAGGTCATGAAGAATCAGACCAAACATCCTTCACAGAGTTTGGACAAAAAAACTTTAACTCCCATTCCCATAAATTCAGTTATTAAGTCATTAAATGCCATTCTCTCATTTATAGATGAAAAAGGATTCTCTCCCATCATCACTCTAACTTATTTCTTTTCCATGACATCCAAAAAGATATTTAAACAGACTTACTCTCATCTTTATATGACATGAAGTTTTACCTGGTTCCATGGTTTAAACGATTTTATTTTTTGAAGGTCTATGAAGCAAGAGACTATATAATTTTCATTGTGGAGGGTTTTAAGACAATCATGCACTGAGAATTTGTTTTTTGACTCATGATGGAAAATATCCAGAGAAAGGACTACAGAGTCTGAATGTAGGTTGAGGCACATTATTTTCATTTTTCTTTCTTTTTTGTGGTTTTATCCTTTTGTTCCAATTTTTTTTCACAACATGACTGACGTGAAAATATGTTTAATACACATAAAACCTGTATCAAACTGCTTGACATCTTGGAGAGGACAAAGGAAGGGAGGAAAAAATTTTGGAACTCAAAATCTTATAAGTGAATGTTGAAAACTATTTTTTACATTTAAATGGACAAAATAGATACTATTAAGTGAGGCAGGGGGGAGAAATTGCTTTTATATGAGATTCATGATGATAAGACTTAGAGCAAAAAATACCCTCAGAGGTGACCTAGTGATCAGATTCTAGACTGTACTAGATTACAATCCAGTCTTTTCATTTTCCAGATAGAGAATCTGAGGACTGAGAGATTAAGTTATTTGCTAAAGGCCACAAAAGTATTCAGGAGCAGAGCTAGAATTTAAACTAAGGTTCTTAGATTCCAAATCTTTCTACAGGGAGTCTTTAAAAAACAAACAAACAAAACAAAACAAAACAAAAACAATTATTTCCATCTTTTGCTTTTTATATCATTTCCCCCACCCTGAGCCATTTTTTGGAGTCAGGAAGACCAGCATTCAAATTCCGTCTTTGTCAACTTAGTGGGTTTATGAGACTGGGCAAGTCACTTAAGTTGTCTGCCTCAGTTTATTCATATATAAAATGAGGATAGTAACAGCCCCTAATTCCCCTTAAATGAGATACTTATAAAAAGCTTTACAAACCTTAAAACACTTTATAAATGCTAACTATTATTGTTACAAGTCAAATAGTGGAAAGAAAAAAAATCAACATGTGTTCAATACATTGCAAAAGGCACTTGTAACCCTTCCATCTCAGCAAAGGGGGGAGGGGGGGGGAGAGTAGTTCAAGTGTTTTCTTTCTCATCATGTTTGCTGTTTATAAATTTTGCAATGAATCTTTCCCTTTTGATTGATATAGCACGGGTTCTTTGTGTTTAGATTATTGTTGTTGCTCTTCTCAACACATCATCAGTTCATACAGATGTTGGAATGTTTCTCTATATTCATCACATTTCTCCTTTCTTCTATTACAATACTAACCCAATAGAGTCATTTACCAGTTTGTTTCCCATTCCCTAATCTACTTTGTTTCCAATTCTTTGATTACACAAAAAGTGCTGTTATCAATATTTTGCTGTATTTTGGGACTTCCTCTTATCAGTAGCCTGTTTAAGTGTGTGTACTAATAGAATCTATGGGTGGCTGGGCAAAGGCATTTTGTTCATTTTATTTACATAATTCTAAAGCATCCATCAACACCACAAATTGATTTATCTGTTACCCACAAGTGTCTATCTTCCCATAACCCCTCCAGCACTGGCTAGAGCTTATCTTTTATAATCTGACTCCTTGGATTTTCCTTTTCTGTCGGCTCACTCTTACAAATTAAGGGTTCCTGCAGATGACAGAAAGGATATTGTCCCACTACATCCCTGACTGTGCAGTTCATTATTAATCCTCTTCCTCCTCAAGGTTATTTTTCTACTTTTTACCATTAAATAATCTCCCTGGGTTCACGGCCTCCTGCCTTTCTGTATGTCTATTGCTTGGACTACTCTTGCGAGACAGGACCACTGTTCTCTCCGAGTGAGAAATCTCTGAAGATTATACACACTGTATGGTCCCCATTGCCCTTTTATATTTTTTCCCATTCATGGAAGCATTAATCAGTAGTAGCCCATTCCCACCAATGAAATAAGATTTTCCCTTTATCTTTCATCATTTTAGTCCTTCTCTTCACATCCTTATCCACTCTTCTTGAGAAACTACAGGAATTATTTTTCCTTCATTGTTAACCTTTGATTTGATTAAGGTATATTATATATTCTCCTTTCTCTTCTTTTTTCCTTTTCCCTTCATGCTCCTTCCCATTCTGCAATTCTTTCTTACAAAAAATATTGATTCACCTATAGAGGAGGTATTCTAAGGTTTGGTCCATGATGTTTTAAACCTGATTCTCCATTATCATTTCTATTTGCCTTCTGCTTTCATCTTTGGCTCCCCTGTGTACTTTTGAGAAGAAATCTCTTAATGGTCTCTCTGCCATTGTTTTATTGTGATTCTTGGCTGCTCTATCTATTTAATTTTTTGCTTTTCAGTTGTATGGGGTATCTACAAAGCAAATAATTTGATCAAGTTCCATTTTATTTCTAAAATGCTTCAAAGAACTTTTTTATTGAACATCTTTTTTCAGTAAAAGTTAGGTTCAGGTTTGCAGATAGGTCACTCTGGATGGCACATTGAACTTATTTGTTCTTTCTAACACATTACTCCTTTCCCTCTGAGTGGATATAAAATAGTTTTATGTTATTCAAATTAACTTTCTATTATATTTGAAGGTCTTTCTCCAGATAGCAGGCAGAATTTATTATTAGGTTTTGAAATTGTTAAATTTAACAATTCTGGGTCTTGGAATTTGTAGCATAAGATATGTGATCTGAGACTTCTTTCAATCAGAACTTTATTTTCTGTGCTCATAAGGTCCATGGAGTTTTCTTCTATTATTTCTTGCATAATTTCTTATTTAATGCATGTAATAATATGCATTAAATGAAATATAATCACATGCATTTTTTCTTAAGATGTCTAAGTTTTCTTTTAACATTACTGCTTTTTGTTTCTTGTCTTTTAGACTGTATATTTGCATTCTCAATCAATTATTTTCTTTGAAACGAATTCAAATTTTTCTATTCTATCAATTACTTCAAGCGTGTAATCCACAACTTTTCACAATTCTGATTTCTCTTAAACCATTATTTTGGTGGTGGAACCAAGACAGAGGGCTGAAGAAACATTCAATTGAACTCTCTAACCATTTCCCTCCAAACAGTTTTAAAATAATGTCTTAATCAGAGCTCTGGAGTGATAGAGCCAACAAAAAGTCCGAGTGAGACATGCTTCCAGACAGAAAAGTCAAGAGGCTCTGAGGAGAGATCTGTGACAAGGGAACTGGAGGTGGCCTGGAGCTCCCATGGCAGCGATGGAACTCTTGTCCCAGCTAGGACAAGTATGGCCTTTTGGATTTCTACAGTGCTGGTAAATGGGGGAAGGAGAAGAGAGAGCACTGAATTTTGTGGGAAGCTGAGGATTGGTTTGTGCAGCCCTACTGGAGAGAACACAAAGTAACAATTGTGTCAGGGATCAGCATTCTCTTGTTGTAGTTACTTCATAATGGTTCGTGGGGATGTGGAGTAGATGTCAAATTTGTAGCCCACAAAACATCCCAGTAAAGTAAAATACAGTGTTTAACAAGATAAGTAAAGACAATGTTAATCTGTGATTTTTTAAGGGATTGGTACGTATCCGAGTTTGACACCTAAATCTAAATTTCTAAGAAAAATAAAATTGCTTTATCTCTTACACATAATTATTTTGGGGAAGTAAGAGAGATCATGAGAACCTGAGAAAATGACTAATCTTCCACTTTGGTGATATAGTAGATAAAGAGACAAACCTGGAATCAGGAAAGAGGAAAGCTAAAGAAATCCTGGAAATGAGGAAGGGTCAGCCCCAAACAGCTCCAATTTTTGACTATCACCTCCCAAAGTCTCCCCTTCTGCTTGATTATGTAATTCTCACCTTCCACTTTGCCAATATGAATTCCCCAATATCCACCATAATCTCCTTTCTCCCCTTAATATATAATATATATAAATATATATATAATTTAATTTAATATAAGTTGATCATTCAAAATTTCATATCCTCTATAAATGAGAAGCACAGGCCTATCCAGAAAGAGGTACACATAATGATTGTGTCTCCCTTTCTTTTAGGGATCATAAGCAATGTATCCCCTTTTTCCTCATTTCCAGGACTTCCCTCTTTCCCCCCTCAACATTATATAATCAATATTTATGGATCATCTCCTCCCATCTGTTCTGATCTCAGGGAAACACTTGGTCCATCTGGATAAAAAGATATTACCATGATTTCCATGCTTTTTTTTTGGGGGGGGTGCAAGGTGGCCCTAAAAGTGGGGCTCAGAAATGGGGGGAAGGAGTAACGCTGCAGGGAAGAATAAACGACAAGGAAAAAGTCTGAAGACAAATTTTGAGAATCCTTTGATGTTTTTTCATTGTATCCAGCTCTCTGTGACCTCATTTGGGATTTTCTTGGCAGGAACACTGAAATGGCTTGCCATTTCTTCCACCACTCATTTTACAGATGAAGAAACAGACATAGAGGGTTAAGGGATTTGTCCAGGGTCACACAGCTAGCAAGTGTCTGAGTCAGGCTTGAATTCAGGCCCAGCACTATCCCCACCTAGTTGTCCAGAGAATTCTCCCAATAAGCCTATTAATGGTAACAGTTTTTCTCCCTCCATTAATGTGACAGCCCAATATTACTGAATAAACATCACTTAAGGCTAGGCACTGAAGGGTGAAAGTGGAGCTGGAAACATGCCAGCATTTAGTTAAGTTGCTGAGAAAGTTGTTGGGAAGCAAAGCTTTTGAACTACCACAAAAAAATACAAGGACTTTTTTCCTTATTAGGATTATATTATTATTATTAGGATTATAAAAATATAGGCAACTATCTATTGTAACAATGACCTGAAAAGCAGAAGGCTTTGTCCACTTGACCTCTGGGACACAGTTTTACATCTGCAAAATAGAGACTAAAAACTATCCTCTGGAGACTGAATATAAATCACTAGCTAAAGGTAAACAGGGACAATCTTCTCCCTACATTACGAAAAGACAAAGTGAGGTGAGATTGCTGGTGAAATGGGTTTTTTCATCTGATGTACACTTGGTTCACTTGTTCATCCCCCCCCCCCCTTATGTTTTTTTTTTTTTTCTCCAGTGGTTTTTCTCTTTTATTCTGATTTTTCTTTCCCAACATGATTCATAAAGTAATGTTTTTAAAAACTAATGTACATATAAAACAGAAAAAAAATAAAAATATAAAAACAAAACAAAACTATCCTCATCTAGCCTTAAGATTATTGTGAGGATTAAGTGAATAAATATATAGAAAAACACTCAATAGCTTTAAAATCCATATTATATGTCTGAGTAATATTAGTGATATGAAAGGAAAGAAACTTAGAAATTGACTAGTCATTTTACAAAATGTCATTTAGCAAAAGAGAGCAATTAGTCTACAATCATACAGGAAGGCAAGTAACAGACCTTTTCGTTCCAAAACTTTTATTCTTTGGACTGTACCATAATACCTTTCCTCACACCCAAAATGGAATTCTTAAAACTATTTTAGATATGGGTTTCAAAAGGAAAAACGTTTTCTTAATTTCCAGCTGTTACCAAATCTAGATGTCCCCTAAGTGGATCTTTTTTTTTTCCTCCTTTTTTATAGGTAAGAAAATTAGAAGAACCAAGTGATTTGTCACCTTCCACTGATAATAAGTATACAGTGGGTAGGAAACCAGGCTTAGAGTCAGGAAGATCTGAGTTCAAATGTTTTGAGACAAGGGATGGATGGCTAACAGGTCAAGGAAGAGAGAGGGACATATTCAAAAATAAAAATGATTAAAAAACAAAAGGTTTCATTAAAATAAGATTTTAAAGAATTTTTAAAAGAATGACTTTTTTTTTAAATTGCCATTATGAGCTGTTAATGAAGGCAGTTAGAGAAATTAACATTTTGTTTTTCTCCACTGGCAGCATGTAGTTAATTCTCTCACCCCAGCCTCTCCTCTTTGCACCTTCCCTGACACAGATTCAGTATCTCATCCCAACTGTTCTGGGGAGATAGACTTTGGCAAACATTGTTTACAACCAGCAGCTTTTAGAAGATTATTTATTTACCTTCTTTCTGATCAATCCCATTGTTTCTTGACCTCCAAGCAAGATAAGGCCAGCTAGGAGAACCAGCAAAAAGGCAGAAGGGCCAACATTTCAGAAAGCACCAGCTCTCCAGCCATTCCACTCTTATAGAGACTGCCCCATCTCAGAAAGTCCGTAAGGAAGAGAGAGCTAGGTTTAAGTTATCTGGACTGGGTTGGAAGGTTCCAGCCTCCTGCCTTCTGGTGAGGAACAGGAGGCTTTTTTGTTTTTTTAATGCTCTAAAACAGGCCTCTAACTCATAGCTCAACCTGACAACAAATGAATGACCCGAAGCAAAAAGGGAACTAGGTGAGCCCTGCAACCATTTCTATGACCAACAACAAAAACAGCCCCGAGCCACTAGGAACTTAGTTTCTATCCAGGGGATGGGTGGATCACTGGGAAAAGGGATGAGTATATTCATGTTAATGAGAAAAGGGGGCAGGAAAGCTGAGGAAAGAATGGCAAGAGCTGGACTTTTCCACTGGCTAAAGGTGGAAGGGAACAATCTTCTTATATTACGAAAAAACACACTGAGGTGAAATCACCAATGAAATCAATGATCTTGGATTGAGACAAGGGCTTTTACATTTGGTGTGTACTTGGTTTTGGATCTGCCTTCTAAAACACTGGTTCTTAACTCAGAATCTGTACAGTTGGGGTTTTTAAATTTTTTTTTAAATAATAATTTTTAAACAAAATTTATTTCCTTTGTGACATTTCTTTATGCATTTAAAAGCATTCTGAGAAAAAACATTTTGTCCATAAGACAAAAAAAAAGTCTGGAATCCTTGCTCTAGAACCAACTAGCCTAGATTCTTGCAACCAGCTTCTCTGTTGCTCTCTGAGTTATCATACCTACTGGTGGGATTTGAGCCCCTACCCCTCATCTGCATTGTGGAAGAGTCCTAGTGCTTGACCTTGAAGCAGGATCTCTTGTATCAGTCCCCACCTTTATCCTGAGTCCAGTACTAAAGGCCTTATCCAGGGTCCCTACCCAAAAGGGTCTCAGGATCCCAGGTGTTCTGACTCTGGGCCTTTATTCATCTGCACAATAGTTAAGCCTCTGGTTAAGGCTGGGCAAAACAGAAGGTGTAGATTCAAGCTGCCATAACCTTTACAAATGAGACTATCACACTCCAGGGGAGGCTTTCAGCTGGAGGAGAGTGATAATAGATGACTGAGGTCAATTCAACTCTTATTAGGGTAAAGAGTTCCCAGGTAAGTCCTTCAGTCTATCCAAGGCCCCAGGTTTACCGATCCAAGCAAGACTTAACCCAAGGAATTTCATCCCAACCAGACAAAGGTGGCCTATGTCACAATTACTGGGGCAGGCTGCTCATTGGCTCATGTTCTGAAAACAGTACCTTTTTGAGCTGTTTTAAGGACTTCATCCAAAAGTTCCAGACTTTTGATGACCTCTTGCAATCAATCATCAACAATTTATTAAGAGCTTACCATGTGCTGGACTCTGGGCTAAGCAATGGGGGAGGAATGTCTACCTTCAAGGAGAGCACCTTCTAAGGAGGGAAGCAACTTATACAAATCATCACATGCAAAAAAGTAAGCAAGACTGCCAACAGCAAAATGAAAATCGTCAGAGACTTCACCTGTGCTTGCAGGAGTCAGTAATGAGATCTGCCATGGAAAAAACCCTGATCCCTTAATTCTTGGGAGGCCCATCAGAATCCTCGTGGAGATGATCGATAACCCATCATGATCACCCTGCAATTCCTCTGGCCCTACTTCAATGGCCGGAACACTGGACACTGAGGATCCCAAGCTCAGGCACTGGACAACACTGGACAAAGAGGATCCCAAGCTCAGGCACTGGACAACACTGGACAATGAGGATCCTAAGCTCAGACCCAACTCACACTTTAACCTGCCTGACAATACTTCCTCACAAGAAAGAAGTCTCTTCTTCTGTTTCTCACAGTCCAGTTTGTAGCAAATTACAAATATAATTGTGATTGTCAGTGGGCGGAAATAATGAATACAGTCTGTAAAATCTGGGAATCACACTTAAAGATATTAGGAAAGGGTGGCTGGGTGGTGAAGTAGATCAAGTGCAGGGCCTGTACTCAGAAAGACTCAAGTTTCTTGAATTCAAATCTGGTCCCAGACATTTACCAGCTGTGTGACCCTGAGCAAGTCAGTTAGCCCGGTTTACCTCAGTTTCCTCATCTGCAAAATGAGGTTGGGAAGGAAATGGCAAAACACTCCAGTGTCTTTGCCAACAAAACCCTTAATTGGGTCACTAAGAGTCAGACACAATTGGAAAACAAAACAAAACAGTGAACAACAAAATTGAGAAATGGGAAAGAGAATGTGGCACGATAAATAGAAAGCTGATCTTAAAGTCAAGAAGACCTCGGTCTTGTCCAAATAAATTGGGCTCTGTAAACCTGGGCAAATCACGTAAGCCTCAGTGCTCCAAATTACAGAGAAAGTGCCAGGCTACATTTGTAGAGAGTTTTCTCCTCCTCTCCTTACTAATGGAATCACAAGTTCTGTCCTTATCCACATTCCTACAAAAAAAGTAGAGTGTCCAGAGCAAGGAAACCAGAACAATAGAGAAGTAAGTGCTCTGAGACCATGACATGGAAAGATCAGTTAAAGGATCTGGCAATACTTGGCTTAACAGAAAGAAGGCTCAGAGGAGGACATTATAGTCATCTTCAAATATTTGAACACCTGGCATGTAAAAGATATTAGGGATTTTTTTGTTTATTTGTTTATTTGACCTGAGAGCAGAATTAGGAGCTCTTGCAAAGGAGAAAATGCCTCTTAAGAGCTAGAAAGTCTTAGTCATTAGAGCTGTCCAAAAACTCTCAAGAGAGTGTCCTGCCCCCAACACCAGAGGTCTTTAAACAGAGCCTGAATTACTATTTGTCATCTTATCTAGAGGCTTCTTTTCATGTAGGTAAAGCTGAGTGAATTAAGTAAAGGTTTATTAAGCACCTACTATGGTTCTGTCAATAAAAAGTTATTAAAAAAAAAAAAAGCACCTACTACGTGCCAAGTGATATAGGTAAAATATAGTCCTTGCCCTCAAAAAGCTTACAATCCAAGGAGGGAGGAAAATACAAACAAGTATATAAAAAGTAAGCTATACACAGGATAAATAGGAAATAATTAACAGAGAGAAAGCACTGGAATTAAAAGGGGTTAGGGAAGGCTTCCTACAGAAAATGAGATTTTAGGTGGGGCTTAAAAAGGAAGCCAGGGGAGGTCATTGGTTGGAACAGAAGACAGAGAATATTCTAAGCATGGGAGGATAGAGAAAATGGCAGAAACTAAGAGAGAGAGTATTTTGTTTTTGGATAAATGTGCAGCTTCTCCAGAGAGCATGTAGTTTTATAGTCCTTAGGGGATGGCATGGGGAACTGCCATGGATATGGATATTGCATATTCCCCATTCCTAGTTGTGTTCTGGGCCTCCATCTAAACAACTTCTGGTTTTATGAATCATTGCTTTATTTATGAAATTTCTCTGAGAACAGAATCTTTCACTGATTTACAAAAGAACCAAAAAGAATTGTTATAGGCTGAAGTCCCTTTTTTGAACTTTAATGTAGTTCATGTCTCCTCTTCCCCTCACCCCCAACACACACACACACACACACACACACACACACACACACACACACACACACCTCTTAATTTATGAGAGGCCTTTCATGGTGCAGCATCCTCAGGCTGGTCAATATGTCCTTGACCCTCTTTCCTGAAAGTCAATCAGTAAGGGAAAAGAACCCACCTGTGCAAAAATGTCTGTGTCAGCCCTCTTTGTAGTGGCAAGGAACTGGAAACTGAGCAGATGCCCATCAGTTGGGAAATGGCTGAATAAGTTGTAGTATATGAATGTTATAGAATATTATTATTCTATAAGAAACTAATCAGGATGATTTCAAAGAGACTTGGAGAGGCATGAACTGATGCTGAGTGAAATGAGCAAAACCAGGAGATCATCATACATGGCAACAAGGAGACCATATATAAGAATATGATGATCAATTCTGATGGAAGTGGCTCTTTTCAAGAATGAGATGATTTGTATTGGTCATCCTGCCATCTTAGGGGAGGGGGTGAGGGGAAGGAGGGGAAAAATTGGAACAAAAGGTTTGGCAATTGTCAATGCTGTAAGATTACCCATGCATATAACTTATAAATAAAAAACTATTAAAATTTTTTTTAAAATGAGATTATTTAAACCAGTTCCAATGATCTTGTGATTAAGAGAGCCATCTACATCCAGAGAGAGACTGTGGTAACTGAGTGTGATCCACAACATAGCATTTTCACTCTTTGTTTGCATTCTGCTTTCTTCCTTATTTTTTTCTTTTGATCTGATTTTTCTTGTGCAGCATATTTGTGGAAATAAGTAAAGAAAAGCTGCACATGTTTAACATATATTGGATCACTCACTTGCCTTCTAGGGGAGTAGGTAGGAGGAAAGAAGGGAAAAAATTAGAACACAAGGTTTTGTAAGAGTGAACGTTGAAAATTATCTGTGTATATATTTTGAAAATAAAAAGCTTTAGGTTAAAATTAAAAAGTAATCATTAAAAAGAAATATTATTCCTTGGATGGTGGGGGGAACAGGAAAGAGGGCCACGGAAGGGAGAAAGAATCTCACAGTCAAAGCTACATTTTAAAGGAGGAAAAGAAACTTCATAGCCCATGCAACCCTAATATCTTATGGATCTAGCACACAACCTTGAATACATTCCGACTGCCTACCACCTCACTGAGTAGCTTCTTACAGATGGGCATTATTCTTTAGTTGCTTCTGCTTTCCATTCAACAAAGGAATCAATCAACATTTATCAAGCACTAGTTATATGCCAGAACTGTGCTATAAGCTGGGAATAATACAAAGACAAAAACCAAAACAATACTGCCCTTGCAAATTATATATTCTGTTCAAGTGATACATATGAGTAAACCCAAAGTGTATACCAACTAATTTAAAAAACTAGAGAGAGCACTGGCCCCTTGCATCAAGAGTATGATGCTGGGATGGAATGGGGAGGAGTAGATTAAAGAAAGTTTCACTTAAGAGGTGGTACCTAAGCCATAGGCATCATGTTATTGTGGTTATTGTTGAGTCATTTCTATGGTGTGTGACTCTTCATGACTCCATTTGGGGTTTTCTTGGTGAAGATACTGGAATTATTTGCCAATTCCTTCTCCAGCTCATTTGACAGATAAGGAACTGAGGCATCATAAGAGATGGAAATTAGTTAATATGCATTCTATACCTAGGAACAGATTGCAAAGCCCCACAGGTGGGAAATGGAATGCCGTGGATGAGAAACAACAAAGAGGTCCATTTGTCTTCCTCCACTGAACACTGGATTGGAGAATGTGTGAAGAAGAATAACAAAGCTACAAGTTTGTGGCAACATCAGTTGGGAAATGGCTGAAGAAGTGAGGCGATATGAATGTAATGGAATGTTCCATTAGAAATGATGAGCGGGCTGATTTCAAAAAAGTCTGGAAAGATTTACATGAACTGGTGCTGAGTGAAGTGAGTGGAACTAAGAGAACATTGTACATAGTAATAGCAAGATTATGTGATGACCAACTGTGATAGACTTGCCACTTTTCAGCAATGTGGTGATTCAAGATAACTCCAATAAACTTCAGATGGAAAATACCATCTGCATCCAGAAAAAGAACTTTAGAAGCTGAATGTGGATCAAATCATAATATTTTCACCTTTTTTGTTTGGTTGGTTCTTGTTTGCTTTTTCTTTCTCATGGTTTTCCCCTTTCTGGTCTGATTTTTCTTGCACCACCTGACAAATATGGAAATATTTTTTAAAGGATTGCACATATTTAACCTATCAGATTGAAATACATTCAAGATTTATACTAAATAGGGAAATTTGTTATATTTGATCATCAAGGTAGTTTACGGATCAGATCCATTCTTTAAGAAAATCATTCTGACAGATCAGAAGAAGATAGATGGGATTGGGAACAGAGCAATTAGGACAAATAGTGCAATGGTCTGGGCATGTATGAGTGGAGAGAAGGGGATGAAATGTAGAAGGCATAAAAGTAAAAATGACAAGATCTAGAAATACACTGTACAAGTGGGACTGAAGATGATTGGAGAAAGGGCAGCATCGACAAAAACATAGTCTTTTGGAAGAAAGACTGAGAAACTACAATGTTAACTGCCCGATCATGAACATGTGACGCTTCTGGATTTTGGGACACATGTTCCACCTCCAGCTATATCCCCACATGGGGTAAGTGAGACACTATAATAAGGCATTTGAAGGAGGCGACAGGATGTGCTTTGAGGACGTTAATGTTAAAGAATGGATAGAATTTGGGCATTTCTATAAGATTGTGAAGCAAATTCCAAACTGGGGGGATGGAGGTGGAGTGTGGGGGACTATAAGGACAGGGTAACAGAGGGGTGGGTTAATTATGAAAGCATAGTCTACCTAAAAGAGCCTGCTTCTGCAGAAAATACTTAAAGCCAAGGATGCTTTCTCCTGACATGGAAGTGCAGCTTTCATTCCAAAAGACAAAACTTTCTTTTCAAAAGATTGAATAAGATAATTCTTTAAACAACTAAAAAAAACCCCACTGAGACTAGCTAATAAGTTTGCATTTATAGAGCGCTCTAAGGTTTATAAATCACTTTATTCACAACACAATGGGATAGGTAGGGCAAATATTATCCCTACTTAAGGAAACTGAATAGCTCAGAGAGAGGTGAAGTCCAGGACCACAGAAGCAACATATCATGGCTCAAGTCTGCTCTGAACTCATGCCCTCTTTCCATTTCCTACTGACAGATGCTTTCTATTTTCTTACACAAATACGTGCTTGTATCTTTGTTCCTGATACTGATTAATAACAGACACAATAAATACTTCAACATTTAATGGATGTTAAATCCTCCAACAATTCCTATCACAACCTAGCTATGACATTGACATACTGTCTATACCATTTCACAATTAAGACACATAAGACAGTTGTCTATATCAATTCCAGAAATCATCTGCAAGGATCTATCCTGAAGAGGAGAGGCTGCCCTTTAGTCTAGGTCTTTGAAAACATTTTGCAAATACCAGTTGCTACACTGAAGTTGCCCATCTGTTACTATTTACCCTTGCTATACCTCTAAGAGGCAGCTAAGTAAACAAAGTGCCAGGTTTGGGATCAAGAAATTCTGTCTTAGAAACTAACAAGCTATCTAGTCTATTACTAACTGGTCAAATCAATTAACCTCTCTCTGCTTTAGTGTCCTTATCTGTAAAATGAGATTGTTAAACTCAAGGTCTTCCAAGATAAGCAACTGATCATTTTGAATTATGGCCACCAGAACTGTTCTATCATTCTGGGACAAATTTATCTGATTGAAAATGAAGATAAGAATTTTGGTTAATAATCATAAGCTAAGGTGGAGCTCTTCCCCCAGCAAGATGAGAGAGAAAGATGAAAGAAGAGTTTTCAGAACTGTATTGCTTGAATTTGAAGCCAGAAGTAATAGATACTACAGTTGCTATTTAGGAATTAAATTCAACTGGGCATAAAAACAGTTTGAAAGCAGAGAACCAGAGAATTCACTGGGTAGATCAATTAGTTTGGCTGAAGCCAAGTTAGAGATTAGTAAAGTGCAGCATGGACCAACTCAGCTTAGCCATAGATGTACAACATAGAGGCTATGTTCACTAAAAAGCCTTTTTTAGCTCATTCCTTGGACAGGAAAAAGGACACTGAATGAAGTTTACAATCCCAGAGTTGCAGAATTCCTCAAGCACTTTCCTCATTTCTTTGCCTCTTTGGCATTTTTCTGTGTGTACCAAGTCTCTTTGACAGCTATTAGCTGCATTGATGGAAAAGTACAAACTCAGGATAATTCCTGTATTTGTTTTAACATGAGTACCTGCAGTGTTATTTTTTTCTTCATTGTTAAATTATTAGGTTTCAGATCTGAAAGTGACATGATTATGAATGTTTTCTTTTATGTGGGCTAAAGTGGTTGAGTAGAGACATTATAATGCTACACAACCAACTATTCTCTGATACTCTGAGAGAATAGGAGTACAACTGGGTAGTGGTAGGATTTCTCTGTGAACCTAGCAGAGTCAGCATGAGACCACCAAGCAAGCTAACTTCAACTATGCTGTCTGGACATGCATTCACCCATTACACAGGCAAAACACTTTTGGTGACCATAAGTAAGTTGTCCTATTTTATATCTTACCTGATACTGACCGCCAGAGTATTAATGAACAGTTATCTGTTTTTTTCCAAATGTGCAAAAAAAAAAAAAAAAAATCTTGTTGAAAGATTTTAAGGCTACATTTGCTCTACTGAGCCAATTTGTTTTGTTAATCAACATTATCATAATTACAGTGGGAGAGTGGCAAATCATGAAACAAAGAAAATATTTAATAATAAAGAATAAATACTGCTGTTTCGCTGAATACAGTATTAATTCTCCAGCAATTCTGATAAGTTACTTTTGGACTGATAGTAAGACTTATAGACAAATTCTTTCCTTTCATTCCAGTTCTTTCTTTTTATCAGTGAGGAAACAAGACCCAAAGACACATACATAGGTGACTTTGTGGCAGAGTTAGGAACTCAGGCACTCTGATAAGAGACCACTCCCATATGCTACCTTTTGGTTATCCATACTGAGGTCTTTTGTGTTGATCAAGCTATATAGATCAAACAAGACAGCTTTTTCACTTTTTGTTGTTATTTGCTTGCATTTTATTTTCTTTTTCCTTTTTGATTTTTCTTGTGCAGCAAGATAACTGTATAAATATGTATGCGTATATTGGATTTAACATATATTTTTACCATGTTTAACATATATTGGATTACTTGCTATCTAGGAGAGGGGATGGAAAAAAGAAAGGGAAAAACTGAAACGCAAGGTTTTGCAAGGGTTAATGTTGAAAAATTATTCATGCTTACCTTTTGAAAATTAAAAAGCTTTAATAAATAAAGGTTATACAGATCCAAAAATATGCAGAACCTCAAACTTCCACCCCGGATCTACTGATAGCATTTTAACTGATGTGTTTCTTAGAGGGGGACAAGGTACCTAGGTGGCACTATGGATAAAGTATCAGGCCTGGAGTTAGAAAGACCTGAGTTCAAATGTGACCTCAGATATTTACTAGCTGTGTGACTCTCAGCAAATCCCTTCAGGCTGTTTGCCTCCATCTCCTGAACTGCAAAATGAGCTGCTGAAGGAAACGGCAAACTATTCTAGTGTCTTTGCCAAGAAAATTCCAAATGGGGTGATAAAATATCATACATGATTGAAATGACTCAACAACAACAACAAAGGAGGATAAAAGAAACCCCAAAAGAGTCTTGTCCTGCTGGTAGGAAGGAGATTATTTTTATGCCTGGAGCACACTTTTTCTTGGCTCCTGGGTGGATTATCCAAGCAGACAAAAAAAATTAGCAAGTGCCTTACAACATGCCAGACCAAGAAAAGTACTGGGGATATGACAGACAAAAAATAATCCCTGTCCTCAGGGAGCTCAAAGTCCAATGGGGGAAACAACCTGAGAACAACTATTTACAAACAAGCTGTTAGGCAGAATAAACAAGAAGGAACTAACAAAGGGAAGGTACTAGAATTACAAGGAATTGAGAAAGGCTTTCTGTAGAAGATAGGATTTTACTGGGAAAGGAATACATGTGAAGTGTGGATAAGGAGGGAGGCAGAAAGACTCACTTTAAAAAAATAAATAAATAAAGGCCAGAGGCCAAGGGATGGTATATTTTATTAGAAGTAATTTGTGGATCACTTGGGTCCTTTGCTCTTTTTTTTAAACCCTCCATTTCAATCCTTAGTAGCAGCTCCACTAAAAATATGAACTGGGGCTAGAAGAAGAGAAAAAAACTCATTTAAGGCAATCTGCCTATTTATTATTACAACCTCTCTTAAAGTTACAATTGATTTATAGTGAAATATCTTAAGCTATGTCATTGATTTTATTTCTATTATCTATGTTTTGCTAGTTTTCTAATCTAGTGATATCAAACCAGCCTCTAAATCCTACATGAGGATCCCTACAGGACACAAATTGATTTATAAAACCACAAGTTAAAAATACCTATACTATATGGTATTTTTATTTATTTTGTTAAAACATTTGTATCTGACTCACTCTGAAGTTAAGAACTGAACACCTCTGCTCTAAACTTCTAGCAGCTAAATGGAACTTAATCTCTTTTTTTCCAATAAGGTTTTACATTCAAAAAGAAAGGTAGGAAAAGTATATTATTATTATTAAATATTATACATGTTAATGTAACCTCTTTAAGAGAGACATTACCATTATCCTCAAATGAATAATGCAGAAGCAAAATCTCATCATGCTAAGATTTAGATGATTCATCTCTATGTTTCAGCTACAAGTGGGACTCGGAGGACCAAGCCACCACTGGGTATTCAGACAACCCTTTTCTCTCTGCCAGCCAGCCATGGCCAAAGAACAAGAAGGGGGGAATAAACTGCACTGCTCCACCACACCCTGAGTGTCAGGGTCAGTCCAACAGGTGTTAACGGGTTCTTTTTTTTAAACCTTTGAACCTCAAATGAAACTACTGAAATAACATAGGGGGAATGAGTTCATACCCTATACTTGCCAGCAAAGAAAGTCAGAGCCCTGGAAATCTGAATCCCATGGGTTAAGCTTCCAGAGTTAGAAATTTCAGTTTGTCCAAAGGACTATCAAATTGTACACACCCATTGATCCAGCAGTGTCTCAACTGGGCTTATATCCCAGAGAGATCATAAAAAGGGAAAAGGACCCACATGTGCAAAAATGTTTGTGGCAGCCCTTTTTATAACAGCAAGCATCTGAAAACTGGCTGAATAAGTTATGGGATATGAGTTTATTATTCTATAAAAAATGATGAGCAGATTGATTTCAGAAAAGCCTGGGAAGACCTAAATGAACTGATGCTGAGTAAATTGAGAATAAGAGGACCCACAGTAACAGCAAGATTATGTGATGATTGACTGATAGACTTACGTTCTTCTCAGCAATCCAAGACAATTCTAATAGAGCTGGAATGAAAAATGTCAATTGCATCAAAAGCGAGAAAGCTAGAAAGACTGAACATGGATCAAAGAAAAATATTTTCACCTTTGTTTGTTTGTTTGTTTTCTTTCTTGTGGTTTTTTTTTCCCTTTTGATTCAATTTTTCTTGCACAACATGACAAATATGGAAATATGTTTAAAAGATTATACATGAATAACCTATATCAGATTGCTTGCTGTCTTGGGGAGAAAGAAAAAATCTTACAAAAATGAATATTGAAAAATTATATATCTTTGGAAAAATAAGACACTGTTGAGAAAAAATGAAGAAAAAGAAAGTCTAGTTAGTTGTCAACTCCCAGGATTAACTTTTTCAGGCAAAGATAAAAATAAAACAAAACAAAAAAATTCCTACTTGTTAATCATTTAATCATCTTTCTCCATTTATTTCTTGATTCCATCCTTGACTCTTACATACCCTTACTTTGTACCTCTCACACATTTATTTTATTTACTTCATTCTTTGTATTTACAATTTGCCTTTCCAAACCTAGCATAGTACTCAGCATATCACAGGTACTTAATATTTGTTGATTGACAACTTAATGAAAGTCTGTTGAATTTACTGAACTAAAATAAAATCTAATTCCAGACTATTTCCCCATCTGAAATGCCTTCTCTGTTTCTCTCAACTCAACCATATCTTTTCCCTCAAGATCATTCACCTTTAACTTCCTTTACAAAGACTTCCATAATACCAGCTGGTTCATTTAATTTAATCCCAATTCCTCAGATAACAGATTTTAAATTGGAAGGAATTTTACCAAGGACAAACCTCTCCCCCCATTTTACAGATGAGAAAACTGAAGCCCAAATATTAAACGTGATTTGTCTGAAGTTATATACTGACAATAACCAAGATGTGAACTATGATTGAAAATCAAATCCTGCTCACTGACTCTTCCATACACATATTTTAGGGTACCTGGATTAAGTTTACATTTCAATTATGCAAATTAACATGAAAATCACTGTATTAAGCTAGGACTCCAGAGCCAAAAAAAAAAAAAAAAAACCAGAGAGAGAGAAATAGGTTCTGCCCTCAAGGGCATATAGTCTACAGGGAAAATGACATATACAAAGAAGAGTAAATACTATTCTATCTTGTTTTCTCTTATCATTTTTTAATCCAAAGAACTTTAAACATAATGAACTCTCAATGGATGATGTTCATTCACCAAACTTGAGGGGCAAGCTAAATTTTAGCTGCCTTATATTCTGTTGAAAGTGATGCAAATGGACAGATATAAGGTTTTACACACACACACCATTAATTATCATTAATAAAGCTCTAGCTCTGGAATGAAATGAAACACTTTTCAACAAGGACCCTTTAATTTTCATATGCCCTGAGAGTTCAATTTAGCCCTAATAGATTATGGCTGAAGTCTTTATTGATCAAAGGATGACTAGATCCACTATTCCATGGGCTATCTATCTCTCTTGGTTAAAAGAGAGTAGTTATAATTGAAGTAAAGTATAACTAATTGTGTAATTAATGTCTCATGAGTGGCAACTTTGTACTCTGGACAGTAGTGTAATAAAGTATAGGCTTAATAAGGAGCTTTGGGCCCCTTGTTAGTGACTTAACTTCCATCTTGATGTACCCCAGCCAAATCTCTTAAAAAAATGAATTAGAATAGTTGCTGACTTGTATCAGTAGGAGTTTCCTGCCTGAAAAAGCCCCACTCGATGAAATCAAAGGTCCCGAATTTTAAAAAATAATGTCATGTATCTTAAGCACACATACAAAAATTTTCTTCACTATCATTATGATCACTACTGACATTTATATACTTCTGCCAAGTGCTTTACATAATATTCACTGTGAGCTTCACAACAATTCTATACAAAATAAATGTGCTACAGATATTTTTAACACTCCCATTTCACAGATATGGAAAATAAAGTTGAGATCAGTAAAGTGACTTGCCTTGCCAATCATCAGACAACTAATACTCAAGGGAAGATTCAAACCCAGGTTGTCCAATCAATCTACTATTGTCAGGTTTCCTCTATCCACTCTGATAATGTAGAAACAATTATTGAAAAAAAAGTTGGATGCTTTCATAACACTCATTGAATGATAAGAGAATTACAATAGAAGCCCACCAAATGGAGATTAACAAAGATTTGGGGCCTTCAGATTTTATCTGTACTGAGCAAAACACTCAAGATATTGCCTGGATTCTATATTTTGGATTCTATATTTTAACTGATTTATCCTTTTTTCCTGAATCAGTTGTCTATGCAGCACAAATACAATGACTACTTACTGGTCTCCAGTCTCCCTGTATGCTGGACAGATTCATCCTTTTGCTCACTTTTGTGCTCAAATTGTTTCCCCATTATCAGTGTCAAACACTGACAAGTGCAGCCAGAACCAGGTTCAAATGTAATTGGGAAATATTTAATAAAATAAAAATACAATAAAATAGAGATACTGGTAGACATTTAAAACTAAGTCAGTTATTTGGCCCACAAGGATCCTTATGTGTGGATGATTAGTGGTCCCTATCCTATTTAAATTTGACAACAGTGGATTAGAGCTATGGTTGGCAGTTATACAGTGGACTGAGCAATAGTCCTAGAGCACAGACCCCCCCAGAGTTCAAATTTAACCTCACACATTTACTAGCTATACGACAGTGGGCAAATCACTTTACCCAGTTTGCCTCAGTTTCCTTATCTATAAAATAAGCTGAAGAAAGTGATGGCAAATCACTACTGTATCTTTTCCAAAGGGTTGGGAAGAGTCAGACATGACTAATGGACAAAACACCACCATCACTGGGTTAGAAGACAAAGAAAATTTTACGCCTTTTTAAAATAGGTCCACTAAGGGACCTATAAAGCAGTATATGCTGGGTCAGAGTGGGAGGGTAGGGCAGAATCTCAAACAGAACTAAGATCTCCCTTCTTCTGTTTTTGTCCTTTCAACAGGAACAGAGTGCCATTTAGAATTAGGCTCATTTCCCAGGAAAGTTGTATAAAATATCAGTGGGAACAGTGCCATTGAGAACTATATCTTAGTAGTCAAAGATGTCAGAGGAACATGGAATAAATAACATAACTTGTATTTGTCTGGTTCTTCATATTTTTCTAAATGTCTTCACCTGTGCCATCTTCACAGTAACTTTAAAGCACAGAGAACAGGTCTTATTATTCCCATTTTATAGATTATAGATGAGGAAAAAAGGCTCAGATCATAAGACTTTCTCTAAACCCTGTAGCTGCTCAGTCACAGAACTTGCTATAAAACCCCAACCCTCCTAATTTCAAACACAGTACTCTTTCTTCCACACTGAGGGCTGAAAAAGGAATGGGAACAAACATGTTTTAATTACCTATGTTCCAGGCAATGTGCTATGAGCTTTAACAAACATCTCATTTCTCCTAAAAATTCTGTGAGGCAGGTGTTATTATTATCCCCATTTTACAGTTCAGGAAACTGAGGCAGAGAAAGATAAGTAATCCCACCAGGATCCTATAGCTAGTAAGTATCTGACTTTGGATTTCAACTCAGGTCTTTCTGACTCCAGACCAAATACTCTCCACCCATTATACCATTTCCCCCAAAATGTTCCCTCCAATAGACTTTGAGAGCTGGAAAGGGAGTAAAGTTGTATGAAATGATAACTGAGAAGTTTGAAAGAGCCATATGCAATAGTCCAAAGGGTGGAGGAGAGGGGAAAACAATATATATATATATATATATATATACAAGACCTAAAACAACAATGCATCAGTATAAAGGTTAAAATATTTCTTGTTTTCTCAATGGATGGGGGAGAAGATTGATAAGGAAGGGAAGAGAATCTGGAACTAAAAAGAAGAAAAAAGAAAACAACAATTGAAAAGCAGCTTAGATTCAGGGAGCAATCTTGGTCCCAAAGAACTAATGGTGAAACCCAATTCCCTACCTCTTCAACAAAAGGTAAAGGACTAGGATTCTCTGAATGCAGAATGTAACAAACTCATCTGCTGGTTTTGTTTAACTATTAGGGGATTTTTTCCTTAGTATCAGGTAGGTTCAATGGGCTACAAAGCAGCATATCAGAAAAGGACTACAGAGTTTTAAAAAGTCCATTAATTAATTAACCAGTTAATATAATAATGGATATCATTAATTAATTAAGCAGAAGCTTAGAGTAAAAGCAAGCCTTTGGAGAGCTGTGGCCAAAATGTGAAGATGAGGGTCTTCCCTGGCCACATAGATCCTCGGAGGACAGACTCACACTGAGTCCCCCACCAGGCCCAGGAAGAAGCCCTTCTGGCTTGGCAGAGGGGGTCAGTGTCCGTCGGTGATCCCCAGCAGGGCCCTGAAACTCCAGAGTCAGTCCAGGAGGAAACACGAAATGACTCAAGAAAAGGATACAATTTAACCCACCCCCAAACTCTTCCTACCTGTGTGAGTCCGAACGTGTCTTTTCAAATCAAAAGTATCATTGAAGCCTTTGCCACAGAAGGTGCACAGGTGCCTTTTCACCTGGTTGTGGCACTTGAGGTGTCTGTTGAGCATTCGCTGGAGACGGAAGCCTTTGCCGCAGAGCTCGCAGCTATACACTGTAGCTTCATTACAGGTCCCTGTTGTGAACTGTGGGCAGAAAAAGAATCCAGGTTAGAGAGAGGGAGAAGGTGATTAGAAAAGAGGGAATGGGAGAATGGAAGGAGGGAATGTCTGGTTCTGATTCAACAAGCATCCAATAAGCTCCCACTCTAAGGCCTTGTGCTAGGAGCTGGAGATATATAGACCCCTCCAAAAAGGAAAAATCTCTTCCCTCAAGGAGCTTACATTCTATCGGCTTCAAAGGCTCCCCCAAAAGGCCTGACAAAAAAGGTCAACAATCAAATGGAGGAAGTGTAGGCAAGAGCTTACTTGGAAGCATGTTCTGCCCAAAATAAGCCTCTAGCTTTGGCTGCATGTGGTTTCCACTATCTAAAAATAACAGGCAAATGCTTCATGTTGCATCAGAATCCAAATGGGAATGAGTAAGGCGTAAATTATTTGTATTCTGTTTTTCCTCATTTTAAAAAGTGAGTCTGAAAACCAGAACAGGGGCAGGGACAAATGGAATCCTAGATTTTGCACTGAAAGGGTCTTGTGAGGTGAACTACAGATGAGGAGACTAAGATCTGGAAGTCAGATAATTTGACCAAAATCAACAATAAAAGCGGTATCCCCTTGTCCTTCTTGAGGAGCCACAGGGATTAAAATTGAGGCCATTCTTTATGATTTAAAAAAAAACACTAGCTAAATGTAAATCAACACATGCTATTTATTATGTTCACTTCTTTTTTCTGTTTTTTAATTTCTCCTATTGTTTTCCCTTTTGCTCTGATTATTTTTTTCTAACGTGATCAGAACTGGAAGAAATCTTAATGGTCACCTAGCCAGATGAAGGTACTTACTATGTGATCCTACTAGGCAAGTCACTTAATTAACCCAGTTTGCCTCAGTTTCCTCTTCTGTAAAATGATTTGGAGAAGGAAATGGCCAATCACTCCACTCTCTCTGCCAAGAAAACCCAAATGGGATCCCAAAGAGTCAGACATAAAGGGACTCAAATCCTTTCCACCAATTGTTGCTGGTCTTGCCTTTCAGGGCCAAGGAAGACAAGTCTCTCCCCCAGGACAGTTTTTCCAGACCTCGGCCTCCTCTTACCCAGAAATGCTTCCAATCTGGGCCACCCGATTAGCCCTTTGTTATCTGATGTGCTGTATTGCATAAGGGTTTCACAACCTGTAGTTCCTGCAGCTAGCTTGTAAGCGTTTACATTCCTTGAAGATATTTTCTATGAGTTTTCTTGATGTTTCTCCTATAAGTAAATCTCTAATCCATCCTATATACCACAGCCAATTTAATCCTCATAAAAATGCATCCCTCCAAATACCTAGAACTCTGGATGGTTCCCACTGTTTAATGCCTAAGGCCAAACTCCAGGGTTTCTAGGTTTTCTTGTAACATACTTCCTGCTTGGTCAAAATGATGATTAATTATCTTCCAAACATTTTTTTCCCAAATTCTGTCCTTTTCACCCACCCCTCAACTCATCAAGTTTACTGACATCTGAGTCATCACTGAACCAAGTTCAAATTTAATCTCATAATGGAAGAGAGAAGCACCAAACTGGAATTAATGTGATTTACCTCCGGTCACACAGCTAGTAAGCACTGAGTATCTGAGATTAGATTTGAACTCAGGTCCTCCTGACTCCAGGGACTATTTACTGGCCAACCTAGCTGCCTCCTCATAGTATTTCGTATTTCTCTTTTGCACTTTATCTTTTTCTTATTTGTATTATATTTACCTCTGCATGTACTAAACTCAAAAAAAAAAAAAAAAAAAGACAGTATCTGGTTTTTCTTTCCTAGTGCTTTATTTAGTATGGTGAATTATATCAAAAAAAAATGTATATAACAAATGTGTTCTTAGTGCAATGCTTGGCACATAATAGGCATTTAATAAATGCTAGCTTTCTGGTTGACCAAATGAATAGATTTCAAGTCACTTGTGAAAGATTTGCACCTATAGACTCTATACACAAGTCATAGTTTATGCTGTTTATGCTTTCCTTATCCATGTCAATTTCTCTTTCACAAGGATATGAAAAGATTGATTCCCACTCAATGGATAATTTTAAATCTGAGTTTCCTGAGGCTCAAAAAAGTTAAAAAAAAAAAAAAAACTTGCCTACAGACATAGTGTCAGAAATAATATATGAACCCAGTTCTTGCTAATTTTGAGTCCAGCCCTACATCCATTTTCCCAAGGGGTCAAAGGAGCTATAATTTAAGAAAATACCCAACGAGCCACTTGGGGTTTCTTAATCCACTTCCTAGAACAAAACAGATTCAAATTTGTATTACTTCCCCTTATTAGAATATAAGCATCCTGAGAGAAAGAGGGTTTTTTGGTAGAAGTTTTTTTTAATGCTTTGGCATTTGTAACCTTAGGGTTTAAAAGGAAAGTGCTTAACCAATAACAAGGCTCAATAAATTCTTTTTTATTCATTCATTTACTCATCCAACCTTTAACCAATGGGTAGTCAACAAAGGATAAAGGAAAACAGTTAACAAGCAACCTAACAAAACTCAGCTGCATAAAGAAAGCAGAGGAAATTAGCTTAGCATGTGACAATAATGCAAATGCAAATACTAGGAGGCAACAAAATTCAAGTCAAAACAATGGACACTATTTGCTCCAAATTACTAAATTTCAAAGGGGTATCCTTCCAAAAATAATAATAATAATAATACATTAACAAAAGATAACATGATGATCTGTCAAAATTGTGGTACTGAAATGTTTTAAATTTTAAATTTTAAATCAATTTATTTTTAACTTGAAAGATACTTATGGGGGAAGTGAGGACTTCCATGTTTAATTTTTTTTTTTAACTCACAAAAAATTTCCTTATTTTTATGAATGTTAAAAAGCAAGAAAAAAATTCAAAAAATATGCTTCAATCTACACTCAGTTCATTAGTTCTGTCTCAGAAAGTGGACAGTTTTTATAACTGAGTCCTTTGAACTGAGTCCTTTGAAATTGTCATGGATTATTGTATTGATCAAATTCTTAAGTAACTGAGGTGTGCTCATGGAGAACAACAGCTATTTCTTTATCCAGTTACAACCGGACTGGTCACATCACTTAGCACATAGTCAGAGGTTTGTTAAAAGTTTGTTGATTGATGTGTTGAAATAAATATCTGATTTCTAAAATAGTTGATATCTATTCCTATGAGATATGAAATAAATTGTCCAGAAAACCACCCATATATAAATTTAACAAATTAAAATAAAGTTGTATAGACAGCTAATATACCCAGAGCAAGTCAAGAGACACACAACCAGAGAGCAGAACTACAATTAAAATAACAACAGCTATAACAAAACCAGAGAAAACTCTCCATTAAATTGAGTTCTCTATGGAATTTCCAAAGAAGATAAAAGGAGAAGGAGACCCACCCAGATAATAAGTTAGTCCAGGGGACTTTAATGACTGGAAAGCTCATTAAGAGTCCACAAAGCAACATGGGCAGCTATAAAAGCCAACTGGATTTATAAACTACATTCAGAGAATCGGTGTCCAGGGCAAGGAAAGTGAGAGTTCTTCTGTACTCTGGCTGGTCAGAGGCCGGAATATTCAGTTCTAACCTGAATTTTGAGGACATTTGCTAAGCTGGAGAACACTCAGGGAATGATCTCACTAGAAATCTTTAAGAGAAAGATGGACAGACTTAGTCAGATATTTTTCAGGGGAGTCTCCTGTGCACAAGAATAGAATGAGTTGTAGAGGATGGCCTTTATGGATTTATGGAAGGCCTTAGATAAAAATTGTATAGGGTGAAGAATAGACCAAATATGATCTGAAATGGTTATGGTCTCAATGTCAGCCCCATCCAAATAATTCCATAAACAGTGAGTCAACTGAAAAAAAAAGAGTAGATACTAACAAACTTTTTTTTTTTTTTTTACAGTATAAAAAGAGTCCAAGGAGCCAAAATCTTCAGTTTTCTACCTTCAAAGTCTGTAAGAATTCCCTATCACCCAGGAAGACCCAATAGTTTAGATACACAATCATACATATTTCTCATTTTTGTATTTAAATTTTAAATTGATTTAAAATTTAAAAACTCAAGAAATGTCGTTTCTTTCCCTTTACCATCTAACTTAGATCAAAAAGGACACTAATTCAGATGGGGACAAAAAAAAAAAAAAAAACCACTAAAGAAATTATATTCCCTCAGCAGGAAAAGTATATAAAAGCTGGAGGGAAATCACAGCTAAGAGAGCAAAGGCCTCTAAGAATGCAAGTATATAATCAGCATCAGGAATAGTTATCAGCTTCCAACAGAGGAGAAACAATGACTATATATTCCCACTCACAAAGTGTGACCTTTCCTCTGCTTTTAAAGATAGCACTTCTGTCTTTATCCCTCAGCAAAGACTAGAAGGTTCTACAGTTTTCTCAGGACCCCTAAAAGTGGGCAAATAGGATTATCCCTATTTCAGAAGTAGGAAAAATAAGGTTCCAGAATGTAACAGCAAATCATTAAGCTAAATACAGCTTTGTATTAACCCAGCAATTGTTTTGTAGGTAATTTGTGGAAATATACTGGCCAGTAATTATGCAACTCTATCCCTAAGGTTTCCTTTTTTTTCTACTTCTACTTTATTTACCCAAACCCTAATCTCTATGTTCAGATTAGGTGATCCTAATCCCTCCATCAGATTTATCTGTCTCTTTATTATATTTACAACAATCCATTAATCATCACTTTTGGCTTTTTGTATTTCTAGTGCCTAGAAAGACTCCTGGAAAATAGTAACTTATTAATAAATCTTTATTTAATACAATTAAAAACACCTATGAGGTTATTTATTTGTTATAATTACTTTTTTTAAAAGGTCAAATAATATCAACATATGATGGAAACAATCTCACCAATCTCCCTGAGACTATTTTATGATAATTAATCCCAAAGGTAATAAACTCTAAGAAATTAAAAATCCTTCAATACACCCATAAATCTTTCTAAAATATTATCATTGTGTCTTTGTAACCCTGTGCATACCATAGTAACTGACTTGCTTAAATAAATGCTTTTTGACTGGAAACTGAGTGGAAGCCCATTAGCTGGGGAATGACTGAATTTGTTATGGTATATGGATGTAATGGAATATTATTGTTCCATAAGAAACAGCAGGATTTCAGAAAGACTTGGAGAGACTTCCATGAACTGGTGATAAGTGAAGTGAGCAGAACCAGGAGGTCATTATACACAACAACATAATTATGTGATGATCAACTCGGATGGACATGGCTCTATTCAACACCGAGCCAATTCAGGCCAGTTCCAACAGTCTTGTGATGGAGAGAGCCATCTGCATCCAGAGAGGATGTGGGAACTGTGTGGATCAGAACATAGTATTTTCACGTTTTTTGCTATTATTTGCTTGCATTTTGGGGTTTTTTCTCATCTTTTTTCCTCTTTTGATCTGATTTTCCCTATGCAGCATGATAAATGTGGAAATATGTACAGAAGAATTGTACATTTTTAACCAATATTGGATGATTTGTTATCTAGAAGAGGGAATGGTGGGGAAGAGAGGGAGCAAAAAAATGTGGAATACAAGGTCTTGCAAGGGTGCATGTTGAAAACTGTATGCATGTATTTTGAAAATAAAAAGCTTTATTAAAAAAAAAACTCTTCAAATTGAATTGTAGGTCCCTTACTTTCTAGTGTTTAACTTCACTTTTTTTATCATATGAAATCATATTTTTTATTTGTTTAGATTTATACCCACTTATCTTCCTAAAGTTCAACATGGATAAAGTTCAACTCCAATCACAGTGTCAGGTTTTTGTGAATTGTAGACTTTTCAGGGGAGCACATTTTAATTAATTTCAGCTCCTGAACCAGATTTCACTGGAATATAATCCCAATTACTTAAGATAAAGCCCTTAAAAACTTTTATCATCCAACAAAGGTGTCAATGGAAGGTGTCTATTCTTACCCCTATTATTACAAAGAAGGAAAATAAGACTTTCAGGCCTCTAGAAAGACACCCACAGTAGTAAAGTTTGGGTAGGACTAGAAAAGCTGGGTTTCAGGACACTTTTTAGCCCTTTGAAATACCAATTTCCTCATCTGTGAAATTGGGATATGATACTTTCACTGGCCCCAAGAAGGTATAAAAGTGAGAGAAGGTCCTCCTCCTCCTGAACGCCCTAGGAAACTGAGCCACTATTACCTTGGTAGGCAGGCCAAGGTCATCAAAGTAAGAATGAGGGAGAGCCAAGTTTCAAAACCTTCTGATCCCAACCAGAAAGCAGTCTGAAAGATTGATTAAGTGAAAAGGACACACAGTCCTGAGGGTAAAAAAAACAAACAGAGACAGTCCAATGGGACCAAATCTTCTAGATATGGGGAAAGAAAAAATAAAAGATGAGTAGTTGGTTGCAAAAAGCCCCAGGGGTTTTAGGTAAAAGTTTTCTGCAGACTGTCCAGTTTGCTACAGAATCTCAGCTTTCATTTTAAAAAACATGCTAAGTTTCTTGCTTGCTCTTCTCACAAACAGAATCTCAGTGACATAAACAAATGTAGCATTGTCTTACCTGGACTAGAGTAACAATAGCAGCCAGAAAGCAATGAGAATTCTAACTGGCATTTTACTTCAAAGCTTTCCTAAGAACCGACCAACAAACAAACAAAACAAAAAAGAAAAACTTACTGATTTTTTTTTTAAATCAATGATCCTTCTTAAAAAAAAAAAATGATCCTTCTACCAGATAAATTAATTACATTAATGGGCTTATCTCCAGAGACTGTATATTTTCAATCTCTTTCAGATTGCCTCACCCACCCTGGGATGTAATAGGCCTTCCTTTCATTTTTTTGCAATAAGGCTACCTGTTCAAAACATTCTAAAATAGTTTTCTTTAGGTGCACATTCCCTTCCCATTATAATCACCGAGCTAGATTAATGTCACATTTTTAGATTTTTTTTACCACCCTTACCTCGGGGAAATGAAACAACCAGTTGCAAGAAATTAACCCTTTATTAAAGAGACCCAAAAAGATCAATGAGGGGGCTAGCTGGCACACTGGACAAAATTCAGGGCCTGGAGTCAGGCAGACTCAGCACTGTGCACAAGGGTGATGGTGGAAGGCAAGGTGGCCCAAGAGTTGTCCCAGTAATTTTAAATTCAGGAAGCCTGAGAAAAATAGAAAGAAGGTTTAGACCTAGAGCAGGGGTTTTTAAACTAGGGTCAGGGAACTTGTTACTTTTTAAAAATATATATTCTGATAACTATTTCAACAAAATCGGTTTCCTTTGTAATCATATATTTTATGAATATAAAAAAAGGGTCCAGACTTTCTGGACTACCCCACAGTCCTCCAGAAACTCTTCCTTTGTCTCTCTGGGTCTTTTACTCCTGCCACACCACTTAAAAAGAATGTCATGAAACTTAAACCTTTAAATTATTTTATCCTCTATAACTCATTTGTTTGTAACTGAGAATTTATTTAATTTCATCAGAAGGATTTTATCTTCATTTTCAATTATCTGTCAAAGCCTTTTAACATTTAATAGCTTTCCTAGATATAGGACTTCACACAAATGGCTAAGTGTTATTGTGGCTATTCCCAAATCCTTCACTTAGAAGGGAAGCTCCCCACCATTTCACTGGTGTGGACTCCCAGTATAATCTTATGAGAGTTTCCTGGGACACAACCAGCAAATAATAAGGTCAGGATTTGAACTCTGATTTTCTTACAAGGCTGATCTTCAATTCAATATGTGATTAGATGACATATGATAGAAATTACGTTAGAATCATGCTAGGATTCTGCATCCCTTTTCCAAGGCAGTGCACTATCAAACCAACTGGAGGAAAGGAGCAGCAAAGACTATCATTGGTATTTTGTACTCAGTGGTTTTATGAGGTACCATAGTGAAAGAATTCTTCAAGATCTCTTTTTTCCCATTCTCCAATTGATAAATGGTCAAAGGATATGAACAATTTTCAGATGAAGAAATTGAAATTATTACCACTCACATGAAAGAGTGTTCCAAATCACTATTGATCAGAGAAATGCAAATTAAGACAACTCTGAGATATCACTACACACCTGTCAGATTGGCTAAGATGACAGGAAAAAATAATGATGAATGTTGGAGGGGATGCGGGAAAACGGGGACACTGATGCATTGTTGGTGGAATTGTGAACGAATCCAACCATTCTGGAGAGCAATCTGGAATTATGCCCAAAAAGTTATCAAATTGTGCATACCCTTTGATCCAGCAGTGTTTCTATTGGGCTTATACCCCAAAGAAAAACTAAAGGGAAAGGGACCTGTATGTGCCAAAATGTTTGCGGCAGCCCTATTTGTAGTGGCTAGAAACTGGAAAATGAATGGATGCCCATCAATTGGAAAATGGCTGGGTAAATTGTGGTATATGAATGTTATGGAATATTATTGTTCTGTAAGAAATGACCAGCAGGATGAATACAGAGAGGCTTGGAGAGACTTACATAAATTGATGCTGAGTGAAATGAGCAGAACCAGGAGATTACTTTACACTTCGACAACGATATTGTATGAGGATGTATTCTGATGGAAGTGGATTTCTATGACAAAGAGACCTAACTGAGTTTCAATGGATAAATGATGGACAGAAACAGCTACACCCAAAGAAGGAACACTGGGAAATGAATGTGAACTATTTGCATTTTTTATTTTCTTCCCGAGTTATTTTTACCTTCTGAATCCAATTCTCCCTGTGCAACAGGAGAACTGTTCGGTTCTGCAAATATGTATTGTATCTAGGATATACTGCAACATATTTAACATATATAGGACTGCTTGCCATCTTGGGGGGAAGAGGGGGTGGGTGGAGGGAGGGAGGGGAAAAAACGAAACATAAGCGAGTGCAAGGGATAATGTTGTAAAAAAAATTACCCTGGCATGAATTCTGTCAATACAAAGTTATTATTAAATAAAATAAAATTTAAATTAAAAAAAAAAGATAAATGGTCAAAGGATATGAACAATTTTCACATGAAAAAATTGAAACTATTTGTAGCCACATGAAAAGATGTTCCAAATCACTATTGATCAGAGAAATGCAAGTTAAGACTAACTCTGAGATATCAGTACACACCTGTCAGATTGGTTAAGAAGACAGGAAAAGATAATAACGAATGTTGGAGGGATGTGGGAAAACTGGGACACTGATGCATTGTTAGTGGAGTTGTGAACGAATCCAACCATTCTGGAGAGCAATCTGGAATTATGCCCCAAAAGTTATCAAACTGTGCATACCCTTTGACCCAACAGTGTTGTTACTAGGCTCAGATCCCAAAGAGATCTTAAAGGAGGGAAAGGGACCTGTCTGTATGTGCCAAAATGTTTGTGGCAGGTCTCTTTGTAGTAGCTAGAAACTGGAAAGTGGATATCCATCAACTGAAAAATGGCTGAATAAGTTATGGTATATGAACATTATGGAATATTATTGTTCCGTAAGAAATGATCAACAGGAAGATTTCAGAGAGACCTGTAGAGACTTACATGAACTGATGCTGAATGAAATGAGCAAAACAAGGAAATCATTACACATGGCAATGACAAAACTGTACGAAGATCAATTCTGATAGATGTGGCTCTTGTCAACAATGAGGTGATTCAAGACAATTCCAATAAACTAGTAATGGAGAAAGTCATCTGCACCCAGAGAGAGGATTGTAGGAACTAAGTGTGGATCCCAGCATAGCATTTTTACCTATTTGTTGTTGTTTATTTGCATTTTTTCCTCTCATTTCCCACCCCCCTTTTCATCTAATTTTTCTTGTGCAGCATGATAAATGTGGAAATATTTATAGAAGAATTGTACATGTTTAAAATATATTAGATTACCCTCTGTCTAGGGAAGGGAGTGGGCGGGAGGGAGAAAAATTTTCAACACAAGGTTTTGCAAGGATGAATGTTGAAAACTTTCTTTGCACATATTTTGAAAATAAAAAATTATTATTATTTAACATGGGATCCAAGAACTACCACAAGATTTGTAAATAGATTTCTGGAGGCTCACGAATTTAAGTGCAAAAAAAACCCAAATTACACCCTAATTTCCACTAACCTCTAAATAAAATTTTTCAGTTCCTCCAATTTATGTATAGAAGCAACAAATCACAGTATCAAAAGTAACTACAAATCTCTCATCAACAGAAATCAAGTATTTTCACATTACATTAAAATTTTTATCTCAGAATATTTTTTATCAAATTTAGAACACAAAGTCTTACAAAAATGAATACTGAAAATTATCTTTAAATGTATTTGGAAAAATAAAATACTATTAATAATTTTAAAATATCTTATCTCATTACATTGTTACATATTTATTTCAAAATATTTTTTAATGCTCATTACTACTTTAAATTGCCACTAGAATCTGCATGATTTCAGTCTTCCTGTCTACAAACTATATTTCAATATAATTAATTTCCTTTGTAACTTCATATGTTTTAATTTATGCATTTTAAAAACATTCTGAGAAGGGATTCATAAACTTTACTAGATTACCAAAGAGGTCTGTGACTAAGTATTCCTGCTCTAAGATCACAGAATTTTTGAGTTGGGTCAAATCTTTTAGAGATCATCAGAGTGTATCCTAGGTCAGCTTCTCCTATTTAGCTATGGTCATCAATGCAGACAATTCCTTTCCAGAATGGTACAATTTGCTGGGTTGCTGTAAATACAACCACAGAAAGAGTTCTTGGAGAAGTGAGATCATTTTAAGCTGTTTTGAAGAACATCAAGAATTTTAAGAGGCAAAAGTGAATTCAGACCAGAACAGTTGAAATCTATAGGTAGCAAGAGAAGCATAAAAAGAGATGCTGATAGAATAAATAGACTAAAGATAGAAGGATGGAGAGACAGACAGAGAGAGGAAAAAGAAAGAGAGAGAGAGAGAGAGAGAGAGAGAGAGAGAGAGAGAAGAGAGAGAGAGAAACAAGAGACAGGAAGGGAGGAGGGAGAGGGAGAATGAGAAAGAGAGAGGGACAGAAACAGAGAGAGAGAAGAGACAGAGAGAGAAAGAGACAAAAAGAGGGAGGAAGAAGGGAGAGGAGAGGGAGAAAGCGACACAGACAGAGAGAGAGAGAGAGCATTTATTAATATTATGATTAATATTATGTTCCAGCTAGGCTAAATACTTAAGAATGGGGACAGAAATACAAGTGATCTAGACAATTCGCCCTCCCTCAAGCAACTTACACTCTAAAGAGGAGAAAAAAATAATAAAGAGGCACTTGCAAGGCAAAAAGTCACAGAAGGCTGACTGACCTAACAGAATCCAGCCAAAAGTTCAGTGAATAGAGGAGAGAAAGTTGCAAAGGTAGATTGAAGTCAAGAGATTTAAAAGCTCCCAAAATAGCTATTTCCTCATAGCTAAAAGGCAGTCAGTTTAATGAAATGAGGGGTGAAGAGATGGGATGTGAGAAGAGGCAATTCTAATACCTATGTTGTAAACAGGAAAGAAGAGTGATGTTCTAGAGAGCTAACAGTGAAGTGCAAGGTGGGAAGGGATGGAGATACAGATCTGAGAGTCATCTCCTCAGAGGTGATAACTGAACCCACAGGATCTGATGAGGTCATCCAGGGAGAGTGTAAAGAGAAAAGAGAGCGTTAGGGTACATCCACATTTAGTGGGGATGGCAGCAATGGAAACTCAGAACACATGGTCTGTGTAGAAGATGAAGTGTCATAAAAACCCAGAGAGGCAGATTGGCTAAGATGACAGGAAAAGACAATGGCAAATGTTGGAGGGAATGTGGAAAAACTGGGACACGAATGCTTTGTTGGTGGAGTTGTGAACAGATCCAACCATTCTGGAGAGTGATTTGGAATTATATCCAAAGGGCTATCAGTAGCGTCGCTACTGAGTTTATATCTCAAAGAGATCTTAAAGGAGGGAAAGGAACCCACATGTGAAAAAATGTTTATGGCAGCTCTTTTTGTAGTGGCAAGAAACTGGAAACTGAGTGGATCACTTGGAGAATGGCTGAGTAAATTGTGGTATATGAATGTTATGGAATATTACTGTTCTGTAAGAAACAATCAGCGGAGAATTTCAGAAAGGCCTAGAGAGACTTACATGAACTGATGCTGAATGAAATGAGCATTAACAGGAGATCATAGTACAAGACGATAGCAAGATTATAGAATGATCAACTGTAAAGGATTTAGGGCTTTTCAACAATTAGGTGATTCAGACCAGTTCCAATAGATTTGTGGAGAAAGCTATTTGTATACAGAGAGAGGACTATGGGAACTGAGTGTGGATCACAACATAGCATTTTCACTTTTTTTGTTGTTTGCTGGCTTTTTATTTCTCATCTTTTTTTCCTTTTTGATCTGATTTTTCTTGTGTAGTATGAAAAATGTGGAAATATGCATATAAGAATTGCACATGTTTAATGTATATTGGATTATTTGCTGTCTAGGGGAAGCGATTGAGGAGAAAGTTGGGAGAAAAATCTGGAACATAAGGTTTTGCAAGGGTAAATGTTAAAAACTATCTTTGCATATATTTTGAAAATAACATTTTTTTAAAAACAGAAGATAATACTCAGAGGAGAATGGTCAGCAACTTCATATGCAGCAGAGAAATCAAGAAGGTTGAGAGCTAAGAAAAAGTCATAGGATCTAGCAATTAAGAAATCTCTGATAACTATGCAGGGTAATTTCAGTTGACTGATAAGTTTAGAAGCCTCATTACAGAGGATTGAGGAGTCAGAGGAAGAGATGAATAAAGAAAACTTTTTCAAGAAGTTTGAATGAGAAAGAAACATCTAGCAGGGATGGTAGGCTCCAGGAAGGCTTTTTTTGTTTAAAGGATGAAATCAGTGTTGTATTATGTAAGCTTTGAGAGAGCAAGGACTGTTTTCTTTTGTTTCTAGTACTGGCCGAGTAGAACTGAATGAACTGGGGAAGATTCCATCTACCTCCAAAAACACCATAATTCTAAGCCAAATCTGACTTGGGGATGAGGGAAAAGGATGAAGTCAGTGAATCCATATTCAGATCAACCAATCTGATAGATTTCTTTTGGTACTGATGCAAATTAACAATACCTCTATAATTTAGAGACTTAGAAGGGCCTCAGGTACTAAAAGATTAAGTTACTTGCCTATAAAACCAGTTTAAGATTAGAAATCCACTAGAACCCACGTCTTGCACAGACAAAGAAGCTAGATCTCTTCATTAATCTTTATCTAGATGAACTGTAACAAACAAAATATGCAACATGACTCAGTATAATAAATAAGCAAACATACCTCCAGCAGAGCGAATAAATAATGCCTCCTACATACACTATTTTCAAATTGTGTAAATATTGTGACAAATAAAATGCAAATTCACTTAAAACTTTCTGGGATGCATGGAAGCTTTCTGATTTTTTTTAATCAAAAGATAATAAAGATCATTCATACAGGAGTCTACATTTTATGACACAGAAAAAGAATCGTTCATATTTGAAAAGTAAGTCATAGACCTAGGCCATCCATTAATCAAAGCAATAAACTCTTATTGCTCTCAATACAATGCTCATGAAAAAAAGCAGGAAAAAAAAACACAATGCCCACTCCCAACATAAATTAACACCTCAGTTCAAACACCTGAACAGGAATGTGTTAAACACTTAGTTAAACAGGCTTCTGATATTTTTCTCTTAAGTGACTTAAGAAAAAATAGAGCAAGGAAACTACTAAAAAAAATTCCTTTCTATGGAGATTTCTGTATAAAACCAATGATTTATCACGAACCTTAAGGGTCAACTGCCCATATAACACAAAGCCTCTAAGATGATTTTGATATGCCAATGTGTATGCTTGGGAAATCAGAGTGATGGCTTTTTCCAGGGGAAAAAAAAAAAAAAAAAAAAAACAGCAACGTTGGTGGGGGAAAAAAATCAGGAGGCTTGACACTCTTGAAACAGCCATTTCCCTGATTGAAAAATATAGAGAATACACACACAGTCTCTGTGTCTATCTCTCTTTGTCTCTCTCCATACATATTTCTCTCTTTCCTTCTTTTCTGGAACTTGAAGAAGATGATTTCCAATAAATCTCCTGCCCTGATCACTCTCCCACTGCCTTGAGAAGATTCCTACTTGGATGTCCTACTACTGGTAACTCAAACCTAAGCCATCTCAAGTCAAGCTTATTATCTTTCCCCTAAACCAGCTCCTCTTTCTGACCTCATTATTTCTGCCAGTGGCAGCATCATTCTGGGAGTCTCTCGTATTAAAACAAGAGTGTTGATTCTTTTTTTCTCTCTCTCACTTTTCCTATCCAATTAGTTACCAAATGTTCCAGTGATATTTCTCAAATTTGTCTCTTCTCTTTTCCCTCTGCCACCACCCCAGTAAAGGCATACTCTTTACCATCTGCTTGTACTAGAATAGCTTCCAAACAAATAATCCCACCTCTCTTCCCCCTCAACTATCCTTCCCATCTCTGCTAGTTTTATCTTTCTTATAATCTGGTCAAATCACTAGTCTTCACTCATTACCCTTCTGGGGTTTTATGACCAACCAAGTAAAGCTGTAACTCCCTCCCCTGGCATTCAAAGCACTCCTCAACCTGGTACTTCCCTATTTTTCAGGCACTGCACCATCCTGCTCCCCCCTCCACTTAACTGCTTCAAGCAAACTGAACTACTCACCATTCCTACATACTCTCCACTCTCCAAACCTTTGCAGTGCCTACAAATTTTTTCCCAGTTCCACCTGTTGAAATCCTTTCCTTCACTGAATATACAAATTAAATTAAACCTACAATCTTCTCCCAGCAAACTGCACAATACTAGTCTGCTTGCCGTTGGCAGTTAATAAAATGTTGGGTAAAAATCACTTCTACTTTTCTGAGTTCTTTTTGTCATAATAGCTGGTTGCCCAAGGAGAATATTCAAACTAGACACATAATTCTTCCAGTTAAGACAGTATTCCTTAGACAAGCTTCAAGCTGTGATGAGAGGTTAACATAGTTAACAATATACACTGAAAAAAACCCCAAATTTCTCGAAATTCATCTATCACAAGGGTTGATGTTAATCCTACATGTACTATAATCCCAACAGGCCATCCTTTTGGATGCTGATTCTGCTCAGATTTCAAACTGTCTGGTATTGTGACTACACAACAGAAGAGCAGAAAATTTCCTTTTGCTAGTGAGGGGCTAGGAATTCAGAATCGAGACATAATTAGTTGAAAACACAGAAATGCAAAAATGAAGAAGAAAATTCCTATTCCGATCTAGGGAAAAGGGTAATAGGTGCCACTAAAGCTAAATTTGCGCTAGGGCCAAATAAGGACGAATGCTTTAATCCCTAGTCTTATTCCCCAACAATTTATTCTCCCTTTAACACAAAGTGGTGGGGAGGAGGATGACCTGGACCGTTAATAGCCCCAGTTAGAAAAAAATATACTTATTCTGACAAGTTTATGGATAACGTTTTTGGGATACCCTCCAGTTTTCCCACACCTCCCTCGATGCCTTTCACTTTCAAGTGGGAATAGTGTAAAAGGAAATTGGGAGTATGGGGAATAAAAAAAAAAAAAATCCTTCCTCTCTTCCGGTCCAAGAAAAGAATTTTTAAAACCACTGAATAAGACTAAATAAATGTCATCAAAGATGCAGACATAGTCATTCGAGACAAGCCACCTCCAGCTAACAAGATTACTTCATCCTGAAACATCACTGATTGACTTCAAAGAGTGGTGTTTTTTGCCCTCTCCACCCAACAGCCCCCAGCATACATCCAACTCCACCCGGCAGAAAACACACAGAATTAAACACTAGTTGACTTCCTCGGAAATAAGTTCTTCCCTGGTGAAAATAGCTTGGTCTCACCAATTCGCATGGAACCACATAAAGTGGGAGGCTTGATCAAGGCTAGCGTATGGGGCAGAGTAAAAGTTCCGTAGGGAAGACACTCTCCCATTTTCCAATTAACTGATTTCCTCGACCTTTGGTAGGCCCCTTTTGTCTTTCCATTCCCTTTAAAGGAGAATGTCATAGAGGTTGCCCTCAGCGGAAGGGTGGGAATTCCCTCCACCTCCTACTCCACTGAACACCACGAAACAACAGAGATCAATGGAAATGCAAACTACTTCGGATTACAAAGCAAACCCCTCGGGAACCCAACCGCTTCCGAGGTCCGTTCAAAACCTAAACATTTTCAATATGGATTCCCGGCAACTTTAGATGTGCAGCCTGTGTGGGATCTGTCTCCGGTACAAACGACAGTTAGCGAACTGCAACAAAAATTGCACCCGACGCCTTCACCAAATGACGCGCGAGGGCCATTTTGTAACAAGCAGAAAGCTACCAAAGGTGTAATAAAAACACCTACTACTGGAGTGTACGTGGCCACGCTCCCCTTTGTGCACACATCCATTTGTGATGAGAAAGCAATCCATCAGGGATGGTGACGGTGCCCAAGCCCGGAGGCAGCTGCTGTGGCTGCCGCCCTGCAGGGAAGCGCAGCTGGCCCGGGCCCAGAGTCAGGTGCACCGAGCCGGCGACGGTTGCGTGCACAGGTTCCCGGGCGCGGCGCAGAGCGGGCTTGGGGGCGGGGAGGGGCGAGGAGCGCGAGAGGGGTAGACGCCAGGGCGTGGTGGTGGTGGCGGCGCGGCGGGGGCAGGGGCGGACTGGGGGCACAGTCTATTTAGTACCTTGATTTTAGACCTGGCGGTCGGACGCTTTCCTGCCAGGTGCAGCCCTGGCTCCTCGTTGGTCCTGGGCTCCGGGGCTGCCGACTGGGGAGCGAGATGGTCCGAGGGCTCTGGCTCCTGCACGGAGCCTCCACTGCTGCTCTCCAGGCAGCAGAGGTCGGCGCCCCCGGGGTCCCCGTTGCTGCCGCCGCCGCCGCTCTCGCTGCTGCTACTGCTGCTGCTCTCGCTGCGGTAGTCCTCGGTGCTGTAGTGGAGCATGCAATCCAGGCTCACTGAAGGGGGGAGGGGAACACAACACCGAACAGGGGCGAGTCAGTCCCTCCGGGGGTCCGTCCTGGGAGCCCAGGGGCAGAGAGGGAGGACTAAGCAAGCTGTTTGACCTCCGGGCGGTGCCTCAGCAGCAGCCACCACAGCCTCGGCCCCAACCCGGGACCTGGGAACGATGCCAAGTGTTCTCAAGTGAGAAAGGCGTTAGGGTGGGGAGGCTGGAAGCCCCGGGGAGACCTGAAAATGGGTTCTCTTGCTTTGTCAACACGACTCGAGAATAGGGTGGGGGGAACAGGAGGACGGCCAACCCCCTCCCAATTTTATCCCAAGAGCAGCTCCAGTGGGTGGCTCTGGGGGTCGCCACAGAAGCTTGGCAGGATAGCGTTGCGTAGACACGAGTGGGCACTGTGCGCCAGGGTCTGGGAGCAAGCTTCCCCAAAGAGGCAGCGGGCAAGCTGCAAGGGTCTGATCAATCAGCTGAATTGCATCTCCCGCTTCTAGCAGAAATGAATTAGGGGAAGGTCCTTGGGCTGGAGTGCTCGGGAGGAGGAAAAATCAAATCAGGGAAATAAGGTATCCCCGCAGAATCCCCCCTATTTAATTTCGTATTGGCTCTACCTCACTTCCCCCCCTCAATCTACAGTCAGGGGTCCCGTCGAGCCCGAGTAATAGCGCCCACTGGGGGCACTTTGTCCAAAGTCCCCGCCTCCCCCCTCCTAAGGTCTTTCCAGTCCCCCCCTTCCCCAATCCCCTTGGCGGGGATGGGAAGCCATGCCCTGATCCATTTGCGCCCCCGCTTCCTCCCCATTTGGGGAGAGGGGGCCCACGCGGTGAGGTCCCTTTCCCGTTCCGCTTTCTCTGCTCACCTGGGATGTAGGTGTCGGCTCTTTCCTCGTCGGGGAGCTCATCCCAACTGCGGATCGCAGCCACTGGGTTTCTTCTCTTCACCAGGAAGACTTTGGGCATGGTGGGGTTTGGAAGAATAGGGGAGAGCGGTTCGAGTACCCTTTACCTTTACCTGGTTCAAGCTCCCCCCTCTTAGACTGGCGAGCTCGCGCCCCTGAACTTTTCCGCGCGGCTAGCAGCCCCCTTGTCCCCCTCTTGTCTTTCTCTCTCAGAACTCCGCAAGAGGCGGCTGCTTCTCCTACCCGGGGATTCCAGGGTTCCCCACCCCACCTTCCCGCCTCTCCTCGCCTCGCCTCGCCTCGCCTTTCCCCTGTACTCCCCCCAGGGCCCCTAGCCCTCTGGTGTCCCAGCTGGGCCCCCACCCTGGCCTCGATCTTTCCGCCAGCTCGTCGCTTATTTCTTAAATCGTGGGTGAGACCACACGGAGAAAAAAAAAGTTTCATAAGGTGGAATAGAAAATGCACCAGGAAACTTGGGAGTGAGCATGCGCCCTGCAAACATAACGGTGTCAACAAGCCTCCTTACCTGTCTGACCGGTTCAGGCGGCTCAGGTTTGTTCCAACCCTTCCTTAGGCATGAATGTTTGCAAAAGAATTTAACGTCTGAAAAAAAAATTTTAAAAGGGAAGAACATTTTTTCGTGATGCCCCCCGCCCCAACACACACATACACATACACATATATGCTATTTCCCCCATTACACGCATAGTCGGTGCAAATCCCAAAGGGAAATCCCAATTCAGGTTATTTTTTTTTAAGCCGTGCATCGTGTTCTCTTTCCCACCCACCCACCCCTTTTGCGAAATGGCCGGGGAGATGAGTGGATTTGTTTCAGATCACCTTGCAACCGAATCGTTCCCTTCTTCTGGGTGCTTACGGATGACTTCCTAGGCTTGCTTAAATCATGGCGGGAGGGGGAGAAGGAAAGCAGAATTTCATGAGATTGCAATTGCTGGGGGGCGGGGAGGAGAGATTTGGAAAGAAAGTTGAAAAATGCTCTCTTCTGGAATTTAGGGACCGGAATGATATATACTTCTCTCCCCAAAATGCACCTTTCATCGCCAGTGATAAAAATGGGGTCCTGCCTCCTTCTTTGCCCTGTTGGTATAGCACAGTTTATGGAAGTGGGGATTGAGAGTGGGGAAATAACCCTGAAAAATTGTTTTTAGGTTTAGTAAAACGTTTGAGAAATATTGACACGTTTTTGGGGACCACAGGTCTACCCCCAGAAAGAGGGCATGGGGGATTAAAAGAACTTTGCACCTTGAGTCCGGAGGGTCTCTAGGGTCTGGAGGAAGGAGGGAAGGGGAGATGGTCAGGCTTTTGAACCGTTTGCACACATGCGAGATCAGTGCTGGCTTTGTGGGAACATATAGTACATTCCAAACTTATACAGTAGCGGCGTGGCTGAGGTTGGAACCCGACCTCCGCAGCTCCAGGCACTTTGCAGTCTGCTTAGCAGGGAACGATCTTTAGATGTCTGTCTCCTGAGCTGGGTGGCTGGAGGTGCCGGCCCTGCGCCGGAAAGGAAGACTGGATCCTCTCGCTCCCAGATCTAAAAATCTCACCTGTCTGTTTTCCGTAACCCGAGAGGCTTCGGGCCCTTGCAAACACAACAGGGAAATAAACACAGCGGTTTTTTCTCTCTTCTTCCGCCTTGAAGTGGACCTTTAGAAACGGTAAACCTGTTAACGGATTTCTTTGCTTTGTCTTAGGCTGGGTCATTCCGTGTGTACTTTGAGCCCTCTATACAGGTCACGGTGTAAAAGAACAGAGCATGCTTGGTCTCTTGCCCTCAAGGAGTTTACGAGCAGACTGGATTCCTGGCCTAAGAAGGCAAAGGAACAAGGGTTCACCCTGCTCGTTTATGTCCCTTTTTCACCTGTGGCTCAGCTACAAAAACCGAAATATCATTTGAATCTCAGATGTGATCCACGAAATCCCGGAAAATGTTTTATAGAGGAGGCAACGAGAAACATTGCTTTCTTCCTCAACAGGACATATTTATATAGAACTTATATAAGGGAGAGATTTGGAGCATTTACCTAGCAACAACCTGTGTGTTTTTAAATTTTTTCTATTACAGAGGACAGAACTGAGGCTTAAAATTTACTTATCTTACCTGGATCTTTCACGTAGTAAGTAAGCAGAATTACAACTAGAATAAGGCAGGCCTACCTACTGATCAAGAGTGGGCTTTCATGCTAGTCGCAAGTACTGATCCCACAATACCTCCGTTAGCTGTTTGTCCTTAGAGCAGATCTTTCAGAGGCGCTCCCTTCCCCCCACCTTCCCTACTTCCTATGAGTAGGAAATATCTCAAAAACTATGCATAAAAATGCTCAGAAATATCAGTTAATATGAGACCTGGGTGTGAACTCTGAAAATCTGTCGTCCAACTTTTTGATTTTATAGTGGAACAAATCAGGGAACCATTTACTGTAATACCAGATCCTCATACACTTTAATATAATTTCTGTAGCTTATTGCACCTAATAATGGACAACAATGATGTGCTGTTAAATGTTTAGCAACCTGTTCTCAAAAAAAAGTGTAGATTCTTTTAAATTTAATCTAGACAATCCACAAAACAATAAATGAAACAATTTTTTGACAATTTTGGGGTGTAAATAGATTTGAAACTTAACAGCCAGCATACAGTGAGATGAGAACTGGCTCCAGCATACACAGAACCTGTAGCCACGAGCCTTCATGAGGGATTTCATTCTCTTTTTTTGGCCAGATGGTTAGCACTTACCACTTCAGTAAATGAACCCAGAGGCATCAAGAAATCATTCTCCTAAAACATAAAGAAGAAAAATCTGTGAATTGACATCAGAATTAACAGAGCATGCTCCCAGAAAATTCATAGACTAAAGCAGACTATTTGGATTGTGCACCTTCTTTCAGCACACACCTTAATGTGGTATATAAACTGTGTCAAAAGTCTAAGTGAACTTTTAAAGCTATTATTTATAAATCACATATATGTGTTACTGAATTGCTAATTATAAGTGTACATCATAAAATAAAAATGAATAGAATGTGAAAAAAAAAATATATTTGATCCCAGAAGTCAGTAGGGAGCCACTGGAGTTTCTGAGCAAAGGAGAGATACGTTCAGACTTGGACTGAGAAGCATAACTGGCAGCTTCCTGGAGGATGGTGGATTGAAGCAGAAAGAGGCTATAGCCCTAGTTAAAAGGACTTTACTGGAAAAAAGATCCACATGTGTAAAAATGTTTGTGACAGCCCTTTTTGTAGGGGCAAGGAACTGGAAACTGAGAGGTTACCCATCAATTAGAGAATGGCTGAATAAGTTATTGAAACTGATTTGGATGATCTCATTATTGAAGAGGGCCACATCCATCAGAATTGATCTTCACATAGTATTGTTGTTGAAGTGTATAGTGAACTCCTGGTTCTACTCCCTTCACTCAGCATCAGTTCATGTAAGTCTCTCCAGGACTCCCTGAAACCACCCTGCTAATTATTTCTTATAGAACATTATACCCAGCAATAACAAGATTATAAGATGATCAGTTCTGATGGACATGGCAGTTCCAATGGACTTATGATAGAGAGCCATCTTCACTGGCAGAGAGGACTGTGGGGACTGAATGTGGATCACAACATAGCATTTTCACACTTTTTTATTATTTGCTTGCATTTTGTTTTCTTTCTCATTTTTTTCTTTTTGATCTGATTTTTCTTGTGCATCATAATTTTGGAAATAGATATAGAAGATTTGCACTGTTTAACATATATTGGATTACTAGGGGAAGGAGTGGGGGAAGAGAGAGAGAAAAAAATTTGGAACACAAGGTTTTGCAAGGGTGAATGTTGAAAATTATGTATATGTTTTGAAAATAAAAAGCTTTAAAATAAAATTTTTGAAAAAGAAAATTTTTAAAAAGGCCTTTACTATGGTCCATTAGAAAGGTAACTACAGCCTAGTTGTGTGAATGCAGAGCAGTTGGATATGAAAAATGTGGAAAGAGAATTTATAAGATTTGACATCAAAGGGAAGAGTCAAGAATGACACATGTAAAAACCTGGTAGACTAGAAAGATGGCGGTACCCTTGACAGCAATTAGGAAAATGGTGGAGTGAGGAAAGGTAATGAAATAGCTATGATGAAGGTCTTAATACATTTCTACTTCTGGATCCTGTGTGATTGAATCTATCCCATCAAAAACTGAAAAAGGACATCTTTTATCCCCTAATCATTGCCCTCCTAAGTGTGGAGGTGGAATTTTCCTGATGGCATCTCCACAACTGCTGGGGATAGAGGTTTTTTTAGGTTATTTAAGCTCAATAATGGGGGTGGGGTCAGGGGTTGGGGATTTGCTGAAAACTGGGAGGGAATTGTAAGGGTAGTGAGATAAAGGTAGATATGATTGTGTGGGAGACCGGAGCTGGGATTAGCTATTGATTAGCTATTCGGCAAGGGTGAGATTGGGAACGCCCTCTGATTGTTTGATAACATTAGAGTCTAGATGTCCTGTTTCTTTCTTTTCTTCTCCTCCCCCCAATTCACTCAAAGACCCTGGATTCCTGGACCATTGGATTGAAAAACAATCGTGGGTTTGTAGCTGAACTTTTTCTTTAAGTCTTCTGGGACTTTCACTAAGACCTTTATCTTACCACTTGAGGTCCTTTATCTCCTTCATATTGATTTGTTTTTGAATTTGGGAGCCGGGTTAACATAAAGAGCTTGATAAAATGATAATTGATAAAAAGTTCCACAATACCTTTTTTTTTTTTAATCAACATGGTATATATAAATGTAATAGTCTTTTTGAAAGATACATTTTATTACCTTTTGTTTTTAAATTCTTTACTTCCAAATAGCCTAATCACATAATAAAAAAGTTCAATAAAACTAACATAGGGACCATGTCTTATACTGTATACAACATTCCAGACCTATAATCCCCCACTTCTGTCAAAAAGAGGAAGGAGGAAGGTGCATGAATTCTTGGACCAAGATTGGTCATTACAAAATATGGTTTAAATACTGCTCCAAGTGTATTGAATTTATGATTGATGATATGTGTTATGACTATTCTGAGTATCTAATATCCATCAGGCTGGTATTATCCATTATGTGATGGTACTATCAGTTTCATTACACATAATAACACCTCATTTATAAAACATCTATTTCTGAAGAGCTCAAAGCATGATATAGATTTTTTTTAAAAAAGGTAATCCATCCTCATCATATCTCTGTGAAGCAGGCAGAAGAGAGGGTAATAATATTATTCACTTCTTAGAAATGAGAAAACGATAGGCTCAGAGAGATTATGGCTCTCATTCAGTCAAACATTGCCAAGCCAAAAATACAACTTCAGTGGCTAAATCAGAAGTCTAGAAGAACATTCATTCAGTCAACAAGCATTTATTAAGTTTGATCAAGAAATATTTAAGTTCCTACTATGTGCAAAGTACTGCATATCTCTAGTTTCTTACTCCAATAATTCTTTTGTCCACCTAAAACATTTTAAGAATAGTGGTATTTTCATAGGTTAGTTTTGCCTCCAATTATCTCCATCACTAAGATCTGGCAACCTTTCTGATAACCAAGTGCTAACCACTCAACTTGTGCCTACTGAAGAATGTGGAATTACCTGCAGGACACCTCCACTCAGATGTAACACCATCTCACCGCTATGTCCAAAAGTGAACTCTTCATCCCTTCAAAACCTTCCCCTTCCCCTAAATTCCCTATTTCTTTGAAAGGTACCACTTCTGAATCTCAGGATTTCAAACTTCAAAATCAGTTTTGGCTTTTTTCTCTCCATTTACCTTATACATTCAAATAAACAGCAAGTTCTATTGGTCCTACTTCCACAGCTTTCAAATATATATCTTCCTGTTTCTACTTCTACTGCTTGAAGCCTTAATCACTCACTTATCTAAATTATGGCAATAGCCTCCCAACTGATCAGTCTGTCTCAACTACCTTTAATAGTTTAATATTACTTAACTAGTAATATTTAGTATTACTTAATTTTTTAATTAATTAAATTTAACTACTGTAAGTAATTAATTAACAATTACTTAGTATTTAGTAGTTAAGTACTACTAAACTACCTTTTACTCTTCAAGGATCCCACCAACTCCATGAAGCCATTCTTAACATCTTCCTCCCATCCTCACTGAACTCAATCAAAAATGATTTTTTTCTCCTGTTCCTCTATGTACTATGTCCTCTGTGTATCACAGTTGTCTTTATATGTATAATCCAACCTCTTCTTGGTTGGATTATAATATGTTTGAGAGTATGGTTCTCCAGGGATCAACTCTTATCTTTATATATCTTACATATTATATATATATATGTGACTTGGTGAACTGGATTAGCTCTTTATTATTTGTTTTTTCTGGTCTTACTCTTCAGACCTTTGGAATTTAAGTCATCATGAAAGGACTGGACAGCTAAGGACAAAAGAAAAACAAGCACCTGACTGACTGACCTACATGTGCTATATATTTTGGTTTTGTTATGATTCCTAAATCTGCTTATCACTTCGTTCTCTAAACAAAATTAGGAAAAAAGAATCTGTCAGCCAGGCTTCAACTGACAAAGATAGATTAATTTTATACTTAAAACCATCGAATAATAGTGTTGCCAAGCAGTCAAAAGTACATGAGCTATTGACTCAAAAAAAATAAAAAAGCAATTTGCATTTTGCTTTGCATATGATTTGCAGGTGATTCATTTAATTTTAAGAGATTTGTATTTATATCTTTTGTCTTTACTTCTCCTAGATTTTTTCCCTGTATTTCTTCCTCTCCCCTCCCACCTACTCATTATAAAAAAGAATTTGTATAAAAAGAGAAAGAAGGGGTAAAATTTAGTGAAACCTATCAACACCAGAGAAAAAAACAAGTGTCACATGTAGTATGGACCCCGACCTTTGTAAAGGAACAAGGGGAGGTATCTTCTCATATCTCACCTTCAGGGCCAAGCTTTCTTTTGCAACATTCAGTTTCAATTGTTTTTGGATTCATTTATTTTGACTTTTAGAATGAACAGAATTTATTGACATCTATCTCTATTTTTAAAAATATCTCCCCCCAATTATATGTAAAAATAACGAGGATTTTTTTAAGTTTTGAGTTCCAAATTCTTGTCATCTCTCCTTCCCTTTATCTTCAATTCTTAAGAATTTCCTTCTTGTTACCCACAATTCTTATTTGTGAGATAAGACATGAACACCTGTATAGCAGTAAGAGGCACTCTGAGAGTCAGCCAAAAACAATGTTTTTGCTAGGGACTAGGGTATTTTGTGAGGCGGAGAGAAAAAAACTCAGAAATTCATATTTTTGTCTTCTTGCTAATTAATTGCTAAACTCAGTTAAATTCATACGCAGTTGAAGGATTCCAAGTGTTGCCCTTGCTCCCAAAATTTAGGAGCTTTGGCTAAAAACAGCAACAAAGCCCAAAATACCAGAACTAAGAGACTCCTTATGATGTTGGAAAGGTAGCATTTTAAGAATAGTGCAGGTATTCAGTAAGTAGTACATTTATGGAAGATGTTACTTAAGGAAGCATTATACACTTAAACAACAAAAAGTTAACTGAGCATATGCTGTGTGCCTAGTATGGTTTCTTCCCATAAGGAATTTACATCCTAAATGAGTTTATTTGAGCTACTAGGTATTTTTTAGTTTCAACCATAGTGTACACAGGAAGCTTTTAATGAAATATTGCAGAGTGAAGTGAATATAACCAGAAAAATCACACACACACACAACCTGGAAAATTAAAAGACTTCTAAATAGAAGATGAGTTATGTGGAAAAACCAATAACAGTCCTTTAGAGGAAAATTTGAGTTGGAAATGACTTAAAGAAACTAACCTCCCTTCCTCCATTTTACAGATGAAAAAATCTGAGTTGTGTTAAATAGGTTTTTAACTGTGTGTCTGTGCATACACATATATATTCTGAAGGGGTTAAGTAGATTGTTAATCATGTGTGTATGCTTGTATATTTATATTTATATGAAATTAAAATGTTTTCAGTTGAATTCATGAATGATCAATTCAGACAGGATTAATAAGGAACACTAAGGATCCCTAACATTTTGAGGTTTCCATCGTGGAAGACAATTATGTCTTCCAATCAGGAATCATGCAGAGATATTTCTATCTCACGGAGCTAGAATGATAGTAAAATATTCTATGAATCTTCTGTGTATTAGTCCTTTTATTTCTTATATCCCCTCATCATCAACAAATCAACCAGTATGTATTTAGTACCTACTATGTGCCGGGTACTGTGTAGGTGCTGATGGTATAAAGCCAAAAATGAAACATGCCCCTCCTCAAAGAATTTACAATGTACATAGGTAAATACATAAAATAGTTTATCATTTGGAAGAGGAAAAACTAAGGGAAAAAAAGCCCCAAACCAGAAAGCCAACCACATAGAACCCCCTAAAAAACACCCAAGAAGAAATCCTGAAAATCAAAGGAGATGTTAACAAAATTGAATTTTAAAAAGTTTTTTTAAAAGATAATTAACAAAACTAAAAGCTGATATTTTAAAGAAAAACACAAAATAATAAACAGATTTTTAAAAAAGATAGGACACTAGCTATTATAATTTAAGAAAAGAAGGAAGAAAGTCAAATTAATAGTATCAAAAATGAAAAAGGAGAGCAAACAGAGAGGCAATAGAGTTTAAGCAATAAAGTGATAAGGTCAGGTTTGTGTTTTAGGAGTATCCACTAAGCAATAGTATGGAGGAGGATGGACTGCCAAGACACAGATTAGAGGTTGGGAGACCAATTAATAAGCCCTCGTGGAGGCCAGGTGAGAGATGATTAGATCTTGAGCAGGAGGGGTGGTGTGTGAATAGAGAGAAGGGGAGAGACAATTGACAAGCCTTGGCAATGTGAGTGATAATTAGGAGTAAAGGATTACTTCCAGTTTCTTAACCTCAATTACTACCATTAGTGGTACCCTCATCAGACATAAATAAGTTGGGAAAAATGGGAAAAAAGTTGGCTTTGGGAAAAAGAGAGTGAAATCTGTTTTGAATTTGATTGAATTTTAGATTCTTCTTTTTATTTTTATTTAATAACTTTTTTATTTACAAGTTATATGCATGGGTAATCTTACAGCATTGACAATTGCCAAACCTTTTGTTCCAATTTTTCCCCTCCTTCCTCACACCCCTCCCCCCAGGATGGCAGGATGACCAATACATGTTAAATATATTAAAGTATAAATTAAATACAAAATAAGTATACGTGACCAAACCGTTATTTTGCTGAACAAAGAGAATCGGACTCTGAAATATTGTATAATTAACCTGTGAAGGAAATAAAAAATGCAGGCAGACAAAAATATAGGGATTGGGAATTCTATGTAATGGTTCTTAGTCATCTCCCAGAGTGAATTTTAGATTCTTATAGAATATTCAATTCAAAATGTTCAATAGGCATTTGGTACTATAGGACTGGATATTTTTGAAAGTCATCTGAATAAAAAAGGTAATTAAACTATGGGAACTGATGAGATCAATAAAATAGCAGCTGAATGGGATAGTGGATAGAATATAGGGCCTGCAGTCAAGAAGACCTGGGTTCAAATTCAGCCCTTGACACTTATTAGTTGTGTGATTTTGGACAAGTCATATAACATCTCTCATCTCTCATCTTTAGTTTCCTTATGTGTAAAATGGGGATAATAAAAGCATCTACTTTACATGGTTGTTATAAGGATCAAAGGAGATAATATTTGTAATATACTTAGCACAGTGCCTGGCACATGGTAAGTGTTTATATAAATGCCAGCTATTTTATTAGAGTACAGAATCAAGGTTATTAATATTTTTTCTGTCATAGACAACCTTGGCAATCTAATAAAATCTACATATGTATTATTATAGAATTACTTTTTTATTTTTAAGTTTTATGACTTTTTTTTTACATTACAAACATTAAGAGATCACTCATTTCATGAGTGGTCTCTTGTAACAAAATAAAATAGTTAAGTAAAATTAATAATACAATAACCTCATCTAAAAATATAAGCAAATTTTTACATCTCTGACACCATCATCTCTCTATTATTTTTGAATTAACAAGTCTATTTTCCATCCCTCCTACCTTATCCCATTAGGAAAAAGAAAGGAAAAAATTATTGCAACAAATATTAATTGTCAAATGAAACAAATTTACTGAATATCTCTATCTCTGTTTTTGTCTCTATGTATATATGTATACATATGTATACACACATTTATGTGTACATATATGCAAGTGTATGTGAATGTATGCATATATATATATATTCATCTCATTGTATGCCCTAAATCCATCCCCTTTCTGCATGCTTATCATGAATACCCTGAAATTATGAATGGTCATTGTATTGAATATAGTTCTGACAGTTTTCAAGGAAGTTAGGTTTTCCAGTGCTGCTGTTATTAAAAACTGATCTCTAGAATTATATTTTTACTGCATGAAATAAAATACTTAAGATTACAAGAAAAATCAATTATTATTGAAAAACAGTTATAAAAACTATTTTTAAATTTCATTAAGTTAGGTTAAGAATACCTTGTATTTAGAAAAAAGAGTCCAGAATGGATCATTAAGTTATACTCATAGTTGGGGGGGAGAAAGGGGGACCAATATGGATGCTGATCTAGTAAAGAGTGTAAGAAGGAACAGCTAAATAGGTAGAAAGAGAAGTAGGATACTGTTGTAAAAACTCTATATCCCTGGAAAGTATCCAGGAGGAGGAATCAACAGTGTTGAATATTACATTTAAATTCAGAATGATGAGGTCAAAGAAGAGGCTGTCAGATCTGGCAGTTTCAAGATCACTGATAACTTCGGAGTGAGCAATTTCAATTTAAAAATGGGGTCTGAAGCCAGATTGCAAAGTGTTTAGAAATGAATGAGAGGAAAGAAAAAAAAAAAGTTTTTTCAAGGAGTTGGAGGATGGATATAATATAGTAGTTTGAGGAGATGGTAGTTAAGAATGGGAGAGACCAGAGTATATTTCTAGGGAACAAAGGAATCAATAAATAGAGAGAAATGAAAGATTGGAAAAAAAGTGGGGGGATCACAAGAAGGGGTAGAATCTACTGGAGGAAATAGCAAGGGATAGGATTAAGAATATGTGAAGGGATTGTCTTTGTCAAGGAGGAACACTTCAGGGGATTGTGCTATGTTGTGAGATATAAGGAAGGGAAAAAGTCATAGCTCTCAGTGAATGATCTTGATTTTTTCAGGAAAGTAATGTACTCAAAAGTACCTTTTGAGATGGTAAGTAGAGAGAAGAAAGAGTTTTGGATTGTTGTGGGGAATTCTGTAGAGAATTAATTAAGAACTAGATAAAAGATTACCTTGCTATAGTGAAGGACCCATTGAGTTTAGGTGACAAATTGTTTACTTTTTTTATTCTTTGTTATAAGGAATGACTTTCTGAGTGGGGAAAAGCATATATATTTGAAAATAACTACTAGATAAACAAAAAATATCAATAAAAATATTAATTGTTATAGTAAGATAATTATCCAAATAAAACAATTATTCTAATTTCATCACCATCCAACACTGAATATTTATAAGAATTGAGAGGCTGTATAAATTCAGACTTAAAAGCCATCATTCCTACTTCGACTGTTATAATTTACTAATATGAAACATGTCAAATTGGAAAAAGCTCAAGGGTTTTGAGTTAAAGGATCTGGGTTCAGATCCAAGGTCTCAGAGCTTCTTCCTGTGTGACCCTGGATAAGGAACTTAATCTCTCTAGGCATCATTTTTCCTATTAAATGAGGAAAGTTAAATTAGATGATCTCTAAGGTTCCTTCAAGTTCTAAATCTTACACTTATTAAACTGATTTACACATGATAAGCCCTGACAGAATTGAAGTCCAAAAGTGTTAGGTTCAAATTCTGCCCCAGACATTTATAGCCACATGACCTTGAACCAGTCCCCTAATCTCTCTCAGTATCAGTTGTATAGTCTGCAAAATAAGTCTTTTGGATTTATGTGAAGATCTAATGAAATAATATGTATATAGCATTTTGTGAAACAATTCACTTCATAAATGTTAGTTATTATTATGTTTATTGTATTTATCATGGGAGATAAATGGTTATCCTTGGAGAAAGAAAGACCTGAGTTAGAATCTTTTTCTTTGATTCATATTACAGGTGAGAATTTGGCCAGGTCACTTAACAGCTCAATGCCCCCTCACAATAAACTCTCTAAGACCATAATTTATAGATGCTTTGTCCATGTGCATTGGTGAAGTCTTTATATCTTAAGTTCCTTACACAAACAAACCCAGACAACTGGGTCTTCTTCCCCTCCAACAAAGAAAGCCCTAAAAAGGATAAGATGACTTTTTCTTAAAAAAAAAAAAAAAATCCTATTGATCATTCTTTTAAATAATACGAACTATCTGGCATTTCCATGGGCAAAGTGATACCCAAGGTTTCTCAGCCAGAGGTGGGACTTGACCCCAGTTTTTCTTGTCTCTGAAGTCAATTTTCCATCCACTAGGTCATGCTGCCTTCATATGTAACATATTTAATAATGTGTTGATATTTTGGAAAGACATTATAAATGGGCAGTAAGTCAAAAATGTCAAGGGAATTAATGAAAAAAAAATACAAAGGACAGTGCCCTAGCAGTACCAGATTTAAAACTATATTATCGTCAGTGAAACCATTTGATACTGGCTAAGAAATAGAGTAGTGGATCAGTGGAATAGTTAGATGCACATGACACAATAATCAATGCCTATAGTAATCTAGTATTTGAAATACTAACTCCAAACTCCAGTTTCTGGGATAAGAACACACTATTTCACAAAAATTGTTGGGAAAACTGGAAAATAATATGTCAGAAACTCAGCATAGACCTACATCTCGCACCCCATACCAAAATAAGATCAAAATGGGTACATGATTTGGGCATAAAGGATGATGCCATAAAACAAATTAGGAGAGCAAGGGATAGTTTAGTTACCTGTCAGATCTTTGGAGAAGGAAGGAATTTATAACCAAAGAAGAACTAGAGAACATTATAAAATGCAAAATAAACATTTTGCATTGATTACATTAAATTAAAAAATTCTTTTACACAAAACCAACGCAAAAGGTCAGTGAGCTACGATTAGAAATTGACAGAAGAGCAAACTGAATTGTTTTTGGACAAATGCAAAATTCTTTTCATGATCCCAGGCTTCTCCTTGAAACATAGATACATTAAATATGTATACATATATTGGATTTAACATATATTTTTACCATGTTTAACATATATTGGATTACTTGCCATCTAGGGGAGGGCATGGGGGAAAAGGGGGGAAATTGGAACAAAGGGTTTTGCAAGAGCTAATGTTGAAGAATTGTCCACACATATGTTTGGAAAATAAAAAGCTTTAATAAAAAATAAAAAAATTTTTAAAAGAAACATAGATACATCTTTTGAACACCCATATTCTTCTGATGTTGCAAATCATTGAACAGCATCACAAAGTTTCTGGTCTAGAAGGGACAAAAGAGAGATATTTATTTCAACCTATACTTGAAAATGAATCTCTGTAACACCTTTTCCAACAACGTCATTTAGCTTTTTTTTTTTTTTTTCCTTTTAATCTCCACTATAGAATCAAGAAATTTGGCTTTTATATTGAGTGGGAGTGCACTCTTGTACTTATTTTTCAATTTATTTTGAATTTAACATAAAAAAGTTTTTAAAATACAAAATAAAATCAAAAGATGATTATGCATGAAATAGGAATCTTGCTTTTAAAACTGCTAGTCTTTTCTTCCTTCTGAACTTTTATAGTTTTGTTCACTTTATTGTTCTTATTTTTAATATTGCATCACTATCTCCCTCTCCATATTACCCAATTAAAAACAGAAGAATTATTTTGTTGAGGCTTTTACATATTTCTATACATTATTTATTTTTGTTATAAAAAAGAAATTTAATGTAGTTTTTTTTTTTTTCAAATCAGGAGGGGTGGGGGTGGGGGAAGGGAAAGAAAGGGGGGGAAGGTTTACCCTTTCTATTTCTAAGCCTCAATTTCCAAAAAATAAAACAGTGATAGCAATACCTGTCCTATCTCCCTCATGGTTCTTATAAAGATTCAATGATGATGATAATGATGATGCTAAGTAATATTTATAAGCAGATGACATTGTAGATAGAGTGCTTTGAATCTTCATTGTCTAATATAGTGCCTTGGGCAGGCAGTAGATGATTTAATAAATGCTTTTTGACTGATTCAAGTCAATAAGATTTTAATTCAAATACTGCCCAAGATATTTACTTATCTGTATGAATAGGGGCAGATCACTTAACCTCTATAATTCTTGGTTTCCTCATCTTTAAAATGGAGGCATTTAATAGTTCTTATTTCACAAGGTTATCATGAAGACCCAATGAGATAATGTAAGTAAATTGCTTTGAAAAATTTAGGGTATTATGATTAAATCAGCTATTATTTTTGTGTATGATTTTTCAATTTACAAAGCAACATTACATATATCATAACCTTGTGTAGATATTATTGTATCAGTTTTTACAAATGAGGAACCAGAAAGGTAAAGTGATCTTCCAATAGATCTGCTAAGTAAGAAAATAAGATTTTAATTTAGTTCTTTTTGACTGAATGAGTCAATAAACTTTCATTAAACACCTACTATGTGCCTCTATATTCAGATAACTTGCAATGTTCTGAGGTGGGATTTGAGCTAAGGTCTCTCTTGACTTTAAGTCCATTTATATTCTACCATGCTTGTCATAAAATTTGTATGATCAACCCTGAAAGGCTTGGTTCTTCTCAGTGATTCAGTAATCCAAAGCAATCCCAATAGACTTTTGATAGAAAATGCCATCTACAACCAGAAAAAAAGGACTACGGAGGCTGAATGTAAATCACAACATACTATGTTCATTTCTTTTCTGTTCGTTTTTTCTCTGTTTTGTTTTAATTTTTTCTCCCAACAGATTCATAAAGAAATGTATATTAAAAAAAAAAAAAAAGAAAAGACCCTACAGAGTACAAGTCTTTATCTTGGGTACTTGTGCTACAGAAATGAAAAATGACTATTTCAAATGAAGAGGTGACCCTTCTCCTTGCTGAGACCCGCCGTTCTCCATGCACACGTGATCCCATTCTTCTCCAGCAGATTTCACTCTCCATCATCCCCACTTTCTCACCTCTCCAATCTCTCCTGTCTACTGGCTGCTTCCCTGCTGCCCACAAACAGGTGTCATAAAAAACCCCTTCACTTGATCCATATATCCCCACATCCCTCTGTACCTCTACTCCTTTTAATGCTGAATTCCTTGAGAAGGCTGCCTATTATCACTGCCTAAACTTCCTTCCCTATCTTTCATCTCTTAATGCAATCTGGCTTCTGACCAAATCATTCAACTGAAACTTCTCTCTTCAAAGATACCAATCTTCTTTTAATTGCCAAATCCAAAGCGCTTTTCTCAGTGCTCATCTTCCTTACCCTCTCTGCAGCTTTGACACTGTAGATCGCGCTCTTCTCTAGACATCCTTTTATCTCTAGGTTTTCATGACAAACGACTCTTCTCAATGGCATTCTCCCAGTCTGATGTTCCTTTTCCACCTTCTTTCTCTTATCCCACTAACTCTGGATATCCACCAAGATTCTGCCCTGTGCCTTCTTTCCTTCTCCTAGGTTACTGTCCTTGATGATCTCATGAGCGCTTCTCGATTGAATTATCATTTCTATGCAAAGTATTCTCAGATCTACTTGTCTAGTCAAAATCAAACCTTTAGTCTCCCATTTCCAACTGCCTATTAGATATCTCAAACTGACCCATAGTTGTCTTAAACTCATCTCATTAAAAATTGAATCATATTCCCCCCAAAATCTTCCCCATTTTCTTATTCTTTTCACTGTTGAAGGCACCACCATCCTCCCAGTGACCCAGACTGGAAATCTAGCTATCTCCTCAATTCCAACTTTTTTTCAAGTTAACAAATCCTAGCATTTCTGCCTTTTCAAAATCTTTTTCTAAGCCCCCTTCTCTGCTTTAACACCTGCACTACCCTAGTGTAGACCATTATTATAGCATACCTAGACAATTATAATAGCCAATTCAAATCTGTCCTCTTCCAACCTATCCCTTCACTCAAGTATCAAATTGACCTTCCTAAAGCACATGCCTGATAATTTTATTCCTCTAATCAATAAATTCCAGTGGCCCCCATTCCCTCTAAGATCAAATATAAAACACTTCTTACCCTAAGATCCCTTCCTGCCTTCTCACTCTTCTTCCACCTTCCTCCTTTCCACGTACTCTACAATCCAGGGACACTTCTTTCACAAAACACTGCATCTCCTAATTCTAGACATTTTCACTTTTCCTTTCCTTCCTCATCTCTACCTCCTGGTTTTCCTAGTTTCCTTAAAGCCTCCACTAAAGTCCCATCTTCTTCAAGAAGCCTCCTTAATCTTAGTATTTTTCCTCTGAGATCTCAATGTATTAATCTTATTTCTACATAGCTGTTGACATATTGTCTCCCTAGTTAGCCTGGGAGCACCCAAAATGTAGGGACTGTGCTTTTTTTTGCCCTCTTACTGTTCATCCTCAGCATTTAGGATAGTGCCTGGCCCAGAGTATGCACTTAATAAAGGCTTGTTGACTTGATAATTTACTCAGCTAGGGACAAAACTGTGAGGTACCTATGAGCCATCTGAGGCTGCTTAAGTCAGAAAGAATCAGGGAAAAGTTGTATATGGAAGGTCCCCAATAGTGAGAGACTAGCAGTTCTGGATCAGTCATATGGAGCCAGGGTTCTCTCTCTCTCTCTCTCTCTTTTTTTAATTATAGCTTTTTATTTACAAGATATTTGCATGGGTAATTTTTCAGCATTGACAATTGCCAAACCTTTTGTTCCAACTTTTCCCCTCCTTCCCCTCGCTCCCCCCCCCCCCAGATGGCAGGTTGACCAATACATGTTAAGTATGTTAAAGTATATGTTAAATACAATATAAGTATACATGTCCAAATAGTTATTTTGCTGTATAAAAAAGAATCGGACTTTGAAATGTATACAATTAGACAGTGAAGGAAATAAAAAATGCAGGCAGACAAAAATAGAGGGATTGTGAATTCAATGTAATGGTTCATAGTCATCTCCCAGAGTTCTTTCGCTGGGTGTAGCTGGTTCAGTTCATTACTGCTGTATTGGAACTGATTTGGTTCATCTCATTGCTGGAGATGAGCCAGAGTTCTCTTAAAAGAAAGATAGTGTGCTAAACAAAGACCCAAAAGGCTGATGGCTACATTTAGATTAGAAGCAAAATTTGCTTCAAAAGTTTCATATCATTTTAGAGGTAGACTAAGAATTGAGGTTCCAGGTCAGACAGAAGATTCAGCTTCCCAGAAATGCAATCAAATACCAAATATCCCAAATTCTGAAATTTGTATCATTCAGCTGCTGGTGGGTATGTGAGGGTAGTTAGCAGAAATAGCTGTTTCTTCAGAGTATAGTTATAAGTGCTGCATATCTGAGACTACTCAAGAGTGCATGGAAGACATGGGTATAAAAACTGAACGCTAGAACTTTTTTGTGGAACACAGACCTACCTTGTTATCCCAGGATTGATTGAAATCTTCAGTTGGACTTCTGGAGCACATTCCTTCAGTAAATTTATAAACTCTGTTTTAGTTTCTGGTAATGATTCCTGACTTGCAATATAAACACGAGTTTTTGCCTTTGGCCCTTGATTATGAATACTAGATCAAGCCTTGCAAGCCTGGTCTAAAGTTTCTGGCCCTTTCAGAAGGGAGTGGGAAGATTCTGGCCCTGGAAAAAATTTAAATAGGATCATGGAAGATGCAGCCCATGGAAATGTCAGGTCCTAGGACTACTTTAGAGCATCAATACTATAACATTACTCATCAGAAGTGGATAGTGCCCTTACCCTTAAGGAACTTACTGTGTACTAGAGTTATAAAAACTATATATGAATAAAAATGTTATAATAATGAAAGTGTATTGGAAATGTCAAAGAGGCAAGAACAAGATTAATTAGGAAAAAAACTCAATTATGTCTAGTTATAAGGGATAGAAGAATTCACAAGTGATGAAAATAGGTTATTTTGATTACATGAAAATGTCTGATTACATGAAACAAAAAGACCAGACTTAGGATATGAAGGGAAATTTTTGAATGAGAAAAATCTTTCTTCAGACATCTTTGATAAGAATTTGTTATCTAAGATAAATAGAAAAATAACACAAATATGTAAGACTGAAAGTCATTCCCAATGGAGTAGTCAAAGGATATGAACAAAGAATTCTCAAATGAAGAGTTGCAAACTGTTAATAACCATATGAAAGAGAGCACTAATACTAAGAGAAATGCAAGTCAAAACAACTTTAAGGTTTTATTTCGTAGCTAGCAAATTGTCAAACATGACACAAAATGGGAATAGTCTATGCTGGAGGGCTTGTGGGGAAATGGGTACACTAGTAGAGTATTAATGAAATTGTAAATCAGTGCAAACATTTTGAGAGGTAATTTGGCATCATGTAAATAAAGTGATGAAAATGTCCATGCTCATTGACTCAGAGAACCTACCAACGAGGTCAGACAGAGGGGGAAAGGTCCCAAATATGTTGAAATATACACAGCAAAAAGTCCGTACTTTTTTGTGGTGGCAAATAAACTAGCTAGCCATCATTTGAGGAAGAGATGAGGAGAAAGGATTCCAATGTTATGGAATATTATTGTTCTGTAAGAAATGACCAGCAGGATGAAACAGAGAGACTTGGAAAGATTTACATGAACTGATACTGAGTGAAATGAGCAGAACCAGGAGCTCATTATACATGGCAACACGATTATACGACAATCAATTCTGATGGACGTGGCTCTTTCCAACAATGAGATGATTGAGGGCTGTTTCAATGATCTCATGATGAAGAGAACCATCATCTATACCCAGAGAGAGGACTGTGGCAACTGAGTGTGGATCACAATATTTTTCATTTCTTTTGTTGTTATTCACTTGCATTTTGTTTTCTTACTCATTTTCTTTCCTTTTTAATCTGATTTTTCCTGTGCAGCAAGATAATTGTATGAATGTTTACGTTTATTGGATTTAACAATTATTTAACATGTTTTGGATTGCTTAACATCTAGGGGAGGGGGGTGGGGGAAGGAGGGGAAAATTTGGAACACAAGGTTCTCTGTGCCTATTTTGAAAATAAAAAGCTTTAAAAATTAAAAAAAAAAATTTAGAAAAAAAGAAACAAATTTTCCTTATCTGTAAAATGGAGATAATACTACCTGTTTTACTTAGCTAAAAGGTTTGTTGTAAGAAAAAAATGTAATATATGTAAAGGGTTTTGCAAACATATAAATGTTATTTATAATTATTATGTAGCTTGGGGAATCATCTGTATAAAAATGATCTGAATTCACTAGAGAGGTGAGATCACCAAGGGAGAAAGTATAGACTTGCAGGGGTCTTCAAACTTTTTAAATAGGGGGCCAGTTCCCTGTCCCTCAGACTATTGGAGGGCCGGACTATAGTAAAAACAAAAACTTTGTTTTGTGGTTTTTTAAATAAAGAAACTTCATAGCCCTGGGTGAGGGGGATAATCGTCCTCAGCTGCTGCATCTGGCCCACGGGCAGTAGGTTGAGGACCCCTGAGAGGGAGAAAAAAAGGGACTCTAAGATAGAGCCTTGGAGCATGCCCAGGTCAATATTAAAAGAGGAAGCAGAGCCAGTTAAGGAAACCGAGGAGGAACAATCAGAAAAATTGAAGCAAAGTTCTAAAAAAATCAATGCCATACACATCCCACCCATGAAATAGATGATAAAGGACAAAATAATTGAATTGGGAGGGATTGAACATAAGGCAAACACACTAAATCAGTGAATTAGTTCAAGTATCCTGGAAAACAATCTGTAATTATGCAAGAAAACTCATTAAACTATTATTTTCTCCTTGACTCATATTAACTAAGGGACAGAAAAAAAAAAAGTCAACTATACCAAAATGTTGATATTTATACTTTTTCCAGACCCAAACTGGAAACAAATTAGATGACTATCAACTGGAAAATGTCTAATTAAATTGTGCCATATGAATGTAATGAAATTTTGTTGATCCATGGAAGATGATAAATTAATTTGGAAAAATATGCAAAGACTGGTATATGAGTAAAGTAAGCAGGACTAGAATAGTATATCAACCAATAAATGAGCATTTATTAAGCACTATTAAACACGGTGCCAGCTCTGTGTTAGGTCCTGGAGATACAAATACAAAGAATGAAACAATTTCTACTTACTAGGAGTTTGTATTCAAAGGCACAAGTATATTTTCCCAGTATCTATAATGACTGCAATAATAAAGATTATAAGAGTTGTAAAAGACAGCATGACTCTGAGTAATTGTAATTATACATCTTGAGCCCAGAGAACAGATGATGAAACATATTTATACTCCCTTTGTAGAAAAATGGCAGATTAAGGGTATGGAATATCATATAGTCTGCCAAAGTAACTGGGTCAGTAGGTTTTACTTAGTTACAAGGGAGAGCTCAATGTATATGTCTATATGTGTATATATTCATATATATATGTATGCTTTTTAATTGTGTGTATATGGTAGGATTGAGGAACAGTGAGGAATCTATATCCAGAAATTACTCTAATGTAAAAAGGGTATCAATAAAAAGTTTTCCTTTTCCACAATGCTGCAGAAATCAGAGAAAGATAATCAACAGTGTCAATGCAAAAAGCTCAAAGTAGAAAAAGACACTCCCTCTCCCCAAAAAAGCCATGGGATAAAAAGGCCATTAGTAAGCCGGGAATGATAAATTTCAGTAGGAGTTTATTTGTCAAGACAAATCCAGGAACTATATGAACATAATTACAAAACACTTTTCACACAAATAAAATCAGATCTATACAATTGGGAAAATATCAATTGTTCATGGGTAGGCTGAACTAATATAATAAAAATGACAATTCTACCTAAATTAATCTACTATTCAGTGCCATACCAATCAAACTGCCAAAAAATTACTTTACAGAACTAGAAAAAAAAAATGATAACATTCAGCTAGAAGAACAAAAGATCAAGAATATCAAAAGAAATTAATTTTTTTAAATGCAAAGTATGGTGGCCTAGCAGTACCAGATCTAAAACTATATTATAAAGCAGCAGTCATCAAAACCATCTGGTACTGGCTAAGAAAGAGAATGGTCAATAAGTGGAATACATTGAGTATACAAGACACAATAATCGATGACTATAGTAATCCATTATTTGGTAAACTCAAAGATTCCAGTTTCTGGAATAAGAATTCACTATCTGACAAAAATTGCTAGGAAAATTAGAAAATGGTATCCATACAGCAACATCTTATACTCAATACCAAGATTGAAATGGGTACATGATTTAAGTGTAAAAGGTGATACTACAAGCAAATTAGAAGAGTGAGAGATAGTATTACCTGTGAGATCTTTGGAAAAGGGAAGAATTTATGGCCCAAATAAGAACTAGAGAACAAAATGAATGATTTTGTTTAAATTAAAAAGGTTTTGCAAAAAACAATGCAACCAAATTAGAAGGGAAACAGAAAGCTAGGAAACAATTTTTATAGCCAATATCTCTGAGAAAGGCTTCATTTCTAAAATATATAGAAAACTGAGTCAAAAGAATACAAGTTATTTCTCATTTTACAAATGGTCCAAGGATATGAACAGACAATTCTTAGATGGAGAAATTAAAGCCATCTATAGTCATGAAAAATGTTCTAAATCACTATTGATTAGAGAAATGCAAATTAAAACAATTCTGAAATACCACCTCACTCCTATCAGATTGGCTAAGATGACAGGAAAAGATAATGATAAATGTTGGAGGGGATGTGGGAAAACTGGGACACTAATGCCTTGTTGGTTGAATTGTGAACTAATCCAACCATTTTGGAGAGCAGTTTGGAACTATGCCCAAAGGGCTATAAAACTCTGCATACATTTTAATTCATCACTGTCTTTATTGGGTTTGTATCCCAAGAAGATCATAAAAGAGGGAAAAGGACCTACATGTGCAAAAATGTTTGTAGCAGCCTTTTTTAAAGTAATGGCAAGGAACTGATATTGACTAGATGTCCATCAGTTGAGGAATGGCTGAATAAGTTATGGTATATGAGGGTAATAAAATGATACTGTTCTATAAAAAATGATGAGCTGATTTTAGAAAAGCCTGGCAAGATTTATATGAACTGATGCTGAATGAAGCAAGCAGAACCAGGAAAATAATGTACATAGCAAAAAGAAAATTGTGTGATGATCAGCTGTGATAAACTTGGTTCTTCTCACCAATTCAGTGAGTCAAGGCAATTCCAATAAACTTTGGTTGGAAAATGCCATCCACATCCAGGGAGACAACTATGGAGACTGAATGAAGATCAAAGTACTCTATTTTTTTTCATCTTTTTTTTCTTCTGTTTTTTTTTTTTCCTCATGGTTTTTCCCTTCTGATTTTTCTCTCTCAACACAACTCATATGAATATATATAAAAAGAATTTACATATATAATCTAAAAAAATAATAAAAGAAAAACATTTTTTAAAACTGCAGACAATATAAAATACTTGGGAGACTATTTGCCAAAATAAATAGAGGGATTATAGGAACAAGATTGGAAAACATTTTTTCACACAGATAAACACTAATCTAACCAATCTGAGAAATATTGTCATGAGTAGACTGAATGAAGAGAATAACAATAACAACAATAATTTATTTATTCAGTGCCATACCAATCCAATTACCAAAGAATTATTTTATAGAGCTAGAGAAAATAATTGCAAAATTTATCTGGAAGAACAAAAAGTCAAGAATCTAAAGGGAGTCCATGGGGGGGAAATATTGAGGAAGGTAACTTAGCAGTTCTAGATTTCAAACTATATTAGAAAGCAGTAATCATCAAAACAATCTGAAAGTGGCTAAGAAATAGAATGGTGGATCAGTAGAAAAGATTAAATACATAGTACATAATAATAAAAGACCATAATAATGTTGGTGTTTGATAAACCTAAAGATCTAAGCATTTGGGGTAAGAATTCAACATTTTACAAAAATTTTTGCGAATACTAGAAAGCAGCTTGACAGAATTGAGCATAGTCCAACATTTTTCATGATATACCAAATTAGAGGCAAAATGGATAAAAGACTTATATATAAAGGATAATGTAAGTAAATTAAGGGAACATGGGAAAATGTACCTGTTAGATCTAAAGAGACTGGAAGAATTTATGAACAAACAAGAAATAGAGAGCATTATAGCACATAAGATGAATAATTTTGACTATATGAAATTAAAAAGCTTTTATGCCAACAAAATTAATGTAGCCAAAATTAGAAGGAAAATAGGAAACTGGGGAAAAATCTTTACAGAAAATTTCTCTGATAAAGGCTTCATTTTTAAAATATGTATTCATTTCTTAAATGGGAACTGAGCCAAATTTTATGAAAATAAGAGCTATTTCCCAGGTAGTAAATGATCAAAGGATATAACAGACAATTTTCAGGGGGGAGAAAAAGCTATCAATAGTTATATGAAAAAGTGCTCTGAATTACTACTGATTCGAGAAATGCAAATTAAAATAACTTTCAGGTAGCTTTTCACACATCAGACTGGCTAATATGACAGAAAAGGAAAATAATAAATGTTAGAGGGGATGTGAAAAAATTGGGACACTAATGCACTGCTGGTGGAGTTGTAAACTATTCCAACCAATTTGGAGAACAATTTGGAACTATACCCAAAAGGCTATAAAATTGTGCATACACTTTATCCCAGCAATACCAAATACCAAAGAGATCAAAGAAAATGGAAGGACCTATAAATTTAAAAATATTTATATAATTTCTTTTTTTGTGGTGACAAAGAACTGGAAATCAATGGGATACACATCATTTGGGGAATGACTAAATAACTTGTGGTATATTATTGTGATGGGATACTATTGAGCTATAAGAAATGTCTATCAGAATAGTTTCAGAAAAACCACAGAATATTTACATGAATTGATGCAAAGTGAACTGAGAACCAAAAGAACATTATACATAGTAACAGAAATATTGTAAGAGTGATCAATTATAAAAGACTTAAGTACTCTGATCAAGATAATGATCCAAGATTATTTTAAAGGATCCAGGATGAAAGATGTTATCCACCTCCAGAGAGAGAACTGATGAACTCTGAATAGAGTGAAACGTATTTTTTATTAATTTATTTAGTTTGAATTTTCTTTTACAATATGACTAATAAGGAAATAGCTTTGCATGACTTAACATATAATAAATATAAAATTGTTTGCCTTAATGAGAAGTGAGACATGGGAAGAAAGGAAAGAGTTTAGAACTCAAACTTTTTTTTTAATGAGAGTTAATTATTTTTTACCTGTAATTAGGAAAAATATAACAAAACATAAAAATAATCTTTTTTTAAAGGGGGGAGGAGGAAGAATTATTCCAAGGTGCCAGAAGAACTAAGAATGAAGATCATAAAAGGTACAAATGGGCAAAGAAAAGTAATGAATGCCTCACTCTCTGAAACTGTAGCAATATTGAAAAACTAGAAGAAATATATTAGGTGAGTTCAAGAGAGGCTTTATGAGCTCAAAGAGAGTCTTTAAAGTACAGAGAACACTTAAGATAGGGGACCTTAACCTTCTTCATAAAGTTAGAAACAAAGAGCGTAGAGTTGTAAACTTCAGATGGGAAGAGAAGGTAAAAACTAGCCTTCCCTATGAGGCATGTGTGAGGGAGTCAATAAAAAACCATTGAGCCATGAAGAACCTTGTTGGGGTTGGGTTGCATAAATTTATAAGAGATCCATCACTAGGTCTTTTAAACTTCCTCAATTTTTAAATATTTAGGAGTTTTCTACTTTTTCTTTATTAAAAATGTTTATGTATATATACATATATACACACATACATACAGTGTAGTTACAAACATCTAAGTACAAAATAGTGGGATTTATTTCTTTTTAATCTCTTTGAGAAGTATTCATAATGGTGGTATTTTTCAATAAAAGGTATAATCAGTTTTATAGAGAAAGGAATAAAGCAATTATATAGTGTGCACTATGCTAAATATTATTTTATAAATATTATCCTTTTTGATAGTCATAACAACTCTGGGAAGTAGATGATATTATCATCCCCATTTTACACTTGAGGATACTGAGGCAGCAGAAGTTAAATAGCTTGCCCTGGATCAACTTGTCAATAAGTTTCTTAGAGGTTTTTTCCAATAAGTTTCTGAAGTCAAATTTGAACACAGCTCTTTTGGATTCTAGGTCCAACATTCCAACCATCATACCAAATGATGTGGCTGTGGCTGCTTGTTGCCATGTTGCTTTCCAGGAAAATTATCGCAATTTTGGCAATTTGCGTTTCTATCAGCAAAGTGAGAGTGTCTGATTATGTAATTGGAGAAGTACTTGCTTCCTGTGAATCACTGAGTCCCTTAATAATTTTAGTTACTTTTCAAGCAACTAAAAAGGACTAAATAGTCCCCACTGGGATGAAGCGTCTTTCTTGTGGCATGAATTAGTTTTCTTCAGTTTCCTAAAAGAGAAGTAGCTAATCAAAGAAAGAAAATAGCTCTGGAGAGCAGTTTTGTGAGAGGGGAGGAAGGAGAGCAAGGTCTGGAGCTGGGCCAGCCTTACATGAGGCTGTGGGACCCCATGAGAGCTCTGGTCTTACTGGGGATGATGGAAAGAATTTCTCCTAGGTGAGAAAGAGCTCCCAAAACATAGATGCGAAAGTCCTGGAGGCAAACTTTATTTTCATTTGACAAATATTGAGTATCTGCCACAGTATGTGCAGGGCAATGTAGATACTTAATACTTTGATTAAAAGGTAGGACCAGCAAACAACTGAATCAGGGATGTTGAGCAAGCAGGGAAGGGCCCTGTGCTGGTAAAATGTCTCTGAACCATTAGGCTCTGCCGGCCGCCCCGTTGCTGCACTCTCTGGACCAGGTGACACTGCCGTAGACATCCATCCTACGTCTCCTCCATCTAATAGAATGAAGCTACTTTAAGGCAGAGCCAGACACATTGCATGCATTCTCTAGTCACGCATTCAGTCTTCACTTATATAATCTTTTTGTTTAAATCAGACACTTAAAACCCTTTCCAAACTGCCTCCAACCATTCTTTCAAAGTTATTTCCTATTATTCCCTCTCTAGTTCCACTCTAACTGGCCCACTTACTGTTCTCCCATCCCACCCTCATCCCCACTCCCATACACAACCTCCTATTTCCCTTCTCCACTACCTGAGATGTCGTTTCTACCTCTTGGACTCCCTTGCTGCATTTGAGCTTATTCAGGTGACAAGCCCCCCTCCAGGTTTCTTCCCTCTTCTTCTAGCTATTAGCACTTCCCCAGCCCAAATGACTGTATGGGATGACTGGGTTGATCAAGGGATGACTTTGGTGAAAGGGAGGAGCCTGGGCTGTGAGTTATAGATATTGTAGTATCCCTTCATTAAACATCGCCGCATTAAGGCTTACCATTATTTATATATATGGAGATATATTATCTCCATATGTGTTTTCCCCAGGAAAAAATGTTTTCTGAAGGCAGGTCCTGTTTCATTTCTCTCTCTGAGAAAATATTCTCTCCTTCCCTTCTTCCCTCTAATAAATGTTGGGTCAGTCAGCTACCCTCTTTTCCTTTCATCCTCTGCTGCTTTCTTATATTCATTCCCCACCGCAGTCCCAGACCAGTACCCCTGACTTTGGCTCTAGCCATTCCACCATTTTCTTGAATTAATTACATCATTCAGAGTTTCACACTTTAGGAAGCAGGCAATGGCACTGGAGGTCATTCTGGTAAACTTCAAAACCAGGATTCTGACCTGCTCCTAAGGTATAGGAACAATATTAGTGCCTCGCTCATAAGAGTGTTGTAAGGATCAAACAAGATAATCTTAGCAAAGTACTTAGCATGATGCTTGGTACATAGTAGGCGCTTAATACATGCATGTTCCTTTCCCTCCTCCCTAGTTGATGAGAATATCAGAAGGTCTCTCCTACAACACAAGGGCCATAATAATAGCAAGCCAAGATCATTCTTAAGTGTGCTTTAAAACACACACACACACACACACAAGTATATTTGGCCATTACTTTAAATTTGCAGCCATGATATTTATCCATGTGATCTGGAAAACAATTTTTAAAAAAATTTTCTTTTCTAGAATTAAATCCATGGAGAGAGGTAATTAAGAGTTGGACTCAGTCAGTGAGACATTGTCTGAAATTCTGACTCTTACTCTTACTAGTTGTGTTCCCTTAGGCAAGTAAATGACTAGGCAATTTCCTAAACTTTTTCATTAGTCTTGGCCAGGTTTGAGTGAAGTAGTTCCCAAATCACAGGAGCTTTATTTCATATACTATGAGAAATACTGAGATGGCTTGCCCCTTATCTTCTCAACAGCTCATGAAAAAGCTCATCACGAGCTTTGCTCATAAAGTCCCTTGGAATACTTCCCTTCCTCTCCACACATTTATTTAGTTTTATTCATCTTTCAAAATCTGGTTTAAATCCATGAAACACTCTTCCCTTGGCAATCTCAACCTCATCCTCGAGACATCCCTTAGCAAGAAGTCCTGGACTGTCTGGTGCCATGTAAGGTACCATTTTAATTTTTCATACATTTTTTCCTAAATTGTCAACTCTATGAGGAGTGCCTGAAATCAGGAGGCTCTAAATGAATATTAAGTATTTGTGTACGAATTAATTGACTGATAAAACCTCTTACCCTTCCATGGACAGGATTATTATGTATCAACTAATTCACCTCATTTTTTTAGGGATAAGTGGGGAGTGAAGAGGGGGTGGGGAACCAGAGATGACTCATCTTCGAAGTTCTCTGAGTATAGTGGGTATCTTGTTTGAAGTAGGCAGAAGTCATCTTTTTAAATATGTAAAATGTAAATGGGGTTGCTTGTAAATGCTAATTTCTGTTAGGGTAGAGATTGACTTGACAGGAAACAGAACAATAGGTGGCTGACAGCTTTGGATTTCAGTATCTAAGGGTATGGGAAACACTAGGAAAAAAGCTGGGATGAGTCAGAAAAGAGAAAAGAATGAAGCTGGAGGGAAGCAGAGGGGAAATTAAGATATGCTAAGAAGCACAGAATTTTAGAGTTGGGAGGGACAACTAACTATCTAACATGTAAGGAAATTGAGGTCCCTTGAAGCTAAGGGAATGGTCAATTAGTTCATTATACTGATATTTATTTAACTTTTCAGAGTTTATGAAATACTTTCCCCACAACAGTTCTGTGAAGAAAGGAGAAAACAAAATATTTATTTTGCATATGAAGAAACTAAGATTGAAGAAGGTTCAGTGTTTTGTCCAGATGGCCCAACCAAAATTTAATTGGATCTCTTGGCTCCAGGTCCAGTATTTTCTGATACACTAATACTTTCTGATTAGTAATTCAAGAAAAAATGAGTGGAAGGCCTGGGGATGGTATATGGGGGGAGAGGGGAACAGTTAATTCCCAATGACAGGGGCTGCCTGGAGCTAAAGTTAAACCTGGACCCAGAAGTCCTGCTCTGAAAAGCAGCCAACCATCTTGGTTCCTGAAGGACCATTGTAGTTGAGAAGAATAATTAAACCAAATGTAGAACTAAAGTTCAAAACCTGATTTCTAGGGATCGAGGCCAGGGAAGAGCCTGGCTGACTAAGGGATGGGATCTGTAACTACATAAGGTTTTGCCTACCTGTATGTAGTTTTTACCTAATGATTCCTTAAGCCATGGTAACATAGCTTGTTAAACTATAAACAGTCGGCTGAGGGGGATCCTGTGGATGATTGACTAAGGACTAGGAGAGGTAAAGGGAATAATGGGGCAGGGATTGTATTCACTGAGCCTTTAATCTGAAGAGAATCGGGATCTTTGAGCTTTTGGGTGGATGGTGGCAATAATAACAAGGAGCAATAACAAAATTTAAAAGAGCAAAGAGACTCCTGTTTACAGTGATTTTAAAGTTTCAGCAAAATAGCTACAATAGGAAAAATACTTAATGAAAGCTTTCTTCCTTATCTCCTAACATCAGCATGGCAAGGAGGTTCCTCCAAGTTGATTTTTATTTAGAAGATCTGTCTAAATGGGAAGAGAAGTGCTAAATTAATTTTTATTTGACCTGTCTAAATGGGAAGAGAAGTGCTAAATACAGAAACAATTAAAAGAAGAATGATTGAAATATTATCACAGTTAAAAATCAAACCTGCCAACAGAAAGCTTGTTTTCTTAAAGAAGGGACTCTGAGATAAGGTATGTAGATTAACGGGAATGGGATAAAGAGGGAGGGGAAGAGTGGGGGAAGAGGATAAGGGAGGGATTCTTGGCAGCGGGGATGGTTAAATAATAGCCAGGGCAAGTAGCGGGTAGAAGTAAAGTAGAGGAGTCAGCAGGGGTAGGAAATAAGTGATACACACAAACATAATAACGGTGATTAAAAGTAGAATTTATTAGAAAAAAAAAAGCAGGGGTAGTAATCATTAATATCAGACAAAATTAAAACTAAAATAGATTTAATTAAAAGAGAAAAATTAGGGAAACTATACTATATGTCAGCCAGATCAATTTTGTTTTAGACTATTTAAAATAATTAAACAGTGTAAGGTTGGAATATTACTGTGATGCAGGAAATGATGAAATGGTGGATTTATAAAACTGAAAAATTTGGACCTAGAAAGGATGATGTTAATCACCTTTAGAGAAACAGAGGACAAACAAGCATAATAACTTTACATAGATGTATTTGTGTATATGTGTATATGATTATGGATATCTATCTGTATGCATATATTATGTATATATATACATATAATATATGTGTTTATATAAATATATCTGAGCTTAATTGTAGCTTTTTTGGTGGAGAAAAAGAATAAAGTAAAAAGTACCCATCAGGGAACCAAAGAAAATCTACAAGGAAGCAAAGATAGAAAATTCTCAACACAAAAAGTTATTTTGTAGGTTTCTAAAAATGGAAATTTATTGTTTCATATTTTGATCTCACACATGGTAATTTTTTTCTTTTTTCTATTTTGTATTTGAGTTTTAAAGAAATAAATATATTTAAAAGAAAAAGATTGAACTTTGAAAAGAATAGTGAATAGCAAAGAATAGATCCCAACCCTATTTCCTAGTGAGTCAGAAGATGTATAATTCTTTTAGAATCTGGTCTGTAAAGAAGAAAGAAATTGTAATTTTCTCCAGAAGTACAGAAAAATATAAAAGTTTGGTATCCAAATGTTATTTTGAAGAAACTGTTCCCTATTTTGTAAATTGCTTCCTGGAATGCTTCTAGAACTATAAAAGTATGCAGATTGAGCTATTTGAGTTTGGCATTTTTTATTGTTAGGTCTACAAGCTCATAAAAAAAAAAAAAAAAAAAGAGTAGAAAGTGGCAGGACAAAGACTTAAAACCATGTCCTCTGATTCAATGTAACATTGCTGTCTCCTGGTTCTCCTCTTACCATTTCTTCTGGGTATCCTTTGCTGCATCTTCCTCCAGGTCAGACCTATTAACTATGGTTGTCACCCAAAGTTCTATCCTGCACCCTCTTCTCCTCTCCTGCTTACTCTATTTTCACTGCTGATAATTATTCATTCCTAGTCTCCTTACCCCTGGATCTTGCATTACTAATTGCAGGTTGACCATCCCAAACGGCTGTCTCATAAACATCTCAAATTTAACATGTCCAAATACATCTTTATCTTCCCCTACTTACCACCACCAAATCCCCCTCTCTTCCCAACTTCCCTGTTACTATCAAGGCATCCGAGCTAAGTATCATTTACTCCTCGCTTGCCATATCCAATCTGTTGCCAGGTCCTGCAGCATTTTTCAGATATGGCCCCTTAGATCCACTAGCCCATTGACACTCTGGGGCTGGCCAGAACCTCATTACCTCATGCTTGGTCTATTCCAATAGTTTGCTGGTAATTCTTCCTGCCGAAGAATTACCCATTCTTCCCATTCCAGTCTGTCCTCCACTCAGCTGTCAAATTGATCATATCTGACCATGTTCTCCTTTATTCAACAACTTCACTGATTCCCTCTCACATCTGGGATCAAATATTAAATTTTCTGTTTGATTGGGGGGAGGAGGGGGATAATCAGGGTTAAATGACTTTAAATAACTTTTAGTAAGTATCTGAGACTGGATTTTAACTCAGCTCTTCTTGACTACAGGCCTAATGACTTATCCACTGTGCCCCTATTTGAAAGCCTTTCCTACCATGTTAGGTACTTTTCTCCATGTATGCTACACTCCAGTGATATCTGTTTTCTTATTGTTCTTGCACCCAACATTTTCACCTTCCCATTCCATCCCTTTTCACTGGCTGAATTCCTTACCTGGAATGCCCTCTCTTCTCCCTTTTACTCCCTGGCTTCCTTTGTTTCCTTGAAGACCCAGATCAAGTTCCTGCTTTTGCAAGATGCCTTTCCTGGTTCCCCATCCTACATCCTACTTCCTACTGCTGCCATCTTCCCTTTGAAGTTACCTCCTATTGAAAGTGCATTTATCTGGGATATAGTTGTTTGCATGTTATTGTGAGCTCTTTGAGAGTAGGAATTAGAATCTACAGCATTTAACCCAGTACCTGGCACATAGTAGGTGTTTAATAAATGTTTGTTGACTGACGTGGTATCATAATTAAAAATTTTAATTAATTTATTTTAAAAATAGTGTTTTATTTCAAAGTCCGACTCTTTTTGTACATCAAAATAATTGTTTGGACATGTATATGTATAGTGTATTTAACTTATACTTTAACATATTTAACATGTATTGGTCAACCCGCCATCTGGGGGAAAGGATGGGGGAAAGGAGGGAAAAAGTTGAACAAAAGGATTTGCAAGGGTCATTGCTGAAAAATTACCTATGCATATATCTTGTAAATAAAAAGCGATAATAAAAAATAAAAAAAATAGTATTTCATTGTCAAAGTACATACAAAGATAGTTTGCAACATTCATCCCTGCAAAACCTTGTGTTCCAAATTTTTCTCCCTCTTTCTTCCTCACTCTCTGTCATAGACCTCCAGTAATCCTAAACAGGTTAAACATGTGCAATTCTTCTATATATATATTTCTATAATTATCATGCTGCATAAGAAAAATCAAATCAAAAAGGAGGAAAATGAGAAAGAAAACAGAAAGCAAGCAACAACAACAAAAAGAGTGAAAATACTATTTTGGGTTCCGCACTCAGTCCCCACAGTCCTGTGTCTGGGTACAGATGGCTCTCTCCATCAAACGACTATCAGAATTGGCCAGAAGATGCTATCTTAATTAATACAGCTCTTCCTCTAGGTAAATCTCTCCAATTTGAATCTCATTTCATTTGTTTCAATCATGTCTGACTCTTAGTTTGGGGTTTTCATGGCAAAGATACCATTTTGCCAATTTTTTTTTTTTTAGCCATTTCCTTCTCTAGCTCATTGTAGGAATGAGGAAACAAAGCTAGACAGAGTTAAGTGACTTGCTTAAGGTCACACAACCTGTAAGTATCTGAGGCCAGATTTTAACTCTACGGCACCACTTAGGGGCCCATTTTTAAAGTTTAATCTGTATTATTAACGTTTTCTCCAACATTTTCATAAACTAGACAATCAACAAAACAATAAACCAAGCTCTGATTTGTAATATTTGCCATCTTCGGAAGTGGACATGATCACACTGAAAATTTAACATTCTTTATCAAAACTTTGTCCAGCTGGGATCACAGGACCTTTCCCATCTCACAGCTCAAACTTTACATGTCTTGTCTCTTCTTTAGAATTCCAACTTTTGGAGAACGGGATTGTTTCCAATAGTTAGCACTTAATCAATGCTTTCTCATTCACTCATTTATTCAGAATTTAAGCTCCTTTTTGGGCTCAGATCTAGGAAGGCAAGCCAGTCTGGCTGAAGCAGAAGCTGATGGAGCAAGCAGAAGGCAGCCCGTGCCAGCAAGGAAAACTAGGCTGACTAGTCTCTCCTCGGATTCTGATGGACATGGCCCAGGACTCTGAACCCTAGAATCTTTAGAATAGCAACACTTGTCATATAGTGTCAAATGGTTCAATATAAAAAAGTGGATATGATTTTAACGGTGGAAATGACATAAAAGAAGCATAGTGGTCTATACCTCAAGGATAATTGAATCCTTCCAGCTGACTTATAACTGTCTCATCTTCCACATTAAAATATGAGCTTCTTGAAAGCCTTACCACAGTGTTTTGTATATTGTTATTATTGTTGTTCAGTTGTTCTGTCATACCTGACAGAATAGATAGTTCTTGGCAAAGACATTGGAGTGGTTTGCCACTTTTATAGATGAGGAACTGAAGCATCTATAGGTTAATTAAATTGCCCCAGATCATACAGCTAGTAAACAGCATTTGAACTGCATCTTCCTAATTTTAGTGCTGTCAACCTAGCAGCCCCTTGCTTTACACATAATGTTTAGTAAATGTTTTATTCTTTTGTTCACCTATAATAGACTTGACCTAATCAATCATTCCTTAACGCAATGACTCAATTACTAATGCTCAATGGGTCAGTAAGTAGGTCAAGAGAGAACCAAAAAAAAGGTTCATATACTGGGAGCCAAAGAAAACTTCATTAAGATTGGCCACAAAAAAAAAAAAAAAATACAAGATGACCACTGGGGAGAGTAATTTGGGAGTGGGGAGGTTTATTGGTCTTTCACACAATTTAGATGTAAATGTATTCTAAACGGGTGCCTCTTATGGTAAGTTGGTGGCTATGTAACAACAATGAAAAACACTATAGTCATACAACTTAGAATAATTACTTGGATACAATTTTGATTTACAGCCAGCTCATTCTTCGTTTCAAATGGGCAAGAAGATGGCTGCTGAACAGTGGGCCCCTGAGCACTTCTAGTTGGAACTAGTTTGTCTAGCCCAGCAGGGAATCTCTGGTTTCTGGCCAGCAGCTAATTCCTGGTGGTATAAATTTTAATTTCTGGGAGACAAGTCCTCAAAGGCTGAAGCTGCCTGAAGGGGGAGTTTGGGCCTTTCCATATAAGTTAAATAGTCTCATTTTCTCACTTGGACTATGAGGTTCCTATCTTTTTCTCCACTTCCTGGGAGTCAGAGGTCAAATTATAGTCTTTTGGCCTGAATCTTTAAAAGGACACTCCTATTTGCAAAGGTTCTGAAAGGGAGAGAGCACCTTTTAAATATCTCTCTAGGACCTTGTAGTTCTTTGTTAAACAATGGTGGGAAGGCAAAGATTAAATCACTCTCCAGAATCAAAGGTCAATGATTACTAAGGAGTCACTGCAGCTTTTTTTTTTTTCTTGAGGCAATTGGAGTAAAGTATCTTGTCAGGGTCCCATTAGGAAGTGCTAAACGTTCTGAATTTGAATTCAGATTCTCCTGAATTCAGGGCTGGTGCTCTATCCACTGCACTATCTAGCTGCCCCATCACTGCAGCATTCTACCACCATAACAAAAACAGAATATAAATACATATGTACACTTATATATGATGTGGATAGCTACCATCCACCCACAACTATATGTGTGTGTATGTATGTGTGTGTATACATATATATATACACATATATAGTGTGTGTATACATATATATACATATATAGTATATATGTGTGTGTGTATATATATATCCATGTATAATGTATATATAGATCATATATTTTCCTATGTTACTACAGGGCTCTTCTGACTAAGATAATATAAATAATAAAGTATGTATATATACAAAAGGAGTGTACAGGAACTGCTCTGGTACAGTATAATACTTAGCCTAGAATCTTATCTGCTTTTAATAACTACTAGTCAAACAGGTCTCTAAGCAAGAGGAATTATAAGTTTGCCTTCTTAATGCTCTGGATTTAGACTAATTTAGCAGAAAGCAGGGAGGCAAATACTATGGTTTTTAGGTTTTTCTTGCTTTGCTCCAAAAAGCATCTTGAGTAAATTAAAAATTCTTACATATCCACATATATGTGGTTATATGAGTCACATATATGTGTGTGTGTGTATCTGTGTATTTATTGTTCTTTCCACTCTTTGTTTTCCACTCTTTATGACTCCATGGGCCACAACATGCAGATTCTTTTGTCCACCATTATCCCTTGAAGTTTGTCCAGTTTCATGTTCATTGTTTTCCATGTCATCCTCTCCCATTCCTTCTTCTTTTTGCCTTCAATTTTTTCCACCATCAGGATCTTTTCCAATGAATTTGTCTTTTCATCATATATGCAAAGTATTTTAGTTTTCATTTCAGAATTTGACCTGTCAAGTGAATAACCTGAATTAATTTCTTTAAGTATGAACTGATTCAACTTCCTTGCTATCCAAGAGATTCTCAAAAGCTTTTTCCAGGAGCACAATTTGAAAGTGTCTTTCTGCACTGCTCAGCAATTCTGATTAGCCAATTCTAATCCAATTCTCATAGACATACATTGCTACAGAAAAAAACATATGTTCGAGTGTGTATGTATATATGTATGTATGTATGTGTGCATACACACATATATGCAGTATAAATATACATTATGTTTGAATTTTCAGTTCCTTGCACTTAGTAGTTAATTGATAACAATTTTTAAATCACCTTCCAGATTGGGCAGGATGGGTGCTGTACAAGACATCAAGATACAAAAACAATGGAAAAGCCTCTGCCCTTAAGGAACTTAACATTTTCTTTATGTTCACCTAATAAATATTTGTCTAATTAAATTTCCTTCTCTGGATATTGCAAACAATACATTGTCCCTTATTCTCCAAGTACTTGTAGTCTAGTTGTCATTCTATCATTTCAGTCATGTTTGACACTTCAAGATCCCTTTTAGGGTTTTCTTGGCAAAGATACTGCAGTGGTTTGCCATTTTTCCCCCCATCTTATTTTACAGTTGAGGAAACTGAATCAAACAGGATTAAGTGACTTGCTGAGGGTCACATAGCTAGTAATTTGTCTGAAGCCAGATTTGAACTCAGGAAGTTGAATCTTCCTTGCTCCAGGTCTGGCAATCAATACACTGCACCATCTGGCTTCCCACTAGGAGATGTAATGTAGTAAGCAAAAAAGAGTGGACTTTTCCCCTAGCAATATCTAAAGAGATAAAGTATTTGGACCTAAGTCTGTTCAAGGTTACAGGTTTTTTTCTTATTTTGTAAATTGCAGTTTTACATCATAGAAAAAAGTGTTCTGAATTGCAATCAGGAGACTTTGAGTCAAAGCTTTGCCACTTTTTAACTCTATTCAATTCTCTGATTTTGTTTCCTCATCTTTAAAATGAGGATAATAATACTTACATTGCATTGTAACTTGTACCTTTCTGTACACATATAAACTTTTATTATTAAAGTCAGTAATTTAGGGTTTGTTTGTTTGTTTGTTTGTTTTGCTGAAGCAATTGAGGTTGTGATTTGCCAAGGTCTTACAGCTAGGAAACATTAAGTGTCTGAGGTGAGAATTGAACTGAGGTCCTCTTGACTTCAGGGCCAGAGTTTTATCTGCTGTGCCATCTAGCTGCCCCATATTTTTTAAAACCTCAAAGAATAATTCTGAATTAAAACTAAAGACTGTATTAATAGATGTATTCTTCAAAAGCTTGAATGACTGGGAAATGTGAATGGAAGTCCCAAAACAGTATAAATCATTTGTTGCTCTCATAAATTGAATTATGAGGAAATTTAGACAGGAGTCAGGGTGTAGCAATCTTTATGATAAAGATTGTTATAATAAAGGGTAGAGTCGCTTTCATATCCCCCAAAGGTCAAAATTGTTCCATGTTGCTTTGCCTAATAAGAGATCTACATACATTTATGTTCCCTAATGCCATGTGGCTGAAAATTAAGAAAGTCACTAGACTAAAAGTAATGGTTTTTTGTTAAATATGGCAAAGGAGAAAATGATTACAGACTTTTCAACCTAATTGTGGTAGCTTATGAATAATTATTTTCAAAGCAAAAAGACATCTATATAAATTCATTTTTTCAGGTAGAATGCCCCAAATTTTGTGAGTCTTATTGGCAACCTCTGAAAATCCAGATGAATCCCTTGGACTATGATTTTAAATCAAAGGAAGTCAGCATGAAGGGAGTATAAATGTCTAATGTGTGGATAGGGGATCCGTTATCCCTCAGTTGGAAATATATGACAAGGTAGGGATTGCATCCTTTTTTCTTTAACTTTGATCCAAATAACATTTGTGAAGAGATATTTTCTAAGAATGAGGCAGAATACAAATTTTCCCCATTGGGGATTGAAATAGGACACAAACACAAATAGATAAAATAGAAAATAATATTAATAAATAGAATATTCTGAGTGATGCGTAACAGTTCATAAAGAATGAAAAAAATACAGATGATCAGAAAAGGAGTAACATACGGAGGTTGTAAGTAGGGTGGTATGTCTGTGGCTAGAGTATCCTTTTCCAAATGTAACCACCAGGAGGTATTGTTAGCCACTCTCCTGATTCTATTCAAATTGCAGTTTTACATCATAGAAAAAGATGTTCTGATTTGGAAATCAGGAGACTTTGAGTGAAAGCTTTGCCACTTTCTAACTCCAACTCTCCAACTCTCTGATTCTCATTTTTAAAAAGAGTATAATATTGCTTGTAGGGAAGCTTCAAAGCCTTCCACATTCACTGTGCTTCCACTACATTAGCTTAAAATGCTCAGAATGACCCAAATCCTGAGTCTCAGAGTTTGCTTAGCTTAGTTTGCTTGGCTCTACCTCTTTTTGTGGTACACCACCAGCTATTATATAAGATTAGGTATGAATAATTACGAATTTACCCAAACAGAAGTCAACTCTGAAGCTCCTACTCAGAAGCAAAACTCAGTTCTTCCTTAACTTTTCTGTAGAGGCAGCTAGGCAATATAATAGATAGAGTCCTGAGTCTGAAATCAGGAAGATCCGAGTTCAAATCAGAATTCAGCTAGGAGAGATATAAATCTGGGTAAGTCATTTAACCTCTGTCTGCCTTAGTACCTTCAACTGTATAATGGGAATCATAATAGGATCTAACTTTTGCAGAATGCCTATTGCATAATAAACAATAAACAAATGGTCATTGCCCTTTTTTTTTACAGTTGTTTTTAAAATTTTTGAGTTCTAGGTTCTCTCCCTTATCCCCGCTCACAATTAAGAAACTACCTGTGAAGTTATATAAAACATTTCTGTAAAAGTCAAGTTGTAAAAAAAACATAGCTTTCCCACCCTATTGAAAACAAAAACTCTCAAGAAAAATTAAGTTAAACAAAGAGAAAGGGAAAGAAAGGGAGACTGCTTCAATCTATATTCAGATACAATCTGTTCTTTCTCTGGGTATGGATAGGTTTTTTCATAAGTCCTTCAGAGTAATCATAGATGATTGTACTACTCAGAATAACAAAATTATTCATAGCTGGTCATCCCAGAATTTTGCTATTACTTTATATGTAGTACATTTCACTTTGCTTGGGTTCATGAAGAACTTTCAAAGTTGTTATTGTTATTATTGTTTTTTCCTGAAAGCATCCTGTTCATCATTTCCCATAGAACAATAATATTCTATCATAAATACACACAACAGTTTATTGAGCCATTCCCTAATTGATGGGCATTCCCTAAATTTCCTTTTTTTTTTTTTTTTTTGCCCTGAGACGAGAGCTGCTATGAATATTTTTGGTACATATAGATCATTTTCCTTCCCCCCCCCATCACTTTTTTTTTCATTCTTCTTCCCACCCCCACCTGGCTGAGGCAATTGGGGTTAAGTGATTTGCCCAAGGTAACACATCTAGGAAGTGTTAAGTGTCTGAGGTCAGATTTGAACTCCTGACTTCAGGGCTGGTGCTCTATCCACTATACCACCTAGCTGATTCTCATCACTTTTTGTATTCATGCCAGTAGTGTGTGGTTGGGTCAAAGGATGTACATGAATTCATAGCCCTTTGGGCATATTTTTTGATCATTTATCAATTGGGTCATGGCTCTTTTTTTTTTTTTTATAATTTTGATTCAGTTCTCTCTATGTTTGATAAATGAGGCCCTATTAGAGAAACTTGTTTCAAAATTATTTTTACATTTACTATTGCTAACTGTATTTCCCCCCATTAATACTCTTTCTCTTTTTACTGGGACCCATCTCAAGTGTTTAGCCACTGACCACCTCCTCCCCCAATATGCCCTCTCTTTTATCATCCTCCCATCCTTCCTATATCCCATTCCCTCCTATTTTCTGCAGGATAAGATAGATTTCTATAGTCCTGTTGAGTATGTATATTATTTTCTCTTTGAGTCAATTCTGATAAGGTTAAGATTTATTCTCTCACCCTCCCTTGTCCCCTTTTTCTTGCCTCTTTTTTTAATGGCAGATAATTTGCACCATTCCACTTCTCCCTTTCCCTTTCTTCCAATACATTCCTGTCTCCTTAATTTCATCATTTTTTTAAAAACTCATATTCAACTCAGTTTTACTTCTACATTAAAGGATAAGAGGGCTTGAAATATGATATTCCAAAGAACAATAGCTAGGATTTCAACCAAGAATCACCTGCCCAGTAAAACTGAATACAATCCTTCAGAGGAAAAGATGATCATTAATGTAACAGAGGATTTTTAAAAATTTGTGATGAAAAGATCAGATCTGAATGGAAAATTTGATTTTCAAATATAGGCCTCTGGAGAAGCATAGCGAGATAATCAGGAAAGTAATATCATAAGAGACTTAATAAGGTTTATCTGTTTACATTCCTACATGACATGGGAGATTGATATTTGTAACTCATTAGAACTTCCCTCATTATGGCAGTTAGAAGGAGTGTATATGGACAGAGGGCACAGGTGTGAGTTGAATATGAATTTTTTAAAAAAATGATGAAATTAAGGAGACAGGAATGTATTGGAAGAAAGGGAAAGGGAGAAGTGGAATGGTGCAAATTATCTGCCATTAAAAAAAAGAGGCAAGAAAAAGGGGAACAGGGAGAGGAGAGGATGAGAGAATAAATCTTAACCTTATCAGAATTGGCTCAAAGAGAAAATAATATACATGCTCAATAGGACTATAGAAATCTATCTTATCCTGATGACAGGAAAAAATAATGATGAATGTTGGAGGGGATGCGGGAAAATGGGGACACTGATGCATTGTGGGTGGAGTTGTGAACGAATCCAGCCATTCTGGAGAGCGATCTGGAATTATGCCCAAAAAGTTATCAAACTGTGCATACCCTTTGATCCAGCAGTGTTTCTATTGGGCTTATACCCCAAAGAGATACTAAAAAAGGGAAGGGGACCTGTATGTGCCAAAATGTTTGTAGCAGCCCTATTTGTAGTGGCTAGAAACTGGAAAATGAATGGATGCCCATCAATTGGAGAATGGCTGGGTAAATTGTGGTATATGAATGTTATGGAATATTATTGCTCTGTAAGGAATGACCAGCAGGATGAATACAGAGAGGCTTGGAGAGACCTACATGGACTGATGCTAAGTGAGATGAGCAGAACCAGGAGATCATTATACACTTCGACAACGATGTTGTATGAGGATGCATTCTGATGGAAGTGGATTTCTCTGACAAAGAGACTTAACTGAGTTTCATTGGAGAAATGATGGACAGAAACAGCTACACCCAAAGAAGGAATACTGGGAAATGAATGTGAACTATTTGCATTTTTGATTTTCTTCCGAGTTATTTTTACCTTCTGAATCCAATTCTCCCTGTGCAACAAGAGAACTGTTCGGTTCTGCAAATATGTATTGTATCTAGGATATACTGCAACATATTTAACATATATAGGACTGCTTGCCATCCTGGGGGGGGGGAGGAGGGAGGGAGGGAAAAAAACGAAACATAAGTGAATGCAAGGGATAATGTCGTGTAAAAATTATCCTGGCATGGATTCTGTCAATACAAAGTTATTATTAAATAAAATAAAATTAAAAAAAAAAAAAAAGAAACGGCAAAAAAAAAAAAAAAATCCATTAAAAAAAAAAAAAAGAAAGAAAGAAATCTATCTTATCCTGCAGAAAATAGGAGGGAATGAGATATGGGAAGGATGGGAGGGTGATAAAAGAGAGGGCATATTGGGGGAGGAGGTGGTCAGTGGCTAAACACTTTTGAGATGGGTCCCAGTAAAAAGAGAAAGAGTATTAATGGGGGGAGCAATAGTAAACATAAAAAGAATTTCAAAACAAGTTTTTCTAATAGAGCCTCATTTATCAAACATAAAACTGAGTTAAAATTATAAAAATAAGAGCCATGCCCCAATTGATAAATGATTAAAAAATCCCAGTTTTCCCACATCCCCTCCAACATTTGTCATTATCTTTTCCTGTCATTTTAGTCAATCTGAGATGTATATAGTGGTACCTCAAAGTTGTCTTATGCATTTCTCTGATCAATAGTGATTTAGAGCATGTTTTCATATGACTGGAAATGGTTCTAATTTCTTCATCTGAAAATTGTCTGCTCATATCCTTTGACCATTTATCAGTTGGAGAATGGCTTATATTATTATAAATTTGAATCAATTCTTTATATATTTTAAAAATGAGGCTTTTATCAGAACCCTTGGATGTAAATTTTTTTTTCCAGTTTTTTGCTTCCCTTCTAATATTGTCTGCATTGGTTTTGTTTGTACAAAAACTTTTCAACTTAATAAAATTGAAATTATCCATTTTGCATTATATAATGTACTCTAGTTCTTATTTGTCCACAAATTCCTTCCTTTTCCACCGATCTGAGAAGCAGACTATCCTTTGTTCTTTTAAGTTGCTTATGGTATCATGAACCTATTTCAACCTTATCTTTGTATAGGGTGGAGGTATAGGTTAATACCTAGTTTCTGCCATACTTATGGCCAGTTTTCCCAGCAATTTTTGTTAAATAGTGAGTTCTTATCACAGAAGCTGGGGTCTTTGGATTTGATTAAACCCAAATATTACTATAATGATTGACAACTGTCTCTTATAAATCAAACTTATTTCACTGATTGATTATCAATCGAATGATTTTGATCATTTCTTGAAATATGACATCCAGAATCTCTTTTGATAATGATTTTTAGGTACACCAATGATTTTTAAATTATCTCTCCTGGTTCTATTTTCCAGGTCAGTTGTTTTTCTAATGAGATATTTCATGTCTTTTTTTCTATCTCTTTTCATTTTTTGATTTTGCTTTATTGCATCTTGATTTTTCATAAATTCATTAGCTTCCATTTGCTCAATTCTATTTTTTAAGGAATTATTTTCCTCAGTGAGCTTTTGTACCTCCCTTCCCAATTGGCCAATTTTATTTTTTAAAGGCATTTTTTTCTTCATTAGCTTTTTGCATTTCCTTTTTTGCACCACTCCCAATTTTTTTCCTACTTTTTCTACTATCTCTCTTATTTGGTTTTCAAAATCCCTTTTGAGCTCTTTCCTGGCTTGAGCCCAATTTTTATTTTTCTTGGAGGTTTTGGATATAGGAGCTTTGACTTTGTTATCATCTTCGTGTGTTTTAAATTTTTCTTATTAGCATAATAACTTTTAATGATCAAAACTTTTTTGTTTTCTGCTTATTTTCCTAGCCTATTACTCCACTTTTAAGTCTGTTAAAATAGGATTCTAATTCCAGGATGGAAAGTGCACTGTCCCAAACTTCAGGAATTTTGTGCAGCTGTTTTCAGAGATTCTTCTAAGAACCTGACCACAAGACTCCCACTCTGTTGCCACAGACCCTCTCCACTGACTTTTCTAGTCTTCCCTGGTGATCCCAGAGTGAGAGGTCCAGAAACCTTCAGTACAACTGCTCATTCAGAGGTCCCGATGCTGGGGTCTGGATTGGGGCTGGCTCTGTCCAGGTGGGGCTGGAGTTGTGTGGGTGCAGTCTAAAATTGGGATTATATGCTAAGCTCCTATAGACCTTTCCTGCTGACTCACCAAGTTCTTTTTGGCTGGTAAATGTTCTACTCTATCTTTTTGGGTGTTCGGAAGCTCTAAAATTTATTTAGCGTCATTATTTAAGCGAATTTGGAGCTTTTGGGGAGAGAAGTTGGGCAAATTCCTGCCTTCACTCCACCATCTTGGCTCCGCTGCTCATTGCCTTCTCAATGCTTACTCCCTTATTTTCTCTCCTTCCTTTTCCTTAGCCCTCATCTGGTGACTTTGGCAGAATGGAACAACTTTACAGAAGCAGACATTTGTATGTAGTTAAAAAAAAAAAAACTCTTGGCATCCAATCAATAAGCAAATAAATAGTACTTAAAAACAGTAAGACAATACAGGATAAAATATCTACCAATTGACTGCACCTGCTAGTCTAGACTCTGTGGTCCAGGACAACGCAAAATTTAATTTGTATCAATGTGTTACAAAGAAAACACAATTTGGATTTATTGGATTCCTTACAACAATCCTGAGTGGTCAAGGGATTTGTAGACAATACAACACAGCTCCTACTTAGTGTTCTTCAACTCATATTTCCAGAAGAGCCAGTCTTTAAATGAAGATGAAGAAATTCTGGACTTTCACAGCACAGGACTGGAACCTTGGAATCCAACATAGGCTGAAAGACAGAAGTTCCCTCAGTTGGTGCTTTTTTCAGTCTGTCTTTGAAAGGAGCCACTACCAGAAAGTGGAAACTGAGAGGATGCCCAGAAAGGCCTGGAGAGACTTACATGAACTGATGCTGAGTGAAATGAGCAGGACCAGGAGATCATTATATATTTTAACAACAAGTCTACATGAGGATCAATTCTGATGGATGTAGCCCTTTTCAACAATGAGATGAACCAAATCAGTTCCAATAGAGCAGTAATGACTGAAGCTCTGGGAGATGACTATGAACCACTACATAGAATTCCCAATCCCTCTATTTTTGTCCACCTGCATTTTTAATTTCCTTCATAGACTAATTGTACACTATTTCAAAGTCCGACTCTTTTTATACAGCAAAATAACTGTTTGTACATGTATATTTATATTGTATTTAACTTATACTTTAACATATTTAACATGTATTGGTCAACCTGCCATCTGCGGGAGGGAGTGTGGGGAAGGAGGGGAAACGCTGGAACAAAAGGTTTTGCAATCGTCGATGATGAAAAATTACCCATGCATATATCTTGTAAATAAAAAGCTATAATTAAAAAAAATTAAAATGTATAGCAATACAAAATGAGCAGGAGAGTAAATCATTCAAAGGAAAAAAAGAAAAAAAAGAAAGGAGCCACTAAATGCTTCTTGACAAGACTGGTTCATTGTGAATTAGGATGAGCAGAGTTAATCACTGGCTCCAGGGAGGAAGCCAGCTTGTTACCATGCTATCTTAGTATCTTTTTCTGACTCTCAACTTGCAATTTCTCTGCTAGGAATCTGGGGAGCCATTTCCTGTGGCAAATTTCCTTTCTTGCTTCCTCTTCCTCATTTCCCATAGCCAAATGGTTACTGTTTCTCAAAGCACTGGTAGAGAAGGGTAAATAATGTGAGAGAGGTAGCCAGGTAGTGCAATAGATACAAAGATAACCAAAAAAATTTAAAAATACAGATGATCTGACAGGTAAGGGAAAAGCAGATGGAAAAGAAAAACAAAGGGGGAAATAAACAGCAAATGTCAAGAATCAGGAAGCACTAAATTCAAATCCAGTTTCAGACACTTACTAGCAGTATAATCTTGGGCAAATCACTTCACTTCTTTTGGTTTCAGTTTCCTCAACTGTAAAATGAGAATAATGACAACTTCTCATAATTGTGAGGTAAAATGAGATGATATTTATAGTGTTTAGCATGATACCTCATCCAGTGTAGACATTTAATAAATACTTGTTTCCTTTCTTCTGTACATCCTATACAATAATATTTGGGACTAAGAGAACCTAAGTGGAAGAAAGTTTTTGGACCACATTTCCTAGAAGGAATCCACAATGTGATAAAGTGTGGGCTCTCAGCAGTATGGGTGGTTTAAAAAGCATTCAGAAACTTGTCTTGGTGGGTGGAAAGCCCACTGGGGTAACCAAGTAGTGACTGCAGGGAGCAATGGAGATAGGAAATGGGAAAAAAATGGCAACCATATCTGTCTCCTTCCTCTAAAATTTGAAGTTTTAATATGTTTCTAGTTCAAGAAAGCTCTACACTGTCATGATGAGGGAAATCAGTGATCTTTAGACTTCAAGCTAAGAGTGAAAGGGATTTGATTAATCAGAGTAGCTCCAGATTTTAATCTTCAACCTGTGCCATGAGTGCTCTGTGCCTGACCATTTTCCATTGGATCACTTAGGAAAAAGATTATTTGGGGAGTGACCAGGTCTCTTCAGAGACTTGGGAAGTAGAAGCCATTTTATGGCAGCAGAGAGGACACTTATTGTAGAATTTAATTCCTTGTTATTGGCCTTGCTATTCATTTTCGTTGAATACCTTTTATTTTGAATTCATGTATCTTTTGGCTTGGGGTACACAGAGATATTGAAGATTGCTTGGCCATGTGGAACAGATGAACAAGAATAGTTCCAAGGATTTAAGTGAACTAAAAGGGGTGCTATAGACATACAAATATTACTTTCACACAAAAAGGCACATAAAAAATCATTATCAAGGACAGGTTGATGGAATAGTCATGTTTCCAGAACAAGATATAAAAGAGTAATAACCTAAGGATTGCTTGTATAACACATTTTTTTTCAGCAAATTAAAAAAAATTTTTTTGTAGACTTTTTTTTTTAAATAAACTAAAGGATTCTTTGTAGAGGAGATATTGAAAAACATAAATGAGAATGGCAAAGAATGAGAAGAGATGGCAAATAATAATGTGTTTGACTCAGCCATTACTCATAGCGTTTAGCCCAAAGAACTACTAAAAAGAAAACAGGCAACAGAGCAGTAACCTTGGAGTAAAGAAAGATTTCACTTCAAATCTTCCTCAGAGACTTAACTGTGTAACCTGGGTAAATTGCTTAATCTCTTTGTACTTCAGTTTCTTCATCTTTAAAACTAGAGGGTTGGACTGGATGGTTTTTAGAATTTCTTCTGGGTCTTAATCTAAGGTCCTAAGATCCTATGACTATAAATCTCTCTTGCCTACATGGAGAATTTTGTAGTGATTGGCAGAGACTGCTTTGTATAAGCTGCTGTCTCTGCCAAATTGCACAAAGTGCAACTTGGTCTTGACTCTAAAGGAGAGTGAAAGTCCTGATGGAATTCTTCTTTATCCTACAATTATCCAGGAGAATAATGTATTCTTTGAAATAGCTGACTTTTCTCAAAACTCAAGGTAAATAATGAGAAAAAAAGAAAGCATGAATACAGTATAAAATTACCAAACTACAAATTATGTTGTAGAGTTATAATCATTAAGACTCTTCGACTACATGGCTCTTTTCAACAATGAGATGATTGAGACCAGTTCCAATGATATTGTGATGAAGACACCGAGAGAGAGGACTGTAGGAATTGAGTGTGGACCATAACATAGTATTTTCACTCTGTTTGTTGTTTGCTTGCATTTTGTTTTCTTTCTCATTTTTTTCCCTTTTTGATCTGATTTTTCTCGTGCAGCAAGATAATTGTATAAATATGTATACATATATTGGATTTAACATATATTTTTAACATTAACATATATTGGATTATTTGTCATCTAGGGGTGGGGGGAAAGGGAGGAAAATTTGGAGCATAAGATTTTGCAGGGATCAATGTTGAAAAATTATCCATGAATATGTTTTGAAAATAAAAATCTTTCATTAAAAAAAAAAAGACTCTGGTCCTATAGACCAAATTTTAAAAATATATCAGTCTAGATAGATAAGCAAGAGCCAGAAAGAATTGAACCCAGTAACTAACCCAGTATTTAATTGCTGTAGGTTTTAATCAGACTAAGTCCCTATTGTATCAAAGAAGTTAGATAAGAAACTATCTCTAGGATAGCAGCAGAAAATTAACTATGTGAGAAGCTAGATCTTAAAAATGGAGAAGGAAAATCTGGAGACTCAAGTTTCATCACAAAGTTTCTATTTTGCCAATTGTGTCTATGACCCCCAATCTGATGTGACAGATAACATTCTGAGAGGACAAAAGGAGACTGAGGAAAGGAATCCTTGTCCCTCTGACCTGGCTAACCTGATGAGACCTCACTTGGGTTAGGCTACTGCTACCATCTGGATTGAGGGCATTCATCTGTGAGAAATTAGGGAGGGTGGGAGGTCCAATTGCATTCCATCTAACAATTGATTATATCTTAGATCAATAATGTTCCTTATGCTTTGACACCATTAGTAAAGGTCTTTTTAGTATTATTTTAGCTTGAGTATTCTTTAAAGCCAAATTATAAACCTGAGGTTGAGCAGGGCAATTTCATTTAATAATTGACGATGCAATCCAAATGACCTCTTGGTTTAGAACATGGGAAAGGACCAAAAAGGACCAGATTAGACCTCCTGTTTACCATGTTTGTGTGTGGTACCCTGTGGACTGTGGTGGGCAGTTTTGAAGATGCCCTAACAGGGGGACAAAGCTGGATGCCCAAGCAAGGAAATCTGTAGAATAGGAGGCAGGCCAGGTTTGGCAGTGGTCTTGAGTTGCTAAGTTAAGAGCTAAATACTCCTGCTATAAACTCATACAATTCAGGCTTACTTAATGAATCTCATTAATGCTTATTTGAAAGTGATAGTTGAACCACAGCAAGTGGACATTATCATCAGTGTTTCAGACAGGGGGGCCCATGTAGGGCACAAGGGCGAATCGGTAAAATTCCTTGCACTGAACCTGTAAGTCTTCTAAGGCAGCAACTTGCTCAAGTCTCCTTGGGCAGTTCCCCTATTTATTCAATAGACTGGGGTTCATAGACTGCCTGAATTTCTCCTCCCAAGCATAAGAAGCCATTAACAGCCCTAGTAAGGCTTTCAAAACCCCTCCCACTTTTGTGTTGGCCTGTAGCCTTTTCAAGTTGAAGAATTTGCCATTAGTATAGAAGCTGATTTTGCTTCCATGTTTGTTCTCATTGAAAGCATTTGACAAGAAGGCTGAAAACACCATGCTAAAAAGCATGGGAGCAAGCACCCAGCCTTGATTCATGCCTTTGATGACTGGGAAAGCTCGAGAGCATTGCCCATTGTCCAGAAGCCGGGAAGCTGATGCACTATGCTGATGAACTTCTCTGGGAAACAGAATTTTGATATACTTTTCCATAAGTCCTCATGAGTGACAGTATTAAAGACCCAGTACTCTGTCTATTGCACCACCAGAAGTAGGCTCCTCCAGGACAATCCTAACCTGGGTCAGAAAGTTTGATAGTGATAGAAAAGTAAACAAAGAAGAAAAACTGTATGGTATTTAAAATTAATTAAATTATTAAATATTTTAAAATAATTAATTAAATTAAACAATAATAATTAAAAATAATAAATATTAAATTAAATTAAATAATTAAAAAATATAAAGTTCTTCCTGTGGTTGGGGAGATCTGGACAGTCCCAGGTAGGAAGAGATTCTTGTGCTTCAGGGAATAATGATGATTCATGGATGTATAGATGTCATTCAGTTAATAAGCAATTGGACTGAGGATAAAAAGACAAAAAAATAGTCCCTCATTCCAAGGGGGAAAACAACATGCAAACTGTATACAAACAAGACATATATAGAATAAATAAGAGACAGTCTAAGAAGGAAGGAAGTAGCATTAAGTTAATTCATTCAGGAATGCTCAAAGGAAAAAGACTAGTGGTCTTTGGGGGCTCCCTGTTAAAGCTATCAACACAACTACTTAAATACCTGATATAAACAATAGAGAAATACAATTAAGGGCACATATATAGGATTTGATGTAGAACTTCCTGACACATCTTAAATATGCAGTCAAACAACTACCTGCTTTGGTAGTTTATGCAGTAATAAATGATATTACTAGAAAGAACCCAAAAAGCATTCTTTGGGATGTCCTGGGCTCTCTTCTCCTTTTACTTAGTGATCTTATCAGCTTCCGTGAATTAAATTATCATCTCTGTGTTAATGATTCTCAAATCTACATATCCAGCCCTAATCTTTTAATTGATGTCCAGTCTCCCATCTCCAACTACCTACTGGACATCTCCAACTGAATATTCTATAGATATCTTAAATACAGAATTTCCAAGGCTGAATTTTTTATCTTTCTTCCCAATCCATCCCATCTTCTTAACTTCCCTGTTGTTTTTTCTCATTTTTCTCACTTCCCAGATCTAATTCATTGCCAAGGCTTGTAATATCTCTTATATATGTCTGCTTCCCTCTTTTTTTCTAAGCCGTATCCCGGTGCAGACCTTTATCACTTCAACGTCTGGATTATTTCTGTAGCCTGCTAGGTGATTTTCCTGCCATAAGTCTCTCCCCACTGTAGTCCGTTCAACTGTTAAAGAGATTGTCATAAAACTTAGATCTGATTATGTTAATTTCTTACTCAACATCCAGTGGTTGTCCATAACATGTCTATAAAATCGAATATAAAATCCTCTATTTGGCATTTATATTTCTTCATAACCACTCCCCCTCCCCTTTTATCTTCTTACATCCTCTTACATACTCTGCAATCCAATCACACTGACATCCCTGCTATTCCCATCAAAAGATACTACACTTTCTCCTTCTGGGAATTTTCACTGACTATTCCATATGCCTAGAATTTTCTCCCTCCTTATCTCTATCTCCTAGCTGTTCTGGCTTCCTTCACGTCCCAGCTAAAATCCTACTTTCTACAAGAAATATCCCCCTTCATGCTTTCTTTTTGTAGATTTTCTCCAATTCATCCTGTATGTATCTTGTTTGGTTGTCTTCTCCATTAGACTGGGAGCTCCCCAAAAGTTTTTTGCTTTGTCTCTTGTGTGCTGCACAGTAGCTAGCACATAAGAAATGCTTAATGGTTGGGTTTTTTTTTTCCTCACTCAATAGTATTTTTTTCCAATTACATAAAAAGATAATTTTCAATATTTATTTTGGTAAGATTTTGAGTTCCAAATTTTATTCTCTTCATCTTTTCCCCTCCCCTCCCAAAGACAGTAATGTTTAATGTTTATTACATAAGTCTTCCCCATCTTGCCCTTAGCATCAGCAGAAGTCACCTATGGCTCCCTTGTAGTGAGATATCTGTGTAGACCAGGAGAGCATTCCTAGGGGACATTTTCTGAGCCTTCACTTCTAGCAGAGATATTTCATGGGTAATGCTAGTCTGAAAGATTACCTAACAGGTGTCAAAGAAATATATTAATACTAAAATATTAATGCTGTGATTTAAAATCAAGTCTTCCAGAAATAATTTTATCTCATGCCTTTCCATATAACTCCCTGGCTAAGAAGATTTCAGGTAGAAATTCTGAACAAGGAAAAGAGATCTTTTTATCCTCTTCAATAGTATTTTTTCCCCCAAATACATGTAAAGCTAGTTTTCAACATTTATTTTTGTAAGACTTTTTGTTCCAAATTTTTCTCTCTCCTTTCCTTATATCTTCCCTCCCCAAGACAGAAAGTAATCTGATATGGATTAAATATGTGCAATTCTTTTTTTTTATTTTATTTTATTTTATAATAACTTTTTATTGACAGAACCCATGCCAGGGTAATTTTTTTACAACATTATCCCTTGCACTCACTTCTGTTCCGATTTTTCCCCTCCCTCCCTCCACCTCCTCCCCTAGATGGCAAGCAGTCCTTTACATGTTAAATATGTGCAATTCTTTTCAACATATTTCCATATTTGTCATGTACAAGAAAAATCAGAGCAAAAGGGGAAAATAGATGAGAAAGAAAAAAACAAACAATAAAAAAGATGAAAACACTATGCCTCCATCCACATTCAGTCTCCATAATTCTTTCTCTAGATGCAGATGGCATTTTCCATCCTGACTATTGGAATTGCCTCAAATCACTGCATTATTGAGAAGAGCCAAGTCCATCAAAATTGATCATCACATAATTTTTTTTTAATGACTTTTTATTGATAGAACTCATGCCAGGGTAATTTTTTTACAACATTATCCCTTGCACTCGCTTCTGTTCTGATTTTTCCCCTCCCTCCCTCCACCCCCACCCCCAGATGGCAAGCAGTCCTTTACATGTTAAATATGTTGCAGTATATCCTAGATACAATATATGTGTGCAGAACTGAACAGTTCTCTTGTTGCACAGGGAGAATTGAATTCAGAAGGCATGAATAATCCGGGAAGAAAAACAAAAATGCAAGCAGTTTATATTCATTTCCCAGTGTTCTTTCTTTGGGTGTAGCTGCTTCTGTCCATCTTTTATCAATTGAAACGGAGTTAGGTCTCTTTGTCAAAGAAATCCACTTCCATCAGAATACATCCTCATACAGTATCGTTGTTGAGGTATATAATGATCTCCTGGTTCTGCTCATTTCACTCAGCATCAGTTCATGTAAGTCTCGCCAGTCCTCTCTGTATTCATCCTGCTGGTCATTCCTTACAGAACAATAATATTCCATAACATTCATATACCACAATTTACCCAGCCATTCTCCAATTGATGGGCATCCATTCATTTTCCAGCTTCTAGCCACTACAAACAGGGCTGCCACAAACATTTTGGCACATACAGGCCCCTTTCCCTTCTTTAGTATCTCTTTGGGGTATAAGCCCAGTAGTAGCACTGCTGGATCAAAGGGTATGCACAGTTTGATAACTTTTTGAGCATAGTTCCAAATCTCTCTCCAGAATGGCTGGATGTGTTCACAATTCCACCAACAATGTATCAGTGTCCCTGGGGGTGTTCCTTAACCCAGACTGCCTTAACCAAAAAAACAAAAAAAAACAAAAAAAAAACCTTCTATCAAGAGAAGAATTTCCTAAGAAAGCCTTTCTGTACAAAAAGGATCAACTAAGGCAATTCCAATAGACTTGGGATGGAAAATGCCATCTGCATCCAGAGCAAAGCATACTATTTTCACCTTTTTTTCCCTTTTTTTTAATGTGTTTTTTTCCTTTTGTTCTGATTTTTCTTTTATGACATGACTAATGTGTGGGACAGTGACCACTAACCCAAAATAATTCAAATAGATATTTCTCAGAGCCAGAGCGGAAAGCAGTTTATTCAATTCCTACAGGAAAGGGGAGTCACCTTCACCAAGATCTAGGGAAGTGAAGCAAAGCATGAGTTTTTATACCCTAAAACAATTTTTACACCATCTTGGGCCCCAGCTGCCCCTAATTTATCAGGGATCACAATTTATCACAGGATTCCACTCCCACCCTCAGGGTACAAGAGCAGGGGAACTGTAGGTTACTAAGTGATTTGTGTGAGATTAATCAAAGGTACAAGCAAGGGGGGGAGGGGGAGAGGAGGATTTCCTGGAACTATAGCCCCAAACTATGGCAGAAGTCTATTTTCTAAGAAAGTCTCACATCGTGTCCATCCCTTTTATCCCTCCTCTTTTTGTGTCCATTTGAGGACTTCTTATACTGATAGAATTTTTCAACTTCTATATCCACCTTGCTCTCAGGACTTCCCCTATCTTACTGACTTAGGGGCTCCTACCCCTGATTCCCTACAAATTGGATATTACAGAATTTACAGGAAATGAATCTTCACTTTTCATTACATATCCCTATAGTTCCTGCTCCTAAAGAGCTTACATTATTTAGGGAGAAAATAAACTCCACCCTTGATTATTCCTTGATGTCTTGTGAATTTCAATTTTCTAATTTGTTTCATTTTTCCAATTAAATTTTCATAACTGTGAAAAACAAATGCCCATCCATTTCTCACAATCCCACTTTTTTCTTTTTAATAATTTGGTTTCCACATTCTTTTCGAACCTCTCATATTGGGCTAAATTTTTTCTTTTACATCTCACTTCATAAAAGTCTATTAACCCTTACACATATCTCCTTACACAGGAAGGATAATTAATCCCTAAATTCTCTGCTAATTCTTCTGACAGGGCTATGCTAGGAGTGAAATTTCCTATTGTTACACATGTTCCTCCTCTTCCTGCCATTAACCTTTCTAGATCCATTCATCCTATTTTCCCATGCCATCCTGCTAGTCATGTCTAATTATTCTGCTATTCTCTTTACTGATTCTCTAGTGTAATTTATTCAATAATATTTATTCACTAGAGTGAGAATGGCCCAAATCCAGAGCTAGATTTCTAGTCTTGAATTCATCAGTTACTGCCCTTGACTTAATTTTTCCTGATTCAGTTTTCCTTACTTCATTGAAAGCCAAGGTAAAAGGAATAGCCATTTGGATCGGTGAACAGGTGCCCATTCAGCTCCCTGGCAAAGCAGGTGTGAGAGGGCTGTCTCCACCCAAAGTTTGCTTGGGGAATGCTCATCCAAGAAGTTGCCAGACTCCCCTCAGTGACGTTCCAGATTCGGTTACTTGTCACTACAGTCCCTGCCATGAGAGGCAAGCTGGTTGATCTCCAGAGGAGAGGGACTAGAATAAAGCATTGCCATTCTCCCCAGGAATGTAATTTTGGGAACAGGAGGAATTCTCTCTCATGTTTTTTCATACCTAAAAGGAATGGTACTATTTGGGCATGGAGCAACGTATAGCCTAGACATAAAAATTGCTTTTTGTTCAGGCTCTTTTACAGAGTACTCTGACAATTCTATCCAGTTATTGGTGTCTATCACTTGCCTTAAGTCCTTAACTTGATTCTAAATCTTTCTAAGAGATCTATATCTATCACATATATAACCAACTTATTCTTTGATCTGCGTTTTCTAAATGTCTAGCCCTTATAGCAAAACCAACATTATTCCAAATTGGACAGGCAGTTCCATAAAAACCACTTTCTCCATTAGGACACAATTGTACCTACTTGTCTAGGCTAGTCAAGCCCCCATAATTCTATAATTTGACAAGCATCAAACTGAATTGTTTGTGATATCTTTCCCAGAAATATTAACCCAAATGTTAACTGTGTCCCTATCCTAAGCCCCAGATACTGTTGCAGCAGGGGAATAGCATTAATCCTACATAACCTCCTCCTTTCATAGGATTGATGGACTCCTTACAGGAAAACCACTCAGACACTGGGTAGTTTGAAGTCCATTCACCAACCAGTTCCAGTTCCTTCCCAAACAAATGAGCCAAAGTTTTTTGGGATATGGGGCGATGAGCTCATCATCTTCTGAAACTGCTTCTTGCTGAGAATGGACACTGAGCTGGGTCATTCTACAGGATGCCATTTGAAAGGGCTTGAGATGTTTAAAGATCCAGTGGATTGAGTCAGACCCCTGAAACTGGTCAGTACAGCTGTCTGGTGCTGGTCATTTAAAGGTGATTTCCTCAAAGGTTAGAGGAAAACAAACCTGAGAGAACTAGAGAGAGAGAGAGAGAGAGAGAGCAAGAGCAAGAAAGAGCAGAACCCTTGGGGAGTATTCTGTAACTAGTTAGGCATCATCTCTTTTTTAAAGACTACATTATACCCCAAAAGCAATTTTCAGAAAGGGGGAATCCCATCAGAATAACAGAAGGATTTTGTGAATCCTTCATTAACAGGTCTCATTTGTCTATCAAAAGTAGGGTAGTGATAGAGATTAACCCAGACTTCTAGAGATAGATGACCAAGTCAAATAATCATTTACTTAATTTAAAATGTAATGACTACATATTTCCAGATCAAAAATAGCAAAATATTACATACTTGGTCTGTGCTGATGGCTTCGATTGACTACTTGCTCTCATTATAGAAATTTCCTATAAGAGGAAAAAGCAGGAGCTTGATAATAACATCAAAAGTGATTCTTCAGGGCTTCAGCCTGAGGGCACAGTTGACAACTAATCACTAGTAACAATCTCACTTTAGCCAATTCAGCTCTCAAATGGTGGGTTACTAACTTAATTCATCAGATAATCATTCCCAAATTAAAAACTCAAAACAATAACAGTTACAATCCCAAGAGATTTCATCTCAATAACAAGTTTCACTAATCAGATTTTAAATCCTAAACAATCTATCCTATGTGTAGGTAGAGCAAGAAAGCTACAGATAATATTCATTAAACAATGAGACCATGATGCGCTTAATAAATATTAGATAATATATACTGAATGGGTTTTGAAATAACTGCTTTCAGAGAATTATCATCAAATTATTATCAAACTCTGCATATCCTTTGACCCAGCCGTGTCTCTACTGGGATTATATCCCAAAGAGATCTTAAAGGAGGGAAAGGGACCCACATGTGCAAAAATGTTTGCCAGCAGAACCAGGGGATCATTGTATACTAGCAACCTCAAGTAAAATTTCTTTCCAAAAGGAATCTAAATCATCCTTCCCAAGACAGCCAGCAATCTTAGATAGGTTAAAAATGTGCAATAAGGTAAAACCTATTTTCATATTAGCCATGCTATGAAAGAAGAAACAGAATAAAAGAAAAAAACGGGGGGGAAGGTCACACACACACACACACACACACACACACGAAAAACAGTGTGTGCTTCAAAATGCCTTCAGATTCCATCGGTTCTTTCTCTAGACGTGGATGGTGATGTGAACTGCCAAATCCTGTTCATACAGAATACAGTCTCTTCGTAATTCTTCCATCCTGTCTCCAATCTGGTTAGCATTCTCAAAAACTTTGAGATAACCTTGATGAGAATTTAGCTTTCTCAGCATGTCTTACTGTTATAAGTTGAGAAGTTAAGCTTTCCCAGACCATCTTGATCTGCATATCTGTAATCTGGCTCCCAGAGTCTCCCTCTTCAAATTTGCACCTTTGCAACCAAAGACTATATTTCCCCTTTAAGAGATCTGCTTATGATGAAAAGCTTTGGGAAATTCTCTTCAGGACTAAGTCCACTATGAAGTAGTCTATCTTTCCTCCAAGTGCCTTCCTTCTAATGGCGCCATTCTCCTTACTCTAGCTCATCTGGTTAGTCTAACTTGCCAAGCGATGGCTTTTTCCCACCTCATGGAGTATTTCCTTTTTCCTAGTTAATTTTGAGTTCCCAACTCTATTTTATATTTACCATTACTGGTGTCTGTTGTATCCCTTCATTTTGCCTATAACCCCTTTCCCTAAATTAATCTCCCTTTTGTCAAAAAGAATGGCCAATGTGAATTTGTGACATGTTTATTTTGATCTAGGTATTGCCCTCTTACCACATCAGATAGCATTTTACATCATGAGTCCTTGAGAATTATCTTGGATCTTGTATTGCTGAGAAGAGCTTAAATTAATCATAGTTGATCATTGTTCATATTGCTATTACTATGTCCAGGGTTCTTCTGCTTCTGCTCACTTTGCCCAGTATCATTTTATGTAAGTTTTTCTAGGTTTTTTCTGAAATCTGCCAGATCATCATCTCTTATAGTGTTGTAGTACTCTGTTACATTCATGTACCACAAGTTGTTCAGCCATTTCCAACTGATGGACAGCCTCTCAGTTCTAATTCTTTGCCATCACAAAAAGAGCTGATATAAATACTTTTGTATGTGTGGATCATTCCTCTTTTTTAATGATCTTTCTGAGATACAGACCTAATAGTGGTATTGCTAGATCAAAGGGTATGCACAGTTTGCCCTTTGAACATAATTCCAAATTGCTCTCCAGAATGACTGGATCAGTTCACAACTCCACCAACCATGTATTAGTGTCCCAATTTTCCATCATCTCTTCCAATGTTCATTATTTTCCTTTTCTGTTATATTAACCAATCTGACAGGTATGAGAGGGTATCTCCCCCCCCCTCCACCCCAGGCAATTGAAGTTAAGTGACTTGTTCAGGGTCACACAGCTAGGACGTGTTAAGTGTCTGAGGTAACATTTAAACTCAGATCCTCCTGACTTCAGGGCTGGTGCTCTATCCACTGCACCATCTAGCTGCTCCGAGGGGATATCTGAGAGTTGTTTTAATTTGCTTTTCTATAATCAGTAGTGATCTATAGCATTTTTTCCATATGACTATAGATATGAATTTTTCATTTTCAAACATAGTCAATGTATTGACTTATTTTGTTTCACTACCTGCCTATGAAGGAGATGGGGTGAGAGTTGTGAACATCGAGTAAGGCTTTATCTACTTCAGAGTTGGAGTAGGCCTGAAGGACTTTAAGCATTGAATCAAGGGCATACTTAAGTCCGCTTCTTGTTATCCTCCCTATTTCAGTCAAATATGGGTAACTATGTACTTACTGGTCAAGTTCAATTTCTTGGGTAGTTCCTGAGTTTAGAAAGTAAGATCCTCAGCCAATGAGGATGAGGGTCAGTGATGGGAGGGGGTATTTGTGTTAGGGATTAAAAGTGTTGACCCTGCCCCCAATGGGGCTTCCTCCCTTCCATTGTCTGCTGGATAGCTGGGACGCCTCTCTCAAGAGAATGTGTAATCAAACTTTGCTTTGCTTCTACACATCTCATCTTGTTTTTTTATTAATATGGTGATCCCTCACCATTTCTGAACCACACACCTGTTATAGAAGCAAGGGTAGGGATGGAGTGAGTTAATAAGTAGTGATAGAAATAGGGAAAAAAGATTTTAAAAGTACGAAGAAGAAAGAACAGAAAGAGCAATTTTGTTATTACATTGTTAAATTAAACATACCCTTAAAATATAGTGTGGAACAGGTATATGGATCAAAAAACAACACTTTTTTTGGTTCTTCATATTTTGAAATACTTGTGTTAATGATTAATTTCGTATTAAAAAAGGAATGTGGGGGGAAGAAAAGGAACATAGAACTCTCAGAAGGAAGAGAATTGTACTGATTTTTATGGATTGTTATATCCAGTATTTGTTTAGTTCCCTTGATCTCTTGGATAAGATCTGCAGGATTTTTTTTTTTTTTTAATCTCTGTCTGTACCTATCTAGACAAGAGATATATTCAGAGACTATATATTCCAGAATAAAATCTGGGTGAAGGTGATATGAGCTAACAATCTCCTTTAATTTCTGGGGCAAGAATAGAATTAAAGAAAGGCTAGGAATGCTGCTTGGGTGGTTAGCATAATGACAAGCATTGATGGAGAAAAGACTGAATTACTGAAATTTTTATTTTGTGCCTTTTTTTCCTGCCAAGAAGAACAAGCTTTGGGCTGGGAAGAATAGAACAACAACAGTTAGGGGAAACCCAAGATTACTGAGATGGTAAAACAATCTAGCCGCCCTACATGTGTCCAAGTTATCAAGCCCAGAAAACTACATTTAGGGATATTAAAGGAAATGGAACATATGATTGTTGAGATGTTACAAAATCTTCAGGTTGGAAAAGACCTCAAGGACGATCTAGACTGAACCATACCAGGAGTCTTCACTACAACTTGTCATATAGTCCTGAGGAAATCACTTCTACTTTCAGAAAGCTCTAATTCTCTGCAAGTTTTGCCTAAATTTCCTTCTTTGCTGCTACCACTAATTCTGCCCTTTGTGACCAAGCCAAGCAAGACTAATCCCCTCTTCCATATGAAGGGAAGGTAATAAGCATTTAAATAGCCCCCTACTAAGTGCCAGACAGCTATGCTAAAAACCCTTTTACAGTTTAATCTCACTTGATTCTCTCAACAACTTTACTAGATATATGCCATTATCATTCCCATTTTACAGTTGTGGAAATTGAGGCAAACAGAAGTTAAAATAACTTGCCCAGTTAGCGTCTGAGGCCTTTTTAAAACTCAGCTCTTTCCTAGCAGTATCAGATGCCTGACAATTCTTCATATACTTGTAGGCAGCCATCAAGCCCCCTCTGCATCTTTTCTTCTTTAAACTAAATGTATCTAGTCCCTTCAATCAGCCTTTTTATGGCAAGAATTTGTATATATTTTATACACATATATATATATATATATTTGTATATAATTTATAGCAAGAAAAACAATCCTAGTTTTCCTCCTGGAAACGCTCTATTTTAGTAACATCCTTCCTAAAATGTGGACCAATTTTTAGGCTCCAAGTGTGGACTAATAGGGCAGAAAACGGTTGGACTATCACTACCTCTCCCATGATCCTAAGATCACATTTACCACTAGTACTATTTTTTAAAACAAAATTTTATTTTATTTTTAGATCTTCATTCTTTCCCTCCCACCTCCACGCACTTTCAACGAATTGATAAAGGTAGAAAAATAAAATGTCTTTTACAAACATATGTAGCTAAAACAAACTCCTGCAATGGGCGTGTGTGTGTGTGTGTGTGTGTGTGTGTGTGTGGTTGAAGCCATTGTTTCATTTTTAGTCCTCTGGAATTACATTGATAAGAAGTTCTAAATGTTTCAAAGTTGTTTGTTTTTTTTAAAATACTATAGTTATTATATAAATTGTTCTGATTTACGCTCACTTCTCTCTTCATCAATTCATATACATCTTCCCAGGTTTCTCTGAAACTATTCCCTACTTCATTTCTTTCAGCATAACAGTTTGGAAGTTCTCTTAACACTTATTGAACTTGCAGAAAACCCCTAATCTTTTTTTTTTTTTTTTTGTACTTTTTGTTGTTGTTGTTGTTACAGTAAGTTTATTTTTAATACCCATTGTTTTATGAGTCATGTTGGGAGGGAAAAATCAAAGCATAAGGGAAAAACTATGGAAGAGATGAAATAACAGAAAAAAGAAGTGAATATAGCATGTGTTGATTTACATTCATTCTGCTTAGTTCTTTTTCTGGATGAAGATGGCATTTTCTGTCCAAAGTCAATTGGAATTACTTTGGATCACTGAACTACTGAGAAGAACCAAGTCTTTCATAGTTGATCATTGCAGATTCTTGCTATTGTTATGTACAATATATTCTTGGTTCTGCTTGTTTTGTTCAACATCAGTTCATGTAAATCTATTCGGGCCTTTCTAGAATCAGCTTGTTCATCATTTTTTATAGAACAATGATATTCCATTTCCTTCATATACCACAACTTGTTCAGCCATTCCCCAATTGATGAGCATCCTCTCATTTTCCAGTTCTTTGGGACCACAAAAAGAGCTGCTATAAACATTTTTGCACATGTGGGTCCTTTTCCTTCCTTTATGATTTCTTTGGGATATAAATTCAATAATGACCTGCTGGGTCAAAGGGAGAAAACCCCAAATCTTGTTCAGAAAAACTGCTGTTTAAACTGGCCTTCCCACCTTGTATTTTTGAAATTGATTTCTTATCTTTGCTAATTATTTTCTACTTATCCTGTATCTAGCTTGTTGTGTGTGTTTATGTATATTTATATATACATATAGATAGGTGTGTGTGCATATATATATATATATATATATATATATATATATATATATATATAAACATTTGTACTTACATTTTTATATATGTTGCATACTGTTTTCCCCACTAGATTCTTCCCCTTCTAGAGGAAAGAGGCTTTTTGCCTCTTGAATTCCCAGTGATTAGCACTGGGCCTGGGGACATAATAAGTACTTAGTAAAAGTTTGCTGATTGATTGTTTTTAAGTGAAATCTGAATTTATATTTATTCCAATTCAATCCGATTCAGCCCAATATTTTAGCTTATAATCTTTTGGAGCGTGATTGTCGATCAGTATATTGAATATTTCTTCCAATCTGATGAGCAGGATTTTTACAAACCACATCTTTAAAATGTTAAAACTTATAGAACCTAAAACATATCCCTGGGGCACTCCTGCCAAGTCCAATAATAAACCACTAATGAATTATATTTGAATCTGCCCTTCAGTCAGTTTTAAATCCATCCAAATGTATCATTCTCTAGCCCTCTTCTCTCTCCTTTTCACAAGAAGAATAGGAAATACTTTGTGGTTTTTACTAACGTATATATGAATAACATCTGCATTGTTTCCCTAATTTACCATTTAGTCACCCTACTAAGGGCAACTAGGTGGCCCTGTGGACAGATATCAGGCCCAGAATCAAGAATACTCCTCTTAAAGAGTTCAAATTTGGCCTCAAATATGTTTTAATTGAATGACCCTGAGCAAGTCATATGACCCTATTTGCCTCAGTTACCTCATCTGTAAGATGAGCTGGAGAAGGAAATAGCAAAGCCCTAAAGTATCTTTGTTAAGCAAAGGCTAAAATGAGTCATGAAGAGTCAGACACAACTGAAAAATTTAAAAACAATAACAATAAATCCTATCAAAGACGGGATTGGAGTTAGTCTGACTCATTTTTGTTGACAAATCGATTCAGGATGGATTTCTTATCATTCAGAGATAGCTGGTCTTTGGCAGGTTTTTCCCCCACTCTGTCCCCCCAGCTGACTGATGTACTTAACCTAGAACAGATAAGGTAGGAATGCTCTGGGGAACTCTTACAGGTGACATAAACACCAGATGATAGCAGCCCCCAAAGTTGGGGTTTGATCACGGGAAGAATTCACAATGGCCGCTCTCTTTGGCAAAAGGTAGATTTATTTAGGGAAGAGATACAGACAAAATGAAGAGATGCAATAGACAACAGGAATGGTAAGTGTGAAATAGAGTGGGAGAGCATATGAAGGACAAGTTCCTCAGTAGAATTCACAATTACCCAGTAGAAAGGGAGCCCTCCAGGAGATTGGGGCATCCCCTTAACTGGCAGGCTTAATCCTGAAAGGGGCTCAGCACCCTAAACGAGTTAATTAGCTGTGAGGAGGAAAAGGGATTGGGAAGCCAAGTGGAGTTAGGGGAGATACCACGAGGCAGGGGGGAGGTAAGGAGAAAAATATGGGCAGAGTGCCCATGACAGACTGGCCCAAAGGAAGCCAGCAGCCATGGGATGGCCCATAAGTAGGTTTTAAAGGGAAAATTTAGCCTCAGGAATATGATTGGGATTTTTGGCAGAGCTTGGCAAGGTGAGACTGTTGGAGACCCACAGAGGGTGGGATTCAGGGCTTTGACATTACTTGGATTTCAGACAGAGCAGACCCCTTCCCCAAAGTGTGAGCCCACAGAACTAAACCTCTCTCTATAAGTGCCTTCTCCCTGCCCACCTAAGGGATTAATTTCTATCCATTCCTCGACTAACCATACCTAACACTGAAGACCTCATTACAGGTATGAATACCTTTCTTCAGTGGCATTAAAGGAAACTTGGTAGGAGTGATGTATTGGTGATTCATAAAGGGATTCCTTGTTCACTTATTTCAGACTCCCAGAGACATGATTTAAGGTTTTGAACTAAGAAGAGTATTCCTAACTCCAGACCCCGCCTTTCTATCCACTGGGCCATCTAGCTGCTGTAAAAGACTTCTAAAGGGGGCTTTAAATAGCTAAGTCTGCCAACCACCAAGGCAGTTTGAGTTGGAGACAGTAAAGAAAAGAGTCAGCAGATGGGGAAACATTCAGTTCTTTACCATTGGTGTGAGATTATTATTTTTTATTCTTTCTTTCTAACCTCTCCTCTTCCCCTTCCCCCATCGGAAGGAGACTTACTAACTCCAAGGAAACATTCTATTCACTATTTCAAGAATTCCTTCACAATGTGGAATTCAGGCGGGAGTTAGAAAGAGGCAGAGACATGCTCTCCAGAGAGACATCAACATGGAGATGTAGTATTGAAATAACTTCAAGGAGTCGGACTTTTTTCAGCAGAAAAGAAAGTTAGCTATGATCACAGTGGGGGAGGACTAGCAATTAAGAAAGCTGCATAAAGGAAATAAAAGGCTTGGAGGCCCTGCAGCATTTTGTATGTTCTCTTAGCTATACATGTTCACACTACTAGTTTAGTGCCCACTCTTCCCCTGGATGGATACTGGGTGTGTTTGTGGGAGAATGCCCCAAGCTATGTGGAAGGAATGTTTTGGATCTACTCTTCTTAAAGTTCTATGACATTTCACTAAATGCTCTGCTATTAGTGGTCCTGTTTAAAAGCTAATTGTATTTACTGGCTGATTATTAATGGGAAACACACCCTCAAAGAACTCCAGAAGCAGGGATGAGCTGGAAAATGTTTAACAACTGACTTTGGATAGGGTGGTGGGTGAGGAGTATCCATAGCACACTTTTAAATTTAATCTTCATGAAACTGGGCATTGACCTATACTTAACATTGTATACCAAGATAAAGTTGAAATGGATTCATGATTTAGACATAAAGAGTAATATTATAAGCAAAATTAGAAATACAAAGGACAGTTTACCTCTCAGATCTGTGGAGAAGGAAGGAATCTGTGGCCAAAGAAGAACTGGAGTTCATTATTGAACACAGAATAGATAATTTTGATTATATAGAGTTATAAAGTTGTACAAACAAAACTAATGCAGACAAGATTAGAAGGGAAGCAATAAACTGGGAAAGCATTTTTACATTTGAAGGTTCTGATAAAGACCTCATTTCTAAAATATATAAAGAATTGACTCAAATTTATAAGAATTCAAGCCATTCTCCAGTTGATAAATGGTCAAAGGATATGAACAGATAATTTTCAGATGAAGAAACTGAAACCATTTCTAGTCATATGAAAAATGCTCTAAATCACTGTTGATCAGAGAAATGCAAATTAAGACAACTCGGAGGTACCACTACACACCTGTCAGATTGGCTAAGATGACAGAAAAAGACAATGATCAATGTTGGAGGAAATATGGGAAAACTGGGACACTGATACATTGTTGGTGGAGTTGTGAATGTATCCAACCATTCTGGAGAGTAATTTGGAACTATGTCCAAAGGGCTATCAAACTGCATACCCTTTGGTCTAGCAGTGTTACTACTGGGTTTATATTCCAAAGAGATCTTAAAGGTGGGAAAGGGACCCACATGTGCAAGAATGTTGATTGCAGCCCTTTTTGTACTGGGAAGAAACTGGAAACTAAGTGAATGCCCATCAATTGGGAATTGGCTGAATAAATTGTGGTATATAAATATTATGGAATATTATTGTTCTATAAGAAACAACCAACAGGATGATTTCAGAGAGGCCTGGAGAGACTTACATGAACTGATGCTGAATGAAGTGAGCAGGACCAGGAGATCATTATACACAGCAACAACAGGACTATACAACGATCATTTCTGATGGACAGGGCTCTCTTCAGCAATGAGTTGATTCAAGCCAATTCTAATTGTTCAGTGAGGCAGAGAACCATCTTCATCCAGAGAGAGGATTGTGGGAACTGAATGTGGACCACAACAGAGCATCTTCACTCTTTTTGTTGTTGTTTGCTTGCATTTTATTTTCTTTCTCATTTTTTCCTTTTTGATCTGATTTTTCTTGTGCAACAAGAGAATTGTATAAATATATATGCATAATATTGGATTTAACATATAGTTTTACCATGTTTAACATATATTAGTTTACTTGCCATCTGGAAGAGAGAGTGGGAAGATGGGGGCAGGGGGGAACACAAAGTTTTGGCAAGGGTCAATATTGAAAAATTGTCCATGCATATGTTTTGAAAATAAAAAGCTTTAAGGAAAAAAAATTAATTTAATCTGCATTTTTAACATTTTCTCCCTCGTTTTCTTTCTTTTTTTTTCAAAGTCAATTTACACTTTAGTGCTATATCAAACAATTTATCACGAAAATACTTTACGGAACTTGATAAAATAATAATAAATTTCACTTAGAAAAATAAAAGAGCTAGAAATACTGGGGAAATGAAGAAAAAAAAAAGTAGGGGTGAAGAAGGAATACCATTTCCAGATATTCTTATAAAACAATAATCCAAACTATCCATCTTTGGTTATAAAATAGAGGCAGATAAATGGAACTGACTAGACAAGGAGAATCAGGTCAGTGAAATTCAATAACCCACTGTTCGATAAACTGAAAAATATAAATTATCTAGGAAAAACACTTTATTTAATAAGAAATGTTATATTAAGTTGCTTCAATCATGTCTAAGGTTTTTTGGCTTTTGTTTTTTGTTTTTTTTTACAAACATACTGAAATGATTTGCCATTTCCTTTTCCAGCTCCTTTTACAGATGAGGAACTGAAGTGAACAGGATTAAGTAATTTATCTAGCATCACAAAGCTATTAAGTATCTAACGCCAGATTTTAATTCCAGCTTCTAGTTCTATCCAGGGTGCCACTTAACTATCCTAGGAATAAGAAATGCTGGACAACTAGAGAGCAGTCTGGCAGACTTTAGGCTTTTAATACCTCATGCTATTTTCCACAATATACTTCAAAGGGATACTTTGATATTAAAGATAATACTATTTTAAAAAATTAGAAAAAAAGCAGATCATATGCCTCTCATAGCTGTGAGTAGGAGACATATTTTTAATAAAAGAAAGGATAGAGTCAATTACAAAAAAATTAAATTATTAACCTGATTACATGAAACTGAAAAGCTTCTGCACAAATTAAACTAATGCACATAGCATAAGTTCCCATTATGTTCTTAAGTCTAGACAATCAAAAAAGAATTCAACCAATCTTTAATCTATGGCATTTGCCAATTTCCAAGGTGTAAATGTTCATACTGAAAATTTAACCTTTTCAAGCAGGCTCTAGTATACTCTTACCTAAAACCCAAGCAAGATAGCAATTATCCAGTGGACATCTATCAGGTAAATGCAACTCCTGGTTGGGAAGAGTAGCACAGAAGTTTAATTTTTACTGTTCAATTATAGCGGAAGGATCTGTCTTCTCCAACTGATTTTACAAATGAGGAAACTAGACAAACAAGGTTAAATGATTTGTCCAGGCAGTAAGTATCTGAGTACTATATGTAACATTTTATTTCCTAGAAGTTCATCAATCATCCATTTAATGACTGGGTTTTCCAGAACTTAAAGTCAAGTTCACAAGCACCGCCACCACTCTCTCTCCTTAGACCTTGGTGAAGACCTCTCAGGAGCCTCAGGAATAGCAGTACCTACCCCCTTCCTCCCAGACTACTGCCCCAACAACCATCATCCAAGAGAACATCCTTTATAAAGAAGAGACTCACCATTTCTACCATCACCAATCACTGCTGATAGGAAGATCAAAATCCTGAGCATCAATCGGGAATGAAGTGAAATCCAGATTGTGAAGAGCTTTGAGTGATAGAGAAATTTGTGTTTTATCTTTCAGGGACAAAGGAGGACGTTGAAGGTCCCTGTGCAGAGAAGTAACAAGGACAGACCTTTGCTTTAGGAATATTAATTTGGCATGTGCAGGATTTTTTTTAGGAGATGATTGGAGTTAAGTGATTTGCCCATTACCACACAGCTATAGTATCTGAGGCTTGATTTCAGCTCAGGTCTTCCTGATTCCAGGACTTATGCAGGATGGATTAAAAAGGGGAGAGACTAGATGCAGAGAGAATGATTAGGAAGTTATTATAATAATACCTGTTAGAAGTGAGGAGAACTTAGATTCTTTGAATGTTGTCATTCAATCAGTTCTAAATCCAACCTATATAATCATCTATGGTGATAATGTAGAAGATGATAACTGTATTATCATCTACCCCAGAAAGTCAATCTGGAGTCCATGAACCTGTTTTTAAAACACATATAAGGAGCGGTGAGGTGGCTCAGTGGATAGAGCACCAGACCTGGAGTAAGGTTCAAATGTTACCTCACATATTTACTAGCTGGTGACCTTAAGCAAATCATTTAACTCTGCCTTCAAAAATAAAATAAAGTTATATGCATATATACATAATATAATATATTATATAATATATACATACATGCACACACAATACACACACATATATACACACAAATATTTCAACATAGTTGGTTTCTTTTGTAACTTTAACTTATTTTATGCATTTAAAAACATCAATTTGTGAAAGGAACTATATATAGGCTTCCCAGACTGCCAAAGAGATCCATGATATAAAAAAGGTTAAGAGCTCATGATCTAGTTCATATCCCTCCATCTTTTCCACAAGAATTGTATGAGATAGTGTATGAAACATTTTGCCAAAAGTGGCATAAATTATTTCTATAGGATTTCCCTCAATAATTGATATAGTATTCTTACATAAAAGGGAATAGAGTTTGACAGGATCTTTCCTTAACAAAGTCAAGCTAGCTGTTTATATATTTATTAATTCTTTTCGAGATGTTAACTAATCAACTTTTTAACAACCTGTTCTAGAATTTTCTAAGAATCAAAGGCAAGCTCATTGACCTATAGTTTTCACCCTCGATTCTTTCTCCTTTTAGAAAATCAGAGCAACATTTACCTTTCTGTAGTTCTGAGTACTTCTTTCATTTTTCATGATCTTTCAAAAACACAACCTACCATTGACAGTTGCTCAGTATTGACAGTTGCACAGAATTCCCCTGTGATGAGAAATAACCTTGGATTTGCCACAAAGGAAATTTCTCAAGTCCCCAGCAAGTTTTTTGGTCACCAAAAAGTCTAGACCCTTATGGGCACTCAGCCTTACTGTTCTGAATTTCTATCAGCCAGATTCTTAAGTAACTGAGGATACAATCCATCTAATGGGCTATTTGACTTGATTTTATTGTTAAGGACAGCAAGGTGCCCTTTTTCCATTTCCTTACTTATCTTGGTTATCAATTCCCTGTTATCCAGAAATGACTGAATTATTTCCTTCTAATTGGTATTAAATATTTCATTCTTGTGAGTTTCTCATCCCTACTTTCTCTCTAGGATTTTAAATCGTGCTATCTTATCTTTCTTTTGAACTTTCTGAAATCCATTCTTTCCACATCTAGGGAATGCTTGGATAACCTCTCCTTAATCATAAAGTCTGAACGGGACTGTAGACTCCCCTCAAGTTTTCCATAATCTCTACTCTTATAACTTATTCCTTCCTATTAGTGAAAATCAGATCCAAAATAGAATTTCTGGAGACTGGAAATACATTTAATTATGTATATTGCTTATAGGACAGCCTTTATTTCATCCAACAAGAAATGCAAAAATATATAAAAAATTATTAGTAGCACATAAACAATTGATAGAATTTTACTTCCTCTTTGATGTACCCCTCACATCTTCCTAGGATTCTATACAGTCTCCAAGCTCCTAGAGACATTCTGTGGATTGAATTCCCCTGTGATGAGAAATAACCTTGGATTTGCCACAAAGGAAATTTCTCAAGTCCCCAGCAAGTTTTTTGCTCACCAAAAAGTCTAGACCCTTATGGGCACTCAGCCTTACTGTTCTGAACTTAGGATTTAAACTCTTGTTGGAAAAGAAATAATTTTAAGCATTTTCAAAGAATCAATTTCCTTCTCATTGACCTACACAGCTCAAATAACTTAGAGTAATAATGGAAAGCAAAGTCTAAGTCTTTAAGGCAGCTAGGTGTAGAAGTAGTTGGGAGTGGAGTTAGAAGAACTCAGTACAAATCCAGCCACAATCTCTTACCTAATTGAATGACTGTAGGCAAGGCACGTAATCTCTGTCTCAATTTCCTCAAATATAAAACAAGGATAATGATAACACATTCTGCAGTTGCTGTGAGGATCAGATGAGATAATTACATTAAAGTGCTTAGCCTGGTCCTGGCACATAGGAGGCATTATATAGAGTTGTATTATTGTATGATGATGATGATGATGATGATGATGATGATGATGGATTTAGTCTCTAGCAGGCAGCTCCAGTAACCAGATATATAAATCTTTTCTCTTTCCAAGAGGCTAGTATTGCCTAAAAATTCCCCTTCTCTTTAGAAGGCTTGGTCCCAGTACTCTCAAATGTGAGATTTCTAGAAAGGCAACTTTGGATCAAGGAAATTTTCTGCAGTCTTTGCAGACAAGAGTACATCCATGAGATGTCCCAAGGCAATCCATTAGCAGTTCTTAGAGAAGAAGGTATAAGGCAGTGGTTCTCAAAGTATAGTCTAGAGCAAGGGTCCTCAAACTACAGCCCTGGGCCAGATGCAGCAGCTGAGGATATTTATCCCCCTCACCCAGGACTATGAAGTTTCTTTATTTAAAGGTCCATAAAATAAAGTTTTTGTTTTTACTATAGTCTGGCCCTCCAACAGTCTGAGGGACAGTGAACTGGACCCTATTTAAAAAGTCTGAGGACCCCTAGTAGGGAATCCTGGGGATCTCTGAAACCCTTTCAGAGGGTCTACAAATTAAAAAATAGTTTTTTTTTTCCAATATGGTAAATGTCTATAAATATAATCCAGATAAACAAAAACGCTTTGGAGAGATCCTCAATAATTTTTAATAGGATAAAGATACTGAAAACAAAAGTTTGAGAACCATTGGTCTAAGGCTTACTCAATTCTTTGCTCAGCTTCTCTCTGACTTGTCATCTAAAAACAGAAAATGAAAAAAAAAAGGCAAAATGGGAAAAGAAAGAGAAAAGATCCACTGTTACCAAGCCCCTCCTTAATAGGACCAGTCAACAGGCATAAGCTCTTTTCATAATAGCCAAACAATTTATCATCAATCAGTTCCTACTGGTTCCAACAATTGGGAAGGACCACCCCCTTTTCAAGGAGAGGCAAAATCTCTTGTGAAAATTCACTCACTTCTTTATAAAGTCATCAAGATGATCAGATAATTTCCTTGGTCAATTCCCATGGGTTGAAGTTGAAAAGAAAGATATTTTCTAATAATTAGAGCTATCTTAAAGTGAAAGAAGGTAACTAGGAGGTCATAGGCTCATTGGAAATCTTCAAGCAAAGATCATTGAGTGTGATAGAGATGCTAACTATAGAGGGAACATACCTTGTTCAGGTATGAAGTGAACTGGAGAGTCTCTGATTTCCATTACAATTTTGGTCACAGAAATGATTCTCACCATGATTTATTAATAACAGTTTACATTTATAATGAGGTAGGTAGTACTAAGTATCATTAGAAGTATTTTGATCACTATTTAAGATGGGAAAAATAAAAATTAGAGGAGTTAAATAACTTGTCCACCATCATAGCTAGGAATTGGCTTCTCTTTTTCTTCCTTCTACCTACTCCTTCCTCCTCTTCCTCTTTTTCTTCCTTCTCCTTCTTCTCCTTCTCCTTCCCTTTCCCCCACCAAGACAGACATGTATTGTTAATCAAAACAAATGATCATATTGGCCATGTCCTAGAAAAGATTTGTCTCACTCTGCGTTTCTGAGTCTCTTACCTCTTTATCAGGAGGTGAGTAATATGTTCATCATTAGTCATCTTGGAATCTTGACTGATCTTTATGTTGATAAAAGTTCAGCACAATAGTATTCTATTACATCTATAACTTGTTCATCCATTCCCTAATTTATGGGCACTTCCTCAGATTCCCACTCTTTACCACTTCAAAAAAGAGCTATAACATTTTTGCACATATTTAGAATTTGTTTGCTTAGGCTAATTACTCTCTAAATACACCCTTTCATAATTCCCTATTCTGCTTCTTTCTGCTTTTCTTCCTATTTCACTGTTGAGTGAAATTTTTTCCTGTACCCAACCATCTGTGTATTATTCCTTAATTTGATGAGTTCAGATGACAGTGAGATTTAAATGTCAGCCACTCTCCTCTATTCTCTCATCCTTGTTTATGTACCTAGCTATCTACCTGTACATCTTTATTATGTGAAATAATTTCCCCTAACTTTCCTTTTTCTTTCTCCATTCTTTTCATAAGATCAGTCAAGACATAACAGAATCTTTCTTGTCTAATTGGACTTTCTTTGTGAACCCTAATGATGATAGGAATCAGAGGGGACAGTATGATCTCCTTTCATTAGAATATCAGTAATTTATCCTTGTTTGATTTTTAAAAATCATTATTCATTCATGTTTATCTTTTTATGTTTCTCCTTTTCCTGTGTTTGAAGTTCAAGGTTTTCCACAGCTTTGGAAAGAATTAAAAATCCATTTTTTGCCCTATGGTATTATGCTCAGTTTTACTGAGTAAGCTACTGTTGCCTCTGAGTCCATAGCCTTTGCCTTTTGGAACGTTGTATTCTATGTTATCTGATTCTTTTTTTTTTCCCTTAAGCAATTGGAGTTAAATGACTTGCCCAGGGTCACATAGCTAGGAAGCATTAAGTGTCTAAGGTCAGATTTGAACTCAGGTCCTCCTGACTTCAAGGCCATCTACCTTTTTATCTAGCTGCCCCGTATTATCTGATTCTTTACAGTAGTAACTGCTAAATTGAGGGGTGAACCTGACGATGGCTCCTTAGTATTTGAATTCTTTTTTTCTGGCTGCCTATATTTTGGCTATGATGTTCCTGAGGATTTTCTTTCAATATTTTTTTTAAGGGTGTAGGACTTTTTAATTTACATTCTACCCTCTGATTCTAAGAGATTTGGGTTCTTTTCTTTTAAGATTTCTTGAAACATGGAGTTGTGAAATATTCTAATCATTCTGGAGAGCAATTTGGAACTATGCCTAAAGGGCTATCAAATTGCACATACCCTTTTATTCAGCGGTATCTTTACTGAGTCTGTATCCCAAAGAGAACATAAAAGAGGGAAAAGGAGCCACATGTTCAAAAAATGTTTGTTGCAGCTCTTTTTGTAATGGCAAGGAACTGAAAAGAGAGCGCTTGCCCATCAGGTGGGAAAAGGCTGAATAAGTTATGGTATATGAATGTGAAGAAATATTATTGTTCTATAAGAAATGATGAGCAGGATGATTTCAGAAAAGCCTGGAAAGAACTGAGAGAACTAGGAGAACACTACACAGTAAGAAGAAGATTATCAACTGTGATAGACTTAACTCTTCTCAACAATATGGTGATCCAAGATAATTACAATAGACTTGTGATAGAAAATGCTATCCATTCAAAGAGAGAACTATGGAAAACGAACGTGTGTCAAAGCATAGTATTTTCATGTTTTGTTGCTGTTGCTTACTTGTTTTTTGTTTTTGTTTTTATTTTTTGCTTTTTGATCTGATTTTTTTGTATGTGTAAAGCATTACAAATATGGAAATATGTTTAGAAGAATTGCATATGTTTAACCTATATCAGATTGCTTGCTGTCTTGGGGAGAGGGGAAGAGAAAGGGGAAAGAAATTTTGCAAAGGTAAATGTTGAAAATTATCTTTGCATTTATTTGGAAAAATAAAAAGCTATTTAAAAAGAAAACTATCTTTGCATGTATTTGGAAAAATAAAATATATATTTAAAAAAAGAAAATTTGTTACACACACGCAAAGATTTCTTGAAATATGTTACCTATGTATGTTCTCTCTCTCTCTCTCTCTTCTCTCTCTCTCTCTCTCTCTCTCTCTCTTTAGGTCATAACATTCAGATAGTCCAATGATTTTTATTCTTCTGCAATCCGTTTTTCAAGGCAGTTGTTTTTGTTATGAGATATCTTACATTTTTTTTCTCTTTTCTTCAGCCTTTTGACTTTGTTTGATTTTCTTATTACCTCATGGAGTTATTGGCTTGAATTTGGTCTATTTTAATTTTTAATCAGTTTGTTGTGTAAACAAGGTTTTGTACTTCTTTTGCCAAACTGTTAATTTCCTTCTTTTTCTTCCATAGCTCTCATTTCTTTTCTAACACTCATTCCATTTGTAAAAGGAAAAGAACAAAACATTTGAAAACTCTTAAAAAAAAAAAAAAAAAACTTTTGCTTCATCCCTTCTAGGATTTCTAGTTGAGTTGATGTCCAAATTATGCTTTTCGCTTTGGCAAAGCTTGTAGATCTTTTGGAGTTGTTCTCTTTTGATTTTATGTCCTGAATGTCCCTGCTACTACAATAAATCATTATGGTGGGATTTTTTGTTTGCTCATTCTTTCAAAGACTTGATATTAGGACTTGGGCTCTCTGGAACTTCTGGAGGGAAGGTCTGCCTGGTCCTGTTTCCACTTTCTTGGGGTATCGAGTATTGTGTTATTCTGAAATCGCGAGGACAGGTTGGGGATCTCCAAGCTTTCGTCTTTCTTAATCTGATCCAGGGCAAAGTATGATTGCTACCCTCCCTGGTCTGAGCTCTGCAAGCTCTTTACTTGGATTTAGGTCTGAGCAAGGGGAGACTGCTGTTAGACTTCCTAGCAACTAGCTAGAAAGCTCTCCTACCTCAGAACACAGAGTTGTAGATTCCCCTTTGGACTGGGATTCACACCTGGTAATTTCTCTGCCGTCTGGGCTCGACATTAGAAGTGAGACCTTGCTTTGCACCTAACGTCTGAGTCACATTACTGCTGTTGTTGCCAGCTTCTAATCTTCCTCCTTTCTCCATACAGTTCACTGTACCTTCCTGTATGGAAATGCTATTGCCCTGTTTAGGGCCCCTTCTCACCCTAACCCAGATTTGTGACCAGGCACTGGCTAGTGGGTGACAAAGCTGCCAGTCCCAGGGCCCCAGAATGGTTCTGGGAATGCCTGAGATGGGTCTGAGATCTCTTCTTGCCTCATATACATCTTCTTTGGGATTGGAGTGATCTGTGAGCAATATACTCTTAGCTCAGCTCCCATCTTTAAAGTCCTATGTCTCTTCCATGATGAACTGGACAAAATTCCCATTGTGATTTCCCCCCCTAGGATTTTCTCATTAGGATTTAATCTGGAGTTTTGTGGAGAGGAACTTAGCTACATTGCCTCCTGTCAATTGGCCACCTTATCTCTGCCTTCCCTCATATCTTCTAATTGTGAAGGGAAGGATAAGTAGCAAGTATTTATTAAGTGCCTTTTGATGCCAGATATTGTGTTAAATGTTTTACAAATATTTGATCCTCAAAACAATCTCATGAGGCAGGTGCTATGATCCCCATTTTACAGTAAGAAAACTGAGAACAATTAGAGATTAACTGACTTGCTCAGAGTCACAGAATTAGTGTCTGAAGTTGGATCTAGACTCAAATTTCCTGTTTCCTGGGCCATTGCTCTTATCTCCTGTACCATCTAACTACTTCTAACAAATCCAGTGATCCATTTTTTAGTGATGTGTATTAGATGAAGAAACTGGGTCCAGAAATTTTATTTAAAAAAACCCACAGATTTGTAAAATAAACTATTCATAGCAACAATTCTAACTGGTATTCATAGCAATGATATTGATGTTTTGTGGGAACCATTGTTTTCCAAAAGGGCAGCAGGATCACACCAAGGAATTTTGTAAAGCAGAAACAAATGAGAGTAGAATGAGGAATTCCCTGCTCCCACCTTCCAAAATAATAGCAGTAAAGAAGATAGTCTAAGGACCAGTCAAGAGGCAGTGGCAATCACTCAGGCTCAGGGACAATTGATGCTGGAGTCAACTGGTGGAAGACTGCAATGAGAGGTAAACTGATGACAACCCATCAGCATAGGGAGGAAATATGACCTCTATGGAAGAAGCACACTTCCTGGTACCAAGTGAGGGGCATTTTCTCAACTTCCAATTCCTTGCCACTATAAAAGAGCTCTGGAGCCAAAAATATTTTCTAAATATTCTAGTACGTCTGGATCCAAAAGAGCTGCTATAAATATCCTTGTATATCTGGATCCCCTTTTCTTTTTTCCTTTTTATGATCTTTTTGGGGTATAGACCCAGCAATGGCTTCATTGTATAAAGGGCATGCATTGTGATATAATCCTTTAAACAAAGTTCCACATTGCTCTCCAGAGTGGCTGGACCAGTTCACAACATCACCAACAATGCATCAGTAATCCTACCCTCCCACATCTTTTCCAACACATATCACCTTCCTCTGTCACATCAGCCAATATGATAGGTGAGGTGTTCCCAGAGTTGTTCCAACTTCTCTAACCAATAGTGATCTAGAGCACTCCACATGACCACAGAGAGTTGTACTCCCTTCATCAGAGCACTGCCTGCTCAAACCCTCCCTCCCCCAACCACTCATCAATTGGGAAATAGCTTGTATTCTTACAAATTTGACTCAGTTCTCTGCATGTCCGAGAATGAGGCTCCTATCAGAAACACTAGCTGTAAAAATAGTTTCCCAGATTTCTACTTTCCTTCTTATCTTGGCTGCATTGGGTTTGTTTGTACCAAACTTTTTTAATTTAATGTAATCAAAAGTATCTATTTTATATTTTATAATATTTTCCATCTCTTCTTTGGTCATATATTCTTTCCTTCTCTGTAGATCTGACAAATAAACTATTCTTTGCTCTCCTAATCTGCTCATGATAGTAATCTTGATGTTTTGATCTTCTCTTGATATATGGTGTGAGATGTTGGTCTATGCTTAGTTTCTTTATATTATTTCAGATTTCCCAGCAGCTTTGTCAAATAATGAATTCTTATTTCAGAAGATATAGTGTTTGGGTTTATCAAACAATAGATTATTTATGTATCTTGTGTAACTAACTTATTCCATTGATTCACCACTCTATTTCTTAGCTAGTACAACAAATACATTTTTTAAAAAATTCATTACTACCTCTCATTTAATAGTATTTTATTTTTTCCAAATACATATACAGATAGTTTTCAATATTTACAAGATTTTGATTTCCTTTTTTTCTCTCCCTCCCTTTTTTCTCCCCAAGATGGCAATCTGATATAAATTATACATGTACAATGATATTAAACATATTTCTACATTATATCAACATTACATGTTGTGGAAGAAGAATCATAACAAAAGGGAAAAACCAAGAGAAAAGGGAAAAAAATTGAAAAAAGTATTCTTTGATTTACATTTATACTTCATAGTTCTTTCATTATTTAGAATTGCCTTAGGTCCTTACATGGCTGAGCACATTAGATGAAAGATGATCATCAAACAATGTTTCTGTTACTGTGTAAAATGTTCTCTTGATTCTACTCACTTCACTCAGCATTAGGTCATGCAAATCTTTCCATGTTTTTCTGAAATCTGCCTGCTTATCTTTTCTTATAGAACAACAGTATTCCATTACATTCATAACAACAATTTGTTCAGCCATTCTCCAATTGATGGACATTTCAGTTTCCAATTCTTTGCCATCACAAAGAGAACTGCTATAAACATTTGTGTACATGTGAGTCCTTTTCCCTTTTTTATAATCTCTTTGGAATACAGATGTAGTAGTACCAACTAGTTCTGATGCTTGCTGCTTTACAATGTAGTTTTAGATCCAATATGTCTAGGCCACTTTTCTTTGCAGTTTTTTTTTTCTCATTAATTCCTTTGATATTCTTGGCCTTTTGTGCTCCCAGAAGAAATCTGTTATTATTTTTTCTAATTCTACAAAATAACCTTTTCATATTTTGATTGGTATGGCACTGAATAAGCAAATTAATTTGGGTAGATTTGTCATTTTTATTTTATTTGCTAAATCTATGCATGAACCATTGACATTCTCCTTATTTAGGTCTGACCTTATTTGTGTAAAAAGTTTTGTAATTGTGTTCATATAAGTTCCTGGGTTTGTCTTGTCAGGTAGATTCCCAAATAATTTATATTGTCTAAAGTTATTTTAAATGGAGTTTCTCTTTATGTCTTTTGCTGCTGGACTGTGTTTGTAATATATAGAAATCTCAATGATTTCTGTGGCTTTATTTTATATCCTGTAACCAGCTAAACTTGTTATTTCAAGTAGTTTTTAGTTGATTCTCTAAAATTCTCTAAATATACCATCATATTCTCTGCAAAGAGTGATAGTTTTGTTTCTACTTTGCCTAGTCTAATTACTTCAATTTCTTTTTTTTCCCCTCAATGCATAAGTTAATATTTTTAGTATAATATTGAATATGAATAGTGATAATGGGCATCCTTATTTCACTCCTTATCTTACTGGAAAAGTTTCTAATTTATCACATTACATATAATGCTTGCTAATGATTTTAGATAGATACTACTTATCATTTTTAAGGAAAACTCTACTCCTATCTTCTCTAATGTTTTTTTTAAATAACTTTTTATTGATAGAACTCATGCCAGGGTAATTTTTTACAGCATTATCCCTTGCATTCACTTCTGTTCCGATTTTTCCCCTCCCTCCCTCCACCCCCTCCCCCAGATGGCAAGCAATCCTTTACATGTTGAATAGGTTACAGTATATCCTGGATACAATATACGTGTGCAGAACCGAACAGTTTTCTTGATGACAGGGAGAATTTGAATTCCAAAGGTATAAATAATCCGGGATTCTCTAATGTTTTTTGAAAGGAATGGATGCTATATTTTATCAAAAACCTTTCCTGCATCTATTGAGATAATCATGTATCTGTTAGTTTTGTTATTGATCTGACCATTTATGCTGATAGTCTTCCAAATATTGAACCTGTCCTAAATTCCTGGTATAAATCCCACCTACTCATAGTGTATTTTCCTGATAATAAATGACTGTAATCTCTTTGCTAATATTTTATTTAAAATTTTTGCATCAGTATTCATTAGGAAGATTGATCCATAATTTTCTTTCTCTGTGTTGGCTCTTCCTGATTTATGTAATAGCACCATATTTGCATTATAAAAAAAAGATTTGCTAGGACTCCTTCTTTACTGATATTTAAAATAGTTTATATACTATTGATATTAATTGTTCTTTAAATGTTTGATAGAGTTCACATGGAAACCCACATGGCCCTGGAGATTTTTTCTTAAGGATTTCATCGATGACTTGTTCAACTTTTTTTCCCCCTAAAATGGGGCTATTTAAATATTTTGTTTCCTCTTCTGGAAATCTAGACAATTTATATTTTAGTAAATAAATCACCCATTTCACTTAGATTGTCAGATTTGTTGGAATACAGTTGGGCAAAGTAGCTACTAATTATTGCTTTAATTTCCTCTTCATTGGTGCTAAATTTACCTTTTTCATTTTTGATAACAATAATCTGGTTTTCTTCTTTCTTTTTTAAATCAAATTAATCAGAAGTTTATTTTGTTGGTTTTTTCCCCCACAAAACCATCTTTCCATCTTATTTATTAGTTCAATAGTTTTCTTACTTTCAATATTATTAATATTGATTAATAAGTCGTTGACTGATTAATTAATTATTAATTATTATTGATTGATTAGGTAATTATTTTTTCAGAAATTCTAATTTGATGTTTAATTAGGGATTTTTAATTTGTTCTTTTTTAGCTTTTAGAAATGCATGCCCAATTCATTAATCTGTTCTTTCTTTTTTTATTTATGCAAACATTTAGAGATTAAAAAAACTTCTCTTAAGTACTCCTTTGGCTGCATCCCATAAGTTTTGGTAGGTTGTCTCATTATTGTCATTTTCTTTTTCTCAATAGTATTTATTTTTCCAAATACATGTAAAGATAGTTTTCAACACTCATTTTTGTAAGGTTTTGCGTTCAAAATTTTTCTCCCTTGTCCCTCTCCAAGACAGCAAGCAATCTGATACAGGTTATACATTACAATCCTTTTATACATAATTCCATATTTGTCATTTTGTGCAAGAAAAATCAGATTAAAAGGCAAAAAACCACAAGAAAGGAAAAGCAAACAAACAAATTTTTTAAAAAGTGAAAATGGAATGCTTTGATCCATACTTTGTCTCCAAAGTTCTCTCTCTGGATGCAAATGGCATTTTTCATCCCAAGTTTATTGGAATTGTCTTGAATCCCTCATTGTTAAGAAGAGCCAAGTCCAACACAGTTGATCATCATAGAATCTTGTTGCTGTATACAGTGTTCTCTTTGTTTTACTCACTTCACTTTGCATCAGTTCATGTAAGTCTTTCCAGGCTTTTCTGAAAACAACATGCTCATTATTTTTATAGAACACTAGCACAATACCTGAAAATCATGATATTAAAAAAAAAAAGCCTAAATGTCATCCTTCTTTTTTTTCTTTTACTTGAATTTAAATTTAAAAAAAAATTTTTTTATTATAGCTTTTTATTTACAAGATATATGCATGGGTAATTTTTCAGCATTGACCCTTGCAAAAACTTCTGTTTCAACTTTTTCCCTCTTCTCCACCCCCTCCCCTAGATGACATGTAGACCAATACATGTTAGATATGTTAAACACAATATACTAGACATCATCTTTCAAGAAATTGTCAAGGAAAACTGCTCTGATATTCTAGAACTAGAGGTTAAAATAGAAATTGAAAGCATCCATTGATCATCTTCTGAATAGCCAAATTCCAGACCTCCCAGGTCAAAGAGAAAATAGTGCAAGCAGCCAGAAAGAAACAATTTAAGTATCATTGAGCCATAGTCAGGATAACACAAGATTTTGCAGCTTTTACGTTAAAGGATTTGAGGTCTTGGAATATGATATTCCAGAGGGCAAGAAGTAGGATTGCAACTAAGGATTATTTATCCAGAAAAACAATATAATTCTATAGAGGAGAAAATGGATATTCAATGAAACAAAGGACTTTTAAGCAATCTTGATGAAAAGACCAGAGATGAATAGACAATTTGTCTTTCAAATACAAAACTCTAGAGAAGCCTAAAAAGATAAATAGGAAAAAGCAATCAAAAGGGACTTAATAAGGTTAAACTGTTTACTTTCCTACATGGGAAGATACTTATAATTCATAAGAACTTTCTCATTATTATGGCAGTTGGAAGTACATATAGACAGAACACACACGAGTCAGTTGAATGTGAATGGTTGTTATCTAAAAAAAAGTTAAATTGAGGAGATGAGAGAGGAATGTAATGGGAGAATGGAATTTTTTTTTAAAAATCTTTTCTTGTTCCAAAAATGTATTGCCAGTTTCAACTCATTCTGAACTTTAATAGTACTCCTGACAATATTCCTAGAGACTTCTGCTTTTCCTTTGTGTTTTTACTCAGTTATTTGCCCTTATTTCCATTTTTTAAAATCTAAGAAAGACCAGCTCATGAATTGAATTCTTAATCTTATTTTGAATTAAGAAATTGAATTAGTTTTAAAGGAACTATAAACAAAAGTAGTAACCTGATAGATTTATAAATGAATTCTATTAAACTTGTGAAGAATAATTAAGACCTATATTTTTGAAAATTATTCCCAAAGAGCAAAGGACAGTTTATGTATCAGAGCTTTGGAGAAGGAAGGAATTTATGACCTAAGAACACAGAATATCATGAAATGCAAAATGAACCATTTTAATTACATTAAATTTAAATTTTAAAATTAAAAGTTTGTTTGCACAAACAAAATCAACACAAACAAGATTAAAAGAAAAGTACAAAGGTGAGAAAAAATTTTACAACAATTATTTCTGATAAAGATCTCATTTCTAAAATTTATAAAGAACTGTGTCAGATTTATAAGATTACAAGTCCTTTCCCAATTGACAAATGGTCAAAAGATACAAACAGACATCTTTCAGATGTTAAAATTAAAGCCATCTTTAGTCATGAAAAAATGCCTAAATCACTATTGACTAGAAAAATGCAAATTAAAAAAATGCTGAGTACCACCTTACACCTCTCAGATTGGCTAAGCTGACAGGAAAAGATAATCATAAATATTGGAGGGAATGTTGGAAAATTGGGACACTAATGCATTGTTGATGGAGTTGTGAACTGATTCAACCATTCTGGAGAGCAAATTGCAACTATACCCAAAGGACCATAAAACTGTGCTTGATCCAAGAGTGCCACTACTGAGTCTGTGTCCAAAGGAAATCATAAAAAAGGAAAAAAAGATCCACATGTGCAAAAATATTTGTTTGTAGCAGCTATTTTTGTGGTAAAGAATTAGAAAATGAGTAGATGTCCATCAACTGGGAAATGATTGAATAAGTTATGGTTTATGACAGTAATGGAATATTATTGTTCTATAAGAAATGATGAACAAGCTGATTTTAAAAAGGTCTGAAAAGATTTATAGAAACTGATTCTAAGTGAAACAAACTGAACCAGGAATACATTGAATACACAGAAACAGCAAGATTGTGATGATCAATTCTGATGGATGTGACTGTTTTCAACAATGAGGTGATTCAGGTCAATTCCAATAGACTTATGATAGAGAGTCATCTGCATCCAGACAGAGGATTGTCGGGAGTGAATATGGATCACAACATGGTATTTTCACCTTTTTTGTTTTCTTTCTCATTTTTTTTCCCTTGTTGATCTGATTTTTCTTGTGCAGCATGATAATTTTGGAAATAAGTATAGAATTATTGCACATGTTTAACATATATTGACTTACTCGCTCTCTAGGCGAGGGGATAGGGAAAGGGAGGAAGAAAAAATTTGGAACACAAGGTTTTGCAAGGATGAATGCTGAAAACTATCTTGACATATATTTTGAAAATAAAAAGATATTTAAAAAATAAAATATATCACATACTTACATAAAAGTTTAAAAAAAAGTGTATTAAAAAAATCAAATTCTTTGATTTTCTGTATAACCAGAAAACTAAAACAATTAACAAAAATTATTCTCAAAAAAAAGCCAAAAATTTTATCATGATTTTAAAAAACCCAACAAATATATAAACCATGGAATAATAAAAAAGAAAACTATAGACAAATATCATCAATACCAATTGCAATTTATAGTAACACATGAAAAATTATTCATTATCATCAAGTTGGATTTATACCAGGGATGCAAGGATAGTTCAATGTTAAGTAAACAACACAGTAGTATGAAAAATCCAAAGCTCTATGATTATATTAACAAATGAAAAAAAAAAGTCATTAAAAAAGTATAACCCTTATCTATGCTAGAAACCCGAGAAAACATAAGCACAGAAGTACCTTTAAAAGTAGTAAGATGGCTAGTTGGTATAGCAGATAGAGCACCAGCCCTAAAGTCAGGAGGACTTGAGTTCAAATCTGATCCCAGACACGTAATACTTCCTGACTGTGTGATCCTGGGCAAATCACTTAACTCCATTGCTTCAGGGGGAAAAAAAGTATATTTGTATATATGTAGCCATGCACATATATACATATATAATTAAAAGTGAATATAGATGTAAAATCAAAAGCCAACATTATATGTAACTAAAAATAGTAGGAACTTTCTCAGTAAATATGGGAGTAAAGCAAGGATACTTCTTTTCCTACTGTTATTTGGAATGGATAACTCTTCTACCTTTTTGAAACTCCTGGAAAAGATTGTCTACAACAAGCAATTCCATTTTCCCTTCTCTCTATTCTTAATTTCTCTCAATTTGATTTACAACCTTATCTTTCCACCGAAACTGCTCTTTCCAATGTTACCGATAATATTTTAGTTGCCAAATCCAGTGTTCTTTTCTCAATCTTTATTCTCTCTAATCTCTCTGTAGCCTTTAACACTGTTGATCACTCTTTCCTCCTTGGTACTCTCCTCTTCAGATTTTTATGTGGCTTCTCTGTCCTGCTTTTCCTTCTAAGTATCTGACTGTTCTTTCTCTGGTTCCTTTGCTGAGGGACGTGTCCCTCAGAGTTCTCTCCTAGATCCTTTTCTCTTCTCCCTTTAGACTACTTGGTGATCTCATCAATTCCCATGGACTTAATTACCATCTTTATGCTGATGATTCTCAAATCTATCTATTCTGCCTCAATCCCCCTACTCACCTCCAATTTTATAGGTATCACCAAATAAAGAAACAAGAAGTTCTGGGGACAGCTGTTCTATAACAGTCTCAGGTTCAGGAATTTTCATTTCACAGATAATGTGATCAGAGATCGATCAGGGAAAATTACAATGGATGCCACTGGTGGGCACTGGACTCAAGACACAGGGACATACAGGGTCTCAGACTATGGCCAAGGAGGAGCAAGCACACACCTGTGGATGCAGTCACAGAGGTGTGGGGCCCTATTGGCTCTAGGAACTAGCTGGAAAGTGGAGTTCCTGGTTTTAGTTCTGGGACAAAGGGGTTAAGGGAGCATGTAGCTCCCAAAGGAACTGCAGGAAGTAAGAACATTTGTGGTATCAGCGTTGCTGGGGACCCTGGTCATGGTTCAGAGGTGGACAGGAGTATCTAAAGTCAAGCACCCCAAAAAGAAAATAACAGCATGAAAAATCTGAAGCTTAAGCTTAAGCTTCAGACATTATCTCCCACACCTTGGGACTAGAACCTGACTAACATAAAGTTAACAGCCAAGAAAGAAGTTGCTAAAAAATGAGTGAGCAAAAGAGAAAGAAGACACCCATATGTAGTTACTATGGTGAGAGAAAATCTGTATCCAAACTCAGATGGAGATACCGTGTTTCCCCGATAATAAGACACTGTCTTATTAATTTTTTGGACAGAAAAAACCCCAGAGGGCTTATTTTCAGGGGAGGGCTTATTTTAATGAACATTGACAGCAATTTTAATAAACAGGTAAATGTGAACAAAAAAAAGTACCTTTATTCAATAATGATCATGTCATCTTCTTTAACAACATCGTCATAAGTGTCCATACCCTGAATTCCGTCCTGGATGTCTTGCGCCTCTATTTCCTTCAGAAGAAGTGGACCCAATCTGTCATGTCCAGCAATATAGCTCTCTTTAAATGAACATGTCTTGTCCAGATAACCTGCTCGTAGTGCCTTGGCGACACAGGTGTCAGTAATTTTATCCCATGACTTCTTCACCCAAGTCACGACTTCTTGCAGACAGGGCTTCACAAAGTTTCCACGCTGATTTCTTTCCATTCTATTTTCAATGTAGTCATTGACTTCCATGCGCAAATGGTCTTTGAATGGCTTGTTTATTGCAATATCAAGGGTGTGGAGATAGGCAGTCATTCCTGCAGGAATCATTACTTGATCTATTCTTCTCTCTGCAAGGAAGTTCTTCATTTCTTTAGCGGTGAGTGCTGGCTGAATCCCAGATTATCAGACCTTTTTGGTTACCTCGCATAACAAGTGGCAGCATTAAATCAACCCACTTTCTTATAAGGGCTTGTGTACACCAGGCTTTTTCGGTTTCAAGAACGTAAATGCCTGATACACGTTCAATCTTATCTTTCTTGCCCTTACTGATGATTAGAGGTGTGGCTTTCTTTCCATCCAAACGAATTGCCAAAACACAGGAGACCCGTGCACTTTCATAGCCAGTGGTGGGAATGTAGATTGACATTGCACCCCTGTGATGAATTGTTGTTTGAGATCCTTGTCCCCTAAACACTGCAGTTTCATCCATAGCAATCATATTGCAGGTTTGGTACTTGGAAATGTCGATCCTATCAATAAAGGACTTGAATGCAAGTGCATGTTTAATAACTTCAGCATCTTCCAGCTTAAACAGTGTTGTTGATCTTCTTAGGGACAGTTCATACCGTTGAAGGAAACCGTCCAACCAGTGTTGTGATGCTTTGAATCCTTCTGAGACCATTTCAAACTCTGGTGCCATTGAAAGGGCAAATGCTTGAATATCAGCCCTGAGCACAACCAAGGCCTTTGCTCTCCTGTCAGCAATCCATTCACCAATGAGGATCTCCAAGTCAGGATATAAGGGCTGCCGACCTGATCCAGCCCTGCGCTTTTTCCCTTTTCCCTCATCCACCTGTTGATTGAGGTTATTATAATCTGCTCTCCATTTTCTGACCATTCGAAGATCCAAAAGTTTTTCTTTACAGAAAACTGCAAGATTCTTGCCATGTGACTCCTCTACAATTGCTTTCTAGTACTCAACAGTATAGCTCTTCCTTTTTGTACTCATGTCTGGGGTCAAAACAGACAGAATAATAAAATTATGACCATCAGTCCTTCTTTTCACTCCATCATGCCCCTCAATAATGTTTTAACCCCATCATGCTCCTTGAGTGCTCCTTCTATCCTCCATGATGCCTCCTGAGTTCTTCTTTTATCCTCCATGATGCCCCCTGAGTTCTTCTTTCATCCTCCATCATGCCCCTTTTATCCTCCATCATGCCCCCTGAGTTCTTCTTTCATCCTCCATCATGCCCCCTCACTCCCGCTTAGAGAGTACCGTAATGTAGCGTGTAGTGCAGGGGATCACCTTCACTACAGTAGCAATCTCAATAGGGCTTATTTTCAGGGGAGGGCTTTATTTTAGAGGAATCTTACACAATAAGGGGAGGGCTTATTTTTGGGATAGGTCTTATTATTGGGGAAACACGGGTAGTGATCAAAATAGCTACTTCTACTTCAAAGAAAAAGATGTAAAATGGTCACAAGCCCAAAAAGAATTTTCAGAAGAGCTTTAAAAAGACTAAAAATTAGAGAGACTCTGGGCTGCTAGGTGGCGCAGTGGATATAGCACCATCCTGAAGTCGGGAGGAGCTGAGTTCAAATGTGACCTCAGAAACTTAACACTTCCTAGCTGTGTGACGCTGGGCAAGTCATTTAACCCCAATTGTCTTAGCAGAAAAAAAGAAGAAAGAAAGAAATAGAAAGGTAGATTAGTAGAAGAGAGTAGAAATACAATACAAATGATTACAATAACCTTGTGTTTGACAAGTGTAAAAATTTAAGCTTGTGGAATAAGGATTCAATAGTTGGTGAAAAAAAGAAATTATTGAGAAAACTGGAAAGGAGGCTGGCAGAACCTAAGTAGAGCCATATAGCTTACACACAAGATAAAGTCAAAATGGATACATGAACTAGATGGAAGAGGAGATATAAGAAAATTAGAAGAACATGGAACATGTTACCTATCAGACTTATGGATAGAAGAATTTATGAACCGACAACAGATAGAGACTATTATAAGATATAAAATGGATGATTTTGATTATATTAATTTAAAAGGACTTTATATAAGTAAAACCAATGAAGACAAGATTAAAAGGAAAGCAAAAAATTGGGGGGAGGGTGGAATTTTATAGACAGTTTCTCAGATAGAGAATTTATGAAAACATGAATCATTTCCTAATTGACAAATGGTCAGCATATATGACCTGACAGGTTTTCAGTGAAGAAGTCAAATTTATAAATAGTTATATGAAAAAAATGCTTTAAGTCATTATTGATTAGAAAAATGAAAATTAAAACAACTATGAGACATCCCCTTATGCTTATCAAATTAGCAAAAATGATAAAAGGAGAAAATGACAAATGTTGGAGGGGTTGTGGAAAAATTGGGACACTAATATATTGTTGGTGGAATTGTGAACTGATCCAATCACTATATGCCCAAATAATTATAAACTATGTAATATTCTTTGACTGCTATCATTAAGTCAGTTTCCCAAAGTGATCAGGGAAAAAAGAAAAGAACTTATATGGGTTTTTTGTGTTTGTTTTATATCTCTCAATAGCATTTTATTCTTTCCTCCCTATATATAAAGATAATTTTCAGCATCCATTTTGTAAGATTTTGTGTCCCAAATTTTTTCTTCTTCCTTCCTTTACCTCCTCCCTCCACAAGACAGCAAGCAATCTGATGTAGGTTAAACATGTACAATTATTTTAAAATATTTCCATATTTAGTCATATTGTTCAAGAAAAAAAATCACACCCAAAAGAAAAACAGCATGAGAAAAAAGTAAACAAACAAAGGTGAAAATACTATACTTTAATCCTACATTCAGTCTTCATAGTTCTCTTTCTGGATGTAGATGGCATTTTCCATTACAAGTCTTTTGGAATTGTCTTGAATCACCCCATTGTTGAGAAGAATCAATCTGGGCTGGTTATCACATACTCTTGATTTTATTATGTACAATGTTCTCTTGAAAAAGGATATGTTCAAAATGAATAGTGAAATGAGTAGAACCAAGAGAATGCTGTATACTGTTAACAATATTGCTTGAAGAATAACTGTGAATGACTAAATTATTCTGAGTATTATAAATACCCAAATCATTCACAAGACTTATCAAGGAAAAAAGCTATCTACCTTCAGAAAAAAAACTCATTTCATATATAGATATTTATGTATGTTATATATATATATATATATGTACATATATATATATATACACATATCTATATCTATATACACATAAAGAATATACATGTGTTAAATGGTAACCTCTAGTGCAGGTTGGGGAGGGAAGAAGAGAAACAGTTTGGAAATGAAAAAGAAAAAAATAAATTTTAAAAAGAAAAAAATACTCTAGGATCCATGAATTTGACAGAGATCCCAAAGAAGTGGCATTTGTAATTGTCAGCTTTAGGCTAATAACTTCCAGTCTATTTTATACCTTCAACAATATTTCATTATATTCTTTAAATGTCAAAATACAGCGAGTTTATTTAGATTCAGTAACACTTCAAAGCATTTTGTGTTAGCAACCATTTTTTTTGAGGAGCCACTAAAAACTGACAAAGGCTGTAGAAAAGTTTGATAACCAGTTATAAATGGACAGTTGATGCCAGAAAATGGTCCTTCTGGGAAGACTAGACTTAACACTTGGATGAAGAAGATATTGCATGTTAGTTCTCTCTTGAGGGTTAGAAAAGCCTGCCCCAATTGTTCCGACCTGAAGGAGTTACTCTGCTTACATAGTAGGAAGCAGGGGCAGGACTGAATCCAGAAGCCACTTCTTTCCTTTTTAATACTCTATTTCTGTAGGCCCCAAGGGAACTTACATTTCTACTGGGGAAATGAGATGCTGCATGGAGTAATACAGACAGAGAAAAAGTTCATCAGGAAGACCTCATTTCAATTCCTGCTTCTCCCTCACCCCTCATATCTAATTTAGTTACCAAGTCTTTTTTTTTTTTTTAATAGCTTTTTATTTACAAGACATATGCATGGGTAATTTTTCAGCATTGACCCTTGCAAAACCTTCTGTTCCAACTTTTCCCCTCCTTCCCCCCCACCCCCTCCCCTAGATGGCAGGTAGTCGCATACATTTTAAATATGTTAAAATATTTGTTAAATCCAATATATGTATACATATTTATACAGTTATCTTGCTGCACAAGAAAACCAAGTCTTTTTTGTCCTCCTTATCTCACTCATTAGAGGCTAAAGAAAGTTCCATTTGTCCTGGACCATTTATAGATTCAGAATTTGTTTTGGAGGTCATTAGGTGTGACCCATACATAGAAGGTATGAAGACTGGGGATATAGAAGTGATCTAGAGCTGCTGCAGAAGTATTACTATCTGGTTAGTGACTAGATTAGTATACTATGTATGCACCAGAGGAATTGAGTGAAGGACTTACAAAGTGTCCATAGATGAAATTTCTATACACTCAAAAGTTTTGAACTCTTTTATTGATTTTATATAATATACCTTCAAGTGATCTAATTTGGGTAAGTCTAATAATTGATGTTTGTGTTTGCAAAATATATATATCCTTGCCATTTGATCTTCATAAAAACACTGTGAGGTAGTTTTAACAAATATTAATATTCCAATCTTATAGATCAGGAAAGTATAGCTTAAAGAGGTTGTCAATTGCCATGTCAGTCAGTAAGAATTTTTTCCTACTTAATAGTATTTTATTTTTTCCAATTATATGTAAAGACAATTTTCAACATTCATTTTTGTAAGATTTTTGAGTTCCAAATTTTTTCTCCTTTCTTCCCTTACTTCTCCCCTCCCCAGGATAGCAAGCAATCTGATATAAGTTATGTAACATCATTTTAAACCTATTGCTATATTAATCATGTTGTGAAAGAAAAATCAGAACAAAAGGGAATAAAACATGAGAAAGAAAAAGCAAATAAACAAAAAAAAGATGAAAATAGTATGCTTCAATCTGTGTTCAGTCACTATAATTCTTTCTCTGAATGTAAATGTCATTTTCCATCATAAGTCTTCAATAAGAATTTATTAAGAGCTTACTCTATGCCAGGCACTTACTGTGTGCTAAACACTAGAGATATGACAGGCAAAAACAATTCCCATCCTCAAAGAAGGCTTGTCTTTGGTCACACATTTACTAAGTATCAAAAGAACCCAAGCCTAACTTATCATCAGAATGTATGTTCTTTGAGAGTTGGGATTGTGCTGCTCTTTGCTTGGTACATAGTGGGTACTTAATAATGCTTATTATAATTATTATAAACAACATTATTTTTCTCCCAGTTACACATAAAGATGATTTTTAATACTCATTTAAAATTCCTTTTGAATAACAAATTTTCTCTCCCCCTGCCTCACTCACCTCCTCCCAAAGACAGCTAATAATTTTATATGAGATGTACATGTTCAATCATGCAAAACATATTACCATATTAGTCATGTTGTGAAAGAAGATACAGATTCAAAAAGACTCTATGAGTTATTTTTCTGGAGGTAGATAGGATTTTTTATCATGAGTCCTTTGGAATTGTCTTAAATCATTGTATTGCTGATAATAGTTAAATCATCCATAGGTGATTATATATATATCAATATAGTATTGTTACTGTATACAATGTTTTCCTATTTCTGTTCACTTTAGTTCATGTTAAGTCCAGGTTTCTCTGAAATCAATCTGCTTATCATTTCTTAGAGCACAGTTATATTTCATTACATTCAAATACCACAATTTGTTGTCATACTCCAATTAATGGGCATCCCCTCAATTTCCAATTCTTTGCCAAAACAAAAAGAGATAATATTTATTATTTTTATGAAGATTAGATGATGTAGGATATGTAAAGCTTTTGCAAACATTAAGTGAGTTAACTCCCTCATTTCAGTCACAGAAAGACCATTTATCTATTAGCATCAGTTGGGGGACTTTAATGATTATAAGTTTGATGGGACATATTTCCCAAAACACTCAGAAAGGAATGAAATTCTATTGTTCAAGAATTATGATACTGTTTTTCTGTTACTCTATTACTGATTTTAGTCTCATTCAAATTTACTGTTAAAGGCACTACCATCCTTCCAGTGAACCATATTCAAACCTTATAGCCATATTTTACTTTCCTTTCCTTTTCCCTCATGTACATTCCTATAGTCTGTATAGGAATACTTTTCCAGCATAATTTTTAGGAGCAATAGTTGTTAAATTCTGTTGATTCTTTTTCCAGAATGTTTCCCAGTTCTTTCTATTCCTATTCCTATTATCGTAATCTGGGTTCCCACTTTCTCTTACTATACCTTACCAAGATTATTGTACTAATAACTTCTAGTCTCTTTTCTTCAAATCTATTATACATACTGCTATTAGATTATTTGTTATAAAACACAGTTGTGAAGATAGATTAATAGAATAAATATGTAAATCCCTGATCAAAAACCTTATATGATGTCCTATAGCCTACTCAATAAAGTGCAAACTCCTTAAAATGGGCATTTTTAAGCTTCAAATGTGGCTCCAACACAAATGTGATAAGATATTTTTCTAGACTTAGTTCACATAACTTATATTCAAATAACCTATTCTTCAGCTAAAATATAATTAGTCATTAACTACTATGTACCATCTCCTTGTTTTCCATTCAATATACTTTAAAAAACTTACTTTATTGACATATTTTGTTTTATATCACCTCATTTCCAAATACATCCCTCTACCTCTTCTGTTCCAAGAGCCATCCCTTGGCATGATTGCAAAAGAAACTCAAAAAGAAAGGTTTTTTTTAGCTTATTTTCAAAATATATGCGGTTTTTAACATTCACCTTTGCAAAACCTTGTGTTCCAAATTTTTTCTCCCTCCTCTCCCCCTCCCTCTCTCCCTTAGGCAGCAAGTAATGTATGATTCTTCTATATATATTTCCATAATTGTCATGCTGAACAAGAAAAAGCATATCAAAAAGTGGAAAAAATGAGAAAGAAAACAAAAAGCAAGTAAAGAACAACATAAAGGATGAAAATACTATGGTGTGATCTACATTCAGTCCCTACAGTCCTCTCTCTGAGTATAGATGGCTCTCTCCATCACAAATCTATTGTAACTGGCCTGAATCACCTCACTGTCGAAAACAACTACTTCCAGATCCAAATCAGTTCCAATTGATCTGTAATGAACAGAACCAGCTATACTCAGAGAAAGAAAACTGGGAAATGAGTGTGGATTAAAATATAGCATTTCTACTCTTTCTGTTATTGTTTGCTTGCATTTTTGTTTTTTCTTCTCAGGTTATTTTTACCTTCTTTTTAAATTCAATCTTTCCTGTGCAACAACATAACTGTATAAATATGTATACACATGTTGTATTTAACATATATTTTAACATATTTAACATGTATGGGACTACCTGCCATTTAGGGGAGGGGGTGGAGGGAAGGAGGGGAAAAGTTGAAGCAGAAGTTTTTGCAAGGGTCAATGTTGAAAAATTACCCATGCATATGTTTTGTCAATAAAAAAGCTATTAAAAAAAAAAGAACTACCTTTATCAGAATTGATTATTGCATAATCTTGTTGTTGCTGTGTACAATGTTCCCCTGGTTCTATTCACTTCACTTAGCATCAGTTCATGTAAGTCTCTAAGAAGTTATTTCCTATTTCAGGAAAACCAATAAACATTTTAACAATGTCTGCCAGAATATTCTCCATACTTCCTCAAATTATTATCTTTGATTGAAGAAGCCTTCTACCTAGATATACCTCTAATAGACCCAATTCAAATGTTAGTTCATCCATGAATCATTCTTCCTTTCTCTCACCCTTCATATTCAAACAGTCGCTAAGGTTTCTTGGTTCTATTTACAAATCTCTCATGTCTGTCCGTCTCCTTACTCACATAACCATCATCCTATACATCATGAATAGATTCCTAATTGATCTCCCTGAAATCTATTCTTCCACTCTCCAATTTAACCTCTAATGGCTACCAAAATAATGTCATTAAAGCACAGATCCTAGCTCAGGAACCTTTCACGATAACTAAGTGTCACAGTAGATAGAACACTGTCCCTGCAATCAGGACTTTAATTAAAATCCAGCCTCAGAGACTAGCTGTATAACCCTAGACAAGTCAAAAAAAAAAATGCTTTTTAGGAGCTGCTTTTTGCTTTGGGGATAAAATTTAAACTCCATTGTTTCGCTTTTAAAACACTTTTCTGGCTTCACTCTGCCTTTTCAAACTTATTTCCCAATACTTTAGAAACTCCACAGTCTAGCCAAACTGGCTTACTCAATGTTCTGCAACTCTTATCTTTGTGTCTTTGCACTGTCCTTCATATCTGAAACAAGCTTTTTTCACCTCTGTCCTCTAAAGGCATAAGCTTCCATTAAGCCTTAGCTCATGTGTTTTCTGTTAAAGGAAACTAAACTAAACTAAATTTAAACAACTTATTATATTGATCTCATGGATCAAACAACAAAATTATGAAGCCAAGATGTGCAAAGTTGCTATGAAGTTTGGGTGATCATGAAGATATCATCTGTACCACAGTCTGATCTTCCCAAGATGCTTCTTGTTTTCTATGAACTGCCAGGAATCAGCTCCGTCTACCTGAGTAGGTAACAGAGACAATGGCCTGGCTCCCTAGATTTAGTTTTCCTCTGTACCTTTCCTCTGCCCACTCATCTACATAGACAAACAAGAAAGACATAGGTTTGAAAAACCAGGTAATCCCAAACTCCAGTTTGATTTTTATTAGGCAAATAACAACTACTACCTGGTCTATGATTTAACTTTCAGAGATGAAAACTGGAAAGTTTATAGATATTCAATATAAGATAAGATGAGGTTTCTGACTGAGTACAAGAAACTTGATACTTAAGGCTAAGAAATCTCCTACTAGAGAAAATAAATGGTTTGACAGCCAAGCTTCCAAGGGAAACCCATCCTAGGACAAAGATTTTCCTGCTTTTTCTAAATGAGCTAGAAGTTTATATATGGGCTTGAAGCTTGGGCAGTCTCTCGGGCTGTCCCCCCTACCTGAAACACTCTTCTTCCTTCACTCCATATTGACTTCCCTGACTTCAAGTTCCAACCAAATCCAAATGCTTTCCCCAACCACTCAATTCCAATATACTCCCTCTGCTAATTATTTCCTATTGATCTTATATGCAATTTGCTTTGTTTATATTTGTTTTCATATTGTCTCCCCTATTAGATTATAAGCTCCTTGAGGTCAGGGATTACTTCTTGCTTCCTTTTCTATCCCTAGTGCACCTAGTAGGCATTTAATAAATGCTTATTGATCAATTGAAGCTAAAAGAGCAGAGCAGTAACTTAGCCAAGGAGTTCAGCTAAGTCAGAAGCCAGAGGCAGTGGAGACTTCAGCCAAGTAACATCTGTAGAGACATGTTCAACAAAGTAGCATCCCACAGACATCAGCAGAACTGTTTCCTAGAAGTACTAGCAGGGAAGCTTTCTGCAGAAACCACCAGAGTGGAATTGATGAGAGCAGTCCTGGCAAGGGCAGTACAATGACATCAATAGATGTCAACAGCCCTGCAGCATCAGAAACCTTTCTATGTGTGTCCCTTATTATGTATCCATCCATCCATTGTACATCATAACCACATATTTCCTACATGTGAGTCCTTCCATGTATAACATTTGTCCTATTGATTCTATGTATATTTGTAGGAGAATCCACCCCAAGTTCATAGGGGAAATATTGTGTTGCTACTTTTCTTACTGTGACATTTCATATTTGCAAAAGCCTTTGCTTTGAGCTATTTTTGTCCTCTGGATTACTATTAAGTGTTCAACATATTTTATGTTATAGTTTTATATGATGTGATATGTGTGTGTGTGTGTGTGTGTGTGTGTGTGTGGTTTCATAGTTTTAAGAAACGCAAACCCACATAACCTGAACATGATAGCATCTCCAAAACCCCAGGAGGACTAGTTCTTTAAGCTGGGGGATGCCCTACCAGTGATTCTCAAAGTATGGTCTAGAGAATCCTGGGGATCTCTGAAACCCTTTTAGAGGGTCTACAAATTCAAAAATAGTTTTTATTTCCAATATGGTAAATGTCTATAAATTTAATCCAGATAAACAAAAAATGCTTTGGAGAGATCCTCAATAATTTAATAGGATAAAGATACTGAAATGGTTCTCAAACCATTACAAAACACTCCAGAGGTTAATTCTTAAAATATAAGAGCTCTTTCTTTCCCTTCCTTCCTTCCTTCTTTTTTTTTCTTTCTTCCATCCTTCCTCCTCCCCTCTTTCTTTCTTCGTTTCCTTTTTTTCTTTCTTCTTTCTTTTCTCTTTTTCTTTTCTCTTTCTCTTTCTCTTCCTTCCTTCCTTCCATTTTCTTTCTTTCTTTCTTCCGCTTTCTTTTTTGTCTTTGTATCCCCAATATCTAATATAATTCCTCACACATAGCAGATACTTAATAAAATGATTAATTGAATTGTATACTAATAGATATTTGTTCATGATGATAACAGAATTTTATTTAATATTTTATTTTCTCCAGTTATATGTAAAACAATTTTAACTTTATTTTTTCTTCAAATTTTGAGTTCCAAATTCTCTCCCTCCAACCTTTCCACATTGAAAAGGCAAGCATTTTGACATAGGTTATATATGAGTAACCATGCAAAACACATAAATAGAATTTTAGAATGATTACATTCATTCTAGGTGGTGAAAATTATGTTGTATACAAAGAAGCAAATGACCATTTCTTTTGAGAGGATTATGGATTTTAGAAATACCTCTGGTGACAGTGGGACAGTGGGAAAATTACGTATTACTCAATACAGACTACTTTTAATGAGAAAGGTGCTTTTGAATAGGAAAAAAAGAATGTACCTCATATTCCTGGAACAGGGAAACAGAATTCTTTATGTCATTTAGCTTCTAAAACAGCTTTTCAAAAGAACATTTCTTTCTTTTTTTCCCCCCATGTTAGTCTGAGTTCTATTTGCTTTGTCTAAAGTTTTCCTGTCACTCTGAAGTTTACAAATAAAAAACACAAACTCTGTTCCCTAGAAGAGAATGGGAAGGGAGGGAAGTCTGATTCAATTGTTCAAGTTATTTATAAGTCATATTTAGTGAGAGTCCTAACATGCTTTGTGCTTGTTTATCTTTTGTGAAGCCTCCCAGGATTCTTCCAAACTACTTCCCTAAGATGCCTACATCTTTCCAAATGCTTCAAACCATTCCACCCTTTTTTTAAAAATTGATGTCTATGAAAATAAGATCATAGGTTTAAAGCTGGAAAGGACTGCAGAGGTAGCTATTCCAGTCTAGTCTTCCATTTTACAAATGAAGAAACTGAGATTCAAAGAGCAGGAAGTAATTTGGCTGAGATCATACAGACTATAAGTAGAATAGTCATATTTGAACTCAGGTTTTAGTCTCTGAATCCCATTCTTGTTTTATTACTCCACATTGCTTTCATTTTCCATTATTAATTAATTGATTAATTCAACAAAACTTCATTGTAAAAATGCTAGTTTCCAGTGAATTGACTTTATTTTCTTTATCCTGCATTGTTGTTATTCAGAGTTTTTTTTCAGTCACATTGGATTCTTTGTGACCTCTTTTGTTTTTTTTTTTTTTTTTTTAATTCTTCATGGTGTATACAACCTATAGAAAAGTAAATACAAATTGATTTTAAGAGGGAGAGAAAACTAGTGAGGGGAGGATGGAGGGACCAGGTGAGGGCTGGTATAAGAGAGAGCATCAGAGCTGTGCCTGTGAAGATAGAGATTTCGCGGTTGGGTGGGATGAGAGTGGAAGGGATGAGGAGGGAATTCTACTCCTTCCTACAAAAGTACTTTACTTTCATGTTTTACATGACAAAGCTTACTAGAACAAGAGACATGATCATTTCTGTTAAAGAGCTTAGTGCTTATTACATATCTAAGCTAAAAATCATCTGAAACTTCTGAAAATTCTGACTCCACAGGCTGATCCCCATCTAATGCTAAATTTCAATATATTGAATGCAAACCACTTGGCCTTTTTGCCTCCAAACTCCACAGCCTTTTGGTAACCTTCCAGAAGAAAGGACAAATACAAAGGGAAGATGAGGTTGATCAGGTACACTATGTGCTGAGTTTGTTTTGCAGAGAGAGGGAGGTAGTGGTAGCTTCAGGCACAACTTGATCCATAAAAACAGGTTGAGATGGGTGGAAACTGATCAGATTTTAGGATAAAGAGGCTCTGGGATAAAGGCTGAGATGAATTTCTTGAGAAAGTGTGGCTGCCAGAAGAACAGATTATGTTACATATGGCAATAATTTATATCACTTTACTGTTTACAAAGCAGTCACCTGGACAACAACCTTATTTGATATGGAGTGAAAGTATCATCCTCCCTATCTGACATGTAAGAGAGCATGTCTGGCCACAGATAGGTACCCCTGTGGTACTGGGATCCACACCTTCCAGAGGGCTGTGAACAAACCTTCCTGTATCCTTTCACACAGTGAAGAGCTCTGAAGGGGTAGGTGAACTTTTAACACATGCAAAAGAAAGACATGTCGTGAGGTTGATGTGGCTCAGAAATAAGAGGTTTAGGATAGTCAGAAGAAGGTAGGGAGGAATATCAGCCATGCCCTAACCTCTGGGATCTGAGTGTAGACAGAAGAGGAACTAAGTAGCACAGTGGAGAGAGAGGGGCAACTGGATTCAAGAAGACTGATCCTCCTGAATTCAAATTTGACTTCAAATTCTTACTAGCTGTGGGATGCTGGGCAAGTCACTAAACCTTGTTTGCTTCAGTTTCCTCATCTCTAAGATGAACCAGAGAAGGAAATGGCAAACTTGCCAAGGTCTTTGCCAAGAAAATCCCAAATGGGGTCACAAAGAGTCAGACACAACGGAACCAGAGAGGGCTTAAGAACAGAGAGGTAAGTGTTGAGAAGTGTGTATGTTTGCTTTTTTGAGACTCAGGCTGGTGTTATACAGGTGCCAGAATGGTGCAAGAACAAAAAGTTCAGCATACACCGAGGTGTTGGATGGGGAGGTAGATATTTGTTTTGCTCTTTTTTCTATATCTTCCAAATAAATGTCCCTTTGTAAAAACCAAAACAGATTGCTCCTTAACTTCCTTGCTATTACTTAATAATTTAAAAATATGAAAAAAAGGAAAAGAAGGAAGGAAGGAAAGATGAAAGAAAATAAAAAGAGAGAGAGAGGAAGGGGAGAGAGAGAAAGGGGAAAGAGAGGGAAAGGAAGAAAGAAATGAAGGAAAGAAAAAAGAAAGAAAGGAAGGAAGGAAGGAAAGAAAAAAGGAAGGAAGGAAGGAAAGAAAGAAGGAGAAAGTAAAAGGAGAAAGACAGAGGGGAAGGGGAGAGAGAGAAAGGGGAAAGAGAGAGAAAGAAGGAAGGAAGGAAGGAAAGGAAGGAAGAGAGAAGGAAGGAAGGAAAGTAAAAAAGAAAGAGGGAGAATATGCGAGAAAAAGGGAAAGAAGGAGAAAAGAAAGAAGAAGAAAGCAAAAGGAGAAAGACAGAGGGGAAGGGAAGAAAGGGGAAAGAGAGAGAGAAAGAAGTAAGGAAGGAAGAAAGGAAGGAAGGAAGAAAAAGAAGGAAGAAAGAAGGTAGGAAGGAAAGAAAGTAAAAAAAAAAAAAAAAGAGGGAGAGTATGGGAGAAAAAGGGAAAGAAGAAAGGAAGGAAGAAAAAGCAATTCAGGTATACTTAGAGATATTGTAGTTTCAGTTCCAGGTCACTATATAGAGAGGGAGAGCTTATGAAAGACAAGTTCTTCAGTGACTCACAATTACTACACGGAAAAGGGAACTCCATAAGGTTGGGGCATGTCCTTAGCTGGAAGGAAAATGCTGAAATGGACTTAGCACCTTAAAAGAGTTAGTTGGCTGTATGGAGGAGAAGTGGGGTTGGGAAGCCTAGTGGAATTAAGGGAGATACCATGTAGCATAGGGGAAGGGAAAGGAGAAAGACACCATGGGGCAGAGTTCTGTGACAGACTGACCCAAAGGAGGGCAGCAGCCATGGGATGGCCCATAAAGTAGATTTTATAGGGAAAATTTAGCCTCAGGAACATGACTAGGATTCCTGACAGGGCATGGCAAGGTGAGACTGCTGGAAACCAAACAGAGGGTGGGACCATGGGACTAAACTGATCTCCATCTGTGCCTTCTGCCTATTTGCCTCAGGGATTAACTTTAATCAGTTCCTTGCTAATCACTTCTAACATTGAAGACCTCATCACATATTTTAAGGTATTTTAAAATTAAAACTGCTAAAATTTCACAAACCATCCTCTGAGCTTTTAGCTACTTGTAATCTTTTTGCAGGTAGTGGGTTATACCTTGATACTGATGGCTGCTGACTGATGGGGTGATAGTTGCTGAAGGTTGGGATGGCTATGGCAATTTCTTAAAATAAGACCACAATAGAGCTTGACATACTGACTCTTCTCTTCAACACTTATAGGTCATTGTGGGGTTTCTAACTGGCCTAATTTCAGCATTATTATCTCAGAAAATAGGGAGGCCGGAGGAGAGGGAGTGCAAGAACACACACCTTGTGTATGAGCAGGGTTTGTGGTATCCAAAGATAATTATACTAGTAACATCAAAAACATTTAACCTTGATCACCACAACAAATAGATTAATAATGAAAAAGTTTGAAATATAAGAATCACCAAAATGTGACACAGAGACACAATATGAACATATGCTGTTGTGCCAATGGACTTGTTTTTCACAGGGTTGGCACTAATCTTCAATTTTTTTTTTCCCCTGAGGCAATTGGGGTTAAGTGACTTGCCCAGGATCACACAGCTAGACAGTGTCTGAGATCAGATTTGAACTCGGGTCCCCCTGACTTCAGGGCTGGTGCCCTATCCATTGCGCCACCTAGCTGCCCCTAATCTTCAATTTGTAAAAAACAAAAACAAAAACCCAATATCTGCAAAGTTCAATAAAGCAAAGTGAAATAGTTAAGCGAACCTAGGTGTTAACAATCATGTAGGTTAAGGAGTGAAAAACACAATAATGGGAAATCCTCTCTAGGATATGTGTGGGTCAGAAACCATTTAATAAAAAAGCTGGAGAGATCTCTAGAAGCAAAGCAAAGTTTATTATACGTTCTCTCCGGAATCGGGCGTCCCACCCATCGAGCAGACAATCGAAGGGAGGAAGCTCCATCGGGGGCAGGGTCAACGCTTTTAATCCCGCAAATTGCCCTCCTGCCATTGACCCCCATCCTTATTGGCTGAGGATCTTACATTCTAAACATGGGAACTACCCAAGAAATTGAACTTGATCAATAAATACATAGTTGCCCATATTTGACTGAAATAGGGAGGATAGCAGGGAGGGGACTTAAGTATGCCCTTGACTTAATGCTTAAAGTCCTTCAGGCCTACTCAAACTTTGAAATAGATGAAGCCTTACTCGATTTTCACACTTGTCTTGAAAGATCTCACCTCATCTCGTTCACTCTGAAGGAGAAAGGCCAGAGCATGCTTGCTAAGACTGAGAGGTTACATGCCACAGTAAGGGGCATGGCCAGAACTCAAAATTCATTTCTTCTGGCATTCAGCTCTCATCGCTACACCATACTAATGCTACATAATATCTCATATTAATATAGTACTATTAAATTCTTTTTTCCTCTTTTTTAATTTTTAAAATAGTATTTTATTTTGTCCAATTAAATGTAACGGCAATTTAAAGCATTCATTTAAAAAGAAATTTGAATTATAAATTCTCTCCACTCCTCCCTCTCCTTCCTATTAAATTTTCAAGGCACTTTCACATCCATTACTTATTCTCATAAGAACCAAGTGGTATAAGGATAGAAGTTATTACTCTCCTGAGAGTATAAATGGGCAAATGGAAACCTTAAAAGATTAAATGGTTTGCCCCAAATCTAACACTTAAATTAGTTGGAGAGAACCAATAACCCAGCTCTGTTGGCTCCCATCTCAGGTTCTTGCTTGGGGTAGCTAATCTCCAATCTGGGCTGGATTGCATCTCGTTCTTTTAGGTAACTTTGTTCTGACCATGGCAGTTTCAGATAGAGAATAATTTTCCTGCTGATAAGCTATCATTACTATCACTTTCGAAAGGAATCTTCTACAATTTTAAAAGAATGATTGAAGAGCTCAAAGGTCACTGATAGGTAATAATTTTCTGAAAGGAGTAGTTAACTAACACTTCAGAGCCTAACCTGCCTTTCTTTTCTACTCCCTTCTCTCCTTTCTTTTGCCCTTCCTATTTAAGTTTCTCTCTTGACTTCTAATACAGGTAAAATATGAAATTATGTGTTTCTCCCTGACGATATGTATATGGAATAGCATTTAGAGAGGAAAGTTTGCAAAACATATGTGGAATGCTTTTAAATTTGGAATTATGGATTTATCTCATCTCCTCTGTATTTCCTACCCTATTAGTCATTTTAGATTATTCCAGAAAAATAAAGATGCAAAACCAATAGAGTAATTCAGCGATTCTCAGTTGATTTTCACTAAAGATCCTTCTCTTTCTCCTTTCATGAAAATATGCTTTCAAAGATCACAAGACATGTTATCTTATATAATTTTTAATACACTATATTTAAAGTGCTTCATTGGATTATATATCTAGAGCTGGAATGGATCTCAGTGATAATCAAGTTATCCCAACCCTCTCATTTTACAGATAAGAAAGCAGGTTCATGATCACAGATAGTAAACCCCAAATTAATCCTATTGTCAAGACCATGGGGTTCTTCATGCCTTTATTGATATTCAAATTATTTAATATACTATTAAAATCCTTACTATTCAAATAATATAAATAACTTTGCAATCAGGTTGTCATCATCACCATAGCACTAAAACTCCTTACTCAAAAGTCACAGATAATAATCAAATCCAGTGGTCTTTTTTTTTAATTCATTCATTCAACATGCAATTATCAAGTATTTGTTATATGCAAGACACTCTATTAGCATTTAGGGACACAAAATTAAGATGAAAAATAATCCCTTCAAAAAGCTTATATTTTTCTAAAGGAACAACAACAATAATAGTCATAATAATATAAAACTTTTAAGATTTGCAAAGCACTTTACAGATATTATCTTGTTTTATCCTCAGAACAACTCTAGCAGGTAGATGCTATTATTCTCTTTTTACAGATAAGGAAACTGAGGCAGACAAAAGTTAAGTGACTTGTCTAGAGTCATATAGTTTATAAATGACTAAGGCTGAATTTGAACTCAGATCGTCCTTATTTCTACACTTTCTGACTTTAGCTCTCTATGCATTGTGCCATCCAGTTACCTATTATACAATATTTAATACAGCCAAACAAATACAAAACAAGCTGAGAAAGAAAGAAGAGAGTACTAAGAATACTAAGTACTAGAGTACTAAGGATATCAGGAGAAGCTTCCCATGGGAGGTTTCATTTCAATTGAGTCTTGAAGCTTGAGCTTCAAGGAAACAAGAGTGTGCTGGAACCAGCCCCAACCAGGTCAAGCCCATTGTTAAATTTTTAGTGTGTGTATTTACCTCTTAACAGGCTACAAATCAGGGCTTGATTGTTTAGTTGATTTTGTATATTTAAGAAAGGCTTGGAAAAATGTCAAATTGAAATCTGTTAGCAGATTACATTTAAAAGTGTATTGTATACTCCCTCTACCTCCACTCCAAGCTGGTTATTAAACATTACCAGCACAATCTTGGGTGGAAGTAATGTGGGAATGCAGTCCAAACTTAGGAACAACCTGTGCAATCATAGAGATAGGAGGTAAGCTAGAGAGATTGACTGAAGTCAGACTCTGAAGGGCTTTAAATGTCAAACTGAGAAATATATATTTTATCCTAAAGATAATAGAGAGCTAATGAAAATTTTTGAGTAGATGAGCCATAGTCAGACCTATGTTTTAAGAGAATTATTTTGTTAGTAGGAGTGAAAGATATAAAGGAAATAGTAGCATGGAAATCAGTTACAACAGTTTGGGTGAAAAAGGATTGAAATAAGGTAGTAAGTATATCGATTAGTAAGGAGAATGGGGTAGGTTTATTAGATAGAGATGACAAGGCTTAGCAAGTGATTGGATATGGGAGGATGGAAAAAATAACAGAATCATCAAGAATCATCCAAGAGATTCTTGGATTGTAAATCTCCTGGTAACTGAAAGAAGTGTGGTGGCTTCAACAGAAATAGGGAATTTTGGTAGGCAGATTTTTGGGGAAAGGATAATTATTTTTTAAAAAAATTTCTTCTAATCATTTAACATTATCATTCTGTTTCTATCAAGTACTCTCTTATTTGACTTCAAAGTTATCAAAACCTCTTAGGTTCTCTCTTGTCTCTCTAACACTGCTGTCTTGGTCTTCTGTAATGTCCTTCTCTTCTTCCTGTCCTTTATAGGACACATTCTCATCCATCTTTTGAGATCTCAAACAGACAAAGGCAGTCAGCATCAATAACTAAATATGGATACCCTAGAATTCTCTTAACTGTCAAGTTGTACTGCTGCAAGAATTGTTCAGTCTTTTTCAGTCATGTCCAACTTTTCAACACCATTTGGGTATTTTCTTGGCAAAGATACTGGAGTGATTTACTATTTTCTTCTCCATAAATTCTTCAATAATATAGATGAGAAAGCTGAAGAAAACAGACGTGCCCAGGGTCACACAACAGCTGGTAAGCATCTGAAGCCAGATTTAAATTCAGGAAGTTGAGTCTCATTTCAGGTGTGATGTTATCCACTGAGGACCTAGCTGCCTATATATATAGCAGCAGTAACATCCTCTCAGGTTTTCCTGTCTCCACTCCCTCCCGGAGTTCTTAATCTTTTTTGTGTGTCAGTGACTGTTTTGACAGTATAATGAACCATATGGACTGCTTTTAAAATGAAATTTCTTTTTTTTTATTAAAGCTTTTTATTTATAAAACATCTCCTAGATGGCAGGTAGTCCAATATATGTTAAATATGTTTAAATATATGTTAAATCCAATATATTTATACAATTATCTTACTGAACAGAAAAAATCCAATCAATAAGGTAAGAAAAACCTGGGGAAAAAAACAAAATGCAAGCAAACAACAACAGAGAGTGAGAATCTCTGCTGTGGTCCACATTCAGTTCCCATAGTCCTTTTTCTGGATCCAGATGGCTCTCTCCCTCACTGAACAATTGGAACTGGTTTGAATCATTTCATGGTTGAGGAGAGCCACATCCATCAGAACTGACCATCATATAGTCCTGTTGTTGCTGTGTATAATGATCTCCTGGTTCTGCTCATTTCACTTAGCATCAATTCATGTAAATCTCTCCAGTCTTTTCTGAAGTCATCCTACTGGTTGTTTCTTACAGAAAAATAATATTCCATAACATTCATATACCATAATTTATTCAGCTATTCACCAATTGATGGGCATCCACTTATTTTCCAGTTTCTAGACACTACGAAAAGGGCTACCACAAATATTTTTGCACATGTGGGTCCCTTTCCCTCCTTTAAGATCTCTTTGGGATATAAACCCAGTAGAAACACTGCTGGATCAAAGGGCATGCACAGGTTGATAACTTTTTGAGCATATTTCCAAATTGCTCTCCAGAATGGTTGGATCCATTCACAGTTCCACCAACAATGCATCAGTGTCCCAGTTTTCCCACATCTTCTCCAACATTCATCATTATCTTTTCCTGTCATCTTAGCCAATCTGAGAAGTGTGTAGTGGTTTCTCAGAGTTGTCTTAATTTGCATTTCTCTGATCAATAGTGATTTGGAATACCTTTTCATGTGGCTACAAATAGTTTCAATTTCTTCATCTGAAAATTGTTCATATCCTTTGACCATTTATCAATTGGAGAATAACTTGAATTCTTATAAAGTTGAGTCAATTCTCTATACATTTTAGAAATCAGGCCTTTATCAGAATCGTTACATGTAAAAATGTTTTCCTAGTTTATTGCTTCCCTTCTAATCCTGTCTGCATTAGTTTTGTTTGTACAAAAAAGTTTTTAACTTAATATAATCAAAATTATCTATTTTGTGATCAATAATGATCTCTAGTTCTTCTTTGGTCACAAATTCCTTCCTCTTTCACAGATGTGAGAGGTAAACCAAACTATCCTGTGTTCTTCTAATTTGCTTATCATATCTCTTTATATCTAAATTATGAACCCATTTCTACCTTATCTTGGTATATGGTCTTTGGTGTGGGTCTATGCCTAGTTTTTGCCAAACTAGTTTCCAATTTTCCCAGCAGTTCTTTGGGTTTGTCAAACACTAGATTGCTATAGTCACTGATTATTTGTTCTGTGAACCTAACCCTGCTTTACTGATCAACTAGTCTATTTCTTAGCCAATACTAAATGGTTTTGATGACTGCTGTTTTATAATATATCTTTTCGATCTGGTACAGCTAGGCCACCTTCATTTGCTTTTTTCTCATTAACTCCCTTGAAATTCTTGACCTTTTGTTCTTCCAGATGAATTTTGTTGTTATTTTTTCTAGGTTAGTAAAATAGTTTATTGGGAGTTTGATTGATATAGCACTAAATAAATAGATTAGCTCAGGTAGTATTGTCATCTTTATTATATTCACTTGACCTATTCAAGAACACTTGATATTTTTCCAATTGTTTAGATCTGACTTTATTTGTGTGGAAAGTGTTTTGTAGTTTTGTTCATATAGTTCCTGACTTTCCCTTGGCAGATAGATTCCTATTGACAATTATTTTAAATGAAATGAAATTTCTTTTTAAAAAAAATATAATAATAGGGGCAGCTAGATGGTATAGTGGATAGAGCACCAGCCCTGAAGTCAGGAAATCTACCCTCTGACACTTAACACTTCCTACCTGTGTGACCCTGGGCAAATCACTTAACCCCAATTGCCTCAGCAAAAATAATAATAATGATAGCCTTTATTTTTTCCCCAAATACATGCAAAGATAGTTTTCAACATTCACCCTTGCAAAACTATGTGTTCCAATTTTTTTCCTTCCCTCTCCATCTCCCTTCTCCCCTAGATAGCAAGTAATCCAATATAGGTTAAACATGTGCAAAAGGTGTAAAACACATAGGATAACAAAGAAAACCAAAGATTAGTGAAAATAAAAATGCCCTTTTGGGTATGTGGCTCTGGATTATAGCAACCAATCGAAACACATAAATTCATTGTTACTGAGTGTTGTTTAGTTCATGAGGCAAGCTGGATGCTTGAAGAACTATGATGAAGAAAAGTACAGTAGAAATACCAGGAGCCAGAATAAAGTTAAATAATAAGCCAGAGTTTCCACTAGACTTCAAGCTTCAAAGGGACAGGGGTTTCTGTCTCTCCCATAAGCACCTGGTATAGGTTTCTTAATTGTTGGTAGTGTAATTTTTTCATTTTACCACCTTAAAAAAAAAAAAATCACAAAAACAGATACTCTCAGCCAAGTTTCAACCAACAACATTATATTTTTTCTCCCTTTGTGAATCCTTTGATTTTTTATGGTTGGTATAATAATCTTCAAGAGAAATAAGATTCCAAACCTCTCTGTCAAACTACATAGAATAATTCTCTTGATGGCACACATATCTCATTGAAGATTCTGGATGATTAGGGGGAAGGTTAGAGTTAAACAACAAGAATAAAATCTCAATATTTTTCTTCTGCCTTCCTTGGCAGTGGAGTGGAGAACCAGAATAATAAGTGCTTCAGGGGAAAAAAAGCAAAGATAAAGAGCCAAGTCTTAGCCTATCCCAAAAATACTATGATAATATAACAGCAGCAATAGGTTCCACAGTCTGGTTTTGGGGAAGAATTAGTTCTTGGGTGGAAACTGCAGCAAGAAAGTATTAGAATAGAAAAGAAATTATGCCTCCCTGGTTGACATAAGCCAATGGAAGAGAAGAATTTGAGCTTGGGCCCTTAAGGATATTTTGCTAGGGCACCTCCCTTCCCTTACTGCCCCCTCCTGCAAAATTTTTCTTTCATTGTTTAGAGAAACTTCAGGTAAATGGAAACTTGTCATGTGTTTGCTGATCACCTTCCCCTCCCTTTCAGTTTCCCAGCTTATGTTCAAATTAGTCATCTCTTCAATATTAAAGAAAAAAAAACACCCCCCCAAAAAAAAAAAACCACACCCCAAACACTTTCATTACACCTGAATTAAATTAATGGGAAAATAATCAACAGCTGCTTCTCAAGACCACAAAATCTTCTATCATTTAGCTGTATGATAACATTTTAGGATTAGAGAATGTTAAATTAAAAGAAACAATATAATTTAAGAAAATAAAAACTAGGATAGGTGATTCATTTTTTTTCTTAAATGATTAATGGTTAAAAGTTTTTTTTTTTTAGAGGATAATGGAGCTCCAGAGTGAAAAGTTGAAAAAGTATCTATAATTGCATGATCTGCTTTCTGTTCTGCGGAAGCTATTTTCTATTGAGAATCCATAAAAAAAAAAAATCAACCCAAAGACACACTAAGTAAAAAAGAAATTTAATGTTTTGCTTAGAGAAATATAAAGTTTTAATCTTCTGCTTTTAAATTTAAGAACAGGAAACAGAACTTCATTTAAGAAATACAATGAAAAATAAATTAACATCCACATTAGTTAAGGGAGGGAGGGGAAGAGAGAAAGTGGGAGGATAGAAGAGACAGTGGAATGAGATAGAAAAAGAAAAGGAAACTATAGACAGAGGACAAAAAGAACAGATAAAATGGTGGGAGAAAAATAAACATATAGATTGAGGCAAAGTTTCATTAGTTCCTGAGGCCCCCAGTTATCTAGATAGTAGACCTATAAATTATAATTCCTTTAAGATTGTTATTACGTGAGTAATTTGTCTTTGTTTTTTCAACTGGTAATAAGACAAAAATAAATCAAGTTGAAGGGAAGCATTATAGTAGCATGGAAAGAGCAGCTGGTCTAGAATCCTTATTTAAGTTGCTCATGTCCGCAAAAGATGTGTATGTCTATAAGGGCTGTCTAAATGCAGCTCATAGGAGGCAATGATTGATAAATAGCTCTGGAATCCTGCTCAGCCCTCACCAAAGAAAACTATGATTCTTACCTTGAAAGATCAGGTGAAGGGCCCTTCTGTTTTCTAGTCCCTCAGAAGGATACTGGACTAGAAGTATATCTAGCTACCCTTTAAATATTGCTGTTCCAATGGCATGGTTTTTAGTTTTGAAACAAAAAACCGCTTCCCTGGCCACTATTCCTTAATGATGGGTTACCCCAAGCTTGGGGCAGCTAAATGGCCCAGTTGGAGAGAGCACCGGGCCTGAAATCAGGAAAACCTAGGTTCAAATTCGGCCTCAGACACTGATTCCTGTGTGACCCTGGGTAAGTCACTTTAGGCCTCTTTACCTCATTTGTAAAATGAAGACACAGGAGAGAAGGAAATGACATACCACTCAAGAATCTTTGCCAAGAAAACCCCAAGGACTATCCATGGGTCACAAAGAGTCAGGCACAACTGACCGACTCAACAACTAGTTTACATCCATGGGTATAACTCCTTACCAAAAGCTTAACCACACAAAAGACCATCACAAATAGTGGAGAGGGAATGAAGGCATTTATCCAAGCAAAAAGTAAACAGAATTTAGATCACTTCTACAGATTAGAATATACCAGAAAACAGAAAATAAACGATCTCTTTAGATAAGGTGAGATGAGGTCTCAGCCCAAAGAAGTCCTAATCTCATGCTTGGAGAAATTCCCTGGAGTTTCTAGGGCAACAAACCAGGCAGAAGAGCCTGTTTCCCATACATGTCTGCAGTTTTCAAAATCTCTTTCTCCTTTTCCCCCTTCTCCCTTCTCATTACTCTTTCTTCCCCCTTATTTCTTCTCCCTCTTTTCTGTGTCTGTCTCTCTATGTATCCGGAGTTGGTTCTGAAAGAGTCTTCTACCACACATGATTATTAAAAAACATCTTTCCTCCCCAAAACTTTGTACAAACTTTTTTCTTCATCTTGGTAGTGTCATATCAGGCGAATTTCAGGCAAAAAGCCCTAAATTTAACTGGAAACCTTAGTATACCTGTAAAATGAGAGGCTTAGATGCCTTAGAGCTTTGGATGCATAAAGTACTGTGCTTACTTCAAGGAATAGAGAATCTCTTGTCTATGAGTTGCTATAATCTGGATGCAAGATTCCCCACCTAAAAAAAGTTATCGTTTTGTAGGCTTAAGATCTGGATTGATACATAAATTGAAAAGCACCCTCTGCTTTAGACAGATCTCTTTTTCCAGCTTAATCTCATCTTTTCTGGACTCTTCCAAGCTAAAAATTTCCAGCTCCATTCTTTACTTTACTGTGTAGCCACCTCCTGGCACTTGCCTGCTTGTGACAGCAAAACTCCTTATAAAATCCCTAATCTTCATCTGCATTACTAAGCAGCTGGGCTAGAAAGGATAGAGCCTAGACATTTTGAAAGTCAACTAGGAGTGATGAGAGCTTACAGTAATCAAGGTAGCCAAACCAGGGAACAGCTTCTTGCAGGTTCATTGATCCCCTCACCCCTTCATTCTCCTTCCTGTAGACAGTTGCATCCAAGGCAGCTTTTCACTGGGTGAGTTAAAATATACCCATAATTAAAGGGAAACGAGGAAGAGGGTTGGATTAAGAGTTAGGATCATCCTGTGAGGTAGATCTAAAGATATTTATTACCACCATTTTATAGATGAAGCAACTGAAGTTTGACAAGATTAAGTGTTATGTCTATTATTACAAGCTAATACTTATCGGAGGCTATATTTGAATCCAGAACTTCCTTACTCCAACAACATTCTATTCTAATGAAAATAATGGGTATCAGAGGGTGGAGGCAAACTGGCCTAGTGAGAAGAAATATTTTTACCTAGCTCACTCAGCATGTCTCCTTCCACAACAAAGAGGGAGAAGAAGCAGGGAATAAGCAGGGAACAAGCATTTATATAGTGCTTACTGTGTGCCAGGCCCTGTGCTAAACTATTTTTTTTTTTTTTACAAATGTTATCTCACAACAACCTTCAAACAAGATACAATTATTATCCCTATTATACAGTTCAGGAAACTAAAGCAATAAAGACAAACTATAGCCTAAGTGAGTTGCCTAGGGTCACAACAGTTAGTAAGTGTGTGAGGTCGTATTTGAATTTACGCCTTCCTGATTCCAGGCCCAATGCATCCATTGTGTGGCCATTTGCCTATAGAATATGTCAGACTGAATTCTGATCAGAAAAGTTAAGAAGTCACAGCAAGTCATTTTTCCAGGGAAGTTTAAGGAGATTAAAGAAGTGGAGAGGTCTGTGGACACTTGGGGAGTGGGGAGGGAAGCTGGACAGGAGTATGCAGCAGGGTAACAAAGAAAGAGTGCCCGGAGATGGAAAGGGGTTGAAGACTGAACAGCAGCACTGGAAGCACCAGAGCAGAAAGCGATCCCGGGACTAGCCCCAGGATCGGAAACAAGATGTCACCGGGTAGCTCTGTCACTTATTACCCAGTTCTGGCTCACAAATCCAGGGCAGAGAAGAATGGTCATGAGCAAGAGGGGCCCAGGCTGATTACTGAATAAGGAACAAGCTCTGAAAATGTAGCAAGGTAGTTCTGAGCTCAAAGAACAATCTCCATTTTAATCTTTAGCTCGGCCTGAAAAGATATACTAGAATAACCAGCGCAGGAGTCCCAGACCAAAGAGGGGCCAGAAATTCAGTGATTCTGAATTTTGCAGTACCTCCTAGTGAGTTGAGTCCAGCAGAATCTACTAAAGCTCAACTATGAGGAAGACATTTATTTAATATTTTATTTCCATCCCCACCAACATATAGAAACAAATTTTTTATTTGTTTTTTAAAATTCTATGTTCTGAAGTTTTTTCCCTTCCTTTCTCCCCTTCTCTCTAATTGAGAAGGCAAGTAATTTGACAGAGGTTTATAGAAGGTCAAGATTCAAATTTTACTTTCATATTAACTGATTAAAGGAGGGTAGAATACACACACACACACACACTACAGAAATTCTTACCCACAGAAGTAGGAGGGAATAAGAAAATAGGGGGGATGAGAGGGAACATAGATTAAGGGAGGCAGTAGTTAGAGGCAAAACAGATTCTTTAAAAGGACTCAGGGAAAGAAAGAAGGAAAAATATAAGGGAATAAGATTAAAGTAAATAGAATTAGGTCATAACTATGAATATAAATGGGATGACTCACCTACAAAATGGAAGAGTATTGCAGAATAGATTAGAAACTAGAATCTAACAATATGATGTTTTAAAAAAAAAAAACTTCACTTGAAATAAAAAGATACATAGTGTTAAAATAAGGGTCTGGAGTAGAATCCATTGTGTTTCTTCTGAAGTTTAAAAAATGGGCAGGAGTAACAATTATGATCTTAGACAAAACAAAAATAAAATAGAATTAAAAGAGATGGAAAGGGAAATTATATTTTTTCTAAAAGATAGAAGATTTGCCAAGGGGACATATGAACACAATTATGAGAAAAATTTTAACAAAAATAAAGTCATCTAAATAATTGGAGAAATATTCATTGCTCATGAGTAGATTGAGTCAAAATAATAAAAATTATAATACTACTTAAGTTAATTTACTTATTCAGTGCCATAGTACTCAAATTACCAAAGAACTGTTTTATAGACCTAGGGAAAAAAATAACAAAATTCATTCAAAGGAACAAAAAATCAAGAATATCATAGAAGTTAATGAAAAAAATGAGAAAGAAGGGGATCTGGTAGTAACATCTTAAACTGTGCTACAAAATTGTAGTCTTCACAACAATTTGATACTAGGCAAGAAATAGCAACTAGGTGGCATAGTGGATAGAGTACCCAACCTGGAGTCTGGAAGATTCATATTCAAATCTGGCCTCAGACACTTACTAGCTATGCGACTTTGGGCAAGTCACTTAACCTTGTTTTTCTTTAGTTTCCTCATCTATAAAATGAGCTAGAGAAGGAAATGGCAAGCCATTCTAGGATCTTTGCCAAGAAAACCCCAGTTAAGGTCACAAAGAGTTGAGCATAAGTGAATAATAACAACAACAAAAGAACTAGAGAGTTTGATCAGTGGAACAGATTAGTGACAGGTTATACAAAAGCAAATGGAAATTGTAATCTAGTGCTGATAAATGCAAGTATCCCAGATATTGGGGCAAGAAATCACTCCAGCAAAAACTGTTGGGAAAATTGGAGGTAGTTTGGCAGAAAACAACATATAGACCAACATCTTACATCTTACATTAAAATAAGCTAAAAATGCATATAGGATTTAGACATTGTAATGCTGGAGAAACTGAGGCAAGATAGAGACTAGAGAGTTTTTTAATATTTTATTGGAAAGGGAGAGATTTACTGAGACCAAATGAATTCATGGTTTGGTTCCAGGGCTGAATGAGACTATCGTCTCCAAGAATCCAGCATCCAGCAGCCAATGTGAATTCTCCATGACATATTTATACACAGTAGCTAAACAAAGGCAGGGGAATGGGGTCCAAACTCTGGTGAGTGGGAATCTCCAGGCAAGAACCATTAATCGGTTCTGATAGATTGGGGGGTAGAACCATAAATTCTAACAAAGTGGGAGTTGAGAAAGTGTCTGGCTAGAGACAGAAAGTGTGGACTCCCCCTTTTTGAGTTTATACATTGACAATTTATAACCTCTGAGTTATACCAGTCTTAATGAACTGGGGGAGGAGGGGTACAAGTTTGCAGCTAAAGGGATTGAGGCAGAACAATTAAGGAAACTGAGGCAGGACCAATTAGGGAAACTGAGTCAGAACAATAAAAGAGAACTGTGGCTCAACAACATAAAGAATGATCACAATTAGTGGAGCATATAAGAGATTATCAGATTTATGGTTAGGGGAAGAGTTCATGACCAAATCAGAAAGAAAGAGAAGAGATAAAATAGATAAATTTTGAGTAATATAAAATTTAAAAGTTTTTGCACAAACAAAACAAATGTAGCTAAAATTAGAAGAAAGTCAGGAAATTGGGGGAAGGGGAAATCTTTACATAAAGTTTTTCTAATAAAGGTCTCATTTCTAAAATATATAGAGAAATGAGTCAAATTTGTAAGAATAAAAGCCATTCCCCAAATGATTAATGGTCAAAGGATATAAAAAGACAGTTTTCAGAGAAAGAAATCCAAGCTATCAATAGCCATATAAAGAAATTGCTCAAAATCACAAATAAAGAAATGTAAATTTTATACCTCAGATAGCATCTCATACCCATCATTTTGGCTAAGAAAAGAAACAGGCACATTAATGCACTGTTGGTAGAACTGTGAAACTAGTCTAACCAATCTAGAAAGCAATTTGAAACTATACCCACAAGCTATTAGACTGTGCATAATTCAATGATACTGCTACTAAGTCTATAATACAAAGAGATCTATAAAGTGTAAAAAGGAATATTTATAGCAGCTCTTTTGTGGTGATAAAGAATTAGAAACTGAGGGGATGCTCATTAATTAGGTAATTGCTAAACAAGTTAAGGTATAGGAATATGATGGAATATAACTGTAGTATAAGATTTATAGATGAAGAAATGGATGGTTTCTGAGAAACCTGAGAAGATTTGTATAAATAGATAAAAATCAATTCAGCAGAACTAGAACATGTTATACAATTAACAATTCTCTCTCTCCATATGCATACATATTCATACCAAACCACTGGTAAGTTTAGACTTTATGAGAAACAAATTGCCACATTGCCCATGTCCAAATCTTATCTAATGTGGATTTTGTTTTACTTGACTATACATGTTTGTGTTTTTTCCTTTCTCAATTTTAAAACATTTTTATTTAAAGTTTTTGAGTTCCAGATTCTATTCTTTTTTTCCTTCCCTCCCCTCCCTGAGATGGTAAGTAATCAGATTTAGGTTATACATGTGCAATTATTCAAAACATTTTTTTTTTTTTTTTTTTGCTTTCTCAATGAGGATAAGAAGAGGTGAGAGGAAGGAAATTTAGACCCTCCTCTCCTTCCCCATTCCAATTCCTGAAATAGCCTTCACCTCACAGAAGCAGCTCTTGCCCATTAACTGTGAGATGGTAGTAGAAGAGGGAATAGATTCTGAACAATGCTATATTCCAATTTGTACTGGATTTGATTTAAGAAGGTTCAAATTTGGGTTTACCATTTATTAAGCTCTCTGACCTGGAGTAATAAGAACCTATTTGGACCTCAGTTTCCTTATCTATAGAATGAAACAGCTGCTTTCCAAGATCTATTTTAGTTCTCAATCCTGTGAGACTATTGTTGGAATCCTTACAAAATCTTAAGTCATTAGAATTGATAGAGACAATAATTATCTAATTTAGCAAGTTTCAGTATGATTCATCTGATCCTACCAGCGGATGTTATGGGCCAGAACTTGAAACAAGGTACTAAGTGGAATTGAGGAGACAGTGGTTAAATCTAGTTTAGAATTGATTTAATCCTACAACAAATTATGGTTTCCCAGTGATATAATGATTGGTGTGTACTCAGTGCACAGCATATAAGCAAGAAGCTCTCAGGGCCAGGCACAGAGCATTCTGGGAAATACAGAAGCCCACTCTCGGAGGCAGAGACAGATTCATTCACTTCATCTCACACCACCGTGAGGGCTGGCCTCCTGCACTTCTCCCACTGAGACCAAGGCTGGTCTCTCCAGAAAGCTGTCCAGCCCCAGGCAAGGAGACAAGACTGGGAAGGAGAAAATAAACCGTTTGGATTTTATCAGCTGGCGGTATTTGAGGTGATTATTACTCTGAACTGAAACTAAGGCTGCCTCCAGAAACCTGCTCCCAGAGAGAGCCATCATATATTATAAAAAAGAAGAGAACACCACAACTATGATTTTAAAGAAATCTCATTTTGGAAACAGTCAGTTTTGGTCATTTTATCAAACATTTTGGAATCTTGAAGAGGTGCACTTAGCGTTTTATTCTTCCCCCTCCTACCTCCTAACCCCCAATCCTTTTCCTAGTTCTGGAGCAATAATCAAATCAATACTGTTATTGCTACAGAAAAAGGCATATCCATGAAGGGTCCTCTTACTATCTGAATGACCTTCTAAATCACAATACTTCTCCCCCTTTAGGTTGTCACCTTATTTAGAAAGCTCCCTGAAAGCAGTTTTCAGCTGCAGTTTTTATATTCCCAAAGTTAAGCACAATGCTTGACACAGTTAAGTGATTAATAAACTTTGTAAAAATTCATTAATTTATTGAAATGGAATGGAGGAGTCTCAGCCAATGGTGAGTAAGAAAAAGGAAGGAAAGCCATTGCTTTAAGTCATCCAGAAAAAATCTTGAACACTGAACCCAACTCATCCTGGGACAGAATTAAAGCAGGACTCCCTCCAGCGTTAAAAATCAAATATCTTCCATTAACCTGTAGTTCTTTATTACAGTCTTAGAAAAACTAGAAAGAAAACTCTCAGGACGTTGCTGAACCTGCTGCCCAGTAAAATTGCAAGTTTTATGCACAATTTTAAATGTTTATATAACTTCCCCCCATAACCTCCTTTTAGTAAAGAGTCCTTTTAGGAACCCATTTTCTCTAAGTTTCTCCGAAGAGTAGTTTTAGACATATTTATGTGGAGGAAAGCGAGGGGGGGAGGGGCGGCATGAAAAAAGAAAGATGAGATAGTGTCCCAGGTTGCTGCAACCACGTGGCCAGAGGGAATCAGAACGCACCGCAATAAACCAAGAGAGATGAGAGCGCAGGCGTGCTCGATTTCTCAGCCACTATTGCTTGCGCCTGGCACACGTGATGCAAAGAGAACGTCCTGCGTTCGTGGAATTGAACTGAAGGAGGCCCGGGGACGCGCACGCTGGAAGGGGCTCGCCACCGTTGTGCACGTTCGTCGCCGCAGTCCAGCTCCCCTCCTAGGCGTTTGGCGCTTTGCTGTTGTGGGAAACGGCTGCTTTCGCCGCTTCTCCGCGGCCAGCTGCCCTGGAGGGATGTCGAGGAGCTCCAAGGTGGTGCTGGGCCTCTCTGTGGTGCTCACGGTGGGCACGGTTGTCGGGGTGCATCTTCGGCAGAAGCTAGAGCAACAGGTCAGGACCACGTGATAGAGCCCTGCTTTCCCCTCCCCCTCCTCCTGTGTCTCCGGATGTTCTCCGCATGCGGCCCGCGGACACTGGGAGCAGCGGCTGCGCACTGCACGCCCCTAGGCTCCGCCTCCCGGCTTGACCTCGCTGGGTCCCGCCACTTTTACTTCCTTTTCCTTTTCTCGTGGTCCCCGCGCTCCCGCAGACCTTCCTTTCGCGCTCTTGTCCACAGAAAGCGTGGCTGCAGTGTGAGGTTTTACCGCCATCATCTTGATTGTTATCAACTAGTGGTTTGTTCGCCGACCCTCCGTTTACCCACCTACGGAATGGGGCGAGTTTTAGTATTATCTTTCCAGGGGATTAGTATGAGGAATGGGCCTGTAAGATTCCAAACGGTATATAAACGTGAGTCTTGTTACACGTGTTTGTGTCTTGTTCTCTTAACTAGGCTGTACGACCCAAATATGCAGGGTGCTCCCGTGGGTAGAGCCCTGGATTTGGAGGCGGGAAGACCCAAATTCAAATTCAGCTTCACACTTAATAGGTGTGCGGGTCAACTTAACTTCGGTCTCCCTCGGTTTCTTCATCTTAAAATGGGTTAATTGCATCTATCCCTGTGATGTGTTGTTAGGTTGTAGTAAATGAGATAGTTGTGGATGCGTTATTTAGCTAATACTAGTAATCGTTGTTATTTTGTTTTAGCTAATTGGGAGTCGGAGTGCTAGATGGGAAGATTTAAGTTTGAATTTTGTCTTTCATACTTAGCAGAGGTGTGACGTGGGGCAAGTCACTGAAACTCAGGTCCAGGTTCTCCATCTGTAAGATGGAAATAATAATTAATAGTTACTTCCTCACCAGATTGTGAGGATCAAGTGATATTAAATATGTAAAGATGGTTACAAACTATTGCCATTGATGGGTTAGCTACCGTATCACTTGCCTCATGGTCACAAGCTACTAAATGTCTGAAGCCAGGTTGGCACCAATCCTGACTCCAGATCTGGGGCTCTATCCTCTGCCTGCCTTCGATACATATTTATCAAACCTAAATTTTTCTTCCAACTTCCACTCATTGCTTCTCACCAAGAAGTACAAATGTAATTTCTCATCCTTGTGAACAAATACTTTCAAATGCTTGAAAACTGCTATCATTTTTGTCAGGATTCTTATTTCTCAGACTAAACATCTCCACTTCCTTCAGTAAATACTCAAATGGCAGAAAACCAAAACTGTTCAGTCTTCTAAAATGTCATAGGCCTAAGCTTCCTAGGACAGAAAGTCTCTTTTTTAGTTTCTTGTAAGCATTTATTATAGTACTAGGCTATCCATTCTATTAAAAATTTGCCACACTGTAGGAACTAAAGGAGTCTTAGAGGACAGCAAGACAATGTAAACCAAACTTTGCCTAAAGGGAGTTAATGTTCTGCTGGGCGAGGAATTAGTATTTAAGTATGTATACATATGATAACTTGAAACGTAGTAATTTTTCAGTACCAGCTTGATGAAGAAATGATTCAAGGAATGCTAATTACTAATTCTCCTCAACTGTTAGTATCCTTCCCAAACTACTCTTCAACTACTATGTATTTGTTTACTTTCTATATATATATATTTTTGTGTAAGTAATAATACAAATTTCTTTAACATATATTTGATGTTTCTAGAGATTATCAGTGAGAAATTTTATAATTTAGTACTGTTTCTCTAGTCACCTTTGGAGAGGAGTTTATTCTTGGTATCCTTTATTTCTTAGATAATTTTTATATCTTCCATTGTTTTAACAATTTCATCCAAAGTAGATTTTATTGTACTTGATTTCTTGCATTAAATAGAAGTGTTCTTTTGCCTAATTTTTGTTTGAGCAAAGATAATTTGATAACTGAATTTTTGGTGTACACAATTATTGTAATTTTAAACTGTAGTTAAAGCAGTGTTCTTCCTAAATTGTTAGCTCTTATTCTGCTTTGCAGAATAAAAAATTTGAAAATTATCCTAGGGTAGCCTTCTTTACTTGCAATTCTTAAGCCTTCAGAAGTTTTCCAAAAATATTAAGAAAATGTTTGTTAGAATATGTGCAGTTGTATAAAATGCTCTCTATTATATTGCTTGTTTGTAGTTAGGTGAATTAGAATAAGAGCTATCTGAATTTGTACTTGGGAATTTGAAAGTCTGAAATGCATCTTCATGATACTTTTTTTTTTTATGCACTTATTAATTTTTTTTTTTTAAGACTTGAGTTCCAAATTTTCCTTTTTCCTTCCTTCCTCCCCAAGATGACACTTTTATTCCTTTTTTAAAAAATAATTTTTATTCTTGTAATAATACTAGTAGATTGTCATCTACTATAATAATACTGTTAGTAGTATTATACTAGTAGATGATGATCTATTAATATTATAAAATCATGTGTTCAGGGTGTTACTTAAGTTTGTTCCTTGTGTTTTAGAGGCTTCGAGACGGAGTGCTCAGAGATATAGAGAGGCAAAATCGGAAAAAAGAAAATGTTCGTCTTTTGGAAGAACAGATTATTTTGACTGAGCATCTTGAAGCAGAAAGAAAGAAGATATTATTGGCAAAGGGGTCTCAAAAAACATGAGTTTTGAAGTGAATGAAATATTCATGAAACAGGTTTAGATTATTTTGTAATTTTTTTGTTTGGCTATGTTGTGGCAAAAGTTAAATGATTGCTACCACCAGCATAATTTTTTCTGCTCTTTAAACATTCAAATAAAGTAACAGTGGTTTATCACTTGTTTTAAAACTGCTTTAACAATTCCTTCCATTGAAGTGATTTTAATTGTGATTAGACACTTTTTAAAGACAGCCCCTTTTTATCTGTTATGAACATTATTAACTGAGTTGTTGCAAAAAAATAATTTTCCTGGCAAGAAAGGATGGATAATAATGTCCACATTAGTGGCCTGATGAGTCGTCATGATGATGACGCCACTAGAACATCCACCTCTGAAGGTCTGGAGGAAGGTGAAGTGGAAGGTGAAACCCTCCTGATTGTTGAATCTGAGGATCAAGGCTCAGTAGATTTATCTCATGATCAAAGTGGAGATTCACTGAATAGTGATGAAGGGGATGTGTCCTGGATGGAAGAACAGCTATCTTATTTCTGTGATAAATGCCAAAAATGGATATCAGCCAGTAAGAACTTTTTATTTTTCTTTCATTTTCTTTTCTAAAGCTTAGTGTTTTTCTTTAAAAATGAAATGAAAATACCTTATTGACATTAATTTCATTGACTAAACAGAACTTAGAATTTTCAAGGAGACTTTTGTATTAATAGGTTCAAGTAATATCTTAGTGTTACTTTTTCTTGTTGCTAAAATAGTTAAATCTATTGTTATTGAATCTTTTGGTTACAATTGTTTTACAAATCAAACATCACATGTTATTAAGTAATTAGCTATATATATATTTACATACATAGATTCTTCTGCTGAATTCTCAAATAGTATTGTCTCAAATGGGACAAAAATTATTTTAGTATGTTGTAACAACTTAAAAATAAATGTCTGAAATATTCATTGCTTGTAGCTTCACATTGGAAAGGGGAGTTGTTCTGTATTTTGCCAACACTAATCCTATTTTGGCCTTTTCCCACTCATTTCCCCCTTAATTGGTTACTGTAATCTTAATCTTGTTACTGTCATTTCTCTAGGTCCTATGAAAATCAAATTGTATATTCCTATCTCAAATCTAGGGGAAAGCATACAATCTTCAGCCAAAAAAAAAAAATTAGGAATGTTTTATATTGAATAGAAATAGTTACAACACAAAAGGTTGGTATCCACACAACAATGGTTAATTATTATTTCCTGCATAAAGAAAGCTATAAAACGTTCTTATACTAGATTTTTTTATTTAACAGAATTTTTTTTTTTGAAGTACAGTGGCTCTTCTGGGATATTAAAACAGCTGATCCTTGTAAGATTAGATATAATGACATTTGATAAAATAGATCTTATTTTTGTGTGTGTGTGTGTGTGTGCAAATAGCTAGGATATTAAAGCAGTTTATTCCTGTAGCATCAGATATATTTGATAAGGTGGGCTTTATTTATTTATTTATTTTTTTGGTGCAAGTAACTTCAAACATTTTTGTCCTGAAAACTTGCCTTAATTTGCTGTTTTTTCTCCTTTATCTCTTTTCCACTGGTCTGTTAAAGTGTTATGGATAGATTAGTAAAAACTGTAGAAGTTTGTTTTGAGGGTAAGACTACTGCAATGACATATTTCAAGGGAGAGAAGATATGTATCTTTGTCATTCTTTTCTCTTAACCACTATTTTTTCCTTGTGCACAATGATTGAAAAGTTGGCATCATAGGAACCCCTTCTATCACTGAGAGAGTTTAGATAAGATCAAAGGAATTAAGTAAAGAAAAAATTCAACTGAGAAAAAAGTAAGACTACTTTTTTGACTGCATGTGTTATTGAAAAACTAAAATAAGATTGTCTTTTACTTTGTTTTAGGTCAGCTGAGGGAACAACTCAGTTACCTCAAAGGTGACAACTTTTTTAGATTTACTTGTTCAGATTGTTCAGAGGATGGTAAAGAGCAATTTGAGCGGCTGAGATTGACATGGCAACAAGTGAGTAAAAATCTATTATAGAAGAATGACTATAGTATCTCATGAATAATTGGTGTGTTTTATGGAAGTAACGTCATTAAAATAATTCTAGGTAATTGAGGAAATTCACTTAAGGAATTTTGGTGTTGTGTTATTATAAAAATGATAAAGCATGCATATCAACAGTTCAGGTCCTACATTTTAATAGAAAACAAAAGAGTTGAACTAGTTCATCTCTAAAGTTCCTGGCAGTTTTATTTCCTATGATACTTGCCTTGTAAAGAATTATATTCCCTATCCTACTCTCTCCACGGTGGCTCTACCAGCACTTTTTTCATCTCCCAAGCTTCTCATGGCTTCCTTTCTTTCAAATCCCACCCACCCCCGCCTCATATTTTATGGGGGGGGGGGGGGAAGAAACAAATTTGAAACCATTCATCATGGACTTTTTCTTATCTCTTTTTTTCTTTTTGCAAATTATTCATGTTCCTTTTGCTACTGTTTTCTCCTTCACCCTTGTCTTATACGTTAAGGTCATCTTAGTCTTTCCTAAGGCTAACCCTTCTGTGTTCCAAGTGATTCCTTCATATTATCTTCAACAGATTGCTCCCTCTGATACCCTCATGTCTTAAAACCACTTTTTTAAAAAATCAGCTTCTAGATAAATCATACATCAAAAGGACTCTGCTAAAAAAAATTCTATATTTGTAATACTTTAAAATATGGAGTTGGAAGCAGTCTTTAAGATCTCCACCTTTTACTGATTCAAAAACTCTTGAGAAAGGTTGAGTAACTTGCCCAAAGTATTCTAGGCAAAATAAGCACCACTACTGTCTCCCTCAGTTTGTACTTTTTAAGAAGACTAAAATAACAACTAACTGTTCGAACACCTTACATGTTCTTTTGCTCTAGCTTGATATAATAGTACAGAGAGACAGTGGTATAGGAGAAAAACTTTGGATTTGGAGAAGATCTTGAGCTAAAACTTGACTGTTAAATTGTGTATTCTGGGGTCATTTTATCCAGTATAACTAGCTGAAAGTCATAGTGGAACTTTTCCTCTATATATATCAAAGCAGTGTCCCTTTGATGTTTGATTTATCTAGAAGCTGATGATATTTTTTTTGAAGTGGTTCAAGACATGTATTTTGTCTTTGGATTGTTCTTTCCACACTTGGATCTGTGTCCTTGGCTTGCAGTATATGTGAAATGATGATGAAGTTTATCCATTCTCTGAGTGTGCTGCTCTCCCCTTCCTACAGCTCTCAGCTCCTGTTCTAGGAACTGGGTTATGTGACCTCCAGATGCCCTCCAGGCTTGCAGTGTTCTACTGTACATGGCAGGTGTGTTTGGTGGCCATACTGGTAGGAAGGGATGGTGTCAGCAGAGATGGAACCTTTTCTATTTAAGGTTCCATCTTGCCAAGACGAATGACTGGTGTCTGATCACATGTTGCAGCCTAGCCTTTAAAGTATTTCTTTGATAATGAACCTACATCTGAATCGAGTCTTTCAGAAGTTCTTTTATCACTGTTCTTACATAAAGGTGAAAAACCTTTTCTTAATTATAGCCAGGACTATGCTTTTTCTATGATACTGTTAACCAGTTTAAGATAGAAGTAGATAGGGAATAGGCAGAAAGTTTGATTGTTGGTTATGATATAAAGAATGCTACTATACAAAAGAAGACCTCCTAATGCAAGTTCTTTGAGGACCTTAATTTGATCTAGATAATTTCTAACAATTATCCTATGATTTTATACTTGAGAAGAAAAACAAATTACAGAAAAGGCATAGAAAAAAAATTTTCCCATCAAATTTGCCTTCAGATGCAGTATTTAAATAGAACTAAATTGATTTTGATAAGTTATTCTTTATACAAAACATAGAGGCATGATGATATAATGGAAAGAGTGCTGAATTTAGTCTACAAAGATTTTCTAAAGTCATTGGATGATAATTCAAATTGCTTTAATTCTAGTACTTGAAATTAAGTTGTCTTTTCTGTAGTCAGTTAATCAGATTATAAGCATTAATAAAGGGTCTAGTATTGTGCCAAGACACTGGGAATGCATTGACATAAATGTAACAGTCTTTGCTCCCAAAGAGCTTATATTTTAAAGGAGAAAGATAGAAGACATAAAAGTATAAACAAAATATAGACCTATTTTGGGGACAAGGCTCTGGTGGTTGGTGGATATCATGTTAAGAAGATACTGATAATTTTTTTTGCTCCAAAGGATTGTTGTGAGAATCAAATTAGATTAGATTTTTTTTTTTGATTTTGATTTTGATTTTTGATTTTTTTTTAGATTTTTTTCTTTGGGAAAGAGCTGTATAAATGTCAATAATTTTTCTTGATTCTTAAAAAAGTTAACTGGTCAGAGTAGCCACTTGATTCTTCTCCTTCAGTCTTTTCACTTTGCTTCTATTTCTTCACATAGAGGTTTTGAGATATTTTTTAATCTCCATATTATTTAAATCTGGGACTTCTTGCATCTCTTAGAACAGTATCCTGCACACTATAGGTAATGTAGTTAAACAAAAAACTCTAAGTACTAGTACTATTTTCATGAGTACAGATAGTGCTTTTGGGGTTTTTTGTTTAAGCAATTGGAGTTAAGCATATAGCTAGGATCATATAGCATTACAGATGCTGTTCTTAATTCACATTCTAATGGACACAAATGACTATAATATAAGTTAGGCAAGCTAGGTGGCACAATGGTTGGGGGTCTGGTCCTAAAGTCAGAAAGCTCTAAATTTTAATTCACTTATTATCTGTGTGAACTTGGGGAAGTCATTTAATGTTTGCCTCAGTTCCTCCAGCTGAAAATGGGGATCATAGTAACAGCTATCCCTCAGAGTTGTGGATCTAATGAGTTAATATTTGTGAAGCATGGTGCCTCACATATAGTAGATACTACTATTTACTAAGGTAGCATATAAATGTCAGGCAAAGGAAAGGATCACACAGTGTGTCATGAAAAAATTGAAGACAGGTTATTTTTGAGAGAGGGTGTTGGAAGCTGTGCTTGTGGTGGCAAGAAAGTCAAACCTGACATAATTATTAGAAGTCTAAAGGGACTTCAGTGGATGAAGAATCAAGAGTTGGGAAGGGGAGTTCATTGAGACATGGAAAATGGCATACACAAAAGCAGTGGGATTGAAAGAGAATTCCTTTATTGAAAAGTTGTCACATAAGTGCATAGTAGTGTGCTAGATTATATATACTGGATGTACTGAAGAAATAAAATATTTATCTTGCAGCATTTTTATGGAATAGTATAAGGGTTGATCACTTACTGTAGCAGACAAAATTTTGGATTAGGCAGTTAGGTGGCCCATTGGAGAGAAGGCTGGACTCAGAATCAGGAAGATCTGAGTTTTAATTCTATTTGTGCTCCTGGGCAGATCACTTGGTCTTATCTCATTTACTCATCTATCAAAGAAAAGTTATTCAGTGGTTGGTTAATTTGTGATATATTTAACTGTCCGAACTACCTGCCTGGAGGCCTCAGGATCAGCTAGACTCAGGATAAGTAAAAGTCCTTGGTCTTTAGGGGGAAAAGCAGGCGAACTGCCAGGAGTTTTGCCAAAGATCTCTCCTGGATTCTGGAGTTCAGAATCTCCACTTTTCTACTTCTCTTTGGCTTACTATCAAGTGAATCTCTGGCCTCTGTCACCCCACTCTCTAATCCTTGCCTACGATTATCTTAATCCCAAACATTGAGCCAGCACCAATGGTGAAAAGAGCCATTTTTCCAAACATGCTAATAGAGTCATTGTCTTATATATATTGTATAGGCTGGTTGTCTTGTTGTCTTGATTCAAGCATACCTTTTAAGAGTTTCAGCCCTTTATATTCAACCCCTCATTTTCTAAATAATCTTTATAGAAGGAACTTTCTCGATCTGATACAAAATGTTGTTAGATTGCTTTAGATAAAAAAAAAAAAATGCTACAAATTCTTTCAGAGGGGACAGTGTTGCATAGTAGTAAAGTTTCAGCTCCCTTTCAGTTCTAAATGCTTCTCACTTCTTTTTTTCTCCATTTGTGTGCCAGGTTGTCATGTTAGCAATGTATAATTTGTCTCTGGAAGGAACTGGACGTCAGGGCTATTTCAGATGGAAAGAAGATATTTGTGCTTTTATTGAGAAACATTGGACCTTTTTACTAGGAAACAGGTAAAAGTGTTTATTTGAAATTTGCAAGTTGTAAACAGTAAACCATACTACTAGATTTATTTGTGTTATCTTAACCTAATCCACTCAGATGAGATATAGTCCTCAATGTAGGAATCACAGTTACTTTTGTGTTTTTACGCTGATTTTTTTCCAGGTCCTAAAGTTCTGTTACCAGCATCTATTGATCCAGAAAAATGAATATAAAAACCGAGGATCTTTTTCAGGGAAACCGTTAAAGGAATGTGGAAAATTTCTGGATAGGAAAGGGTGTCATTGCTAGAAATTAAAGGTACTTTTTCTCAGGTTGAGTCCTATTATACTCTCACTTTAAACTCTTAAAGCAATTTAATTAATTGTATCCATTTTTTTGACACTAGATAGTGTTTTGGATAATTAATAAACTTATAATGGATAAATAAATTAGGTTCTAAGTAATTTGAAGGCAATCTTTATGCCTCTTTATATTGCCTGTTGGGCAAATTCTAGGCACATTAAATATTTGTTTCATTGGGTTTTTTCCCTTCATATTAACAATGTCACTACCACTGAACGTCATATTTTTCTTAACTTTTTCCATTCATTGAATTTATGGAGCCCATCTGACATTTTACTATGCTGTTGAAATTGATTGAATCTACTTATCTTTTTTAGAGTTTTGTTCAAATTTTGAATTCATTAGATGATGTATCTTGGATAAAATGAATAAATTTTGCAGAATTCAGTGACTGTAGCTATAACTAAAATCTATGATCAAATCAAAATAGGATTTTTATTAACTGTTACACTGTTTAATGTTGTCCCTTGTGTTTTCTCCAAATCAGTGACATAAATTTACCAAATAGATTTAGTAAAAATAGCCTTTTAGGTTTTTAATGTTGCTGAGTTAGAGTGAATCATCAGTAGTGTGTAACCTTATAAGACCTTTTAATGAGAGGAATTGCTAATTTAGAGATATATGATAGTGGTCATTCTTGCTCCCAAAATATTGGTGTTAAAGGAGTTGACAACACAAAAGGGTTTGTTCATTAAAAGGGAGGCTTATTCTCTTAGTATAATAATTTGACATCTATAGAATTTGTTTTAATGTACCTTTGCTGGATGACAAGAAAGGAAAAAATGAAATTATAGCTCTGAAATGTTTCTGTAGGTTTTTAAAGAAAATTATCTTTTTTTGTAAGTATTTTCATCCTTTAAAAAATTCTGTCTGATTTGATGGGGTTTGCTCATTTGTTTGTCCTTGTTAACTCTGAGGCCTGGAGTTTGTAATTGTTTATATTTATTGGGGTTTGTTTGGGGAGTCATCTGCTCAGGGTTGTGTGTTTTGTTTTGCTTGTTTTTGCCATCAAATCTAATATTCTAGCTACTTTTTCTTAGCCCTGGCTACTTTCAGGTCTCCTAAAATTCCACCTTCTGCATGAAGAATTTCCCTTTAATCTTAAGGTCTTCCCTTTGATACCATCTCCAATATCTCCTGTATACATACCTTTTTTGTATATATTTACATTTATATTTTGTATATATTTGCATATTTTCTTCCCCATTAGACTGAATTTCTTGGCAACAGAAACTATTTTTTGTATTTGTAGCTTCAGTGCTTAGTGTATACAGTAGTCATTTACTATATATTTGTTGACTTTATTTTGTAATATGTCACTCCTTATAAATGATATAAAAACCTTCTGCAATTTAAAAGTTTTGTTGAGATTTCAGGTGAGATTAAAATTGAAAATGTCTTACAGAGGCAAATTAAATTTACTTCTCACAGCTGAAATGCATTGTAATTTTTTGTGTCTACATGATAGTGCATACCTTTTGGGAGTGATTTTTTTGTCATCGGACCTGAAGTTTTAAGTTGCTTGTAAATGAAATTTATGAATTGTCTATAGCATAATTATATAACATAAGTAATTAAAGTTTGAAAGTACACTTAGGAACATTGCATAGTGTATGTGAGAAATTTCTCTCCAGGCTTAAATATTGTTTCTTATTAGATTAAATCTGTGATTTTGTTAGAGTGTATACAGACTATATAGAAAATAATGAAAACTTGATTAGTAGCCCCATACTAGCAATTTAGTTGTCTAAATGTCCATAAAAGAGTAAATGTACACATACACACCATATTTTATGACATGAAATAATTTTTTCTATTTTTTGTAAGTTACATTTGTTATTCTAGGTTTAAAATTTTAAGGTGTTAAAGAACAATTTGAAGACAGCTGTTTCTAAAAAGGACATTTTTTAATTACAAAGAATATACAGATACATTGTATATGTCTTTTAATGTTTCTCACTTAATATTTTATTTTTCCCTAGGTATAAAATAAATTTTTATATTTGTTTATAAAACTTTGAGTTCGAGATTTTCTTCCTTATCCTCCCTCTCATCAAAAAGGCACACGTGAAATTTTGAAAAATATTTCTGTTAAGTTATGTTGTGGGAAAAAAAAGCAGAACCACCTCCATCCCCCCACAAAACTTCTCAAGAAAATTTAAGGGGGGGAGGGGAGAATGCTTCATTCTAATCAGAGGCAATCAGTTCTTTCTCTAGGTTATAAATAGCATTTTTCATCATAAGTCTTTCAGACTTGTTTTGAATCTTTATTTTTTAGAATAGCAAAGTCATATGCAACTGATCATCTTACAATATTGTTACTTTATACATAATATCTTTTACTTTGCATCAATTCATGGAAGTCTTTGCAGGTTTTTCTGAGAACATCTAACAAAATATAAAAGAATTTTCTTAACTAATTTTATAATATTTTCAAAGCACACTTTTAAAGATTATTTTTAGCACTATAAACCAAGTTGACATTTTAGGAGTCCTGGAACTTTTTTTTTTCAATCATGTTTTACAATTAAAATAATTTCTCATAATATTGGAAGTTCAAAGTCAATTATTCCCCTGAAGCTTGTGGTACATGCTTTGCAGTTCTAGTTCTATGTTGCTACTTGAATACCTTTAATGGATCTTTTTCCAAAGATGGAGCAAGCCCCCAGACAAAATGAACTCTGCCACTGTGGTCAAATAGTTTTCTGAGCCACTTTGGGAAGTAGAATTACAATTATTGTTTAATTGCTTGGCATCAATATCTTTTTAAATAATAGCTCTCAATTTTCAAAATACATGGAAAGATAGTTTTAAACATTCACCCTTGCAAAACTCTGTGTTGCAGGTTTTTCTCCCTCTAGTAGCAAGCAATCCAATATATGTTAAACTTGTGCCATTCTTCTATACATATTTTCACAATTACTCTGCAGATCCAAAAGGGAAAAAAATGGGGGTGGGGGGTGGCAAACAACAAAAACAGTGCAAATACTTGTGGTCCACACTCAGTTTACATAATTTTTTTGGATGCATATGACTCTCCATCATAAGTCCATTGGAACTGGCCTGAATCACCTCATTGTTGAAAAGAGCCAAGTCTGTCACAGTTGATCATCACATAATCCTGTTGCCATGTACTGTGGTCTCTTGGTTCTACTCATTTTACTTGGTATTAGTTCATGTAAGTCTCTTGACCCTTCTGAAATCATCCTGCTGATTGTTTCTTAAAGAACTATAATATTCTATAACGTGTATATGTGGGATAGGGCACTTAAAGTCTTACCCAAATTGGCTACTTAGAAGGATTTTTAGATAAAAACAAGAAAGGGTTTATTCGGCCCTTGTAAGAAGAGGTCCAAGCACTCCAGCTGAACTACTCTGCATGGTATGTGAGGATGAGCCCAGAAATGGGATGGAATTAAAAGAAAGTAACCATTGACCAATGGTCAGCAATGCTGTTTACTTCTTGTGGGGACCTCAGCTAAGGTCTGATCTTTTCTGCCCTACAGCCCTCTGAGAATAGGGATCATGTGACTTCCTGAAATTTAGGCCTAGGGTCTCCGACCCACTCTTATCTCAGATTGAGAAATCTTCACCTGGTTCCACTCACCCAGCCATTTACCAATTGATGGGCATCTACTCAGGTTCCATTCCTTGCCACTACAAAAAGGGCTGCTGCAAACATTTTTGCACATAATCATGTTTTTTAAAAACGTTTATAGGAATTAAAATTTGTTTCCTTGAACATTTCAGCAGTGCCATTTACTGTTAGAAAGTTATATTTGCTAAAATATATGGGGAATATGGTTTATATTCCCCTAAAAACAGTTGAGAACCGTGTATAATTCATGATTTTAAATATGCTTTGTCCTTTTAGGAAAAAGACTTCAACCTGGTGGAGCACAGTAGCAGGTTGCCTTAGTGTGGGGAGTCCTGTATTTTTCCGCTCAGGTGCTCAGGAATTTGGAGAGCCGGGATGGTGGAAACTTGTTCATAATAAGCCTCCAACAATGAAACCTGAAGGAGAGAAGTTGTCTGCTGCTTCTCTGAAAGTAAAAGGTACCTGGAACGATAAAGAGGTTTAAAGATAGGATACGTTTTTTAAAACCTGAAATAGCTAGTTGGTGTCCATGGAAGCTACTGTATTGGTATGTGCTGTATGTCAAAATTTTATGTGCCGTTTAAAAAAATAATTTAGCGTCTTCCTCTTATTAATAAAAGTTCCTGTTCCGTAATTTGCTTCAAATACTCAGAAATTTCTTGTTCAGAATCTGATTTCTAAATAACTTTGACTTTTTAAATTTCTACTTTAGAAATGTTATAAAGCCTTATTTTAGTATAACAAGGCATTTACAGAGCTTTTTCTGAGAATAAAGCATTGTACTAAGCACATAGCCCAAGGGTTTAAAGTTGAATGCTTGTTTGAATGTCAGTCAATAAATATTTGTTAAGCACTGTGCTGATTTGTTAATCTGTTTGGGGATGCCTATCTGTAAAAGAAAGATTGTCCCTGACTTCTAGGACCTTGCTTTGGAAAAGGGGAAAATCAGCATACAAAAGGAAGCTTCAAATGGAGGGGGGTGTGCCAGTATGTATTCCTTTCTTGAGCTTGAGATTCATGGAAGTCAAATAGAGTTGAGGAGCTTGTAGTAAATGAATTTTGTTGGAAATACCTGAGCCTTCCTTTGTCTGAAGTCTTGGGAGGAGTTTATCCTTCTGCCCTCCAGCCCTGTAATCTCTGGGGAATGGCTAGAGAGAATGGCCTGGAGGTATGGATTATCAAAGCTGAACCTATCTCCAAGATAATGAAATTCTGGAAAGCCTGGAGTTGAAAACAAGCTGAACTGCTGGTGATCAATGAAGAGTTTAAATATATAAATAGTAAATGAGTGTTTAGATATTTATTGTTTTTCTTTAGCCTCAAAACCAGCTTTGGATCCCATCATTACAGTGGAAGGGCTTAGGAAAAGAGTGAGTCGAAATCCTGTGGAATCTGCCATGGAACTAAAGGAGAAGAGATCACGAACTCAAGAAGCTAAAGATATTAGGAGAGCCCAGAAAGAAGCAGCTGGTTTCTTGGATAGAAGCACATCTTCCACTCCAGTAAAATTTATCAGCCGGGGCCGAAGGCCTGACATGGTTCTTGAGAAGGGAGAGGTGATTGACTTTTCATCCTTGAGTTCCTCTGATAGAACCCCTTTGACAAGCCCATCTCCTTCTCCTTCTCTGGATTTTTCTGCACCTGGAACTCCAGCTTCCCATTCAGCAACTCCTAGCCTGCTTTCAGAAGCCGATCTTATTCCAGATGTAATGCCACCACAAGCCTTATTTCATGGTAAGAATTACCTGTTGGGTTCTGCAACCTCTCACAGAACTTCTTCACATTGATGAATTTTCTTGAATATTTATTTATCTTTAGCATTTATTTAATATCATATACTGGACAAAATATAACTCTAAAGATGGTTTTCAGATATTCTGTCATTTAAAAGTTTTTTTTTTAACTCTGACTTAAATACCAAAAAAAGAGCAATTCTATTCACACAAACACCAAAAAAGGGCCTCTAATATGAAACAATCTGTTTCAATGCTGCCTTGCTTTTTTAAAAAGTCATAATAAAATCTACACATTACTTTCAAAATTGATTGTCTGTGCTTCTTTCAGAACTTACTTTTTCTCTTTTATCCATTCTTTTAAAAGTTTTAGTGGCCCCCTTTTTGACATCACTATTACTAATATTTTTTATTAAGTCAGAAGACAAAAAGAAAACCCTTGAAACAAATGATCAATAAAGCAAAATGAATCCACACTGTGTATATGCAAAAATATTTGTCTTTGACCTTTGTGTTTTATTACTTGTTAAGTGGGTGGGTAACCTACTTCATCTTAGATTTTCAGAAATATTAGTCTTAAGTTTTTGAAAGTTGTTTTTCTTTACAATGTTTCTGTTTGTAAATTGTCTTGCCCAGGATGCTCTGAAAGAGCGTGTTTGGTTATTTTACTTTTTTACAAATCAGATTCAGAGTTCGAATTCTCTTTTCTCTCCCTCCCATTTAGAAGGCAAGAAAAATAAAACCCATTGCAAATACACATACTGCAATTCCTGTGTTAGCTATATCCAAGAGAAGACATAGTTCGCTATCTGGGATGTAGATAGCACATTGTTTCACCAGTTTTTTTGGAGCTGTAGTTGGTCTTTTTTGTGATCAGAGGTACTAAATACTGTCTTACAAAGTTAATTATCTTACATTATAGTTAAAGTTCTTGTTCTGCTTACTTGATTTTAGATCAGTTCATACAAGTCTTCCTAATGTTTTCCGAAATCATTTCCTTAATTGTTTCTTATAAGCACAATAGTATTCCATTGCATCTGTATAACATAATTTGTTCATCTGATCCCCAATTAATGGACATCTTATTTTTCAATTATTTGCAACCACAAAAACTGCCATAAATATTTTTGTATATATGTGTTCTTTTCCTTGTTTGCTAATCTTTTTGGGTTGTAAATATAGAAGAATTGGAGTGTCAAAATATATATATGCAGTTTAATTCTTTTGGGGCGTAATTCCAAATTGTTTTCCAGAAAGGTTTTGTTAGTTTACCGTTTCACTAGTGCCTTAGTGAATCTATTGGCTTATAGCCCTTATAGCATTGTCATTTTCCTTTACATTTTCTTAGGCAGTCTGATGGATATGAGATACCTCAAAAATTGTTAGTTTTATTTGGATTTCTCTAATTATTAGGGATTTAAAGCATTTTAACATGGCAGTTGATAGCCCATCCTTCCTCATTTCTTCTATTGTAATATCCCGTTACATCTATAAATTTCAATTTGTGCAGCCATTTCCAATTTGTCTAATACTCCTTTACATTCTAGTGCTTTTCTTTTCTTTTTGTTCTCTTATAACTTCCCTTTGTTGACTGATTACTTACAGATTCACTGTTCCTGTTGAATTTGATACATTTCTTGACTAAACTTTTTTTTGTGTATGCTGTGTTCTCATTTAGAAGAATGTCTGCTCCCCACATCTTGCCTCTTATCATAATTATGAGAAAGCAATTTCTTCACCCTTTTTTTTCTCTTTTATATATATAATTCCTTTTACTATTGCTAGTATATTTTATCATTAGTATATTGTCTTTTGCTTTCTTCAAATCCTTAGAACTGATCTACTCTCAGATCCCGTTTTCTTTAACTCCCTTAATATTCTTTGAAGATATTAAAGTTCTGACGGGACACTGTTGGCAATAGATTGTTACTGGAATACTTGAGTCTTCTTCCTTGAAAGGTCTATTTTCCCCAGTAGAATTATATTCTATTTTGCACAGTCATTTATTTTTCATTGTAAGTTTATTTCTATTGCCTTTGGAATATTGCATTCCTGTGTCTCAGGTTAATAGTAGTTAATAGTAGAAGTTGTTCTACTATTATGTAATCTTAACTTTAGTTCCTTGATGCTTAAACAGGTTGAGTTGGAAGTTTTTGTTGTTTGTTTTCGATCTTTATAATTTGTTGTTTGGTTTTCTAAACTTAGGAGCTTTGAATTTTGGCTCTGGTATTCCTAGAACTCTTTGTTTGGAGAGTTCCCTTTAGAAAGGTGCTTGATAAGTTCTTTCTGTCTTTACCCTTTGCTTACAAAAGATCTGGATAGTTTTCACTTACAATTTCTTGAGACTTTGTTTTTTAATCATGGTTTTCAGAGAGTTCAGTAGTTCTAAATGATACTTCCCTGACCTGTTCTCTAAGTTGGTGCAAATATCTAATATTTTTTTTCCTTGTTGTTTTGGTTATATTTTATTTCTTGCTATTTCATGGAGTCTTTGATTTTCTATTTGGTCTACAATTATTCTGTTTCTTGAGTAAGATTTACCAATTTCTCCCCTAAGATATTACTTTCTTTCAAATTCTTTCTTTAAGAGCTTTTATTTCCTTTTTAATCTTGCTTTTTTTAACTTGATAATCATGTAGTCTTTCTTGAAGATCCATTTTTTTCTCTTTGAATCTTTGCTTGCAGTTGGCATGGAGTTGCTCTGGAGAGCTTCTTCTGGGGATCTCTAGATTTGCAAATAATATTTTGGATTTATTCATCTCTTCTGTTTTCAATTTCAAATTCAGGCTTTGTGACAGAATCCATTTCTTTGCCTTGCTGCCATTTTGGATGGGATGTTTGGCACTGAATGCTTTCCCTAGATTCCCTGATGACTTCCACTTTCTAGACATGCATTAAACAAGTATTGCATATTTAATATATGTCAGGCACCTTGTTAAATGTTAGAAATACAAATAAAAGCAAAACAAAAAGCAGTTCTAAGACAATTCTTGTCCACAAAGAGCTTACTTTTTTTTTAAGTTAAATTTATTTTCCAATTACATGCAAAGATAATTTTCAACAGATTTTTTTTTAAGCTTTTTGAGTTCCAAGTTTTTCTCCTTTACTTTGCTCTCTAAGACAGCAAGCAGCGTGGTGTAAGTTATACATGTGCAATCATGTAAAACATATTTCCATATTAGTCATATTGTGAAAGGAGGAACATAACAAAAGGAAAAAAAATGGAAAAAACTCAAAGAGTAAAAGTAGTGAGCTTCAATGCATTCAAACTCTTCTCAGTTGTTTTCTTTGTATCATGAGTTTTTTGTAATTGTCTTAGTTTTATGAACTAAATCAATCATAATTGATCATCGAACAGTGTTACTGTATACTATAGAAACAGGAAACAGTTTCTGTAAAGAGCTTATATCCTAACAGAGGAATTCAATACTAAAAGGGAGAGCTAAAAATGGGGAGTGAAGTAGTTATAGAGATGTCTCAGTATAGTCTTAATGGCAAAGCCAGGAGTCAGAAGCAAAGCTGGGCAAGGATTTACTTGGTTAGATTTATCTCTAAAATATAGGATCCCAGAAAGACTGCATTAATTGAAAAGGAATCTGTCTGGCTGAGAAGACAACTTAGAAGATTAAAAAGAAATGAAATAAATCCTGCAAAACCAATTAACATGTATCAGTTATCTCTGTGAATAAAGGCAATATTTCATACTCGTCACTGGGAGGAATGCATTTTGTTAATTTTTTAGGAATAAAATGGGTTATTAGAATTACATTCCAGGTAGGGGGAGAGTGTTTTTTTCTACTTAGATTTTCAGCATTTGTATATATTAAGTTTCTGTTGACTTCATTCTGCATTGGTTCATAAATCTACCCATGTTTCTCTGAATTCTTTTAGCTTATTCTTTGGCAATATTTGATCACACATTTTGTCTAATTGCCAGCTAATGGTCATGTACTTGATATAGATGTAAAGTTTTTTGCTACCACTAAAAGTACAAATATGAATATTTCAGTGTATGTGTAATCTTTATTTTTAGCCTATTTTTTTATATGCTTAGAAATTAAATCTCAACATAGTATGGACATTTAACTTATTTTTTTAAAATTAATCCACTTAGTTTTTCTAAAATGGCTGGACATTTAGTTCTACCAACAATATTTTCATGTACTGGTCTTTTGTAGCCCTTCAAACATTGATTAATATAGTTTTCCATTTTTTGCCTATTTGCTGAGCATGAAGTAAATCCCAGAGATGTTTAATTTATACTGTTTAGTGATTTGAAGCAATCTCTGATATGATTTTGTAATCTGTATGCTTTTGAGTATTATTTGTCCATTTCTGACTAATTAGATTTCATTCTTGTCAAAGATATCTGATATTCAAATCCTTTTTTAAACTAGAAATTTTATTATCTTTACCTCCCAGACTTTTTTTTTTTTTTTAACAAAAGTACCAGCAAGAGACAGAATTGGTTTGACTTTTGCACTCTATTTGGGTGAAAAGACAGAAATGGAAATGAAAGAGAAAAAAAAGACAAAGAATATGAAAATTCACAAAATAAATTTGCTCCTTTTATAATATTGCTGTCAAGAAACCTAACATGAGGCAAAATAAAATACATATTATGGCCACTAAATAAATCCTTGTCTATTTTAAAATGTTTTACCTAAGATGGCAACATAATTTCATCTTCTCTTTGAACAAGTTTCTGAAGTCCATTAAAAATTACTCATGAATTGCCAACGTATTCATTGCAAGAAGTTTTGCTGTTGGGAGTTCTTATGCCATTGAAATCATGTATGGGCATTCTTCCTTCAAAGTATTCCATTACATTAATGTTCTTTTTTTGCTGAGGCAATTGGGGTTAAGTGACTTGCTCAGGGTCACACAGCTAGGAAATGTTAAGTGTCTGAGTTCAAATTTGAACTCTGATCCTCCTGACTTGAGGACTGATGCTCTTATCAGTTGTGCCACCTAGTAGCTGCCCCCATTAATGTTCATTTTATTTAACCATTCTGTCTTTGGATGTTTATTTAGTTAGTTTTTTGCTAGTATATATATTTCTCTGAAAATCTTTGAACAGCTAACCCTTTTTGTTGTTTTTGATAAAACTTGCAGTTTTATTCCCAGTGATGAAACTGGTTGTTCAAAAGGATATGACAATTTTTTGTAACTTTTACTTAGTACTGCGAAATTAATTTCTTAAAAGATTCTTATTAATTTGTACTTCTGCTGTCAACGAATGAACTTGACCATGTTTTCACAATTCTGTCATTTTTCTCTTCTGTTATTGTAATCTGCTTCATAAGTGTTAATTTAATTTGTTTAAGATTCTCTTTGTATTAAACTATCCTTATAGTTTCTCATTTCTGTAGAACAATGTTCATTTTGCCTAGTAGAATATAAATCTTTTGAAGATTGGGACTGTTTAAGTTGTTATTTAGCCTTTCACATTGTTGGCAGTTAATAAATATTTGCCAAATTCAGTTTTTTTTCTTTGGTGCTTTAAAAAAAAAAATTGATAAATTATTTGTTTTTATATGCTTTATCTAGATGATGAGGAGATGGAAGGAGATGGTGTTATAGATCCTGGAATAGAGTATGTTCCCCCTTCTACTGCATCATCAAGTTCTGGGGCCATGGTGGGAGGAAGAAAGAAAGTCAAAGCACCTGAACAAATCAAACAGGAGGTAGAGAGTGAGGAGGAGAAAACTGAACGAATGGAAGCTGATAGTGAAGACACTGAAGATTCAAGTGCATCCTTACAAACAAGAACAAGAGAAAAGAGGAAGCCTCAGCTAGAGAAAGACAGTAAACCCAAAGGTCCCAAATATACACCCATTAGCATTTATGAAGAAAAACTCCTCCTGAGGAGACTTGAGGCCTGCCCCAGTGCTGTGCTTGTGACTCCAGAAGCTAGGAGGCTAAAGAGAAAATTGCTTGTCAGACAAGCTAAGAGAGAGAGAGGATTACCCCTTTTTGACTTGGACCAGGTTGTTAATGCTGCCCTTCTTTTGGTTGACGGTATCTATGGAGCCAAAGACGGAGCAGCATCAAGAATTCCAGCTGGACATGCCACATATAGAACAACCTGTCAGGACTTCAGAATCCTTGATCGTTATCAAGTGAGTGATACTAAATACAGAGAACTTTTACTGGGCAGTTGTGGATTATTTAGAGGTTGTGTTTTAAGGATTGCAGTAGAAAAGAATACATTTTTTTCTAAACGACTGGACTTTTTATTTTTTTAAAAATTTTCTAACATTTTAATTGCTACATTTTGTTTCGATACAACAGATATGTTCTGATAATTGAACATTTAACTCACTATTTCCTGAAAATAGTAAAATGAAGCTTTTTAATAGTATGGCTGATAATACATTTCATTTTTTACACAGATCATCAGGACAGATTACAAACTATATAATTTAGGAACAAGTTTTCTAAAGTTGAATGAAGCTAAATGAATTGCATGTGTTTATATAGCTGTTGTACTCATTAAGACTCAGAAACTGTTTCCCTAGTGCAGCACAGTGCCTAGCAAACAATGTGTGCTTAAATATTGTGACGATTGTCAGAAGCAGGATTTGTGTATGGGTCTTTCTAAAGATTAGTACTCTGAGGTTCACTCTACCACTCCACTTCCTGCATATAATTCTTTTTTCTTTCTTCTGCATTAAAAATTTGCTTCTGTATTTTGGAAATACCCTCAGCATTCTTCATTGCAGCTAATAGTTACTAAGAATTGTCTCCTACTTTATGAGAATATTATATATAAGTCAATCTATTAAGCTTCTACAATGTTCAAGTAAATAAGTTAGGCTTTAGGGAATCAAAAGAAATCTTAATTCTTGTTCTCAGTATTTGAGGTATATTTGAGTGTAGTGTATTTGAGGAATTAGGAAATATGAAAAGGATGCTAGATAAGAAGTGCCAGTCGAATGATACAAACAATAAATCTGTAGGACTTCAGAGGAGGGGTAATGTAAGTTTTTATTAGTCTTTTAAAACTTGGAAAAAATTACGTATAATGTGGATGACTTCGGTGCAGAATTTTGATAATTAAATTTTTATTGTTATTCTTGAGGCTATTGGGGTTAAGTGACTTGCCCAGGGTTATACAGCTAGGGAATATTAAATGTCTGAGACTGAATTTGAACTCAGGTCCTCCTGACTCTAGGGTTGATGCTCTTTCCACTGCACCATCTAATAGCCCCTGATACAGAATTTTATAAAATAAAATTAGTAATTAAAGCACAAGCTAGTTACTGTTTTCTATCCTAAGAGCATGACTGCTTTGTAGAAATGTATCATGATAATTCCTAGCTGCTTTAAAAAAACTTTTTTTTCCAGACATATCAAATAAAAAATCACCTTAAAATTTTGGAATGTTTTATTCTAAAATATTTGCAATAAAATTAGTCTTACAGTTTAAGTTTTAGGAAATAACTTCACAAAAATTATTAATTATAAAACCAGTAACAGGTAACTCTCCATGACTCAGAGTGCATTATGGAATGTTTCTAATTTGTATTCTTCAGAAAATATATGAAATCTGTTATGATTAGTTACAATACTTTCTTAAAGGAACAAACATTGTATCTCTTAGGACTTTGTAATTTCTGTTTGGTATGTGCCCTCTTTGTAGCAATTTTTACCTCCGGTCTACATTAGGAATTTGACACATGAATTTATATCAATCCTCTTTTTTTTTTTTTTTAATAAAGAACATAATTAATCAACATGTATTTATTAAATGTCCATGCTCTGAAGGAGCTTGCATTTTACTAGTTAGGGAAGTTGGCATTGGAGTAAGGCTTGAAAATAATCAAGCACAGAGCATATTAAAAATACACATACGCCCCACTCTGTAGTGGAGGATCTAAAAGAATAATTCCATTTAGGTACCACTTTAAATTTTGGAATGTTTTATTTTAAAGTATTTGCAGTGGAGTTATTTTTCCATGGATTTTTTTTTTTTTTAATATTGTCTGCAAAGCCATAAGTTTTCATATGGAGAGCACAAAAGGAATTATGTTTTCTGGTCACAGAAAAAAATTTTAGTTTAAATTGTTGATGAATACTTTTGTAATCTAACATAACCAGTTCTTCTTTATCTTAGACTGCCTTGCCATCCAGAAAAGGATATCGGCACCAGACAACTAAATTTTTGTCCCGATTGGTGGGATCAGAAGATATGGCAGTAGATCATAGTATTGTCAGCCCTTACACTTCTCGCGTATTGAAACCTTATATCAGGTATGTGGCAGTAAAGGTCATGTTTATCATTGAAAATGATTCTTGTCTCCCTTCCTTTTCACCTTGTCTATTTGCTTTCAGTATGAAACTTAGACAGGGAATGAGGTCGGAGGGAAAGTTTCTAAGTAAAAAATGAGGGTGACTTTCACCTATTCATTTACCTAAAAAGGCCAGTCTTCTCCATTTCTTTCTCATCTGTTCTTTCCTTTTGTCATCTATTGTCATCTTCTTTAACTTTCATTACTGATCTCTTCCAATTTTTAATTTTGGTAGTTCCCTGCGATCTACTCTCTCATTTCATTCTTAATACTTTTGAGGGAGAGTTTGAACACCCTGCCAAGTTTCAGTCACACTTTGTACTATAACTCTTATCCAGGTATGAATCTTAGAGTTCTAGTTAGTGTTCTCCTGTCTCTAGCACGCAGATCAGAAATGGTATCATGCATCAAAGTATGGCAGCCCAGTCCTCTAAGAGCTTTCTATAGGATTCTCCCATTGTAATGAATAAAAAGTCCACGAAAAAACTTGGGCCTATATTATTTGTGCCCCGTTTAAATTCTGTGCTTGTATGATTTTTACTTTATGAATCATCATTTAGACTTAAATCAGCATTTCGTTAAAGGAACATTTCTTTAAAAAGACAGTTTGAGTGTATTGTTATGCTACCTTTTCAATTAAATGTCAACCTCTTGACTACCTCAGTCCTACAAAAAACAGGTTACCTTGAATTTTCAATATGATATGTGTTTTATGATCATCAAATAGTTTTTTTTTTATATGTTATTGTTAATTTGTTTTCTTCCTTTGATACTGGGAGGCGTGATTACGAGTCAAAACCTCCTAAACTTCAGCTTCTGGCTGAGATCCGGGCCTATCTACATAAGAATGACTCCAATTGGAAACCAGAACCCGAAGCACCAATTGATTACTGTTATGTTCGACCGAATCACATCCCAACGATAAACTCTATGTGTCATGAGTTTTTCTGGCCTGGTAAGATATCTCTGACCTACATTTTACATGTCTTTATTTTTCACAAAACCAAATATTCTTCTAGATATCTAATAGATACATTTTGTAACATCGTTGATTTTGGTTTTTTGTTGTGGTTTTTTTTTTTGCTTTTTTTTTGTTTTGTTTTGTTTTGTTTTGCTGAGACAATTAGTGTTAAGTGACTTGCCCAGGGTCTGAGATCAGATTTGAACTCGGGTCCTTCTGACTTCAGGGCTGGTATTCTATTCACTATGCCACCTAGCTGCCCCTAGCATTATTGTTTAAAAAAAAAAATCTGAGAATCATAAAATGTCAGAGTTGGGAGGGACCTTAGGCATTAAGTCCAAAATAACTCTTCAGATTAGGGTGGCAATACTCAGAAAGATAAAATGATTATTAGGGTCACTCAGTAGAAGAGCTAAGACTTAGTTCAGTTTTCATGAACCCTTACCCCTGCATTATATTTCTTCATGCTTAGTCTCTTCTTTTAGTTTTCTGAGATTCGACCAAAAAGCAGTTAAAATAGTGAGGTAGTTTTGTTTGGTTCTCATGATCTCTGTCTCTGCTCTCAGAATGTTTTGTTCTGTTTTTACAGCTGTGAGGAATTAAGAGGTCACCTACAGAGGTCTTACTCTATCCTCTGCCTGATCCTTGTTCTTATTCATCTGGGTTAAGGTCTACTCAATCAGATAACAAACTGTCAGCACCAACAGATCGCTCATTTGTATCAGTTATGACATTTTTTGTTTTCTACTTCGTAGGACCATAGATTTAGAGCTGGAAGGGACCTTTAGATGTCATCTAGTCCAACTCTTTACAGATGAGGAAACTGAGGCCCAGACAGGGTAAGTGGCTTGTCCTAGGTCACAGAGGTAGTGAGCCCAGAGCCGGGTGTGGACCGGGTTCTTTTGCTTCTAAACCTAGCATTCTTTTGAGTAATCTTTTTGTCTCCCAAATGATGCTTAGTGATTTGACTGTCCATTAGCAGATCTTAGAACACACGAGCAAGGATCATTTTAATGTTTGATTAGGAGTGATGGGGGGTAAAGCAAACATACAAAAGTACTCCAGGAATATTTGGAGAGGAAGAGAAACTCAGCTAAGGAAAACAGGCATCCGTGGTGTGTTGGTTCTCTGGAACTGAATTCTGAAGGAGGATGATAATTCACATTTATGTAACACTTGTAGATTTGCAAAGTGCTTTTCTTAGAGCAAACTTAGAAAAGTATTACAAGCAATGCTATTCCCATTTTACATATGAGAAACTGAGACTTGGAGAGGTATATCCCATTAAAATATAAAGTTCTCAAAGGTAGGAACTAAGTTTTTGAATGTATTTCTCCAGCATTTAACACAGTGCCTGGCACATATTACTAAGCCTTGATTGATTGATTGATTAGTTTCTTAGCTCAAGATAAAAAATGGCAGAACCATAATTTGAAGTCAGGTCTTTCCTGGCAAATCCTCTGATCTTGCTGTTGTACCGCACTGCCTTTTAGGATTCTAAAACATGGAGGTTAAAAGAAGTGATTTCCATGCATGGAGGACAGACTGAACAAATGCACAGAAGTTGGAGGTGGTATATCAAGTAAAGTTCAGTTAGAGTATAGAGTTCATTAAGGTGAATGATATAAGATTATGCCAGAAAGGTTAGATTGTGGCGGACTTAATTTTTTTCTCAGATACATTTATGCAACCCTCCCCATTCTCCTGATTGTAGTCTATTTAAACTTTTAATGTCCCTCCTTTCTTCCTGAGGGTGACATCTTCTTTCCAGGCCCTCAAGCTTGCAACCTAAGTGCCATCCTTGATTTCTCTCTCCCCATAGCAAATCTGATGACGAGGCCTGTAGAAATCACTTTGCAAAGTCTCTTGAAAAAGCCACTTTTCTTTCCTGGGAACATTGCTACCACTCTGGCGCAGGCCCTCATCATTTCACTAATTATAATTATAATCCCAGTAGCTTGCTGTTTGGTCTTCCTTCCCCAAGTTGTCTCTATTCTAGTCCACCTTCCATTCATTCCCTAAAGTGCACTATTTCAGTTTCTTAATGTCATTCTCATTCCCTTAACTCTGTGAATTCCAGGGACTTTATTGTCTCTAGAGTCAAATTCAAAATGCTCTCTTTGGCATTCTAAGCATTTCCTACCTTTTCTAGTTTTTGTGCACCTTACACGTCTCCATTCTCTTGTTCCACAAACAAAACACTTATTTCTTGATTCTAGGCATTTTTCTAGCTATCACCTTTTTTTGGAATGTTTTTCCTCATGTCTGCCTACTGTCACTTTTAATTTCCTTTAATAACCAACTAAAATTCTGTTTTCTACAGGAACCTATCCAACCCTTCTTAATTTAATCTTTAATTTCCCTGCTAATTATTTCCTGTTTGTATTTGAATAGATTTTGTTGTTGTTGTTGTCCTCCCCCATTAGATTATGAGCTTTATTAAGGGCAGGAACTGTCTTTTTCTTTTTCTTCTATTCCCACCATTTAACACACAATACTAGGCAAGTAGTAGTGCTTAATAAATGCCTATTGACTGTTAGTCTTCTTACTCTTCTCCCCATTATCTTCCCACCATGAACTTTTCTGTATCTGTCAGTGACACCACCATGCTGCTACTCTCCCCAGTTTCCAGTTTGAGTGCAATTCTTAACCCTTCACTTGAACTTATTCCATATATCCAGTTTGTTGCTAAGTCACATCTGTGTACATCTCCTTTTGTACTCATAGTCTTGGAGGCTCTCATTACCTTCTGTGGGGCATTGCAGCAGTTACCTTCTGACTGGTCCTCCTGCAATTCTGACTGTACCTTCCCCCTTCTCATTTCCATTAGCTAAATTCCAGCTGCTCTCTGTTCCTTTAAAGATCAAATTTAAAATTGTAATCCTTCTTGGCTTCCCACTATTACAGTGTATTCCCTCACAGTGATTCTGGTCACTGGGATGTTCCTTGAATACCACACACCATCTCCCAGGCTTGTATTATCATTGGCTGCCCCCGGATTTGCAGTTCTCTCCCTTCTCCTGGTCTTGGCGTTGCTGGTTTCCTTCTGTTAGTCTTTCCTGTTCTTTGCCAGTCTCTTTGAGTTTGCCTCCTGTTTACCCAGTGTATGTCTTAGACATATGTGTATGCATGTGTACATATATATAGATATGTCTATCTATATGCACAGAACTATATATCTTATACATAATTGCTTCTATATTGTCTACCTCATTATACTATATTAGAAAAGGGGGGAGATACATGGAGAAGTGACCAAATAGGGGACTTTCTGAAGAGTGGTAAAGACTTGGGCTAGAGCAGTAGCATTATGAAGAGAAAGAATTGGAAGAGATAAGTGTTGCAGAAAACCTATATATAATTTGTCAGCCAATCAGTTGTGTGGAGGTTGAAGGGAAATTCCAAGATTTCAAACTTGAGTAACATGGGGGCTGGCAGTACCTTTAGTAGACAAGTTTCAGGAGGGGAGAATTAGGGAAATGGGTACATAAAATAAGTTCAGTTTTCTGAATCTGAGAGGCTAGCAGGATATTTAAGTACAAATGAAAAGCTGGTGTCTGGAAACAGAAGAGGAAACCCACAGATGATATTAGAGCAGTAGATAGATAAATAAATAGGTTGATTTGGGAGTCATCCTTACAGAGGTGGCAACTGAAATATGATCTAATTAGTGAATAGTCGATATATTGTAAACTACTCTCACTTCTATAGAATTCAAAACTTTGCTAAGTTTAGCATATGGTTGGCTGAAACTCAGACTTTGATTCTAGTTCCAATTCTGCAACTTTGTTAGTGTGGGCAAATGACTTCACCTCTCTGGGCCTCAGTTTGCTCATCCCTAAAATGAGGAGGTCAGTTTAGAATATTTTTCTAAAGTCTCTTCTAACTCTAATACTTTTCTTTCTTTTTTTTTTTTAAGTTCAATTTGACTATCGAGTATTTTATCCTTTCTATTTTCATACAGAATTCCTTAAAAGTCTGTATAGAGTTAATTTTTGTTTTTTATGTTAATTTCTTTTTGCCATATACAAGGTGTTTTTAGCATTTTTCAAATTATTATATTTTGAATTCTTGATTTAAGATTGGCTGTTAGTTGCTTTGTCCTAAGTTCTGTTTGTTTTCTATTTTTAGGTATTGACTTGTCAGAATGCCTTCAGTATCCAGATTTCAGTGTTGTTGTTCTATATAAGAAAGTCATAATTGCCTTTGGCTTCATGGTTCCTGATGTGAAGTATAATGAAGCTTATATTTCATTTCTGTTTGTTCATCCTGAATGGAGGAGAGCAGGAATTGCAACTTTTATGATTTATCATCTTATTCAGGTAATTTTATTAACATTTATAATGGAACGGAACAGCATTAAGCAGTTATTTATGTGTTCAGGAACTATGCTTAGTGCTAAAGATAAATTTTTGAAAAACAAAACAGTATCTGCTCTCAAGAAGCTTGTATCCTAATTAAAGAAAAGCACACATATAGGGAAGTTCATTTGGTTTTTAGGGTACAAAGGCCAGGGCATTTTGAAATCCAAGTGTCCTTAGAATGCAATGGCAAGAGATGGCATTATTTAATGTCTCATAAGACATAGCATGGACTGAAAACAGTAGTGTGAGCATCCTGTGGCCATTGTCTTCAGCTAGGAGAAGTAGGTCAGAGTGATGGGTGGGGATGGGGAGAGTAGTTCAGTATTCTGCCAAAATGGGAATTGCATATTAAAAACTGGGGAAACGAAGTAGGACTCCCTGTAGGATGTTTTTTCTGGGTCCTTGGGAACCTATTGAGAGCCAGATGGTAGTGGATATGTTGGAGTAAGGGAAAGGAAGGTCATAACTGACATATTTATTCTTTAGACCTTTTTGGTCATATTGTAGGGGAATAACAGGGGCCTCTAAATGAACTCAAAATAAAATCAGTCAATAATTAGAAAAGATTCATAAATGTTTTTAAAACCCTTTTGCTGACTTGGGTTTGAAAGAAAAAAGTTTGTCAATAAGCCTATTCATTCTCTTTTCATGTTTCTTTCTGACGTTGTTATTGGAGTCAATAATATGATACTGATATGATAGAGGGAGGGATCTGGAAAATATTTTACAGTTTCATGTAATTGAAAAATTCATATTATGTGTACGCTTCATTATTTTGGATTCTTTTATAATTCTATTGGATTTCCTTCGCTCAAATCTTAATTTTTATTTGCAATTGGGTATAAAGAAGCCTTTTCGTCATTTTTGAGAAGGATTTAATGGCATTTAAGCATATTTTTAGTCTGAAAGTGTCATTGCTTTGTGAATGTATGAATTGGTGACTGACAAATATGATAAGGCGTGTTAAGATTACATATTATTGGAGTAGGGATAATAAAGCCTGCATTTGTGATTTCATTGGCAGTGGGTATTTTTAGAAGAGGATATCTACCTCCTGCCTTTTGAAGGTCAGCACAGTCTGAAACTCAGTCTTAAGAGAATTGTATTTGGGAGTCTTGAGAGGTTAGAGTGGAGTTGCTGGTTACCTAGCTAACTTGTGTGTCATGGGCATTTGAATCCAGTTTTTCCTGGCTGCAGTGCATTATAGTTAGAATGTTATATTTCAGCCATAAAACTATGAAGAAACATACATGCTATTTGTACACTTCCATTAAATTGACTAAGTGGTTAGTTCATATGTAGGAGGGTTTTTTTTTACTGGAATTTTCCTATAAATTCTCCATTTTCAAATGTGTCTCTATAGAAGATTATGGGTTAAATAGGTAAACTTTTTCAGGAGATTGGAGACTAAAACTGACAAAATACTATTTTTCCAGTTCTTATTAGATCCAGAGTTTCTAGATGTTGGCAGTTTTGAAAGCCTTCCTGTCTGAATAGTGTTTTTTCTCTCTTATTGTTAATAACTCATTATCTAAATTTTTTGTTTCGGACCCTCATTACTTAAGTGCTCTTCTGCATTTCCATCTCTTAGTGTCTTTGCTTTCTTTCAAGACAGAGCTTGGATCCCACTTTGCACAGGAGGCCTTTCCTAAGTTTTCCTAGCTAGTGTTTCCCCATTCATATTACCTTTATCTCCTTGGTTGTGTTTACATCTTTTCTTTCAACTGGAAAGTATATTTGTTCAAGCAGGTATTTTTTGTCTTATTTGTAACTATCTCAGCACTAGTACCTGGCACACAATGAAAATTTTATAAATGGCTTGATCCCTGTCTTATTAAGGTGATACGGAGTCTGCTAAGTTTCCTCTACTACATAATTAGCCTTTTGACCAGTTCTTTACAAATAACTGGGATTTTGTTTTATTTATCTTTTTACATATTATGTTCTCTTTCCCCACCAGGTTCTAAATCTTTTCAAGGAAAGGGACTAAGTGTAATATGCTTTATTATATTATCAATGCCCATTTATAATTTATCGCACAGATTTTCTTCTCTAGGTTTGTCTCAGGTATAGATATGATTTGAATTATAGGATGTTCAATGACGATGTGTTTGAAACAAAATGTAGCTTATTAAATAGAAAGATCTGGAGGTTGATGGATTAAGTATCAATTTAAGAGAGAAGTACTCTTGGGGGAAATGAGGCTTGGAGAGAGGCTGTTTGAATTCAGATCCAGCTTTTTTATACTTCACTCTTTTAGCTACCAACTAAACCCTATATATATGATCTGTCCATGGATGGTGCTTGTCAGCCCCTTGCTGGTGGGTCTGAATAACCAATTTTATCAGGTAAAAATTTTTTTTTGGCAAGAGAATATTCAGTTATAAAAACAGACCTCCTCATTTTTTTTCCCCAAGCTATTCACAAGTGTTTGATATTGTGAATCCTGAAATAATTAACTATAATTGAATTATAAATTAGATTGTAAAGTTGACTATCACTCTTGGTCTCTCCTTTCAGGGGAAATAAATCAACTGGGCCCAAACCCTGCAGGGTACCTGAGTCCTGTGTTTGCATAAGCAGCAACATTCCATTCTGCTTCCAGCTGTTGCTATGTGTTGTAATGTCTCAGTTTCAGGTCTCTGGTTTCTCACGTTTCACAGCTATTTAAATACCTACACTTAAAAGAGTTTCTTAAACCTACTCATTTTCCCCAGAGGCTTTTTCATTTTTGTGTTGTTTTTCCCCCTGTCTTTTGGCAGACCTGCATGGGCAAGGATGTAACCCTTCACGTCTCTGCAAGCAACTCCGCTATGCTGCTGTACCAAAAATTTGGATTCAAGACTGAAGAATATGTCTTGGACTTTTATGACAAATATTATCCCTTGGAGAGTAAAGAGTGTAAACATGCATTTTTTCTGAGGTTGCGTCGATGAGTTAGATGGAATACAGTGGGAAAATACCTGTGAAGTATGCAACTATGGAAATACTACAAAACTTTCTGCTTGGTCCTTTTATGACTAAGTTAGAAAATCATTGGTTATTGATGTTTCTAGTCAGCCTATTAGCACATAATGGTGCTTTGTGTACTGCTTGTCATGATCTTGAAGGAGGCCCTAACTGGGATGCTGAGGGGAATGGAGTAGAGAGAGCTAGAATAATTGAATTTTCTGAGCTGCTTTTTGGAACAGCTTTTAGACCTATACTATACCTTGGGATACATGGGTATACAAAACTGGACATTACAGAGAGCACTGTCTCTGCTTTACATGGTACACAAGTTTTTTTGTAAGTGTTTCATGGGACATTCTCCATGGGAAAAACTTTTGGACTCTTGTAATTATTAATATATATGTATTATTCATGTTGAGCTAAAGTCCTCATAATGTATATTTGTAATAGCTATAATGTTATGGTTGTGCCATCTGGGCTCAAGCTGAATGAATATAATTTTTCCACCTCATCCTTCTTCCCCTTTAAATAAATGAAAGACACAATCATCAATCATCTCTCTCTTACACACACACACACACACTCTCTTAGCCAGGCTAATCCCAGTTCCTTCAACTAGTCATCATGTTATGGCTTCTGTAAGCCTCTCTCCTCAGCTTGCCTCAGGATGAAAAGGAAAATATTTCAACTAATAATTATTGAGCTAGAATTAAGCAGTTTTAAAAATTAAAATTAAGTAAAAATATATAGGAGATGTACTCCAAAAATTGCCCTGTATTTCTAATAATGTCTAAGGAAATAAATTATGATGTTTGAATAAAGGATACATGTGGAATTCTGATAAATTTCCCCAACTTTGGGTTGTTTTCACTCCTTCAGCTATTCTGGTGTTACATTTTATAGAACACTGTCTTAAGAATCAGGAATACTTGAGTTTAGATTCAGACCTGGACATCTTCTGAGGGACACTGTGTAAGTCCCTTAACTTCTGTAAATCTTTATCTATAAGGTAGAAGGAAAAAAGAAAACTAACATTTTTGGAGATTTAAATGCTTACTATATATCAGGTACCATACTGTCCACACACAAGGGATATAAGCAAAGAAGGATAACCCCTGGCCTTGAGGAGTTTCTGGGAGCTGCAGTAGGAAATAGGGAAGCAGGGGTGGGCTTTGGTTTTGAAATCCAGAGAAAACAGGACTAAGTCTGGAAGGGAAATGAAGGCAAGCTAGCCTGGGCACTTTCATAAAGTGGAGAAATTTAGCAATGGGAGGATATCCCCGGAAGGTCTAGGAAGAACCTGCGGTAACTGGAGGGCAATGTTTCTGAAGTCCAAGGACAGGCAAGGAGAGTGCCAGCAGGGGTTTGGAACCCTTGAGAACCAAGTGAGATAATGTTAGGTCCTTTGCAAAGCTTGAAAGTGCTATCATTATTACTGCCCAAAATGTATAGTTTTATGCAAAAGTTAAGTTGGTATATTGTAGGAATTATAAGTAGAGAGTTAGTTTTCTTAACAGGTGATTGTTCTTGACCACAACCTTCATATTCTCACATATTCCAATTTTATAGACAAAGAAACTTAAAACCCAGAGTTTAAATGATTTGTTTAAGATAACAGATAGGAAGAAGGGTTTGAATCACTCTCTTACTCTAAATGTAGTAGTACCCTTCCCACTATACTCTGCAACTCAGTATACAAATTCATCTACTATCTTTTATAAAAGCCATTAAAATTTAAGTAAAATGCTCATGCTGGACGATCCACAACTAAACATTTATATTAATGACTGCGGCTGACTCTTGCCTAGATAAACCACAGTGAGGAAGAGATACCAAACTGAAATCTAGCTTCAAAAATTTTGTCCTAGAGGGGAGAGGCAAACCTATTTGGATCATGGAGTGACATAGTAACAGTCTGGCTGGGCTATGATGGGACTTTGAGGTTCTGGCACCATTTTAATTTATTGGAAAAAATTGTAGTGGTTATAAGAAGAAAGGTTCAGATTTCCTTAAAAAGATAACACTTCCTTTAAAGTATTTCTACTTTATTCAATTCCTTCAACTTTTAGAGCTTTTTAATTAACAGATTGGAATTCAATCTATTTGATTATAACTGAGGGTTTCATGATTTCCAAATGTGAAAATCTGCCTTTAACTGTGATGTAAGATGTGTCATGCCCATGTTTGATACAAAGAACAGATGAAACTTTCTTCTCTTGTAGAGGAGTATCTAAAAGTTAGTAATCATTGCCTTAATTCAATCTCCATTTTTATAGCTGTTGTGTGGTGGTTTTATAGTGGTTATGTTTTTGTGTATATGTATGTATATGTTATATATGGATATATGTGTTTTCCTGTAAGTAAAAGTTTTAAGTTTTTTTTTAAGAAAAGCTCTCAGCAAGGAGAGACAATTAAAACTTTTTATAACATGGTGCCTTGCATTTAGGCACTTAATAAATATAGAATTATCACTTCTGAACCTTTTCTGTTTACAAAATTTTGGGATTTACTATGCTCCAAGAAAAAAAGCAAAACTTTCTTTTAAAATTAAAATATAACTCCTTCCCTGCCTCCCCTCCAGTCCAGAGATTACATGTGGTTTTCCCAGCATTTATCATTTCTTTTTTTAAGTCTGAAAAGAATCAAAAAAATTACAGGTTTTTTTTTTTTAATGTTTTAGAGAACAAAGTGTCCAGCAATATTATTAGTTTAATAAATGGTGATCGAATGATAAGAGATGCTGAAAATGATATTTGCTAATAGTTTGGAAATGATGTACTAAGTTGCTCCTTAATAATCCTGCTCATATTTACATAGTTGTGTTTTTTGGTTTGTTTTTGCTGAGGCAGTTGGGGTTAAGTGACTTGTCCAGGGTCACACAGCTAGGAAGTGGTAAGTGTCTGAGACCCTATTTGAACTCGGGTTCTCCTGACTTAAGGGCTGGTGACCTATCCACTGCGCCACCTAGCTGCCCCTACAGAGTTCTTTTTCTTAAAGTCGCCTTTAAGCTACAAAGCAACTGGATATTTCAGAAGAATCTCTGTGAAGAAAGTAACTATTTGAGTTTATTTATCAAGATTCCTTTTCTCAATTATTACCTAAAATTTTATTGCTTCATATTTTGCAGCCAGAAGAGGATTTAGTGTAAACTATGGCCCCAAAGCCAAGGGGTGAAAGGGGACACAGATCTGGGCCTGCACAGAATGGGGGAGCAGTATGGCCTAGTGTCAGATCAGTTTCATGAAGTCTTGGCAAACTTGCACGGTTACACAATAACCTCCATCATAACCCTGCACAAGGATCTTGGGAATAGGCTGAATAGTCTAGATTCTTGACAGGTTCTGCTTGACAGGTAGGGGGAAGAAGGTAGATGAGTAAAGAGCCGGGGGCTACCTTAATGTCATGTGAAAGTAAACCGCTTCAAATGAGTTAAATTAGGTGCTTCTTGAGGCTTGGGGGGAGCACCACAGGTTTTTGTTCCCTTTTTGGAAATCTGACCCAATCGAGGGATGGTGCCAAATTTAGAATGCTGCTTTCAAAGTGGTAGCACTTTTCCCTTAATTGGTAATTGGTAGTTTGGGCTTTTTCAGCTACAGATAGTTTACATGAAAAATATCAACAGAATGCAAGACTCTCGATAAAGATGATGATTGAGGGAGAACAGGTCCTACTGTCATTGTTAAAGGACTATTTTTGCAACGGTTTCCATGGGTCTGAGTGTGTTTGTACCAGGCTTGTGGTGACCAGTTGTTGCTTCCATATAAGCCCAACAAAAGTTGTCATGTACCAGAGATCTGTAAGGATTGGGATCAGGCCAGAAAAAAACTCTGGAAGCTAGTACTGTTGGAGAAAGAATGAATAAAAGCATCTATTTGAGTTATTCCATATTCCCTACAAAAAGGAATAGAAATACTCTCTTCCTCTGTCCCCAACACACAAACTCATATTTCATAAGAGGGAAAAAAGATTGAGGGAAGACTTTATAACTTCAGAGTAAGTTAGAAAATGAGAGTAGGACTAATGAGGGAGAGGGGAAAGCTGAAGAACCAAGAAAATAAAGTTCAGCTCAAGTGCCACTGGATAGCTTAAATCTTTCCATTTGCTAGCATCTCCCCACCATTACCTTTTATTTTTCATGTGCTTACAAATGTGTGTGTCTCCATAGAAAGGGGTAAGTTCTTTGAGGAAGGAGGCTTTTTTATGTTTTACATTTAGGCTAGCAGGTAGCATAAACTGAAGCACACAGCAGGTGCTTAATCTATGCACAGGGCAGCCTCTGAGTCGACCAAATAACATTACAGTCACTTTGCCACTGGGGAAGCCCCTTGGATCCTCTCTGTGCTACAGGCAATTAAGGCTCTAAATTGAAAGTTGTTGATCTGCCCTAAGCTGCTGAAATAACTGGCCTAGATAAAAAGGAAACCACCAAACCCCGGCCGGGCATCATAAGCTTCCAGTCCCTGGAACTGCATTTGTAACATTTCCCCACCCCGCTCCCCGCAGTACCTGCCATGGCGCAGTGGTCCTCAATTGCCATTAAGCCATCCCGGCTCATTCCAAAGATCAGGACGTACTCGAAATGTCACATCAGTGTTCGATTTGGAGATGAGGAGGCCTGAAAGTGAAGTCATTTCCAGAGTGATAGAAGAAGGAACAGGCTGCCTCTTTCGTAGGTCAGTGCTCATGCTGGACTTTGTTCTTGCCTCCTAAGGTGATGTTCAAAACAAAGTTTTAATATAAAATTTTTCAGTAACTAAACTTGCTTGACTGGGATGTAAAGTAGGACCAACTTAATGCTGGTTATTTTACTATATATAAATAATAGTAGTCTTAGGAAATTCCTGTAAATTTAGAAAATGGAAATAGGATTACAAGGAATAGAGAGGGAAGCCTGAAGAGTCAAGAAAGAAAAGTAGTTAAAAGCAAACACATCATCCACATTTTGCCAAATTGTCTCTCGTAGTTAAAGGTAAGTTAAATAAAAATACATGGCCAGTGAATGATTCAGAACTCTGGGAAACAAAGCTTCCTTTGATACCCTGTGAAGGTTTTTGGAAAAATAATGTTTACTCAGTTTAGGAAATTTTGGCCTACCTGTAGTCTGTCATGTTTACTTACTTGTGCTGTGCTCATAGTCACTGTAGAGATACAGCAGCAAATGTGAATCAAGATTAGTTTAATTAAATCACATACAGCAGAATACAAAAGAGGATTCTGCGTGAAATCATGACTGCATTTGTTAATGCTTTTTATAATAAAGTTCTCTTGTGAACAGTGCATTTTTTTAAAAAAGTTATGACTTTGAGGGTGTCATTTATCTATTTTTGAATAATAGCTTTTTGTTTTCAAAATACATGCAAAGATAGTTAACACTCACTCTTGTTGTGTTCCAAATTTTTCTCCCTTCCCTAGATAACAACTAATCCCAACACATGTTAAATATGTACAATTCTTCTATACATATTTCTACATTTATCATGCTGCATAAGAAAAATCAGATCAAAAAAGTAGAAAAAAAAGAAAAAGCAACAAAAAGATGAAAATACTATGTTGATGTCACTATTTAAAAAATTATTTTGTTTTTCATTTAGAAATAAAAAGTATTTCCAAAAAAAAAAAAGAATGCTCCATTACTAACTTATAAGTACCACTAGCAGCCCCCAATTAAAAACCAAGAAAAAAAATTTATGAAAAATAAGCATAATCAGGGGCAGCTAAATGGTACAGTGGTTAGAGCACCAATCCTGGAGTCAAATACAGTTTCAGAGTTAACGCTTCCTAGTTGTATGATCCTGGGCAAGTCAATCCCAACTGCCTCAAAAAAGGAAAGAAAACCAATAAGCATATCCTAGCAAAAGGTATCTAGGCTGTTGGAACATGTTCAAAAGTTTGTATCAACTGTCAAAAGGTATGGAGTAATTAAATATTGTGTTGATCAGAATTCTTGCATCTTTCAAGGCTGGTTTTTCTTGGTAATATTTCTGCCCTTGTATGAGTTACTATTTTATTCACTTCTCTCAGTGTCAGTTCACACATTTTAACATTCTATGAAATCTTTCATAATTTCTTGTATAATTGATAAAACATTACATTGATATTCTACAATTTGCTTAGACATTCCTCAGTTATTTAAGAGTCCATTTTAGGCACCCCTTTAGATTTTAGTTCTTTTCTTTCCCTCCACCTCTCTTTAATCCACCTTTCAGTTGTTTCTCTTGGAATTATTTTCTCTTCAATATGATCTTCCCTTAATCCTCCATTCCCTATAAACATGCCTGATTGTTTCCTGGCTTGTGGGTTCACCCATCCTTTGTCCATTTTAGATGAGTGAGATTTATCTGATGCTGCCCTTTATGAAATTATTGAGTTCCAAAATTTCAAACTTCCTTTTTTACCTCCCTCTTGTGAAGTTGAATGAATTACAGTAAAAAATAGATAATAAAATTATACTAGTGGATGGCCTCATCTTTCCCATCTCAGAAGTAGATAAAAGTAAACAAAAAATAAACAGGAAAGAAGTTAAGGAGGTGAATAAAATTCTTTTCCAGAATTTAACATGGAAAAAGAACTCTGGAAAAAATTGAATGGCAATAGAAAGGAACATACTTTTTCTTTCTTTCTTTCTTTTTTTTTTTTAAATACTTTTTATTGACAGAACCCATGCCAGGGTAATTTTTTTTACAACATTACCCCTTGCACTAGCTTCTGTTCCGATTTTTCCCCTCCCTCCCTCCACCCCCTCCCCTAGATGGCAAGCAGTCCTATATATGTTAAATATGTTGCAGTATATCATAGATACAATATATGTTTGCAGAACCGAACAATTCTCTTGTTGCACAGGGAGAATTGGATTCAGAAGGTAAAAATAACCCGGGAAGAAAAACAAAAATGCAAATAGTTTACATTCATTTCCCAGTGTTCTTTGGGTGTAGCTGCTTCTGTCCATCCTTGATCAATTGAAACTGAATTAGGTCTCTTTATCGAAGAGATCCAATTCCATCAGAATACACACTCATACAATATCGTTGTTGAAGTGTATAATGATCTCCTGGTTCTGCTCATTTCATTTAGCATCAGTTCATGTAAGTCTCTCCAAGCCTCTCTGTATTCATCCTGCTGGTCATTTCTAACAGAACAATAATATTCCATAACATTCATATACCACAATTTACCCAGCCATTCTCCAATTGGTGGGCATCCATTCAATTTCCAGGTTCTAGCCACTACCAACAGGGCTGCCACAAACATTTTGGCACATACAGGTCCCTTTCCCTTTAGTTTTTCTTTGGGATATAAGCCCAATAGAAACACTGCTGGATCAAAGGGTATGCACAGTTTGATAACCTTTTGGGCATAATTCCAGATCGCTCTCCAGAATGGTTGGATTTGTTCACAACTCCACCATCAATGCATCAGTGTCCCAGTTTTCCCGCATCCCCTCCAACATTCATTATTTTTTCCTGTCATCTTAGCCAATCTGACAGGTGTGTAGTGGTATCTCAGAGTTGTCTTAATTTGCATTTCTCTGATCAATAATGATTTGGAACACTTTCATATGTGTGGAAATAGTTTCAATTTCATCATCTGAAAATTGACTGTTCATATCCTTTGACCATTTATCAATTGGAGAATGGCTTGATTTCTTATAAATTTGAGTCAATTCTCTATATATTTTGGAAATGAGGCCTTTATCAGAACCTTTAACTGTGAAGATGTTTTCCCAGTTTGTTGCTTCCCTACTAAACTTGTTTGCATTAGTTTTGTTTATACAAAGGCTTTTTAATTTGATATAATCAAAATTTTCTATTTTGTGATCAGTAATGGTCTCTAGTTCATTTTTGGCCACAAATTTTTTTCTCCTCCACAAGTCTGAGAGATAAGCTATCCTATGTTCCTCTAATTTATTTATAATCTCGTTCTTTATGCCTAGGTCACGGACCCATGTTGATCTTATCTTGGCATACAGTGTTAAGTGTGGGTCCATGCCTAATTTCTGCCATACTAATTTCCAGTTATTCCAGCAGTTTTTATCAAATAATGAATTCTTATCCCAGGAACATATTTTTTCTCTTCAGTATATGGCACCTATATAAAAATTGCATGTCTTAGAACAAAAACCACAATCAATTGCAGAATAGCAGAAATATAATGTATTCTTTTTAGATCATAATGCAATAAAATTACTTTCAATAATGGATAATGGAAACATTAAAAATTAATTGATACCTAAACCAGGAAGAGCCAAAACAGAAAAAGAAATGTATAGACTAATCAATCTAATGAATATTGATGCAAAAGTTTTTTATAACATCAAGAGATCACAGAACTTAATCACCAGGTTAATACACTGTGACCAAGTAGAATTTATGTCAGGAATGCAGGACTGATTCAATATCAGAAAAACTATCAGCATGATTGACCATATCAATTGCAAAAAACAAGTCATGTAATTATCTCATTAGATGTAGAAAAAGCCTTTAACAAAATATAGCACCCATTCCTATTAAGAACACCAGAGTATAGGACTATCAAGTGAATCATTGGGAAAAAAAATGTGAAAGAATGTGGTCTAGCTGGATTAGATCTCAAACTGTACTATAAACCAGTAATTATAAAATAATTTGATACTAGCTGAGAAATAGTGGAGTAGGGAAGATTCTGGGAAGATGGTGGAATAGGTCAGAAAATTCCAAACTCTCCAGATTTTCCCCACAAACAAAACAAAATTGGCTTCAGGGTGGAAAACAAGCAAGACGGGCAGAACAGGGTCCTCTTAGCACAGCCCAAGAAAACCTGAAGAAAGATTTCTGGACTAAGGTTTAACTGATATGAAATATAAACACCCCTAGGCTGGCTCAGCAAGAACAGCAATCAGGTGGCTCTTTTCAGCAGCAAGGTGATTCAGGCCAGTTCCAATGGCCTTGTGATGGAGAGAGCCTCTGCATCCAAAGAGAGTTCTGGGCACTAACTATGGATCACAACATAGCATTTTCACCTTTTTGGTGATTGTTTGCTTGCTTTTTGTTTTTCTTAATTTTTTTCCCTTTTGGATCTGATTTTTCTTGTGTAACATGACAATTGTGTTAATACTGTAGAAGAATTGCACATATTTAACATATTGGATTACTTGCCTCTAGGGGAGGGGAGTGGGGGAAGAGGAGAACAAAATTTGGAACACATGGTTTTGCAAGAATGAATGTTGAAAACTATGCATACATTTTGAAAATAAAAAGCTTAAAAAAAAAAAAAAAGGCAATCAGGGAACTCTGAGGCTAGCTACAGCTAGAACCACAGGACCTTTCACCTCCTGGTCAGCATGGGGAGTTGGGGGTCTCAGTCCAGGAAGATAGGGGAACTTCATCTGATTAGGAACACTAGGCCCAGCTGTACTGCTGAGACTGCCGTGGGCCAGAAGGAACCAGCATTCTCTGGGGTGAATGCTGAGGCTGTGGGGCAAGGAAACTGCGAGCTGCTGGTATTTATAGGAGGGTGGAGCTCTTGGTTTAGAGTTCCAGGCCAGAGGGGAGAGCTGAAGGGAAACTAGAGGCACGTCTCCCCTATCCTAGGAAGAGAGGCAGTTATACTAATGAATTCTTATTTAAAAAAAAAAAAAAGGCAAAGAAGAAAGACCCCAACCATGGAAACTTACTATGGGAATAGAGAAGACCAAGATTCATCTTCAGAGGCAGACACTTAAATTAAAAAAATAAAGCACTCCTACCTCAAAGAGTAATATTAAAGGGCTACCTGCCCAGAAATTCTTTATCGAAGAACTCAAAAAAGATTTCAACCAAATGAGAGAGATTGGAGGAAAAACTTTTTAAAAAAATAAGAACTACCCAAGAAAAACAAGAAGATTTTGAAAAGAAAGTCAACCAACTAGAATAAAAGATTCAGAGTTTTAAAGGAGAAAATAATTTTTTGAAAATTAGAATTGGTCAAGGGGAAGCCAGTGAACCTATAAGAAATCAAATAGTAAAACAAACTATATACAATGAAAAAATAGAACAGAATGTGAAACATAAGAAAAACAACAGATATGGAGAACAAATAGTTCTGAACTATCTGAAAATTATGATAAAGAAGCTTCATATAATTATACAAGAAATAATCAAAGAAAATTGTCCTGAAGTGATAAAATAAGAGGGGAAAGAAGAAACAGAAAAATCACTGATCACCACCAGAAAGGGATCCTACGAAGAAAACATAGGAACATCATTGGTAAATTTTGAAATCCTTAGATCAAAGAAAAATTTGTACAGGAAACAAAAACAATTAAAATATGCTGAAATTACAGTGAGAATTATACAGAATCTATTAGCAACTACAGTAAAAAACTGCAGGTCTTTGAATATATCTGAACAATCAAAAGAACTAGGCCTATGGCCAAAAATATTATATTCAGCAAAATTAAGCATAATTTTGAATTTTAAAAATGGACATTCAATGAACTTATAGGATTTTGTCTTAACCAAATCTGAATTCAATAAAAAAATTTTTTTAAAATTTTATTTTATAATAACTTTTTATTGACAGAACCCTTGCCAGGGTAATTTTTTTTTACATTATCCGTTGCACTCGCTTCTGTTCCAATTTTTCCCCTCCCTCCCTCCACCCCCTCCCCTAGATGGCAAGCAGTTCTATATATGTTAAATATGTTGCAGTATGTCCTAGATACAATATATGTTTGCAGAACCGAACAGTTCTCTTGTTGCACAGGGAGAATTGGATTCAGAAGGTAAAAATAACCCAGAAAGAAAAACAAAAATGCAAATAAGTTTACATTCATTTCCCAGTGTTCTTTCTTTGGGTGTAGCTGCTTCTGTCCATCATTTATCAATTGAAACTCAGGTCTCTTTGTCAAAGAAATCCACTTCCATCAAAATATGTCCTCATACAATATCGTTGTCGAAGCGTATAATGATCTCCTGGTTCTGCTCATTTCACTTAGCATCAGTTCATGTAAGTCTCGCCAGTCCTCTCTGTATTCATCCTGCTGGTCATTTCTTACAGAACAATAATATTCCATAACATTCATATACCACAATTTACCCAGCCATTCTCCAATTGATGGGCATCCATTCATTTTCCAGTTTCTAACCACTACAAACAGGGCAGCTACAAACATTTTGGCACATACAGGTCCCTTTCCCTTCTTTAGTATTTCTTTGGGATATAAGCCCAATAGAAACACTGCTGGATCAAAGGGTATGCACAGCTTGATAACTTTTTGGGCATAATTCCAGATTGCTCTCCAGAATGGTTGGATTCGTTCACAACTCCACCAACAATGCATTAGTGTCCCAGTTTTCCTGCATCCCCTCCAACATTCATCATTATTTTTTCCTGTCATCTCAGCCAATCTGACAGGTGTGTAGTGGTATCTCAGAGTTGTCTTAATTTGCATTTCTCTGATCAATAATGATTTGGAACATTCTTTCATATGAGTGGTAATAGTTTCAATTTCATCCTCTGAAAATTGTCTGTTCATATCCTTTGACCATTTATCAATTGGAGAATGGCTTGATTTCTTATAAATTTGAGTCAGTTCTCTATATATTTTGGAAATGAGGCCTTTATCAGAACCTTTAACTGTGAAAATGTTTTCCCAGTTTGTTGCTTCCCTTCTAATCTTGTTTGCATTAGTTTTATTTGTACAAAGGCTTTTTAATTTGATGTAATCAAAATTTTCTATTTTGTAATCAGTAATGGTCTCTAGTTCATCTTTGGTCACAAATTTCTTTCTCCTCCACAAGTCTGAGAGATAAACTATTCTATGTTCCTCTAATTTATTTATAATCTCATTCTTTATGCCTAGGTCATAGACCCATTTTGATCTTATCTTGGTATATGGTGTTAAGTGTGGGTCCCTGCCTAATTTCTGCCATACTAATTTCCAATTATCCCAGCAGTTTTTATCAAATAATGAATTCTTTTCCCAGAAGTTAGGGGCTTTGGGTTTGTCAAACACTAGATTGCTATAATTGACTATTCTGTCTTGTGAACCTAGCCTTTTCCACTGATCCACTAATCTATGTCTTAGCCAATACCAAATGGTTTTGGTGACTGCTGCTTTATAATATAATTTTAGATCAGGTACAGCTAGGCCACCTTCATTTGATTTTTTTTTCATTAATTCCCTTGAGATTCTCGACTTTTTATTGTTCCATATGAATTTTGTTGTTATTTTTTCTAGATCAATAAAATATTTTCTTGGAAGTCTGATTGGTATAGCACTAAATAAATAGATTAGTTTAGGGAGTATTGTCATCTTTATTATATTCGCTCGGCCAATCCAAGAGCACTTAATATTTTTCCAATTATTTAAGTCTGACTTTATTTGTGTGGAGACTTTTTTATAATTTTGCTCATATAATTCCTGACTTTCCTTTGGTAGATAGATTCCCAAATATTTTATGGTATCAACAGTTATTCTGAATGGAATTTCTCTTTGTATCTCTTGCTGTTGGGTTTTGTTGGTGATGTATAAAGATGCTGAGGATTTATGGGGATTTATTTTGTAGCCAGCTACTTTGCTAAAATTATGAATTTAAATAATGAATTCTTATCCCAAAAGTTAGGATCTTTGGGTTTGTCAAACACTAAATTGCTGTAGTTGACTATTCTATCTTGTGAACCTAACCTATTCCACTGATCAACTAATCTGTTTCTTAGCCAATACCAAATGGTTTTGGTGACTGCTGCTTTATAAAATAATTTTAGATCAGGTACAGCTAAGCCACCTTCATTTGATTTTTTTTTCCATTAATTCCCTTGAGATCTCGACTTTTTATTGTTCCATATGAATTTTGTTGTTATTTTTTCTAGATCATTAAAATATTTTCTTGGAAGTCTGATTGGTATAGCATTAAATAAATAGATTAATTTAGGGAGTATTGTCATCTTTATTATATTCGCTTAGCCTATCCAAGAGCACTTAATATTTTTCCAATTATTTAAGTCTGACTTTATTTGTGTGGAAAGTTTTTTGTAATTTTGCTCATATAATTCCTGACTTTCCTTTGGTAGATGGATTCCCAAATATTTTATGCTATCAATAGTTATTTTGAATGGAATTTCTCTTTGTTTCTCTTGCTGTTGGATTTTGTTGGTGATGTATAAAAATGCTGAGGATTTATGGGGATTTATTTTGTATCCTGCTACTTTGCTAAAGTTATGAATTATTTCTAATAGCTTTTTAGTAGAATCCCTGGGGTTCTCTAGGTATACCATCATATCATCTGCAAAGAGTGATAGTTTGGTTTCCTCATTGCCTACTCTAATTCCTTTAATCTCTTTCTCAACTCTTATTGCAGAGGCTAGTGTTTCTAATACAATGCTGAATAATAATGGTGAGAGCGGGCAACCTTGCTTCACTCCAGATCTTACTGGGAAAGGTTCCAGTTTTTCCCCATTGCATATGGTGCTTGCTGACGATTTTAAATATATGCTCTTGACTATTTTAAGGAAAAGTCCATTTATTCCTATGCTCTCAAGTGTTTTTATTAGGAATGGATGTTGGATTTTCTCAAATGCTTTTTCTGCATTTATTGAGATGATCATATGTTTTTTGTTTGGTTGGTTATTGATATAGTCAATTATGCTAATAGTTTTCCTAATATTGAACCAGCTGTGCATTCCTGGTATAAATCCTACTTAGTCATAGTGTATTATCCTGGGGATGATTTTCTGTAATCTTTTTGCTAATATTTTATTTAAGATTTTAGCATCAATATTCATCAGGGAGATTGGTCTATAATTTTCTTTCTCTGTTTTCAACCTACCTGGTTTAGGTATCAGTACCATGTGTGTGTCATAAAAGGAGTTTGGTAGGATTCCTTTAATCCCTATTTTTTCAAATAGTTTATTTAGCATTGGGGTTAATTGTTCTTTAAATGTTTGGTAGAATTCACATGTAAATCTATCTAGTCCTGGGAATTTTTTCTTAGGGAGTTGGTTAATAGCTTATTCTATTTCTTTTTCTGAGATGGGACTGTTTAGGATATTTACTTCTTCCTCTGTTAGTTTGGGCAAGCTATATTTTTGGAGGTATTCTTCTATTTCATTTAAGTTGTCAAATTTATTGGCATAAAGTTGAGCAAAGTAGCTCCTAATTATTGCTCTAATTGCCTCTTCGTTAGTGGTGAGTTCTCCCTTTTCATTTTTAAGACTAACAATTAGATTTTCTTCTTTCCTTTTTAAAATCAGATTTACTAAAGGCTTGTCTATTTTGTTGGTTTTTTCCATAGAACCAACTCTTAGTTTTATTAATTAATTCAACAGTTTTTTTACTTTCAGTTTTATTGATCTCTCCTTTTATTTTTAGAATTTCAAGTTTAGTATTTGACTGGGGGTTTTTAATTTGTTCCTTTTCTAGCATTTTTAGTTGTAAGCCCAATTCATTGACCTTCTCTTTCTCTATTTTATGCAAATAGGCCTCTAGAGATATGAAATTTCCCCTTATTATCGCTTTGGCTGCATCCCATATATTTTGGTATGATGTCTCATTATTATTGTTTTCTTGGGTGAAGTTATTAATTATGTCTATGATTTACTGTTTCACCCAATCATTCTTTAGTATGAGATTATTTAGTTTCCAATTTTTTTTGGTCTACTTTCCCCTAGCTTTTTGTTGAATGTAATTTTCATTACATCGTGGTCTGAAAAGGATGCATTTACTATTTCTGCCTTACTGCGTTTGAGTTTGAGGTTTTTATGTCCTAATATATGGTCAATTTTTGTATAGGTTCCATGAACTGCTGAAAAGAAAGTGTATTCCTTTCTGTCTCCATTACATTTTCTCCAGAGATCTATCATATCTAACTTTTCTAGTATTCTATTTACCTCTTTGACTTCTTTCTTATTTATTTTGTGGTTTGATTTATCTAATTCTGAGAGTGCACGATTGAGATCTCCCACTATTATAGTTTTGCTGTCTATTTCTTCTTGAAGCTCTCTTAATTTCTCTTTTAAGAATTTAGATACTACACCACTTGGTGCATATATGTTTAATATAGATAGTGCTTCATTATCCATGCTACCCTTTAGCAAGATATAGTGCCCTTCCTTATCTCTTTTAATTAGATCAATTTTTGCTTTAGCTTGATCTGAGATCAGGATGGCTACCCCTGCTTTTTTGACTTCACCTGAAGCATAGTAGTAGATTTTGCTCCAACCTTTTACCTTTAGCCTGCATGTATCTCCCTGCTTCGGGTGTGTTTCCTGTAAACAACATATTGTAGGATTCTGGCTTTTAATCCATTCTGCTAACCACTTTCTCTTTATGGCGGAATTTACCCCGTTCACATTTATGGTTAAAATTACCAATTCTATATTATTTGCCATCTTGTTAACCCCTGTTTATGCTTTTCTCCCTTCTTTCCCCCTTACCCCCCTTCCCAGTATTAAGCTTGTGAGCACCACTTGCTTCTCACAGCCCTCCATTTTTAGTATCCCTCTCCCCGCCTTAGAGTTCCTCCCCCTATCTTACCCCTTTCCCTCCCAGTTTCCTTATTCCCTTCCGCTTAGCTTATTCCTTCCCTTTTCACTTTTCCCTTCCCACTTTTCAATGAGGTGGGAGAAGTTTCACCATAAATTGAATGTCTAAAATTTTTCTCTTAAAGCCAGTTCTGAAGGCAGTAAGATACCCACTATATTCATCCCCCTCCATTCTTTCTCTCAGATATAATAGGTTTCCTTTGCCTCTTCATGAGATGTAGTACCCCCACTTTACCCTTTTTCTGGTATAATGTCCTTTCCATATCTAGTTTCTAGAACCTGGTATATGTATTCTTTATACATCTTTATAGCAGAAATATAGTTCCCAAGATTTATTTTTACCTTTTTAGGTTTCTCTTGAGTTCTATATTTGTAGATCCAACTTTTTGTTAAGTTCTGGTTTTTTCATCAAAAATAGGTGAAATTCACTTATTTCGTTGAATGTCCATCTTCTTCCCTGGAAAAAGATGCTCATTCTAGCTGGGTAAGTTATTTTTGGTTGCATATCAAGTTCCTTAGCCTTTTGGAATATCATATTCCAGGCCCTTCAATCCTTTAATGTGGAAGTTGCTAGATCCTGGGTGATCCTTATTGTGACTCCTCTATATTTGAATTGGGTTTTTCTAGCCACTTGCAGTATTTTTTCCTTCATCTGAGGGTTTTGGCATTTGGCCACTATATTTCTTGGTGTTTTGATTTTAGGATCCCTTTCAGTAGGTGATCAATGAATTCTTTCAATGTCTATTTTACCCTGTTTCTATGACTTCTGGGCAGTTCTCTTTGATAATTTCCTGGAGAGGATGTATTCTGATGGAAGTGGATTTCTATGACAAAGAGACCTGAGTTTCAATGGATAAATGATGGACAGAAACAGCTACACCCAAAGAAGGAACACTGGGAAACGAATGTGAACTATTTGCATTTTTGATTTTCTTCCCGAGTTATTCTTACCTTCTGAATCCAATTCTCCCTGTGCAACAGGAGAACTGTTCGGTTCTGCAAATATGTATTGTATCTAGGATATACTGCAACATATTTAACATATATAGGACTGCTTGCCATCTTGGGGGGGGGGGGTGAAGGGAGGGAGGGAGGAGAAAAAACGAAACATAAGCGAGTCCAAGGGATAATGTTGTAAAAAATTACCCTGGCATGGATTCTGTCAATACAAAGTTATTATTAAATAAAATAAAATTTAAATTAAAAAAAAATTACATGAGAAAAAAAAAAAGATAATTTCCTGGAAAATAGTGTCCAGGCTCTTTTTTTCATCATACTTTTCTGGGAGTCCGATGATTCTCAGATTGTCTCTCCTGGATCTGTTTTCCAGTTCTGTTATTTTCCCAAAAAGGTATTTCACATTCTTTTCCATTGTTTGATTTTTTTGGATTTGCTTGACTGATTCTTCTTGTCTCCTCGAGTCACTCAATTCCACTTGTTCAATTCTGATTTTCAATGAAGCATTTTCTTCACTCACTTTTTTTATATCCTTTTCTAATTGTCCCATTGAGTTCTTTTGTTCTATGGAATTTTTTTCCATTTCACCAATTTTCTTTTTTAGAGAGCTATTTTCTGTTTCCAGTTCACTAATCCTATTTTTCAAGGATTTTATTTCTTTAACCACTGTCTTTAAATGAGTGGGATGACTTCTCCAGGTTCTTTTGCCAAGCCTCCCTCTGCTTTCCCCATTTTTCTTCTAGCTCCCTTGTGAGAGCCTTTTTAATTTCCTCCATGAGATTCATCTGTGCTGAGGAACAGATGATCTCCTCCTTTGGGGATTCACCTGGACACTGTCTGTTTTTAGTCTCCTCAGGAGTTAGAGTCTGCTCTCTATCTGTATAGAAGCTGTCAAGGGTTAAGGTCCTTTTCAGTTTTTTGCTCATTTTGTCAGAGAAGAATCAAAGACAAACTAGCAAAGAAAAAAAAGAAAAAAACCCTAAATGGAGTCTGCTTTTTTGGGGGAGGGGCTGGGTGGTCTTACTGAGCTTCCTCTACAGACTGCAGGGGGCAGCAGTGAGGCACTAGCAGGACTGTGCTGCGCTTGCGCTCTGAGATCCCAAAGCGTGCTGAGTCACTGAGGGGGGGGAAGGGGGGGGCGGCCAGGTCCTGAGAGACTCCAGCTGTTTGGGGTTGTATTCTTCACCCCCGGTGTTTTTAGCTTCTCTGCTGGGCTGCTGACTTGCTGCCGGAGCAAAGTATCCAAACCTGTAGCGAAGCTCTCCCCGCAGAGACGGCTGCGATCACTCCCCACCCCCTCTCCAGTCTGTTCCTGTGCTCTCACTGCCGCTGCCCGCCGCCTGCGCCCGATCTAAAACCGCCCCAGCCCTCCAGTAAAGACAGACCTTTCTTGGCGGATCTCAAGGATGGCTTCTCTTGGTAACTATATGTGGGTTTTTTTTCAGTCAAGCATTAATTCAGAGGCTTGTAATGAAATGGATTCTGAGAGAAAACGCGGAGCTTATGCAGCTGTGTGCCTCCCCTCCGCTATCTTGGCCGGAAGTCTCAATAAAAATCTTAACATATTAAGAACTAACATGAAAGACTAAGTTCAAGGGATTCAATGATGACAGATTATTTATGTTTTATACATGGAAATAGAATCTATATCTAAGATTGACATTAGTAATTAGGAAGTCCAAAAAGAAAAATTGGGACAGAACTGAGCATGATCTGACTCTAAAAAGTAAAACCATCTAGGAAAAAGTAAAAATAGTCATTATGTTTTACAGATAAGGTGGAGAGGAAGAACAGACACAGAGGCATTAGAAGAGGGAGAAAGGCTGGTAGTTCTGAAATCTATTCACTTCAGAAATGGGTTAAATAAGGAGCAATTCACACACACACACACACACACACACACACACACACACACACACACACAAAACCCATTAAGGGTATAGCACCCTCCAAAAATGTATAAAGAAACAAGAAGGAATCAGGTGGAATATAGAGGGGAGTATTAAAGGGAGTAGGATAAGGTATGTAGATTAGTGGAATAATATTGAAATAATATATAATATATTTTTGATGTAATTTTTCTTGTGCAGCAAGATATATGTGGAAATATATTTAAAAGAAATGCACATGTTTAGCCCATTTTGGACAGAGTTTTGCAAGGGTGAATGTTGAAAATGTATTTTTTGTATGTATTTTGAAAAATAAAAAGCTATTATAAATTTTTAAAAATATCTGTGTATGTTATACTTATTGTATGTTTAAGATTTTTTATCTTATGAAAGAAATTCTTAATTTTATTTTAATAAAATGAGCCAAACATTAGTTGTAAGGAGCATATAATAATTTTTTGTTGCCAAACACATTTGCTAAATGAATAAATGAAGGTATCACACAATAGAATTATTCTTTCAGCAAAAGGTGTATCAGTGGATAGAAGGTTGAATAATAATTAATAAGGAATAATAATAATAAGGAAAATAAAAATTCAGCATTCTGTTTCTGATACAAACTAAAATTTTGTGCTTTGAGAGAAATAATTTCTCTTGGTGCCCTTGCCAACTCCACGAAGTTACAAATTAGTTATAAGTTACTGATTTGTTTTAGTATCTTTCCACATCTGGAGTACCCCCACACCAACCAGAATTATATATATTTCTTAAATATATAATAGAGCTCACACTTACATATATAATAGAGCTTTCCTTTCAATAGTCCTATGAAGTATCTGTTTCAAATATTATTCCCATTTTGCTGATAAAAAAAACTGAAGCTCTGAAAAGTTAAGTGATTTGTTTATAATCTTATACCTTAGTAAACATTTGAGGTAATTCCAAATCATGTTAGCTGACTCCACATCTAGCATTCTATTTACTAATTGTTAATGCGTTCCAGGACATATTTCTCACTAATTGGCTCATGAAACAGTGGCCATTTCATACTCTTCACACTTACTGTGTGCAGAGCACAGTATTAGGTATTGTAGAGGAAGTACAGTATTGTATCCTGGGTACGAAAGTCCAAGATAAAATGTCCAGTTCTGTAAAGGCTCGATAGGATCCTGCTATTCAATGCCAAGCCAAATGTCATCTTAAATCTTTTCATTTTATTAATTTCTTTCTGCTTTATGTCCCTAAGCATTTCCTTGTCAACTAGCCCCCAGTTATTTTAAATTGTGTCAGCTCTTTTACTTGGCAGAGACACTGGAGTGTTTTGCTATTTCCTTCTCTACCTCATTTCACAGATGAGGAACCTGAGGCAAACAGGATTAAGTGACTTGTCCAGTATCATACAGCTAATAAGAGTCAGAACCTGAGAAGATGAGTCTTCCTGACTACGGACCGACTGATTGCCATACCTGTCTGGGTCCTTCAATTGAGGCAATCTGGTAAGTAAATGAAGTTTCAACCTCCTCCTTTAAGGAATGAAGAGAAAAGACCTTCTTAGTGTTAATAGAAGCTTTAGTTGAAGGCAAAGAGATTTCAATATCTAATCAATTCTTGATATGTAAATTGAAAATCACAGAGATTCTTTATGATATGATAAACAATTATTAATTTTCCCTTTCTTCCCCTTGTACTAAGCTCTGGAAATAAAAGTAATAAAGAGAAAGTTCCTATTCTCAAGGAGCTCATAATCCAATGGGAGAAGACAGAAGCCAAAAGGAAGCTAAAAAAGGGTTAATATGGCGTGAAAATAATGGTGGAGTCATGTTTTGCCACAGAGCAACTGGTGGCAAAGGAAGAGATTAGTGGGATTGGAATTTTTTACTCCTCCCTTCAGCCATCCAATCAGAGAGAAAGAAACTACTCAGGAGTACCAAAACTGAAATAATCTCCCTGATCATGACTTTTGTGGTGATGAGCTTAGAGGGTAGGGTTTGGGAGATTGGGAGCAAAGCAGGAAAGGATGGGGGGGTGTGGGGTGTGCCACTGGAGAACCAATCAACTGGTAGCAAATAATTGTTCTAATTATGTTTCAGTCCAGTAATGCTTAAGGAAGCTTTCCTGGAAAAATGGAAACATTATTAGGTCTGAATCCAAATTAGTTTCCTACTTTGCAAAATGGTGACCATATTTCTGTACTATATACCTCAGGGTTGTTGTAAGGATATCATTAAATGTGAGTTGCTATAATTCATAAGGGTTTCTCTAAAAATGTCAAAATAGGATTGGAATTCCTGGATCAGCAGATGCATTTGGAATATCACTGTAGTGGGAACTGCAAACTTTCCATCCAGGTCAGCAGCCTGACCTGGGATCCACACTGTCCCCTATAAACATCACTGATTTGCATAACCTGGACCAGCTTCTGGGGAGGGAAATGGAAAATAAATTATAAACCCTGACAAGATTCATTAGGAAGTATGCTGCTGGCCCTGCTAAATGAGGCAGCTTCATCCTGAGCTGGCCAGTAGAAAATGCATCTCTTTGAGGTGGTATAAAAAGTACATCTTTCTAAAGCTATCTGAAAATTTGCACTAATTGGGAATGTGGAAACTGAAGGTAGAACAATAAAAAATAAACTGCTTCAGGGACAGAAATCCTCGAGTTTTGTTCCTTTCCTGGCTGTACTTCTAACTCTCTGGGCTTTGCCCCAGGACTCATGGAATACCTACAATGCCCAGGTTTTTGTGCTAGATCTTCTTACCCTAGAACATCCTCCTTCTCTCATTGGGGAGTTCCTTTCCAGGGCCTTCATTTTGGACACAAACATAAGCTCACCACACTTCATTCCTTTCCCTGATTCTGATACCCTTCACATTTAATTTCCCAACTCTGCGGCTATGTAGGTACCTTATCCCCCACACGCCCCACTTTTCTGGTCCATATTATATGTTGTCTTCCCCTCCTAGTAGGTAAGTTCCTTGAGGGAAGGAACAATTTCTTTCTTTCTTTTTTATTTTCAAAATATATTTAAAGGTAGTTTTCAACATTCACGCTTACAAAATGTTATATTCCAAATTTTTTTCTCCTTCCCTTCCCCTCCCCTCTCCTCTAGGTGTCAAGTAATCCAATATATGTTAAACATGCAATTCCTCTATACATATTTCTATAATTATCACAAGAAAAATCAGATAAAAAAGGCAAAAATGAGATAGAAAACAAAAAAGCAAGCAAATAACAACAAAAAAGGTGAAAATGCTATGTTGTGATCCACATTCATTCTCTCAGTGCTCTCTCTGGATGCAGATGGCTCCCTCCATCACAAGTCTGTTGGAACTGGCCTGAATCATTATTGAAAACAGCCAGGCCCATCAGAATTGTACAATCTTGCTGCTGCTGTGTACAATCATCTCCTGCTTCTGCTCATTTCACTCAACATCAGTTCCTGTAAGTCTCTCCAGCCCTCTTTGAAATCATCCTGCTGGTCGTTTCTTATATAGAACAATAATATTCCATAACATGCATATCCCATAACTTATTCAGCCATTCTCAGTTTCCAGTTCCTTGCCACCACAAGAAGGGCTGTCACAAACATTTTTGCACAGGTGGGTCCTTTTCACTGTTTTATGATCTCTTTGGAATAAGATCCATGGAGACACTGCTGGGTCTTAAATTCTGGGTCAGGGACTTTTTTGGTCCTTGAAGAGCCCATGACATGCAGGTAAATCGGATCATAGAGTCTGTGCAAAGAAACCAGCCTGGCTTTCTCCTCCGGAACCACGGAGGTCCAGGGGCCAGAGGTAGATCAGGGGGCCTGGAGGTGGTCCTCGGATTTGCTTTAGAGGCAATAGGGAGGAAGGGAAAGTCAAACTTAGCAGTTACATCTCCCGGTTCTACCTTGTGGAGAACAATGACCTCAAGAAGTGACCATTCTCGGAGGACGCTGGGTCTTTTGGGTTAGGGAGAAGACAAGGGCCCGAGCCACCCCCAGCGGAGCCGAGCTGCTCGCTGTACCTTGTGAGCCTGAGAAGTGGGGCTGTCAGAAACAGCAGTAGATCAGAGGCTCCTAAGGGCCCAGGGCCGGGCAGAGCCTGATTCACTTCAGTTTAGTTTTTGTGGCAGAAGTTGCTGTCTCTAGCCTCAGGTAGTTTCACCGAGGTAATGGTTGGGTCTTGCCTTTCCTTTTTTTTCCTTCTCATTTGTGGGTGTGTCGAGGGATGTGAAATCATACCCCAGAAAGCTAGAGAGGAAACCCACTTGGTGAGTTCTCAGCAGAGTGAAGCATGTTTTTAATTCTTTTTATTTTTTTAAAGAAGGAATTACCAGTAGACTTTTTAAATAATAGCTTTTTATTTTTCAAAATACATCTAAAGATAGTTTTCAACATTCACCCTTGCAAAACCTTGTATTCCATATTTTTCTTCCTTCCTCCTCCTCTAGATTGCAAGTAATTCAATATAGGTTAAACATGTGCAGTTCTTTTAAACATACCAATAGATTTTGGATGGAAAATGCCATCTGTATCTGCATGGAGACTGAATACAGACTAAAGTACACTATTTTCACTGTTATTGTTTTCTCACCGTATTCCCCTTTTGTTATAATTTTTCTTTCCCAACATGACTCATATGGAAATAGGTTAAAATTTGATTATAATTATGTAACTCATATCAATTTTTTATTTCTTGCTGTCTTGGAGAGGAGGAAGGTAAGGGAGGGAGGGAGAAAAATTTGGAACAAAGTCTTATAAAAATGAATGCTGAAAAGTATTTTTACAGATATTTGGAATAAAATACTATTTAAAAAAAAAAGATTCTTGTGTTCAAAGCCTGAGCTTTGGGGCATATTTGATTGTCCAAAGGGCACCATGGAGGGCAGGATAGATATTTCTCTTTATCCCCTTTCCACCCCCTCCTTCCCCTCCACTTCCATTAGACATGGATCTAGGAGCAGAGCAGGACATAGTCCATTCAGCAGTTTGAGTGAGAGAGAACAGACTCCAGATAGATATTATGCTGAAAGGCAGTCCCTGAGGAAAAAAGGAGATTTGAATTATAGGGTCCCTCCAATAGCATCTGGGCTCCCATTAAGCAAGTGGATTTTGAAAATGACCAGCACAGAGTCTCCAGTTCAATCTAGACAGGTGGTATAAGGCATTCAGAGCATCCTCTACTATTGCCTCTTGTTGGGAAGAAAAGACAGGCTATAGACTCAAGAGATGTGACTATGAAAATCTTGAGTAGGGAAAGGATTAGGCCCTGGAATCCAGCTGAGCAACTTCCCTTAGAGTTTCTGCTTGAGAACTCTTTATGAAGAGAAATAGAACTTCTAGGCTCTGTGATACCAGGAGTTCCATGTTGCCTTGGCCACACATATATTCTATCTGTATGCATCTTTACCTTTTTTTCCCTTTTATTTATTTTTAATTTATTTTGTTTTCAATTCATGGAACAAAATAAGCATTTCCATAAGGGTACAATAAAAGATGATTACACATGAAACTGGAAATCTGTTATTGTAGTTAAAATAACTTAGTCACTCAAAGGCCTTTAAAAATTTTTTTCAGTAGTATTTTATTTTTCCAAATACATGTAAAAATAGCTTCAACATTCATTTTTGTAAGATTTTGCAGTCCAAGTTTTTCTTCTTTCCTCCCCCAGACTGTGTATGTGTGTATGTGTGTGTGTAGTTTATTTTGTTTTGGGTGGAAGAATTGAGATGTGGTCTCCTGTAGCCTGGGAAGGAATATTAACACATCAGCAAACATTAGGCACCTACTGTGTGCCAGGTATTACGCCAGGAAAAAGACAGAATGAAAGTAGTTGCAAATATAAGCTTTTTAAAGGCAGCAACCATTTTCCTTTTGTCTTTTTGACAAGATGGAAGATGATTAATAAATAGGCTCACTTCTTGAACAGGGACAATTTTCCTTAAAAGGCATTGAAGGCCAGGATTGACAATTTCTGACCAAAGAACACCCAACCTGATTTGTTCTGTGTGTCAGTAATCTCTTTAGCCTTAAGTGTCACCATTTGGGTGATGTAATTCCTGTGGATGCCACGGAAAATCCTAGGGCATAGCAAAGGGAGGAAGAAAAGTGGGAGGAGAGAAGGAAGCAGCACACAGTGCTGGAGCTTGGCTGAGGGCCACCGATGATGATTTTTTTTAAGGACACTGAAATCGCCCTTTCACAGTCTTGCTAGGTAGAATTACCAGTTAGAACTCGGAGAAATTTCAGAGGTCATCTCTTGTAAACTCTTTGTTTTAGAGCTGGGGAAGCGCTGAGTGACCTGCCCAAAGCCACACTGGTCGGAAGCAGCAAAGCCAGGGTCAGAACCTCACTTGTGCCAGAGCTCCAGGGGTCTTTTCATTGCTACAGGACCGGCCTCTCGTGAAGCCATAGGATTCTGATAATGGCTGGAATGGGGCTGCTGCCCCCTCTCCTATCTGCTCTCCGAGGGTAGACTTAGACCGGAGGTGGGATGGCCTAGTGTCCCCAACTGCACCTCTATCAATTTTCAGGGAAACAGAACACAGAGGTTGTTGTGTCTCCCTTCCAGCTCCTCTCTCCTAATTATTTCTTGAATGAGGGGAGGAACACAGATGGAAACTGGAAAGCTGCAACCTTTTCTAGCAAATGAGGGTTTCAAACATAGCTTCAGACACCGGAGAAAATATGTCTTATTTTGTTCTATTAACCATCACAACCCATGAAATTCCCTTTATCTGACACTCAATAATGGTCCCTTGGCAAAATAGGGAGAGGTTTTAGAGGGACTCTGATCCTAAAAGAAGTCCTATTCTCTTCCTCTCCCCTCTCCCCCATATACTAAAATTTTTCTTTTTTTATAAATAAAATTTCATTGCTATTTTAAAAATTTTCACCTGCATTTCAAAATGTATTTTGCCCTTTTCCCCATCTCAGAGTGCTATCCCTTAAAGGATAAAAAGGAGGCAGGGATGGAAATTTCATCAAAACCAACCATCATAACATGGCTCTCTTCAACAGTGAGATGATTCAGACCAGTTCCGATTGTTCAGTGATGAAGAGAGCCATCCACACCCAGAGAGAGGACTGTGGACCACAGCATAGCATTCTCTCTCTGTTGTTGTTTGCTTGCATTTTGTTTTCTTTCTCAGTTATTTTTTTCCTTATTGATCCGATTTTTCTTGTATTTTTTTTTGTATTTAACATATATTTTAACATATTTAACATGTATTGGACTACTTGCAGCTAGGGGAGGGGATGGGGGGAAAGAGGGGAAAAATTGGAACCGAAGATTTTGCAAGGGTCAATGTTGAAAAATTACCCATGCATATGTTTTGTAAATAAAAAGCTTTAATTATAATAATAAAAAACCCAAACATCATATTAAGAAAGATTGACATTGTATATAGTGTTTTACCCTTGGTGCCTATCTTATCACCCAATCCCCAACTTTTACAAAGCAGATGAAGAGTTGCTCTTCCATATCTTTTCTTTGAGACCAAACTTGGACCTGCTTCTTGTAGGACTTGGACAACTTCTCTAGGACAGAGAACCTGGAATCTCATTTTCCAAAATACATTCTGTTTTTGATTTCACAAGGCTTTTGCCTATTATGATAGAATTATTGGGAACAGTTTTTCTAGCCCTAATTATAGCATTAACTACATTATTAATGTACACTTTCTCTGGGTTATCTCACTTGGTATGTATAGATTGGTAGATTGGTCCAGGGAGTGGCTATTTATGGTGACTCCTATTAAGGATTATAAGTATTATCCTATTGGTCTCTGTATACCTAAAACTATGATTCTCAAACCTGGAACTTCCACTTAACATCAATCTGGTTGATACAAATAGTTCTGCTTCTTTTTGTATCCCTAGCACTTAGCACTTTACCTGACACATAGGAGTATCTTAATAAATACTTATTGATTGAATGATGAGAACAACATAATAAAATAACCTGGTTATATTAAAAAAAATGGGGGTGGAGCTAGCATAACAAGAAAAAAGGAGTTAGAAAATATTTCTATCATAGAGGCAGCTCAGAGGTAAATAAAATATTGGACTCAGAATCAGAAAGAAATGAATTAAAATCTGACCTTAGAAACTTAATAACCACATGACTCATTTTATTTCTGGGCTTAAGTTTCCTCAATAGTTTTTTTAAAAAATAGGATAACAATAGCACCTACCTTACATGGTTGTTGTGAAGATCAAATAAGATAACTTTTATAAAGTGCTATCCAAATGTTAGTTTTTATTATATTCCTGGGAACTTTCTCACAAACATACATCCATGGGAAGAATGATGTCAAATAGATATTTTAAAATTTTATTAATTTTTGACATTTACTTTTACAAGATTTTCATTTCCATTTTTCCCCCTCATCTCTCTTCCCCAAGATGGCAATCTGATATAGGTTATACATGTAACAATCATATTAAACATATTTCCACACTGGTCATATTGTGAAGGAAGAATCAGAACAAAATAAAAATACAAAAACAAAAAAAAAGTAAAAATAATATGTTTCAATCCACACTGAGACTCTATAGTTCTTTCTCTGGATGTGGATAGCATTTTCTATCATGAGTCTTTAAGAATTGTCTTAGATCATGAATTGTTGAGAAGAATCTGTCGGAGTTGATCATCTGCACAATGTTGCTGTTACTGTGTATGATGTCTTGTTCTGCTTGCTTCATGGAAGCCTTTTTCTGAAATTTTTTCCCCTGAAATTTCATCATTTCTTATAGCAAAATAGTACTCTATTACAACCATACATCACAATTTGTTCAGCCATTCCCCAAATGAGGAGCATCCCCTCAATTTCCAATTTTTTGCCACCACAAAAAGAGCTGCTATAAGCATTTTTGCACAGGCAGTTCAAATAGAATTTAATAACAAGGCACATGTGTACATGTGGTCAGGACAATTCCCATTTCTGAGACTTCAGGGCTTTGATGACTTTTTTTCTTTTGCGGAGCCTTGCTTTCCTGCCCCCAGTTAATGCCACAGCTTGGCAAGATCGCTGTGTTCTCGCTATCCTCGAGTCTTGGTTCCCAGTGGAGTTTTCCCTTCAATTCACTTGATTCCCTCTCTGCTGCCAGGGTCATGCTCTTTGAAGGGGCTTTCTCCTTTGAGTCATGGCATCTCTGTGTCTGTGTGGCCATAGAGTCTGTCTGCTTCAAACTGTGAATATTGCTCAGTTGTGCCTCAGACTTTCTTGAACTGCCAGATGCAATGTCTCCTACTGACTCAGTCGCTCTCCCATGTCCTCCATGCAGGAAGGACAGAAAAATCTCTTCTTCCCTCCCCAAGAGATGCAGAGTAATTTCTTCTCAGTGTCTGATACTGACTGAAATGGTAGTGAGCTCTCAGCCTTTTAAGGGGCCATCAGGGTCATTAGTGAGATTCCCTTTCCAATTTAATCAACAGTTGTAATTCCACCAAGGAGAATTTTTTTTTTCCTTTTCAAAAAGAGATAGAGTCTAGTAAAATCCTTTAATTTAACATTTCTTTATACCTCAGACTTTCTGATTATACTCTGGATTTCCTGGGCTGGGGAGTAAAGCTCTACTACCTTAAAATGTTGTTCAGATGGAAATTATCACCCTTTGATGTGTGTCTTAAAGTATATCATACATATCTGGGTAAAAAGACCATTATCTGCCCCCAATGTCTAGCAAGATGGGAGAGGACTCAACAAGAAAGCAGAATGGGACAGTGGAACTGGTTTTGCTACCTAATATAACTTTAATCAGTTCTGCCTATATCTCAGAATATGGCATCTCATAGTTGATTAAACTCTTCCTCCCTTTCTCTCGGTCTCTCTTTCCTTTCTCTCATGGCTTCCATCAGCCAGAAACCCATTTATTTTCTCAAAATACCTTTTTGGTCCTGAGGAGAGTTGGTTCCGAATTACAACTGTTGTCTCAGCTTCCTTTGCTAGTTTGGGTTACTCAAGCAGCTCTTACACGTGCTCTGGGAGGAAGTTTTATAAGGTCTGAAGAGTGGAACAGAAGCACAGACTACAGGAACGTTTACAGTAGTACATCCAGTGCTAATGAATAAGCCACGTTTGTGCTGAGTAGCACACAGTGAGTTCAGTACATTTATTGCCTGGCCTGGAGGGAATGTGAGCTGGCAGCAACCTCACTCCTCACTAAGAACAAAACAGATTATAGATCACAGTGCTTGGAGATAAAGGTCCCAGAATATTCATGAGGATCAGAGAAGAGATGTTCAGCTTTGTAATGGTTTCAAAGGGCTAAAAAAGTGGGGATTAAAAAAATTCACTCTCATACACACAAAGAATCTTAAGTAAATATAAAGGAAGGAAGGAAACGCAGAAGAAAGAAGAAAGGAAAAAAGGGAGGAAGGGAGAGAGAACAGAATGAGGAAGGGGAAAGAGGAAGGGAGGAAGTCTTGGGGTATGTTACAGATGCTGGAACGCTGAGATGTGGGTGGCCAGTGTTGCCTCTGAAAAAATTCAGGTTCAGCATTTGTTCAATAATGAATAGAACCAGCTACACCCAGCAAAAGAACTCTGGGAAATGAGTGTGAACCACTACATAGCATTTCCAATCCCTCTGTTTTTGTCTGCCTGCATTTTTGATTTCCTTCTCAGGTTATTTTTATATTTCAAAATCCGATTCTTCTTGTGCAGCAAAATAACTGTATTTAACATATTAAATAATTGTATTTAACATATACTTTAACATATTTAACATGTATTGGTCTACCTGACATCGTGGGGAGAGGATGGGGGAAAGAAGGGAAAAATTGGAACAAAAGGTTTTGCAATTGTCAATGTTGAAAAATTACCCACATAAATATCTTGTAAATAAAAAGCTATAACAATACTTAAAAAAAAAATTCAGGTTCAGAGTATCTCCAAATCAATCAAGGCATTTATTTGGGCATTTACTGGGGGTAAATCAGGGCCTTCTTCTTCAGGAAGACCACAGCTGAGAGAGTGGATTGATTTTATAGCGAAAGGAAAGTAAGAAAAATAAGGAGAATTGGGCAGAGCAGGAAAGTTTTGCTTGTCTTTGGCTAATCTTCCATAACATGGGCCTGGGAAAAAAGTCCCAATGATTGGATTTATTTAGGATAAGGAAAAAGAGAGAGAGAGAGAAACAATTAGAAGAGCACTCTATTTCTCTGCTTCTTAACTCACCCTCTTTTTCCCCTCCAATGTTCTTCTTCCTAAATGGAACACAAACTCCTTGAGAGCAGGGAGTGTTTGTTTTGGAAGGGAGGCTCTTGTCTCCAGAGTTCCTGTAATTATTCCTGAGGTTAAAACGTGATTGACTGGAATACTGGCTATTCTGCTCACATCCCTGTGACTAAATCAGGAGGGAGTTAAGGTAACCCGGAAAAGCCAGTAACTTGGCCTTCATCCTCTGGCATCCCCATGAATTGTAAGTTAACTGAAAAGAAGGTTGCTTCTCTAAGCAATCCCAAGTTAATTTTCCTTCAGTCTACAAATGAGACAGCATTGTGAACCTGGGAGGTTGTATGAGGAGGAAGAAAGGTACTACTTATAAAGAGGAAGAAGAATTGTTTATGGGCAACTATGAGTTCCTTATGGGTTTTCTGAAGCATTTGTGGAACAAAATAAAAGCTTTATTATACTTCTCATGGCACACAATATCACAGTGGCCTGAGCACACTTCCCTTTATTCTCCCATCACCAATTACCTTGCTGCTCCATGCTATCCCTACTCCTTACCCCTTATCCAATCTTGGAACCACAATCAAACCAACACTTCCATTATTTCTGGAAAGAATATGTCAGTCTAATAACTTATAGTCTCACTCACTATCCCTAAAATTTTCCAGATCTCTCTTACTAGAATGTAAACTCTACGAGGGAAAAGTCTCTTCACTTTATCTTTATACTCCAAGAGCTTAGCACAGTGCTCGGGGCATAGTAGACATACACAGTAAAAACTTAATAAATGCTTTTTCATTCATTCATTCATCAAATACGCCTTGTTATTAGCTGGTCCTTGGAAAACTCATCATATTCAAAATTGTGTTTTTTGCTAACAAAATTCTTGAAAAATCCAAGTCACTTTCATACCAAAATCAGAGTATAACTATCTGGAATTACTTGAAAATATGTATTCTAAATGGATATTTGGATTTCAGCTCAGCAGTAATGTTGAAGTTTAGAAGGAGACCCCAAAAGGTTGTAGACCAGTGTCTTGAAGTATCTCAAAAGAATTTGCAGGTTTGAACCCATCTCCAAGTCAAGGGGCAAAGCTTGTTGTAATTGTAGTGTCAATTGAAGTGGGCTAAGTTCCATGAGGATTTAGCAAAGAACCAGGAGCAAGAAGAAAATTTATAGGAAAAGATCTAGTTCTTCATGTCACTGATATGACATGACTCAGAAGTAGAACTGAGGAGGGTTCCATTCACTATTGTCTCAGGAACTTGTTTATCACTGATTATTTGACAGTCAGCAATGTCTGCAGGACTATCCTAAGGCCAGAAGATTTTAGAATCATTGACAGACTGTTGGAACCATAAGCACTTTAAGATCAGGGGACTTCAGGATCACTGCTATACTTCCCCTAGAAGCGGTAACTGCTTTGTTAAGAAACAAACATGTCAATAGGCAACCTCTATAACATGAAGCTTTTTTTTTTTTTTTTTTGGTTGAAGATCCCATCAAAATCCATCCCATCTGTATAATGGGACTCTAGGGCCCACTGAGATGGTGTCTCTTCCTGTGGAAGATACCAAAGAGAAAGTGATTACATGTAAGCAATAATAATGGGGAAACATGACTGGTAGGGTTTAAGGAAAGATTCCTCAATGTACTGTGGAAGCCTTAGGGAGCAATGCAGCAGAGCTGACCTAGGAGAGGCTGCATTCTACATCTAGAGTGGAACTCTACAAAGTAAACTTATTATTCCAATAACACCGTTAGTACTAATTTGTAAGGATTATTCTATACATAACTTCATTTTTCCCTTTCACCCATGGGAACAGATAATTGGGCACTTGTCTCAGAGAGCTGCTACATCACCTTTCTCAATAGTTCATGAGGCCTTGAGCCCAATGAGAAGATATGTTTTTATAGGAGAAAACTGACACTGAAGGTTTGTCCATTATCCTTTTGATTCATCCAGAGCCAAAACTAAAACCCAGGGGGGTCAGACTTGCATGCCTCCTGGGCCCAGTGGTAGTTTTAGGTCTCCAATGAGACTATATATGAAAAAAATGTTTTGAAAAATAACAAATTCCTTTAAGCAGCTAATCAAAGAGAACTATCAGGGTGGAAGTTGGGGCTAAAGACCAATATGGTATAACTTCCAGGGGAAATATAGCAATAATGTTAAGGTCCCCTGATCTTAGAGGGCTTCTGTTCTAAAAATCCATCAGTGATTCTAAAGTCTTCTGGTTTTGGAATCTGTGATCCCAAGGTCCCCCAATCTTGGAGTGCTATTGTAATGGCAATGTGTCAATGATTGTAAAAGTCTTCTGGCCTAGGAATATAATATATTTCTTCCCTCAGACTTTAGGGAAGATATATTAGTGATCTTGAGACTCTCTAACCTTAGGATGCTACTGTTCTGACAATCTGTCAATGATTCTAAAATTTTCTGGTTTTAGGATAACCCTAGATCTACTGATCAGTGATAACCAAATTTTGGAGACCACTCCTCAGTTCTACCTCTAAGCCATAAAATGAGCACATCAGTGACATGAAATGGATAAATTTGTCTCCCTGCTCCAGGTTCTTGGCTAAAATCTTTTGGAATTTAGCCTGCTTCTATGGAGTTACAATTATGATAAACGTTGCCCCTTGACTTGGATATGGGCTCAAGCCTGAAAATTCTTTTGAGAACCTTTGAGACATTGGTCTGTGACCCCAACCCTTTGGGTCCCTTCCCAACCTCAACAAGACCAGTAGAGGGGACTATGGCTAAGGGGTTTGGGAGAAGCCAGTTTCCAGGTCCCTTTTAAAGCTGGTTAAGAAAAGGGCCCTGAAAAGAAAAGGGCAAAAATGTTTGTGGCAGATTTTTTTTGTAGAAGCAAGAAATCGGGAACTGAGAGGATGCCCATCGGTTGGAGAATGGCTGAATAAGTTATGGTGTATGAATGTTATGGAATATTATTGTTCTGTGAGAAACTCTCAGGAGGATTTTAGAGAGGTCTGGAGAGACTGATGCTAAGTGAAATCAGCAGAACCAGGAGATCATTATACACGGCAACAAGATTATACAATGACCAATTCTGATGGACTTGGCTCTTGTCAACAATGAAGCCGATTCAAGGCAATTCCAATGATCTTGAGAGGAAGAGAGCCATCTGCCCCCAGGGTGAGGCCTGTGGGAACTGAGGGTGGACACAACATAGCATTGTCACTCTTTTCATTGTTTGCTTGCATTTTATTTTCTTTCTCATTTTTTCTGGTTTGATTTGATTTTTCTTGTGCAGCAAGATAATTGTATAAACATGTATGCATGTATTGGATTCAATATATATTTCTACCCTGTTTAACATATATTGGATTACTAGCCATGGGGGGGAAGGGGAGAATTTGGAAAACTCTCTCCCCCTTCCCCCCCAGGCAACTGGGGTTAAGGGACTTGCCCAGGGCCACACAGCCAGGACGTGTTACGTGTCTGAGGCCAGATTTGAGCTCAGCCCCTCCTGACTTCAGGGCTGGTGCTCTATCCGCTGCACCACCCAGCTGCCCCGGAACACAAGCTTTTGCAAGGGTCAATGTTGAAAAATTATCCATGCATATGTTTCGAAAATAAAAGACTTTTTTGCCTCAGCAAAAAAGAAAAAAAGAAAAGGCTGTAATTAAAAAAAAGAAAAAGAAAACGGCCCCAATCCCCGATATGGGAAGCCGTGAGGCAGTTTCCAGAGGCTGCAGGCCCTAACAGTGGGCTCCACTCGGCGGGCGTTCCAGTTTCTCCACCCGGGTCCCCGGTAGCATCCAGGGAACACGGGGAAGTGCACGTGGGGCTGGGGCGGCTGGGAGGGGCCCGGGAACGGGTTTCTCTCTCAGCCGGAGGTTTTCTCAGGACGGGGATCTCAAACCGACAGTTCCAGTTCCTCCGGCCCACCTTCTTCGGCCCCTTCGCCCACCCTTTCCTCCCCACTCGCGAAGGGGCTGACTGGGAGACATTCCTCCCCCCCCCCCACCCTGCTCCTCCCTACCCCCCACCCCCACTCTGCTCCTCCCCACCCCCACCTGCTCCTCCCTACCCCCTCACCCCCACTCTGCTCCTCCCCACCCCCACCCTGCTCCTCCCTACCCCCCACCCCCACCCTGCTCCTCCCCACCCCCACCCTGCTCCTCCCTACCCCCCACCCCCACCCTGCTCCTCCCCACCCCCACCCTGCTCCTCCCCACCCCCACCCTGCTCCTCCCCACCCCCACTCTGCTCCTCCCCACCCCCACCCTGCTCCTCCCTACCCCCCACCCCCACCCTGCTCCTCCCTACCCTCCCCACCCCCACTCTGCTCCTCCCCCCCCCCCCAGCCGGAACCCGAACCCCGCACCAAATGCCCAGCCTGGGGGCAAACCCTCGGCCTCGTTACCACTTCAATGGGCCCCGCTGCAGGCGCGAGCTTGCAGCCTCCACCGCGCCCCCGCCTTCCTTCCCCGGGGCTCCGGGCTGGGAGCTGCTTTCCCAGGCAATCTCACCTCCCCCCCAGGGGCTGGGCCCGGTCCCGCCCGCCCAGTTCCCAAGGTGTTATCTATCCGGGTCCCGCGGCTGGCAGGGCCCAAGGCGAAGTCCTCCCTGCCCGCAAGGCCGCCCCTAAAACCGGATCCTCGCCTGAAACCCTGGCTCCGGGAGAAAGCGGTGAGAGTCTTTCTGCCGGGTTAACCATTCTCCTCCTCACAGTAATTGCTTTGTTAACGGCTTCCAGCCTTTCCCTAAGGACTTCCCCATCCCTACTCACAGTCCCGCTGACCGCCCCAATGTTCTCCTGGGCTCTCTCCCAGCGGGGGATAATTAAGTGGCGACCCGGAGAGGGCGAATCCACTATCCTCCTCCTGGGTGGGGCCTGCACTGTTTCCCCTCTTACCAAAGGAAAAGCCTGCGTTCTCGGTCCCAATGGTGCGGATCCGGGGCCCACAAAGAACCTCTTGGGACTCCTCCCCTGACCCCCCCAGTATCCTTAACTACATTACTATTATTGCTCTTTATTTTCAAAACATATGCATGGATAATTTTTCGACATTAGGCTTACCTGCCCTCCAAGCTCGCCTCCCTCAGGTGCTTCCAAGGTGCTTCCAGAATGCGGAGTAAGATAAATTGTGAGGGGAAGGGGCGCCTTGGCCGGAACCCCCCAGCGAGCCAGGCCCAAAGGTTCTGGGAGGAGGCGAGGGTGGAAAAAACATTTGTCAGGGAGGAAACGCCTTTGACGAGGAGAATAATTATAAGCCACCCTTGTTGAATCATTTGTATATGACTTTGTGACCCCATTTGGGGAAATTGGGGTTAAGTGACCAGCCCAGGTTCCCTCAGCAGAAGCCAGATTTGAACTCACTTGAAGATGGGTTTTCCTGATTCCAAACCCAGTCCTATTCCCCTGATGCCCCATAAAAGGGTCCCAGAGGCTGGTCACCAAGGGAGGGACTAGGCAGTAGGGTGCTTGCCAATGTAAGCCCCTTTATGGTGTCAACACCTGGGGGTGGATGGGTGGGGATTCATCATTTTCCTGCTTTAATTATAATGTCCAGCACATAGAAGGTGCTTAATAGATGCTTATTGACTTGATGCTACTTCCTGAGCAAAGGTATCTATGATCTAATTCCATCTTTCCAGTTGTTTTCTTCTTCCTCAAAAAATGATAATAAAAATCTGTAATGGAAAACTAACATGTATATAAGACAGTTACTTTTATTTTTTTTTAATAACCGCCTTGATTTGCTCGAGCTCCCTTACTGTTCAGAGGAGGCCAGGCTGACCTGGGAATCAGATTACCCCCACCGGATCGTGATTTTTGTCTTTGCCTATGCTCATCCTGAGTTCCCTTCCTACTGTGTTCACTGTCTACATGTGTTCCCTTTTAGAGAAAAAAAACCCCCACAACTACAACCTAATTCTGTTTCTCTCCCTTTTTTCAATTGTACTTAGTATATTACACATCAAAAATCCTCTACTTCTCAAGAGAAAAGGAAGTGTACTTTTTTTATATATAAAGATTTTTATTTTCTAAATATATGCTTATAGTTTTCAAGATTCATTGTTGCAAAACCTTGTGTTCCAAATTTTTTTCTCCCTCCCTTCCTCCCATGTCCTCCCCTAGAAGGAAAGTGTGTGGTTCAGAAATGATGAGGGGTCACCATTTAATAAAAAAAGCTGGAGAGATCTCTAGAAGCAAAGCAAAGTTTATTATATGTTCTTTCAAGAAAGGTGTCCCAGCCGTCAAGCACACAATCGAAGGGAGAAAGCCCCGTTGGAGGCAGGGTCAACATTTTTAATCCTTAACGCAAATACCCCTTCCCACCACTGACCCTCATCCTCATTGGCTGAGGATCTTACATTCTAAACTCAGGAACTATCCAAGAAATTGAATTTGACCAATCTTACATAGTTACCCATATTTGACTGAAATAGGGAGACGCTGATGTCATGGGAGGATAGCAGGAAGGGGATTTAAGTATGCCCTTGACTCAATGCTTGAAGTCCTTCAGGCTACTCCAACTCTGAAGTAGATGAAGCCTTACTCGATTTTCACAACTGTTTTGAAAGATCTCACCCCATCTCATTCAAAAGTAATCCAGTATATGTTAAACATATGCAATTTTGGCTGTGTGACCCTGGGCAAGTCACTTAACTCCAATTGTCTCAGCAAAAAAAACAAAAACAAAAAGTGAAATTCTTCTATACATATTTCCACAATTCTCATGCTACACAAGAAAAATCAGATCAAAAAGGAAAACATGAGAAAGAAAACAAAATGCCAGCAAACCACAAAGAGTGAAAATGCTGTGTTGTGATCCACATTCAGTCCCACAGTCCTCTCTCTGGCTCTCTCCATCTCTGTCTCTCTTTTGTAGACCAAATTCTGAAAAACAGTGCAAAGGCCAGCTAGAGGTCATTAAGGCAATTCTAATTTTATTAATAACACCCAAAGCATCATAGTCCGGGAGAGGTTGGACACCAGCCACCTTCTCTCCGTAAGGAGAGATCGGGGTGCCGGCCACATCAGCTTCACATCCATAGTGAATGTCAGGGAGTCAGTCCGTGAATGTTTTAAAAGCACCTACTATATTCCCTAGGGGACTGTGCAAAGTCCTGGATCGTGGAGATTGCCCTCAATTATTTTTAGAGTTTAGTACAGTACTTGGCACAAAGTAGGTGCTTAATAAATGTTTATTGATTGATTGTTAGACTCCATGGTCAAGGAAACTTAATGATGGTATAGTAATCAAATTTGTTCCTTCTGAGTGCCCACCTTCTAGGTGCACTTGGGTTATCTTCAAAGAATTTTGGAGGGGGCAGCTAGGTGGCACAGTGGGTAGAGCACCAGCTCTGAAGTCAGGAGGACCTGAGTCCAAATCTGGCCTCAGACACCTAACACTTCCTGGCTGTGTGATCCTGGGCAAGTCACTTAACCCCAATTGCCTCAGAAAAAAAAAAAAAAAAGGAAGAAATAGGCAAAGAATCTTGGGTGTCAGAAAATGAGGGATATTTAGATTTTCTTTTTTTGTGAGTCCACAGACCCTTCATTTCTGCTTTTTTGGTCTTAAATTCTTTGATTTGACTTCTGTTTTGGGGATCAAACTCATTTTTTTTGCCTTCATTGTCATCATAGAGAAAAATAATGAAATAATATTTTGTTTTCTCATCTGTGTCTGTCTGTAGAGGCAGTGTGACATGATGGGTAGTTTCTGGGAGATCTGGATTCAAATCCTACTTCATCCTCTAAGTTTGTGACCATGAGAGAATCTCTTAGCTACTTTGAGCCTCAGTTTCCTCATCTATCAAATGGGAATAATAGCATTGAATAATACTATTGTGAGGATCAAATCAGATTCTACATGGAAAACTTTTTGTCATCCTTAAAGTGCTGTAGAAATATATAATGATGTTCTCCCCAGAAGAATATAACTTTAATGAAAGCAGGAACTTTTTTGCTTTTGTTGTTATAATCCTGGTGCCTGGTACACAGTGGGTACTTAATAAATGTTTGCTGCTGTAGCCCTGAGTTCCAGAGCACTAATAAGGAAAGGAGAGCCCCAAGCAGAGGTGGCTGAGTCTAGTAGTCCAGTGATTTCTTTCCCGGCTTTCCGAGTCTCGAAGAAAGTCAGAAGAAGAGAAGGGGGCGGGGTGTCCCTCATTTTATGCCATGGGATCAGGCAGGATCCAGATGCTGCCTCTGCCCTTTCCCTGCAAGACTTCAGGGCTCCCTTTGTTGCTAGGGTGACCAGAGATGAGAGGACCAGAGACACAGTGGACGCTGCACTAGAACATCCCCCACTGCCTCCGCATCCCGACCAGGTGAGGAGGCAGCTCCCCGGGAACTGCCAGATTCTTCGGCGGAGAGTTGTTAGGGGGAGCAGGAGCCGGGAGAGCATCTAGTGAATGTGTCTCCCTCCCTGCCCCGTGACTCCCTGCCCCTCCTCCTCTTAGGTAAAAAAAAATCTAGCAGCCATGAAAGCCCTGTCTGGGTGATTAATGCTGGCGCTGGCTAGGTGAAAGGAGAGGATGGGATTTTGTAGAGGGAGAGGAGATAAAAACATTTTCACTTTAGCACGGCTGAGGCACAAGGGGAGGAAGAATAGATAGGTTCCATTACAGAAAATGTAATGAAGTTATACTGAAATTATACTCCTAGACTAGTATTCTACAAACAGGAGAACATAAGTGAGGGAGTTTATATATATGTGTGTGTTTAAATTATCTATAATAATATTTATATACTTAAATTCTATATAAACTCATATACTATATATTTCTAAACTACATTTTGTGATATTTAATTTAGATATTTAGATTTTATTTATATACTTATAATATATAAATGATAAAACATAAATATACATATATTTTCTCTGGTGACTTTAGGCAAGTCACTTAACTTTATTTGCCTCAGTTTACTCATCTGTAAAATGGGCTGCAGAAGAAAATGGTAAACTACTCCAAGAAAATCCCCAACTTGGGTTATGAAGAATTGGATACAGTTGAAATGAATGAAAAGAAATTGTCAGTCAATAAACTTGCTGTTTATTCAATTATTATTAATTTAATTAGTATTAATTATTGTTAATAATGTTATTAATTAATTGTAATTTATTAAATGCTTATTATATGCCACACATGGTACTTAGTACTAGGGATACAAAGTGAGACACATTATAATGGAAGACACAGTATACCAACAAATACATACATACAAGTTATAAAAAGTATCACTGGAAGGTAATTTCAAAAGGAAGTGACAAGGATAGAACTAGGAAGAAACTTTTGTTGAAGGCTGAGCTTGAGCTGAAAAATTTGCCCCAAATCACCCAGGTTATAAATAATGGAGCTCAAATCTAAACCCAAAGGATCTCAGACATAGAACTAGGAGGATCCTCAGGGATCACCTAGACCAGCTCCATCATTTTACAGATGAGGAAACTGAGACAGGTGACTGGCCCAAGATCACCCAGGGCTGGGAGTCGATCAGTCTTTTTGTTGCACTATGAAAGAGGGTTGGATCTGGAGGAGAGCTGCTGGGTTCAAGTCTTAGTGTACAATTTACTGCTGAAGTCACTTCTCAGAATTTCGGGTTCTTCATTTTTAAAAATGGGGATAACATTCCATGTTTTGTTGTCTAGTCATATCTGACTCTTCATGACCCCATTTGGGGTTTTCTTGGCAGTGATCCTGGAGGGCTTTGCCACTTCTTTCTCCAGCCCATTTTACAGATGAGAAATAAAGGCAAACAGGATTAAGTGACTTGCTAAGGGTCACCCAGCTAGTAAGTGTCTGAGGTCAGATATGAACTTAGGAAGTTGAGTCTTCCCGACTTCGGACCTGCACTCTCCTCCGGCACCATCCAGCTCCCCTTGTTTCCTTCTCTTACTTCAGAGAGTTTTTGTGGACATTGAATGAGATGACACACACTTTTATATATACATACATCTTATACATAAATGAAGATGTATAACACATACACACACACCTACCCACCCACTTATATTGCATAACCATGAATTTTATTTCCCTCACCCTCATATCTCTCTCTTCAGGCCACCTGATATGGTCTGACTTGCTCTCCAACCAGTGCTGGAGAATAGAATGTGCTGCTTATATGGATAAATACAATCATATTAGAAACCACTCACCCAGATTGAGCCCAGATCATACTATTTTTTAAGAGAGCACGAGGGAAACCATTCGTTAACTGCACCAATTAGTTACTCAATTTTATGCTCCATCTGTATAAACAGATCAGAGTGGTCAGTCCAGGGAGTGTGGCTTCTCATTTCTATATATTCCCCAAAGTTCCCAGAACACCACTGGGTACACGTCAGGTGTTCAGGCCGTGGTTGATCTTCATGCTTGAAGAGATCTAAAATGACATCACTGCAGGGGAGTCGGAGTGTCTGACCGCCTAAACAGACCAATACAAGCTTGGAAGGTTCTGCCACAGGTGGGGCACAAAAGTCCCTATGAACATTTGGAACGGAGATGTCTATAAATTTGCACAGCTGTTCAATTTGTGCAACCTGAATTACTGAATTTATGAAGCATACAACTTAAAATGTAATTTTTTAGTTCTCTAGGAAAACCTGTCTTTCACTATTTGTGAATCATGTAATATATGCAAATCTTATGCAAATTGTAACCATTACAAAGTTCTTGTTTCCAAAAAAAAAAAAAAATGTCAATTTTAGTTTGAAAGGATTACAATATAACTTAGTATTTTAAATGTGGGAACATTGTGCAGAAATTCAGGAATTTTCTGATGAAATTTTTTAGTGTGTATGCAATAATACAGGCATTAATTAGCTTTAGATTTCCCTAATTTCAATAAAAAGTTCAATTTAATGAACACTTTTTAGCCACTAGACGTATGCCTTTCAAAGATATTTTTGGCACAATGTGAAAGATGGATTTTAGTGGGGAATAACCAGAGGCAAGGAAACCAGTTAGGATGCTTTTACAATAATCCAGGTGAGAGGTTATGAGAGCCTGAACTAGATCAAGGAGGATGAAGACTGGAAAAGTCATTGAATTTGAGAGCAGTTTTAGTAAATGGAAAACACCATAAAGGGCTGAGAAATGAGTAGGTTGTGAGAGGCAAGAGGTACCTGCCTGGCTTTCTGCAAGACAGCTCACATCCCACCTTCCGCAAGAAGCCTTGCCTTGCCTTGCCTTTTCCCCATTCTGTCACCTTCTAACTTTGAAGATTATTTTATCTCAGCAGCTCAGCAGCATCTTTTGTGATGGCAAAGAATTGGAAATTGAGGGGATGTTCATTATGGGATGGCTGAACAAGTTGTGGTATATGAGTGTAATGGAATACTGTTGTACTATAAGAAAAATAAGCAGGTGGATTTCAAAAAAGCCTTGAAAGACTTCCATGAGCTGATGCTGAGGGAAGTGAACAGAACCAGGAGATCGTGGTACCCAGGAATAGCAACACTGTGTGATCATCAGCTGTGAATAACAGCTCTTCTCAACAATATGATGATTTAAGGCAATTCCAAAAAGACTCATGATGGCAAATGCTATTACATTCAGGGAAAGAACTGAAGAAGTCTGACTGAAGATTGAAGCTTACTAACTTTGTGTGTGTATGTTTGTGTATACTTTCCCTTTTGTTTTGTTTCTTCTTTCACCACATGACTAATGTGGAAATGTGTTTTAAATGATTACACATGCATAACTTATATCAATTGCTTGCCATCTTGAGAGGAGGGAAAGGAAGGAAAAAGGGGGAAAAATTGGAAGTTAAAATCTAAAAAAAAAAAAAAAATGAGAATTGAAAATTGTCCTTACATGTAATTATTAGGAAAAAAATAAAATTCTATTTATATTAAAAAAGACTATTTTATATGTATCATCTGCTATATGCACATATATTCACACTTATACATGTATAGATAAGATTGAATGTTACTTCCTCTATTAGAATATAAACTCCTTTAGGTTAGGGACTATATTTTTGCTTTTCTTTGAATCCATAGTGCTTAGCCCAATTTCTGACACATAGTAAGTGTTTTATAAATGTGTGTGATCAGATTAATTTGTTTTAGAAAAGTTTGCTAGTAAAAGGGATGATGAAGATGGAATCACTAGCTCAAGGAGGGAAGGATGTTGGGAAGCAATTTTTTTTGGATGGGGAAACATGAGTATGTTTATAGACAGAGGAGGAAAAGTCAGGAGTAAAAAGAAATAGAGCAAGTTTGCAGAGGTGGAATAGACAGAGATAGGTTGGTCTTCCTAGAAGGAGGATTAATAGAAGCAGGAAGAGTAAAGCATTCCTAAAACTCATGTCTGATGATGTTATCCTACTTTTTCAATAAACTCCTATGGTTCCTTATGACTTGTAGGATCAAATACAAACTGCCTTGTTTAGTGTTTAAAGCCCTTCATTTTTAATTCCTTTTCTTTCTTTACAATTCCACCAAAATGGCCTCCTTTCTGTTTTTCACACATTACATACTTCATGTTCCATCTTTATATCTTTGCCATGTTCTTCTTCACCTCCAGCTTCTTCATCTCCTCAGCTTCATCCAAAGCTCAGAGCAAAGGCTGTTTCCCATTCTGATCCCCAACCTAGCTACTATTACCTCCTTCTCTAGCCCTTGCAAATTATCTCCTATTTATTCTCATTTTAATGTATGCACACATTGTCTTCCTGGAAAGAATCTAAGCTCCTTCAAATCAGAGATTTAATTAATTTCTGCCTTTGTCTCTCTAGCTACTAGTAGAGTGCCTGATCAAATATCCGATATCAAATGAATATGTGTGTGTGTGTGTGTGTGTGTGTGTGTGTGTGTGTGTGTGTGTGTGATGTTTGCAAGGGTTATCTGCTTAAGATGGTAGGGATTCAAGTTGATGGTGGGTGGAGGTGAGTGGGAAGGCTGGGTTAAGATTTGGAGCGGAAAAGGTTTGGAGCAGATGCTACAGAGCAGAGAAAAAAGATTACTGAGCAGATTCGAGTTTGAATAACAGAAACAGAAAGATAGCTTGAGTCCATAAGCTTGAGACAGAGAAAGCAGGCGATAGGGGCCAGTTTAATGGGGAAGGAGGGAGGAATGAGTCAAAAGAAAGAGGGAGAAAGGGCATAAACATTTATAGCTCTATGCTAAGAACTTCACAAATATTATCTCATTTGGGTTAATTAGCAATGCCTCTTTTAGACTCAATGTTGGAACTAAATGAGTCACTCATCCGTTGCTGGATGATTAACAAAAGATTTACTTTGCTCTCATACAGAAAGGGTACAGCAGAGTTTCTCTGGATGTGAGCCCCCTTGTTCCCATTTGGAAAGGTGTACCTGTGGGTACAGAGGGCCCTGTGTCCACCTGGATTTTTGTATCCCCAGGTCACCAGGAGTCTGGGTCAAGAGAGACAAAGGCCAATTAAATTCCAAGGATACTTTTGTTGCCTTTTAGAGAAAACTAATTTCCCTGGCAGGGAAATGGACAATTCCATAGGAATTATCGATTTGTAGCTTGTAATAGCAGGTTGAAGGGGTCTAGAGTATTGATGAAATCAAGTGAATTCCAAAGATTTCAGGCTGGATGATGGCAAGGGGAATCAGAATGGTGATCTACTGGGAGAATAGGGAGAGAAGTGAGGGGCTGGGAGAAATGTAGGGGCAGGGAACTGGCCAAAGAGAATTTCAGAACCAGGATCTTGGAGTGGGATATCATCTGATGGTTAAATTTAAGATGCAGAAACATTTGTGGATATCTAGAATGAAAAAAATGAAATCTTACCCATGTATTTTAAAGGCAGGTGCATCAAATTAGGAATGTATTCATCTGTAATGGGCTGAGGCTCAAGTTGGTGTAGTGAGGTTCCAAGCATATGAGGCTAAATAGTAATTGGACCATACTCTATTAATATATATGCTTAGAGAAAGAAAGGCCCCCTGCCCACTCTTTGTGCAAGTCCTGATGTGTTGTATAGGAAATGACGATTTTGGTGGGTGGAGGCAGGGGAGTGGAAAAGGAAGGGGAAGGAGGGACTGACGGCCTTTCAGCTCAGATTTCTCTCAGTTAGCTGGCTTTCTGTCGCAGCTTCCCATATTGCTATCACAATCCTTTTTCACTTCTTCACTTCAATAAAGATTGAAGATTTTTCCCTTAACCTGACTGACTCTGGCTGATTTTAAATACATGGTCATTACATTCATCCTTCTTTTTTTTTTTTGGCGTTTATTTTTTATTAACTTTACACAAGATTTCCATCAAGCTGTTGTCCCAGATGGTAGCCACTGAACCACTTCTCTTCCCAAGGTTTTCTGGGAGAAGCAGCAGAAAAGAGCTTAAGTACCTATGCTCCATGTCCTTATCGTTCACCCCAGTCATCAAATCATTGGAAATCAAAAGTAGATCCCATTAGAAAAAGTTGGGGGGCTCTCTGAACTACTTGATCACCCACAAATTGAAATATCCAAAAAAGAAACAAAATTGTGTATTGCTACATAATAATTTATTCAAACATGATTTGTAGAGCTAAAGGTTAAATAAAAATATCTGACATAAATTGTTTATAAATATAACAGAAAAAATTTTCAGGTTTATAAGCAAGTATAGATGTATTTATTACAATAAGGAATAAATAGGGAATGGCTTTTTATCTTGGTTCTATTCTCCTTAATAATTCTCATAAACATACAATGTCCTAACCGGCTAAATTGAACCTACTTAAATTAAAAATTAAATAAAAACTAAAAGATATTAAATTAAATTAAAAATAAATTGATCCAATAGACTTGTTATGGAAAGAGGCATTTGCATCCAGAAAGAGAATTATGAAGACTGAATGTGGATCAAAGCTTAGTATTTTCACTTTTTTTTTGTTTTTTCTCATTTTTTCTGTCATTTTTTGATCTGATTTTTCTTGTGCAGCATGAAGAATATGGAAATATGTTTAGAATAATTGTACATATTTAAATTATATTGGATTGCCTGCTGTCTATAGAATGAGGTTGGATGGAGGGAGAAAAATTTGGAATACAACGTTTTGTATATGTAAATGTTGAAAACTTTCTTTGCATGTATTTGGAAAAATTTTCAAAATTAGTAGAGAATGTGGTGTGTTAGCAATTTTCTTTAATTAAAGTCAAACTGGCATTCAGGAGTAAGGAAATAGGATCAAAAGTCTTTGAGACTGAGGTTCTTAGATTGGGTATGTTGGTTTAGGATTCCTTGATCAAGTTTTGCAGCAAATAATGAGATAATTTCATCATTCCCCATCTTCAGAGCTAAATCATATGCTGATTCTCCTTCTTCATTTTTCTTTCGAATACTCGCATTATATCTGCAAATGAAATAATATATGAAAGTGGAAATGGCCTAGGAAAAGGTCATCTAGTTAGCTATATTCATCATCTCATAGAACTCAATCATTTGGCTTTCATATAGAGGTATGAATGTATCTGACTTAAGAAATATGTGTGCATTTGGTAAATAAAGAAAAGCATAAGGATTTGTACATTTTATACTTCATTTTGAGGGAATGCATTGATATAAAAATACAATTCTAAATTTTGGGCAATCCAAGTATTCTGAAGATGAGTAACAGTGCTTTCACTGTGCCTTTGAAAGTTCTTTATTTGCCAATCCAGTGTCTCAGTGGCCTAATAGGTAACATAGGGCTTTTTCTACAATGGAGGCTTTTCAATTCCGAGAAAACCCCTTTTAGGTCCTTTTTTTCAGCAGGATTGCTTCTGTGCCCACATTTTCCTTCCCTCGCTCCAGGAGCTGACCCAATAACTTACCTCAATAGGGCTGCTACGCATTTCTTCCCTTCTGGCCCCAGCAGACATGCTTCATGAAGAGCTGTGTTTCCCAGCCTGTTGAGAGGAGGAGAGTCTGCTTATTCCCGACCAGGGCTTCGGTATTATCAGGGACAGACACTGTAAGGAGAGGATGGGCACTAATGGGTAGGTACTGCGTGATGCTAGGAACCGACACGGATTCTACCTCAAACTCCACCACTGACATACTCACTAATTGTGGAAGATCCTATCAGTGTCCTCCTTTATCCTTTGCTTATAGAGACGCTGTGAAGATGAATGAGTTTAAGTTTAAGAGAGAAAGAGAAATCTTATTAAACTAAAATTAAATGTAGATTTAATCAATAATAACCACATATGACTTTTGTATCAAAGACATCCTCCTTAAATGAAGGGCACAGGTATATACACGTGTGTGTGTGTGTGTGTGTGAATATTTACGTGCATCTTTCTCTCTCAAGATATATATATAAACGCATACCTAAATACTCTTACATATTTTGAGAACTTTTTACTTCTATAGCTTATCTGTCAATGCCCAAGTGCAGCCTGGGAACTCCAGGATAGCACCCCCTGCAAGCTTCCCGTACAAGCACTTGTGCTCACAAGGCTTCAAAGCAGCCAGTACAGGCCACAGAAAAACCTCACGTCTGAGTCCATGGGGATTATCCCTTTCTCTTTCTGGGGGCTCCGCCTGTCCTACCCCTGCGGGGCTGCCAGCGGGGGAGAGGACGCCAGCAGCCCCCCAGTGACTCGCGTGACTCACAAGGTTAGATGGGCAGGTTCCAGTGAGAGGTAAGGGCTTGGGGCTCACTGTTGGATGGCCCCTGACTAGTGACTCCTGGACTCCGGCTCTGTCTCTGCCCCATATTGCCACCAGGGATCACGGGTCCCTCCCGGCTTTGTCTCTGAACTTTTTATCACTCTTTTCCTCAGCTTTGCTTGGGTGTTTGCTGTTGTTCACTCTCTTCTCAGGAAATGGCGTCAGCAGCAGACCACGAGAGGATCACACTAGAATCTTGGCTTGGATTTTAGAGCCAGGATGCCCCAAGTCCCTGCCCCGGTCCCACAGGCCGGTGGCCCAAGGATGCTGTAGGCGAAGGCTCAGAGCATGACTTCTTTCCACAACCACCGTTTCCTGCCCCTGCTTAGTTCAGGAAGCAGATCCCATTTCTTTCCTCGGGCTGTTGGCATTCTCAGGGGCATTTGGGCAGAGGGGAGAGGATGCAGAAAAGCTCACCCTCTTTTCCCATTTCCCTACACCCCATCCCATTCCTGCCTTACCAGGCAAGTTACCCACAACCTTCTCTATCGATCTCTGAAGGAGAAACGAAGAGGAAGGGGAGTGAGTGGGAGACATCACCTCTGCCCCCCAACCACTGGAGAGTCACCGTCCCATCTTATGACAGGATTGCACATGTAGAACAATTCTGGTATGAGTTCATGGAGGCCACTTTGTTGGAACTGCCAGATTTCTATATATTTATTATTTGTAACATCAGTCACATATGTGCTCTCCCCTCCCTTTGCCATCGCCACCACTTTGGTACAGGCCCTCAGCAGCAGCCGAGGGATGATCTCCCACCTCGAGTCCATCCTCCATTCCGCTTTCAGAGGGATCTTCTGAAAGTGTTGTGTAACTTACCCTACTCAGGAAACTCCCGGAGTTCCCTATTTTCTCTAGGATCAAAGATTTTTAACTGTCCTTATAACTGCCCCCACCCCCACCTTTCCAGCCTCATACCTTATACTCCCTGGCACACATAACTTTGTCAGCGACACCAGCCTCCTGGCTGTTCCTTGAATGTGATACTCCGTCTCTCAACTTCAACACATTTTTACTGGTGTTCCTCCATGCTTAGAATGTCCCTTCTTATTTTCTCCTCAGAGTTTCCCTGGTTTCCTTTAAATCCTGGCCCCAATATTACCTTCTACAGAAAGCATTTCCTAATCTTCGTTAATTGTAGCACCTTCTGTTTATTTTCAGTTTACTCCTATATTTAACATGTTTGTATGTAGTTGTTTGCATGTTGAGTCTCCTAATAGACTGTGAATACTTTGGGAACAGGGATTGTCCTTGGTATTTCATAGTAGGTGCTTAATAGATGTTTATATCTGATTTAATGCATATTGTTTTGCCAGTCTGACAGAGGCAAAACCACTTAAGAGACTTAAGTGAGTTTATCTTGTAGGATTGACTTATCATGAGAATAAATCTTGATCAATAGATCAAGGGACTAAAAGGAAATCAATGCCTATGGAAATCAATTAGAAGGCTTCCTAGGAATAAGACAATTGAAATAAACTTAGTAGGAATTGAGTTTCTTTATGCTTGTCATTTTGGTTACTATTTTCCTCTATAAGTGTCTGTTGTGAACTGCAATGTTTCAAGTACATATGTTATAAAACAGTTTTCACCCATTTAGAAAAAGCCCTAGTTTTCTCCCCTCCCCCCTCCCCCCCATTTTAGTTTCATTTCTTCCTCTTAACCACCCTATGGCAATTTCCATTAAGACATGGTGATCTATACATCACAGTCCAAGATGGCTGCCAATGGACCAAGCTTTTGGGGAGGCCTAGTGAGTATAGTTGCCACAGTCCATCTTGGTTCTTTTCAGGTATAACATGCCAATTAGGATTAATAGAAGGAATTCTGGATCATTTGGAGAAATGTGAATGGAATTATGGTCTCTATTTAAAACTCAGAGGCCAGATAAGACTTTCAGTCTATTGAAACCATCTGAAAAGCTGCTCTAAACCAGCTAAACCAATTAACCCAAGGCCACAGATTCATGTCCTGAAAAAAATTATCTCTAAAGATACCAGTTGTAGGCAAATAAAATAGAGCATTATAGTATCACTTTATCCCCACCTTCCAAGACGCAACATGACCTATGTATGTGGAGACAAAAAACAGTGGGAAAGGAAAATCACAAAAGAAAAGATCACCTCCCTGTGAAGGACACGCCTGAACAGAAGTACAGGAATACTTCACACATTTCGTGAAGTCCTTAGATTTTCCCTCCTTTTTGCCTCTGGTCGCCCTGCTCCTTCTCTTGTACTACAGAACTCGTGCTTGTGGGTACCCTTTGGGTTTCTTGTTCCTTCCCTTCTCTCCTCTGAAACCAAACAGGACTTGGTTGGAAAGGGTCCCATGTCAGGCCCAAGGCCCGCAGAGAGTCAGGGATTGCCCAGGGCCCAGCGTGGCTGGGATCTGAACCCAGGTCCAAGTTTTTGCCACCAATGCTGCCTTGGTGCAGTTCTTGGGAAAGGATGGAAAGCACGCTGTCTCTGAAAAGGCTCCCTTCCTTCCTTCGGGTGCTTTACAAGGATGTTACTAGCAGAGGCAGTCTAGGGAAACAACAAAAGGAGAAGCTACACGGTGCTGAAGGTCAGAATGGGCCCATTACCCGGAAGGCTGTGCCTTGACCCTCCCCAGGGTGGAGGAGTAGAAGACGGGTTACCTGCAGCCTTCTGCTGTTGGCCAATCATGGGCCTCGTCTCCAGTAAAACCTCATCCCCTGTCACCCCATCACATCTTGAGCCTTCTTGGGGCACTTAGGCCAGCGTCTGGCAGATGATGGTGCTGACTCTGACCCATCCCCCCTCCTCTGGCTCCCAAACAAAGGCCTTTCCTCACTCTCTGTTTGTGTAGACCCCCCAACATATGGTTAAAAGCTGAGACACTTAGGTGCCTGTGGATGTACAAGCAAAATTTCCTCTCCCTTCCAAAAATATGTGGGACAGAGTAGTCCAAGATGAGAAGATATTTGTGATCTGTATAGCAGATCTCATATTTTCCCCCCTACTCCCTTTTCCTAAATTCCCTGTCAGCTATCACCAGCCTAATCTCTGAGGTCTCAGTGTCCTTCCCAATGCTCCCATACACCCCAACAATTGCCCATAACTGTCACTTCTCTGCACTCCCACAACCACCGCCCTAATCCAGACTTTATCCTTACTCACTGCAGCGGCCTCCTGGGAGTTGCTCCCCCATCCTTCCCACTACTGTCAAAAGGATTTTCAAGAACAGGACTGATGATGTGACTGCTCTAATGAATAAACTCCAGTGGTTTACTATCGAGTCTATGAGCATTTTAATCTCTTTTTATGCTTATTTTAAAAAATATATTAACATAGTAGTGAATGTATATAATTTATAAATATATACATATGTGGGTATATTTTTTCCTTTTTACTGATGGGATGCATGATGTTTGGAGACTATTGCTTTATGTAACCATATAAGGACTGGACCTTGTTTCTTCTTGGGTTCACTTTGGCCATCCCTAACTGCTCCCCACATCCCTTTGTGATCATCTCTAGGTCAGTTAGCCAAATGTCATCTGGACTGTAAATGGGCTTTTCTGTTCAAATACGTGTTTTTGTCACTGGCTTCAGTTTGTCTTCCTGGAATCTTTCCCTTCTACCGTCTTGTTTTCCTTTTAGTTCAGCCACATACCATGAAGATGATTCCTACCCTATTCTCTCCCCCTCCCAGAAAAGCCTTCTCTTGGGCTCCCCCATGGAAAAAAGTTGCCTCTTTATGCTAGACCACCTGTTGGCCCTGGTCCTTGGAGAGCTGGGTACTCACTCCACGGTTTCCCCTAGGTTTCAGGCTGCAAGAAATTTAAACAGTGATTGGCACATAATGTTTAATAAATGCTGATTGATCCACATGCACCTTTTTTACTGCTGGAATCCTAGAGCAAGTTCTTACCCCTATTGCAATTGTGTGGGCTTAGCTAGGTTAAAACCTAACATTTCTGTACAATAGGTACATGGGCAAAACTTCCTCTTCCTTCCAATATACCCACACCATGCCCCTGCATTCCCGTGACACAAGAGGTGTGGCAGGCACCCCTCAAAGGACCCTAGGACGGTGGATGGCAAGAGCTCCACTGTCCCCCAACTTTCTTTTCATTTTTAAGGGGACATCAATATTCATTGGAGATATTAATGTTCAGCCTTGAAAAACTATTCAGAAATTCCTCATTACCTTTGATTTTCTTCTTAGTTGATCTGAATGAAGCAAATCCAGCAATCTCTTAGGATGGCTGGTTCGGCCTATATTAGTGACCTTGCTGTCACTATATGTAGGGACATATGAGTTTCTCTGTAGGAGTCATGTGGCTAGGCACTTATAACTTGCCATAATCCTGTTCCTGAATTAATCCTGGGATCTCCATTTTGCTCCCAACCTTCCCTTCAGTATCCTTTTCTCTTCTTACAAGTACTGACTAGTCCTCAAGATCTACATTTTGAATTCAACCTTAGAAACTACTGGAGAGTTCTTGGGAAGGTCACTTAATCTATCTTCTATAATATCCTGAATTACTGAACCATAGAACATGTTCCTGCTCTGATACATGGAAGGAAGAGAAGGAATGAAATTTTAATCATATAGTAAATAACATTAAACCATTACTTTTCATCTGTCAAAATAGGCTCGTGAAATCAAAAACACATATTGCTGGTACAAACATCCTTCCAAAGGATGCTCAATGATATCGTCTATAATCACTGTGGCATGTGGGAACATTATAGCCTGGGAGCACTTGTAGGAGGCTTCAACTTTTCAGTTGTTAGAAATATGGATAAAAAGCAATCCATGAGAAAGCTGAGTCGGTTCTTTCTGGATATTGTGGCCAGTACCAGATGTCCTAAGATTTACCAGACCAAGATGTTTTGATGAAATGTGAAATTTACTAAAGAGAAAAGTTTGGTTTAATTCAATCTATCTTACCAAGGTTTAAAAGGTGAGATTAGTGTCTTAAGAAAAAAAAGTACAGAGTTTTGAATTAGAATAGATCATGGAAATCAGTTATTCCTGCGTTACATTTTATAGATAAGCAAGCTGAGGCTGAAATGCTGAGATACTTGGCTTCCTTTGCTAAGTTCATATAACTAGTAGCAGAGACCACCAAGTGCCTTTTATTTTTATATTTTAGTTTGTAATTAAATGGAATAAAATGAGTGAAAGTATATTCAAACATATCTGACACCCTATACTCAATACAGAGACAGCCTAGAATCATTGTTAAACTATTTTCATATATTCATGAGTGAGCCAATATTCTACTGCAAGAAGTCTGGATAGAGACAGAGACCTTTCTCCTTGAATCTTGAAAGCCTCATGTCATCAGTGGCATAAAAATATTTTAAAATGTCAATCAGTTTCACAATGTAAACCCCTTCCCCCTCCAGCATGTTGGGAGGAATCTTTGTGGAGGATTTGCAAAAGAACATGGACAAAAGTCACACAGGATGAGGGAGTCACCTTTAACAGGATGTTCCTATATTGATGAGATCACAAGACGTCTCAAAGTATTGTTGACTTGGTGCTTCTGCAGATTCCAGGTGGAATCTCTGTCTAGTCCTTTGAGTCATGGAATCCTCTATCATTCATGTCCATTGGCTAGCTAACTTAGCTAGCTAAAACTCTAGATGTCAAGGAGAATTAAGTCATGTAGCTGGCCACTTGCCCATTATGCTTTACCAGAGGAAATTCAAGATTGTCCAGGTAATAGCCATTGTGCTAGGCAGCAGAAATGTCTACATTTTCAAAGGGCTGGGCTAGATCATTAGACTTCCCTCTTATCTCTAAAAACTTAGCCATCACATCTCAAGGCCTTGGTTTGTTTAACCCATAAATAGAGGAAGTTGGACCATGCAGCTTCTAAAGCTCTTTCTTGCTATAAAATTTATGACCCTGTGGTTTTATGGTGGTGCTTTCCATTGTGCCAAATCAGCCTCTTATTACCCCATTAAGAGATTATAATTTTATGTCCTATCTCAACCACAATGAGGGATGGTATGAGAAGGAATTTTGAATATTCTTATTTGCTGCAAAACTCTAATCTGGGGATATTTTTCAGTTAAGGGTTTTTTGCTTTGGATGACTTTTTTAAAAATCCATTATCATCAAAGCCTCTGGGAGTTTCCTTCTTTACAATGAAGATTCACTTTCCTCATAGTGTCTGGTGAAAAGGTTATCTTTTCTGAAGCCTTCTTTTAGTAGACTAACTCTTCTACTATGATCAACTTCCACAATTTAGTTAATTTATTTGATTGATTTATCAGTGACTATCTGCAAAGAAATCTGAGGCTAGCTTCAGTTCCCAGGGTTCTCCTGGCTGAGGGTGGGAAGTTGGAGTACAAGAACTCATACTGATCAATATTTTCATGGTTGAAAACTTGAGATGTTAGGCAATAGACCTGTGGTAAAGGTATGGTGGGTCAATCAACCAACCACATTTAATTGTCTACTATGTGTCCGGTATTTTCAGAGGGGAATGTTCAGTAGCCACAGGCACTACAAGTAACATGGGATATTTTATTAAGAGTAAAGAAAAATTCCTCAGATCTAAGTGGTTTTCAGCTGTCTCTGAGGATGGGATAAAAGAAAGGGAAGAGAAAAGGAATAAATGCTTATCATGCCCCTATTTATTATATGCAGGACTGAGGTGACCTAGTCACTTGGCTGCTTATCCTGAGCAATGAAATCAGGCACTATGGGTCTGGGAGAGTCAGTTCCTAGGAGATAGGCTTGAAATCCACATTTTAATAATTTGGCTGAAAAATCCCTGGACTCAAAGTCAGGACATGAGGGTTCTAGTGCTCTTTCTGACACTAATTTTGGGTCTCTATTTCTTCTGCCCAGTCATCTCTGAGCACTTTCAGTTCTAAATCTGTGAATCTGAATTTGAGCACTATCTGATTCTCAGTCTCAATTTCAGAGAAGGTTAAATGATCCTTCCTCTATGGCCAGAACAAGTCATTTCCCCTATCTGGGACGCCAATTGCCTTTTGTAAAATGGGGGTGTTGCACTAGAGTAACCTGTGAACTTACATTTCACTAAGGTTAAGTGAACTTGTGAACTCATTTTAAAAAATATTATGCTAACTATACTGTATTTCAATATATTTGGTTTTCTTTGTAATCCTCTATATTTTATTTCATGCATTTCTGTTTATATTTGACTATTTGATCATGAATTGGTACCTTAGAGAAAGAAGCCTTTTCAGCTTTAACATTTTACAAAATATGATGGAAATAAAAGTTCTAAGAATGTTGGCTGACTTATCTATAGCCATACCCTAAAAGAATTAAGATTGAAATAGTTCTTCTCACATTCTTTTTACCTTATCCACTGGAAATTCCAATGTTTGTTATTTTTTAAAAGAAATTCTATCCGCTGTTATTTCTCTATAACCTTACCATACAAATGCCATCTAATAGTTTAATTTTCTTTACCTGCTACTATAAATTAGTCTCCATTTCCATTCTAAGATTGGGACTGTCAAGTAAAACTACTTGCCACTCCTCATATTTTGCTCTCTTATACACATCATTTAGTTAAGCTGGAATGTTTTCTCCTTGCTACTACATTTGCCACAAAACCCTTTCTCTTTCAAAATTTGCTTTTAAAAATAATTCCTCTCAGCATAATACCATTTATTTTAATCACTCCAGTCATTCAAATCATCTTTTTCATCTTCATCTTTCTCAGCTTCTTGATTACCTATAATTTTAATGTATTCCTTCTGAAACACTGAAATTGGTTCTATATATGCTTATGTTTCCCTCATTTGGACTGATAAGCATAAATTGGTCTCTTCCAGTAGATTGCAAGTTAAATGAAGCACAGCTATCTATTTCATTTGAGTCCATTCACAGCTTAGTTTAAGTGTTCTATAAACAATATGGATTGAACTGATGATTAGATTTAAATAATATCTTATTTGCTGTGAGAATCTCTCAATAGTGACATTATAAGCATCTGAAATGTGATAGTAGAATTCTGTAATTGTCAATACTTTGTATTAATTCCCTCTTGGTTACTACTGATTTCATGCAATACTCTTCAAATAACTGGATTGTACTGTGATAAAATATACTTTAGAATACAGTGACTGTAGAAATGTGATGTATCCTTAAGTCTTCTGGAGAGTATCTCTTATTTAGTGGAGATTCAATTAAATGCATGTTTATTAAGGCCATAATGAGAAGTACACAACACTATGTAAACAGTGGGGATCCAAAGACATACTACATTAAATAGTGTGCTTAGCCCAACACAGCTGGTATAGCTTATATCAATCAAATGTTATCTTCAGAATCTAAGAATCATGGTGAATTAAGGAAAATTTCTTCCTAGAAAATCTTACCAATCAAGGGAAAAATTCTCCTCAATTAAACAAAAAGATATGGGAAAGAAGAAAGAGAGAGATTATTTTAACTCACTGGGAGACACAAATGTTAGCATATTTGAATATGGTAAATTTGAGAACTGAGATTTGTGTGCACTTTATGCAAGCAAATACTACTTTCCTGTCATTTTTTTCAAGTTGTCTGGCTAAAAGTCTCAATCAAGTCTCTGTTTTACTTTTTCTAGAGGAAATTATGATTTAGTAAGAATATAGGCTGCTGGGGCCAGGAGATCATTATATACTTCAACAACAATACTATATGATGATCAATTCTGATGGACCTGGCCATCTTCAGCAATGAGATGAACTAAATCAGTTTCAATGCAGCAGTAATGAACTGAACCAGCTACACCCAGCGAAAGAGCTCTGGGAGATGACTAAGAACCATTACACTGAATTCCCAATCCCTCTATTTTTGCCTGCCTGCATTTTGGATTTCCTTCACAGGCTAATTGTACAATATTTCAGAGTCCGATTCTTTTTGTATAGCAAAATAATGGTTTGATCATGTATATTTATTGTGTATCTAATTTATACTTTTAATATATTTAACATCTACTGGTCATCCTGCCATCTAGGGGAGGGGGTAGAGGGAAGAAGGGGAAAATTTGTAACAAAAGGTTTTGCAATTGTCAATGCTGTAAAATTACCCATACATATAACTTATAAATAAAAGGCTATTAAAAAAAAAAGAAAGCAGGCTGCTGTTAAGTGTCTTCATTTTTGCTGGTGAACATGTATTTCTCCTTAGCAATTTCCATTGGGTGCAGAGATTCATTCTAGAACACAAAACCATGGAACACTCCAAGCAGGCACTCTGCAGTTTGCCAACCTATTCAGTGGAAAATCTAACTTGTAGGCAGTAACCTGGGTTGTGCTTCCCTCTGTCTGGCAGGTGGGTGAGAGAAGAACACAATGCAAATGTTTATTTGCCAGTGATCATTATCTTGAAAAAGAAACATAATTCACCCACCCACCCAAAAAAAAAATCCTAAATAACATTAACCACTGTACATCATTCTGTAATCTTGGAGAGCATGAGATTTGATATTTATTTATTAGTATATCTATACATTAATTTATTTATTTAACCTGCCTTCATTGAGATACTGGGATAGGAAGAGAGATAATCTTCTATTTTGCTCAGGGAGAGGCCACTTGTTCCATTTTACTCCTTCACCTAAATGTGATCTGAATCAAATCAATAACAATCATGATAATAACAATAAGAATTGTAAGAGTTTTGTAAAATGCAGATAAATCATTATCATAATGATTTATTATATTTATTATACTTAGAAGAAACATTAAAAAATCTTATACAGAAAGAGTAAATTGATCTACTAATCAATTTACTGGGGATCCAAAGACAGCTTCCAATCTATTTATATACTATGTTAAATAGTGTGCTTAGTCCAATAAAGCTGGTATAGCTTATATCAACCAAAATATCTTTGGAATCTAAGAACTGTGGTGGATTAAGGTAAATTTCTTCCTAGAAAACCTTAGCAATTAAGGAAAAAAATCTCAATTAAACAAAAAAAAATTTGGGAAAAAAGAGAGAAAAATTATTTTAACTCATTTTTTGACTCATTATTTTGACTCTGGAGTTAAAACAAATATGGAAAATTGGAGAATGTAGTTTATCAAACATCACCTCTGTTAAGAGGTGTTACAGAACTTTTATATTTAGTGAAAAAAGTGCTTCTACATAGTTCTATGATCAGGTTTCTTTTAATAAAGACTACCATTGTACATTAGGCCAACAGAGTTTAATAATGTTATAAAATCAGAATCATCTATTAGAAAAATACATACATAAGCCCAGTATAAAAAATGCTATTAATAACATTTTAGCAATTAGCCTTTAAAAAAGAAACTGACAAAAGAATTCAAAGAGTACTTTTAAGATAAAAGGCTAACAACATTTAAGACAATTACTGTATAATAAATCTTCAAGAACTAGTTAAGATATTCTGCTATTTGATAAAATAATATAGTAAGATCATAGATCTAAAGCTGGAAAAGTTCAGAGATGATTTCATCCTCACTTCAATTTAGATCAAGACAAGGAAACAGGCCCAGAGGAATGATTCATCCAATGCCACACAAATACTAAATGATCAGAGATGGGTCCTATCTGTCTAGAGTCCATATTCTATGCCCTATACTAGAAGACTTTGCTGATATAGATGTTCTATTTGGTAGAAATCATTAACACACACATTCACACATAGAAAAAAATCATTCTGGAAAAGAGGCTAAAATTAATTTGAACACTAAGAAAGATCAAGATAAAGTTATTTGTAATCTTAGGCACGAGGGTAGTTGCATATACACTAGGAGGACAGTTTATAGAAATGGGGATGCTATTTAGGAGTCAGTTCACATGAGAAAAACATTTCCATTCTAGTAACAAATTATTTTAATGTCCTTGGCTTATTATGCTAAAAATGATACCATTTAAAGATACTCAGGCATTGATTTTCAAGGTAGTTTAAGAAGAGGGAGATTCCAAATGTTAAATATTACTAAAGCTATTACAAACTAAAACTACATGACTGAGATGACAATAGTTCCCACAAGGATGCACAGTGGCCAAGGTATGCTGTCACCCAAGTCCCAGGCTTTATGCATACCTGGGCCAGCCTCATACATCTGTTTTTCATTTCTATAAAACTCCTTATGAGAATGAACTGCCCACTGATCTTAATAATCAAAAATTATTAAAACAGGTCTTTGATCTCCATGATGTGGGCATTCCTTCTAATAATTCAGATCCCATCCTATGCACCTCTTGCAATAGCCTCATCTCACTTCATTATAAGAGTCCATTCAGTGTGGCTCAGGAACTCTGAAAATTCTCTCGACACCACAAGGATGTCAGTGGAGTGCACGTATTGCCAGTCTGTCATACCTCATTTCTCCCACTGACTAGCCCACCACTTCAGACTATACATTCTTTAGTAATAGTCTTTACATTGCTTTTTAATTTGTGTTTGTAACAGATTTGTTCATGCCCACTATATTCCTCTCCATTTTCCTTTGAGGGTGACATTCAAAAATTTTTAGGGACTGTAATAGTTCATAATTCACAGCATACAACACTGGGAAAATATTGGTATCAAGAAGAGGAGACTTTATTTTTGGGAAAAACTTAGGGTCATTAAAAAAACCTTGCAATTTCTCAAAAGTTAGAATTTAGCTATTTCCTCTCCTCTTGTTCAGTTCAGGCCCAACTGACTGACCAATGTGTATCCAAAATAGATTCTCTCTCCAGATTGCCTTTCAACTACATGTTACAGTCTGGACAAGAGGCATTTTTCATCCACTTGGCTTTTCTTATGTGGATGATTAGGCCAACCTCTTGTGTAGTTATGGATTTTGGAGGTTCTGTAGCACTCTGTGCAATCAGCACACTGTCATTCACAAACTGGAGCATCTGAAGGACCTCTCTGTCTAGAAAGAGGTTCTCTCCTTCTTGGGCTTTGCAGTGGATCTCTTCTTCAACAGAAGAGAACACCTTTGGTAAGCATATATCTCCCTGTTTCATCCTTTGCTTGATAATAATTACCAGTGGGTCACTGAATGAGCTTATCAACATCTCTTTCAAGGCATCTAGTACATTTTGGACATAAATATCTGTAATGGGGACAAACAGGTGAGTCCCTCTGATCTATAGAACCTAGAGCCACTGCTGGTAAGCCAGTTGAAAGAATATCTATGTTGAAAGAATATAGATGCTTCAGGGATGTCCATTCCTAGGAAGGCAGCATTTTCATAGACTTATCTCCTAACTTTTGGTGCTCTCAGCTAGGAGGAGGGCCTGGATTCTAGGGATGGGGACTGTAGCATCTCTTCTGCCACAGATAAAAGGAGAGCCCCCCGAGAAGAGCTGTAAACCTTGGGGGGGAACCCTTAATCAACTCCTGTAATGACAGTAGGACAAAGAGAGTATGTATCATCCCAAGGCACCAAACACTGGGTTGAGGCAGAGAACGGAAAGCCCACTGGAAGTGGCTTAGAGTTCTGCAGATCATGGCAAGGAGAGCTCACCTGTCTGCTCCTCTTACAAATGGGAGAGAATTTATTGGAGTGAGCTTTCAGGATGAAATTTTGCTTTATCAGATTAAATGCTTTTTTTTTATTGTCAATAAGCAATAGGTACAAATAAGTTTTGTAACTTTTTTTTAATCTTGCATTTGTTTGTTTTTCTCCTTCAAATTTCATTCCTAAATGTCTTCCTATTACTTTGCTCAATTGGGTCCCTGTCAGTCAATTAACAAACTTTTATGAAGCATCTACTAAGTATGAGGTATTTTACTAAGGGCTGGGGAATATAACAAGAAGAAAAATATAGTCATTGCTTTTGAGAAGCTCAGAGTTGGGGAGCCAACAAGCTATGTATGGGATAAACAGGTAATAATTAAGAGAGGGAAACCATTAGAATCGAGAGGTTTGGTAAAGACTTCCTATAGATAGAATTTTAGTCAGAACTGAAAAGAAGCTAAGTAGAGGGGAGGAAGGACTGCATTCCAGGCATGAGGGACAGCCAAAGAACTTTATAATCTTCCATCATTTTTTAAATAAGAATTTATAAATGAATTTATATTTCAGCAGCAGCATAGTAAAGTGAATAGGGCACAGAAGGCCAGGGTTCAAATAATACCTCAGATATTACTGGCTCTGTGACTCTGAATAAATCATTATATTTCTCTGTGCCTCAACTTCCTCCTCCAGGAAATGAAAGTTGGCCTTTAATATCCCTTCTAGCTCTAACTTTTATGATCTTGTCATATTCTAAATGGGCAGTGTCTTTGGCTGCCATATTGCTCCACTTTGCATATATGTAAAGTATTTGCTGACTAATGTGGCTTTTAAGTCCCAGGTTTCTCAATTACAGAAATTTGTTTATATTGGTTAAATTTCTGCATGAAATTGTTATAAACATAATTGATGTCCTTTCTTTTATCCACTTCTCCTTTTGGGCAATTTATTCAAATAGGTCAGATTGAAATTGTTATAAATCCACTCCATATTTGTCCCACTTTTCTTTCCTTCTAACTTAGTATGAATTTTGATTCCTATTCTAGGATATTCTTGATGAAAACACAGGAAGGGTACATGTAGACTTCTATAGCTGTTTTCCTATAGTAGATTACATTATCATTATTACCCAAATGATTTAATGGTGTATTCACTATACAAGAAAAAAATTTCATACTAGATGGCATAGTGGCCCTGAAGTCAGAAGGACCTGAGTTCAAATCCAGCTTCAGATATTGACTTAACACTTATTAGCTAAGTGACCCTAGGCAAGTCACTTAATGCCAATTGACTCACACACACACACAAAAACTCTATCTATTGTTTGTTGATTATCAACAAATATTTGGTAAAGAAGAAGAAGATGGAAAAAGCTTTCCATTAACAATGAGTCTTCCATGCCAGTGTAAAATGAAACAAGATTCACTGAAATGTGTAACCATGGAAATAATTTTGTTTACTGATTTTTTAAGTATGAACATCAAAAGAGACATCATTTAGGGAGATAGGTGCTCAAAGATATTTGCTAGTGTTAAAAAAGATGCCCTGTTGCAACAACCTATCACCTAAAATAACATGCATGTGAGAAGTAGTATAAACATATATAACAGGAGCTGGTAATATACCAAGAACAGATAGAAAGCCTGAATTGTGCAACAGTATCTAAGAGAAAATTTTTAAAAGCTATTAGGAGGCTTTTAGCTTGTTTGGCTTTATGGGAAGATAGGGACAAGACTAATATAGGCTAAGAGTTTGGATATATTTCAGTTTGTGCCAGCAGGAGTATCCAAACCAAAAAAATCATAAACCCATTAAAGTATAAGAAGCAGTATTCAAAATTGGAGTTTTCCACTCTATATTCTGAAAAAAATTTTGTAAGGGAAAAATAGAAGGAGAAAGCTGAGAGTAACATTAGATTTTTAGCAGATATTCCTGCCATAGATTAGATGGAGAATTTAGGACAAATAAGTGATACACTCAAAATTATCTAGTTCATCAGCAATACCACTGAGAACAGGACCCAGAATTCCTGATTTCTTTTTGTACTCTATTCATTCACATTTTAAGACATACAATAATGCCTCCTTTATAAGATGCAAAATGAATATTAAAACCTTGATATTACATATAGGTTGTGTGATCTGAGACAAATCACTTAATTTCTTAAAGGCCAGGCAATTCTTTAGACTATAAATTATAAAACAACTGCTGAGTGAATTATAGGAGTTTCCTCACCATAAATTCCCTGTACCAGTGAAACCATAACCAGAAAAAATCTTAATAAAATTTTAGGATTATTCTCTTTATTCTTCAGATATTATTTATATTTATATTTGAAGGCTATAAAATAATATGAGCTAATTTAAATTAAATTTACCAACTAAAATTTAAATTAAGGATAGTTTTATTGTTTTAATGTTCAATTATTGAGTTCTATGGAAAACCCACTGAAAATAGGTAAACCAATGGTCCTTTTTTTTTTTTTTTTTAATCAATTTTGGAAGATTAAAGAAAATAACCCTTTCAATACAGGGAAGTAGTTTGGTGGAACAAAGAGAAAATTTGCATTGTGGTGAGAAAGTTCTAGGTTCAAGTATGTATAATTGACACATAAGCACTGTGTGATTGACTGTATGACCAGTCCCTCAACCTCTCAATGTTCCAGGTAATGTTAAGATGAGGAAGTTGCTCTACTGGAGGGAAGTTCCTTGTACCTATGAGATTACAGGTATGGACAGAAAACACTTTCAATGATCTAGTGACTTTAAGACATCTTTAAATCATTTAAATTGAATAGGGATTATGTTTTCTTTTCATTATGCTGAAGGATAGTCCTAGAATATTTGTAGTTCATTCCTAAAAAAAATGAAAATACTCTAGCTGATGCTATTCAGTTGGGATTACTTACGGTCCTGACTGGTGGTCAATGTCTGCACCTTTTTGCAGAAGAACTGGTATTGCTTCATGGTGCTTATTTAAAACAGCCACAGTTAAAGAAGGTCTGTCTTCATTATTGGTGCAGTTGGGATCAGCTCCCTGCAATGGACAGAAAAAGAGATAATTTTAATAAAAACAGAGTGATTGCAGAAATTAGTAAAAAACATGGACTAAAGGAGAGGAACTTCAAGAGTTGAGATTAGACTTATAGGTGATCTAGAAGTGTGAAGAAACAAATATTGATTCTGTAAAATAGAGAAGGTATTATTATTTGCAATTCCTCGAGTTATGGGAAAGAGGGTTTCCTGGCTCATCATGAGTCAAAATTGTAACCTTTCTTTACAAAGAACCCTCAGAGCAGGTGTTGAAGTTGTGCTTAGAAAAGTATGAACTTGGAATTCATTCGTGTCCTTTTAGCCAGAAATCCTACATTAGGTATATATGTTCCAAAGAGGTAAAAACAGAAGGGTTCCGTAAATAACAAAACATTCATAACAGTTTTTTTGTGTCAGGGAAAAAAAACACAACTAGAAACAAAGGGTAGTCATTTATAAAGGAAGAGCTAGCTGAACAAATCCTGGTTTATGAAATAATAGAACATTATTATGCCTTATGAAAAGACAAATATGAGAAATTCAGAGACATGTGGAAAGATACATGAATTTGTGTGAAGCAAAGAAAAGAATAATATACATAACTATAGTAATGAAATCTAAAAATACACAAAAGCCACTGAATATTAATTTCAATGACTAATCTTAGTCTCAGAGAGTGATAATGAAATATATTCTCTTTTATTAGAATAGAGGCAGGAGACTATAAGTGCATAATATATTGACAAGTTTGTTCTTGGGTTAGTTCTGTTGTTTTTCGTTACAAGAAAAATTTCTTGGTCAAAGGATATGAACAATTTTCAGATGAACTAATTGAAACCATTTCTAGTCATATGAAAAGATGCTCTAAATCACTATTGATCAGAGAAATGTAAATTAAGATAACTCTGAGATACCATTATACACTTCTCAGATTGGCTAAGATGACAAGAAAAGATAATGACGAATATTGGAGGGGATGTGGGAAAACTGGGACACTGATACATTGTTGGTGGAATTGTGAACAAATCCAGCCATTCTGAAGAGCAGTTTGGAACTATGACCAAAGGATTCTCAAACTGTGCACATCCTTTGATCCAATAGTGTTTCTACTGACATATCCCAAAGAGATCTTAAAGAAGGGAAAGGGACCCACACGTGCAAAAATGTTTGTGGCAGCCCTCTTTGTAGTGGCTAGAAAACTGGAAACAGAGTGGATGCCCATCAATTGGAGAATGGCTGAATAAATTGTGGTATATGAATATTGTAATGGGCTGAGGCTTGAGGTGATGCACTGAGATCCCAAGCACGTGAGGCTAAATAGTAATTGGACTATACTTTATTAATATATATATTTGGAGAAAGAATGGTCCCTTCCCACTCTTTGTGCAAGTCCTGATGTGTTGTATAGGAAATGCAGTTTTTGATGGGTGGAGGCAGAGGAGTGGAAAAGGAAGCGGAAAGAGAGACTGCTGGCTGGTGTCTTGTCACAGCTGCTCTCATTGCTATCTGATCCCCCTCTGCTGGCTGGCTTCCTGTCACAGCTGCCCATATTGCTATCGCAATCCTTCTTCACCTCTACTGAAAATAAAGATTGAAGATTTTTCCCTTAACCTGAATTCCTGACTCCGGCTGATTTTAAATACGCGGTCATCACAGAATATTATGGAATATTATTGTTCTGTAACAAATGACCTACAGGATGATTTCAGAGAGGCCTTAGATAAAGTGATGCTAAGTGAAGTGAGTAGAACCAAGAGAATACTGTATATAGTACCAAGAAAATTATGTGATCAATTCTGATGGACCTGGCTCTTTTCAATAATGATGTGATTCAAGCCAGTTCCAATGATCTTGTGATGAAGAGAGCCATCTACTTACAGAGAGGACTGTGGAAACTGTGTGGATCACAACATAATATTTCCATTTTTTTTTTTTTTGTTATTTGCTTACAATTTGTTTTCTTTCTCATTTTTTCCCTTTTTGATCTGATTTTTTTTTGTACAGCATGATAATTGTGGAAATATGTATAGAAGAATTGCACATATTTAATATATATTGGATTACTTGGGTGGTGGGAAGGAAGGGAAAAAATTTGGAACACACAGTTTTGCAAGAGTAAATATTAAAAATTATCTATACCTATGTTTTGAAAATAAAAAGTTTGCATTTTGTTTTCTTTTCATTTTTACCCCTTTTGATCTGATTTTTCATGTGCAGCAAGACAACTGTATAAATATATATATGTATATATATATATACACACAAATATTGTATTTAACATATATTTTAATATGTTTAACATATATTGGATTACCTGTCGTTTAGGGAAGAGGTTGGGGGGAATGAGGGGAAAATTTGGAACATAAAGTTTTGCAAGGGTCAATGTTGAAAAATTATCCATGCATATTTTTTGAAAATAAAAAGATTTTAAAAATAAAATAAAATAAAAAAAGAGAAATTTCTGGAGATAGGTGTGGATGAGAGGGAGAGTATGTAGGAAAATTAATGTGGTATTAAAAAAACCATCAGTAAATTCAATTTTCTATATTACCTCACTATGTACTCCCTTTTCCCCATAACCACTCCTTACTCAGCAAATCATTTTTTTTAAATAGCTTTATTTTTAAAACATATGCAAAGATAATTTTTAAATTCTCTCTTGCAACACCTTGTGTTCCAAACTGTTCTCCTTCCCTCCTCCCCACCCTCTGTTCTAGGCAGCAAGTAATCCAATATATGTTAACCATGTACAATTCTTCTATACATATTTTTACTTTTAGCAAGCTGCACAAGAAAAATCAGCTCAAAAAGAAAAAAAATGAGAAAGAAAATAAAAAGCAAGCAAACCACAACAAAAATGATGAAAACAAACCACAACAAAAAGTGACATAGTATTGTTGTCATCCAGTCTAAGTTCCCACAGTCCTCTCTCTGGGTGTAAATGGTTCTCTTCATCACAAGATCATTGGAACTGGCCTCAATCATTTCATTGTTGAAAAGATCCATCCATCAGAACTCATCATATAATATTGCTATTGCAATGTACAGTGATTTCCTGGTTCTGCTCATTTCACTCAGCATCAGTTCATGTAAATCTCTCCAGGCTTCTCTGAAATCATCCTGCTGATTGTTTCTTATAGAGCAATAATATTCCAAAACATTCATATACCATAACTTATTCAGTCATTCTCCAACAGTTGAGCATACACTGAGTTTCCAGTTTCTAGCCACTATAAAAAGGGCTGCCACAAACATTTTTGTACATGTGAGTCCCTTTCCCTTCTTTATGATCTCTTTGGGATACAGACTCAGTAGAGATACTGCTGGGATCAAAGGGTATACACAGTTTGATAGCCTTTTGGGCATAGTTCCAAATCAGCAAATCTATTTTTAAAGACATGTTACGCTTTCTAAAACTGTACTTATTAACACTATACTTTTAAAACTGAAAGTAGGTAACGTTTAGCTTAAAGTTTTTAACTAGTGGTTAGATCCATATTAAAACAGCTTTTTAAATTTAACACATGAGCTTAAAAAAACATTGAAAAAAATGTTATCAGAAACAACTGAACAGGAGGCAGTATATTTGGCAGTTTTGAAGAGGGTCTTGGTTATTGTTATTACACTTACTTCATCAAGCATTTGTTCAACCACAAAGCTTCTTCCATCTCCTTTTAGACTTATTTCCTTCAGTAGGTGTCTACTTTCAGGCTACAGAAATACAGAAGATGGTTTATAAACAGTCTCTTCTGAATTATTCCTTTCCAATCTTTATCTCAGGCTCAATCCTAGGAGCAAACCTCTTGAAGAGTCAGTGGCTTAAAGATTAAAGTGTTATGGAAATAGATTTACTTCAATCACCAACTTTGGCAAGTTAACATGGAACCACAAATACCTGATAGAGAAGCTGAGATTTTGATGGCATGAAAGAAATAAGGAAATAAGCATGAATTAATTATTTAGTATGTGTCAGGCACTGGGCTAAACATTTCACAAATATAGGCTCTTTGCTCTCACAACAACTCTGCAAGGGAGGTGCTATTATCATCATCCTCATTTTACAGCTAAAGAAACTAAGGCAGTCAAAGTTAAATGACTTGCCCAAAGATATCCAGCTACTAATTGTCTGAAGCAGGATTTGAACTCAGATCTTTCTGACTCATTGCCTTACTGATATGGCTGTGGGCAAGCAAATTAAAGTGGTTAGTATATAATGGTTTGTTATAAAATCTGAACTTGAATTATTTATGGGATCCTTTAAATCTTTTGTGTTTGTAGCATTTTCTTTGCGGTTAAAATAAAGGTTATCTTGTACCATGTTTTCATTGTCACTATAGGATCTGGGGGAATCCTCTGACTCAAATCTATAGAAATGCTAACATGATTTTATGCTGAGGTTTCCCAGAGGAAACTGGGTAGAAGTAATAAAAAGCTAACCAGAGAACAGTCTCTTTCTTAGGAGTCGTTCCCTAAGATCAGCATTGTCTTTGTAGATACAAGGTTTGGGTTTACATTTAACCACTACAAAATAGAGCTTTACATTTTAAAGTTAGAAAGGAACTTATTTAGGGTCTTTATAGGAAAAAAGGGACTATGAATGATCTCTGATAGTGTTAGTAAATTAAAAAAAGATTCAAACGAAAAAGGGGTAAAGCACAGAGAAGGAAAAAAGATCATAATCATATTCAGCTGTTTTGTAATTTTAAGTGGTTCTGTTACAATATCAGATGACACAGACAATACAGTTTTGCATATGTACTATGCCTGAAATGATAAGAACATAAGTATTTAAATATCTTTACAGAATCTTTTCTTATTCATTTATTCATTCATTTATTTATTTATTTTAAAATAACTTTTTATTGACAGAACCCATGCCAGGGTAATTTTTTACAGCATTATCCCTTGCATTCACTTCTGTTCTGATTTTTCCCCTTCCTCCCTCCACCCCCACCCCAGATGGCAAGCAGTCCTTTACATGTTGAATAGGTTACAGTATATCCTAGATAGAATATATGTGTGCAGAACCAAACAGTTTTCTTGTTGCACAGGGAGAATTGAATTCAGAAGGTATAAATAACCTGGGAAGAAAAACAAAAATGCAAGTAATTTATATTCATTTCCCAGTGTTCTTTCTTTGGGTGTAGCTGCTTCTGTCCATCTTTGATCAACTGAAACTGAATTAGCTCTCTTTATTGAAGAGATCCACTTCCATCAGAATACATCCTCAAACAGTATCATTGTTGAGGTATATAATGATCTCCTGGTTCTGCTCATTTCACTTAGCATCTGTTCATGTAAGTCTTCCCAGTCCTCTCTGTATTCATCCTGCTGGTCATTCCTTACAGAACAATAATATTCCATAACATTCATATACCACAATTTACTCAACCATTCTCCAATTGATGGGCATCCTTTCATTTTCCAGTTTCTAGCCACTACAAACAGGGCTGCCACAAACATTTTGGCACATACAGGTCCCTTTCCCTTCTTTAGTATCTCTTTGGGGTATAAGCCCAGTAGAAACACTGCTGGATCAAAAGGTATGCACAGTTTGATAACTTTTTGAGCATAGTTCCAAATTGCTCTCCAGAATGGCTGGATGTGTTCACAATTCCACCAACAATGTATCAGTGTCCCTGTTTTCCCACATCCCCTTCAACATTCCACATTATCTTTCCCTGTCACTCTAGCCAATCTGACAGGTGTGTAGTGGTATCTCAGAGTTGTCTTAATTTGCATTTCTCTGATTAATAATGATTTGGAGCATATTTTCATATGTCTAAAAATAGTTTCAATTTCTTCATCTGAGAATTGACAGAATCTTTTCTTAACCTAAATTAATATTTAAAATTCCAAATCTGTAGTTTCCCAATTCTTTATAATAACTATTTTCAAAATCAATTTTCCCCATATAAATTTTTCACTCACTTCCCCACCCTTGCCATAATTACTAAGCTCTGATTATTTTCTTTTATAAACTGTATTTTTTTCAATCAGTAAAAATCTACCTTCTTATTTTTCCAACAGTCTAATACTTAACCTTATCAACCTAACACTGACTGTAAACTAAAGAAAAATGGAATCTGCTATAAACACGTAGGGTTAATCAACACAAATTTTCACACTAGCTAGATTAAAAAAAAAATGAGTGTCATTCTGTACTCTTAAATCCTTTACTTCTATTAGAAGGATAATAGCATGTTTCATCATTAGTCCTCTGGAAAGGCAGTTGTTTTTTTACACTGATAAGACTTTCTAATTCTTTCAAAGTAATATGTCTTTAGCTTATTGTTGTCATTGTATAAATTACAATGGTTCTGTTCACTTCCCTCTGCATTAATTCATATGAGTCTCCCCAAGGTTCTCAGAAACCACCCTCTTTATTAATTCTTATAGCACAATATATTCCATTACATTTATATACTATAACTCGTGCAGCCATTTCCCAATTAATGCACATCACTTCAGTTTTCCATTTTTTGCCCACCTCAAAAATAGCTACAAATATTTTTGTACATTTTAGAATCTGTTCTGCTTAAAACTTGATTCCTTCCTTAATCTAGCTTCTCTAATTCCCCCTCCCCACTTTTTTCCTATTTCCCAAATGAGTGAAATGTATTTCTGTACCAAACTCTATGTGTGTGTTTTCTTCTTTCCTTTAAATAGTTCTGATGACAATAAGGTTGAAGTGTCAGTTGCAACCCTAACCTCTTTTCTTGTTTATATAGATATCCACCTGCATATTCTGATAAGAAAATTTTTCCTAAATTTCCTTCTCTGTCCTTCACTTTCTACCTCATCCGGCCAACTCAACCCAATGTATTCCTCTTCCCCTCTTTTTCTACATTTCTCTTAAGACCATCAAGACATAATAGAATCACTCTCAGACCTTGTCTAAATATATTTCTTCTATAACCCTTGACGATGATAGGGTTCAGAGGAGACACATGGATCATCTCCCATATTTGAACATAAGCAGTTAGTGTCATTAATGGTCATTCATAATTGCCTTTCTGTTTCTTTTAACTTCTCTGAATTTAAATTTCTATGTTAATCTGGTCTTTTCATCAGGAATGCTTAGAAGATCCATTACTCCCCCTGTTACTAATATATACTCAATTTTGCTGGGTTAATTATTTTTAGCTATATAGTGTTACTACTGGGCCTATATCCCAAAGAGATTCTTAAAGAAGGGAAAGGGACCCGTATGTGCAAAAATGTTTGAGGCAGCCCTCTTTGTAGTGGCCAGAAACTGGAAACTGAGTAGATCCCCATCAATTGGAGAATGGCTGAAAAAATTATGATATATGAATGTTATGGAATATTATGGTTCTGTAAGAAATGACCAGCAGGATGATTTCAGAAAGGCCTGGAGAGACTTATGTGAACTGATGCTGAGTGAAATGAGCAGGACCAGGAGATCATTATATGCTTCAACAACAACACTATGTGATGATCAATTCTGATGGACATGGCTCTCTTCAACAATGAGATGAACCAAATCAGTTCCATTTGCTCAATAATGAAGAGAACCAGCTACACCCAGTGAAACAACACCGAGAAATGAGTGTGAACCACAAAATAGCATTTCCAATCCCTTTGTTTTTGTCCCCTTGCATTTCTGATTTCCTTCTCAGGTTATTTTTACCTTATTTCTAAGTCTAATTTTTCTTGTGCAGCAAAATAACTGTATAGATATGTATACATATATTGTGTTTAACATATACTTTAATATAGTTAACACGTATTAGTCTACCTGCCATCTAGGAGAGGGGGCGGGGAGGAGGGGAAAAGTTGGAACAGAAGATTTTCAAGGGTCAATATGAAAAATGCATATATCTTGTAAATAAAAAGCGATAATAAAATTTTTTTTTAAAAAGTTATTCTTGGCTGTAAACTCACAGCCTTCTAGAATACTACATTTCAAGTTCTTTGCTCCTCTACAATGACGGCTATTAAAATATGTGTGATTCTGACTATGGCTTCACAGTAATTGAATTCTTTTTTGCTTATAGTATTTTTCTTTGATCTGGAAACTTTGGATTTTGGTTATCATGTTCCTGAAAATTTTTACCTGGAGCTTTTTTCAATAGAAGGGTGGCCTACTGCTAACCCAAACTTTCCTGTTTTTATTGAGGGCCTCATCATCCTTTCAGTTACTAGCTTGCAACTTCAGCATTACCCCTGACTCCTTATTCTCCTGCATCTACACATAATCTGTTATGCCACAGTTCTCTTTAACTGTCCTGACTCAGTTTCCTTGTACAAGTTTCCCTTGTCTCAGTCTTCCTAATTACTCCCCTAAGCTGTAAATCTCCCTCTGGTCCATGAAGGCTGAGGACCAATTAGTCTAAGGTTATAAATTGTTAGCCCAGCAAGATAAACAAGAGAGTAGACCTGCTGATTATCTTCTGTCCTTGAGAACATCCCTCTAAAATATTCCAAGATATTTCACTGACATCTTTATCTCTGGGTATTTAGACATCCTGTCTCTGGGTTTTTCTTTGATTTATAGCCTTTTCCAGCTAGGCTTTCCCGCTCTTTCCCACTCTTTCCCTCTTCTTTGTCTCCAAAAGGTATATAAAGGTTAGAGATTCTCCCAATCAGGACTGGATAATTTGAGACTAGAGTCCTGTCCAGTTAATCTTACTCTCCCATTAATAAAATATTAAAAACTCTCTAATCTCTCTCCTGCCTCAGTTTCTCCGGCATTACAAATCAAGCAGGTGTCAAATGTTGTTTCCCAAGTTCACACCCTTATTCTGTTACATTAAAAATAGCACTAGTGATTCCATTTTGTCTTTACCCCCTATTTTGTGAAGCTAAGCATGTAAGTCACCTGATTTTGGAGAAGTCACAAGATTTACTGCCCCTCACAATGGTCACCTAATTTATGGAATATTACAACTACCTTTCTTCCTCTCACCTGTCTCCTGATCCTTTCCACCAATAAGAAACCAGGTGTCTTAATCCCTACATCTTATTGTTCCTGTTTTTCACTCTCTCCAAACCGTACATTAATTGTGTAGAAACCAATGGTCAACGTCCTTTGCTAAAGAGGACCTTTGGACCTGATTTGTTTTTGCAATTGAATGCACTGCTAAATAAACCATTTGTCTGGATGAAAAGTAGTTTCTTTAGTTCATTGAAACAATCCTCTTTCATCTAGTTAACTATAATAGTCTATTTGGGTCAGAAACCTCAGGGTCATTCCCTTCCGGATTGATTTTTAAAAATTACATAAAAAGATCATTCTTTGTCTCATTTCTTTCTTACCTAACCTTCATCAACGAATGGACAAAACTTATGTCAGACTAAGACATGTTGAAGACCTTACCTTAAAAAGGCCAAGGTCTCCCACTGCATGCAGGGCCATCTCCAATCATCCTGATCGGCTCTGGAGGGGAAAGTGAGGCAGGTGACCTTGCTCAGCCCTCCCTCTCTTAAATACAATTCACTTGCATGTCATGGCACCATCTCCCTGATACCATAGTCATCTTCAAGAACAAAGGACAAACAATAACTTCTGCAACAGCCTACTATTTGGTTTCCTTGCTTCAAGTCTCTCCCTAGTACAATCCATATGTCATATCACTGTCAAAATGATTTTCTAAAAAAACAGATCGAGCTGTGTCACTTTCATATTCAATAAACTCCAATAGCAACCTACTGCTTCTAGGATACAGGCTTTTTTTTTTTTTTGTTAGCTTTTAAAGCCCTTTACAACTTATATTTCCATGATGCAGCTATATGGGCACAACCAATGGCTCTCGATTATCTCTAGGATCAAATATAAATTCTTATGTGGCTCTTTATCCTGAGGTAGCTAAAAAGGACAACTAGTGGCTTCCTATATATAATATAATATATAAACTGTTTTTCAAAGTCCTTCACCACAATAAACAATAAATGTTTATTGCCTCTCTCATGTGTCCAACTACCTTTCAGACATCTCAAATTGGATGTCCAGTAGACCTCTTCAAACTCAATATGATCAAATAGAACTTACTATCATTCCCCCTAAATCTCTCACCTCCTATCTTCTGTTACAACATCATCCTCCAGTCCCTCAGACTCACAACATAGGTATCTCCCAAGACTGCTCACTCTCTTTTACTACCTCCTCCACATCATCCAGGCTATTGCTAAGCCCTGTCTCTTGATATGCCCCATTCCCTCCTCTGACACTGCCCCCAATCTGATACAGGCTTGTATCACTTTACAATTGGATTACTGCAATAGCTTGCTGGTGGGTCTGCCTGTATCAAGTCTTTCCTGACTCCAATCTATCTTTCATTCAGTGGCTAAAGTTATTTTCTTAACTTAAAGGTCTAATCATGTTACTTCCCTATCCAATAAAGTCTGGTGCCTATCTCTTCTAGAGCAAACAGAAAATGCTTTTTTCAGCCTTCAAATCTTTTCATAACCTAGCCACCTCCACCTGTCTGGTGGTGTTACACCTTACTCCCTGACATTACTCTTCGATCCAACAACACTGGCCTCCTGGCTGTCTCATACACAAATACTTTCTCTCTCAGCTCTGGGCATTTTCTTTAGCTCTCCTCCATGCCCCTTCTTTGCTAGGGTTTCCTTTAAGTCCCAACTAAAATCCCATCTTCTACAGGAAACCTTTCCCAACCCTTCTCCTAGTGCCTTCCCTCTGTTCTATATCCTAGGAGCCTGCAAAGAGCTTATGAGTCCATGCTGCTTTACATGTCTTCCCCATTAGAGTGGGAGCTCTTTGAGGACAGGAGAGCCTTTTGCCTCTTCTTTTTTTTTTTTTTTACCTCCAGGGCTTAGCTCAGGGCCTGGCACTTGTTTTCTGACTGACCCACACATGACTTTATAACACAAAAAAACAACTGGAGGCAGAATTAGAGAGAGTGCCTGAAGTGCATTCAGGGAGTCCTCTGGTTCAGCCCTGCCCCAGATGCCTCAGACTCCTGCTGGGCAGTCATTGGGTCTCTCCCAGGAGCTTCCTGGTCTATAAAATAAGGATGAAAATAATAGTCCCTACCTCACAAGATTGTTCTGGAGATCAAAGGAGATTACACACACACACACACCCCTAGAAATGCTCCAAGAAAAGCAACTATTACATCATCATCGTTATTACCACTTCCCTTTGTGTACAGTCTGTGGTCCAGACAAACTTCAGTTGCCTGTACTCCCTCCCTCCATCCTTTACACTGGCTATCTCCCAGAGCCATCCAGGAATGGATCTCTTCCTCACCTCTGCTCCTTCAAAACTAAGGTCAACCATCACTTTACAGGAAGCTTTTCCAGTTTCTTTCAACTGCTATTAGACTGTGGGCTCCCTGAGGTCATTCCTGACCTCTGGCACTTGGGAGGTGCTTAATATTTATTGACTGACTAAAAACCTCACTTATCCAGCTATCTATATTTATTTAGAATATAATTTTACACAAATATGTTGTCTTCTTTGAGGGAAGGAAGCATTTCAAATTTGTCTTTGTGTCCCAAAGTACCTGGCCAATGTCCTGATATCTAGCAAAAGTTTACAATGTTTGTTGACTAAGTGTTTGAAACATTCCTTCTGTAGGTACCTTCCTAGGTTCCTGAAACAGACTTAAGATGAGAGGGGACTGCTCATTGAGGCTGCACTCATACAGGAGAGGAATTAAAATCTTGGCAGATGTTCAATTCAAAGGCTCTTAACCTAGAATAATTCTTAACTCTGAGGCTTGGCAGAAACTACCCACAAGGAGCAATCCAACAGTGCTACCGCAAAGAGCTATTTTTCTTTTCTGCTGCTTATTAGTCATATTATGTTGGGTAAGTGAATGGGATAAACTGAGTGAAGATCTCTCATAAGAACGTGGCTTTAGATCTAAGCCCTAAATGTGACTTGAGACTTTGCAACAAGTTGAGTGATGGCTAAAAAGCTACAGGTGTTCCATTGTCTTGAATGAATATTTCCCTTCTAGTCCCCCCCACCCCCCACCTCTTAATTAGCATTTAAGTACTTGATGGATAAAGAGTCTGTAATTTACTAGCATTCTTTTGTTTCTGGGATGGAATTCCACATTTAGAGTGTAAGTCTGAACTCCCCCAGTCAAAGGGAGAAAAGATCATGGTGGGGGCATTCGGGTCTGTATCATCTTGTGTTTTGCATTCCTATACTGGGGACACTTTGTCTGTTGAGAGTTGCCTTTTCTCATGCGATCGTAATAAATCCTTTTTTGATTTTTACTTTGAGAGTCTTTGATTTTAATTTGGGTTGGGGTCATAGTTGTCCAACAGTTTTGGCAGATCATTCTGGGATATTTCCTGTTCATGAGGGCCCTCTCCAGTACTGAATCCTTGGGCAAGCACCCTCTTGAGAGTTTTCAGGTGGTCCCTGCACTTGACTTGGGAACTCCCACTCCTATTGGGTAAAATGACACTAGGAGAAAGCAAAACCAGAAGTAGGTTAGCAAAGATAGGGGATTAATTTGGGCCAGGAGATAAGCTAAAAAGTTGGAATCAGATAAGTGCACAACTCAGGTAGGACAAGGAACTGGTGAAGAGGGGAGAGACTCCCAGCGGTTCAAATCTATTAGAGGACTTTCCTTTTGCCAAGAACTGCTGAGCTGCCTGCGTTACTGGGACTGGGAGAATTTGGTAGTGAGAAATTCTAAGTGGTTTGAGTCCAAAAGGGTTCTCCCATTTTCCTTTGGTAAAATTGGATGAGTCCTCCATCAAAAAGGATAAAATACTGTGAACCTTGGGAAAGGAAGGTAGCTGGCTTTACAAACCCATCTAAGTGTTTTGAGAAGGTAGCCCTTTAGGAAGAATTGGGATGAAGTATCAAAATGGGATTAAGTACTGTTGTTTTGTTTGGGCAGGTGCCCCACTCAAAGGAATTGTCAATCCTCACTGGGTGTAAATTCAAAGGGGATTTTGATTCTGGGGTTTTTGAGACTAATTATTAAATTGCTTGGCATGATCTCTATCAGCTAACTTGAGTTAGTCTATTGTATTTTTAAGGAAGCCTTATTTATTTACATGACTAAAAGCCTTCTGAAGGCCTAAGCCTGAGACTTGCAGAGGGACTGCAAATGGAAAAAAAATGTCCTCTCTGGGATTTTCCATGCTTCTCTCACTTGGAGAAACTTGTGGAATCTGTTCTGACTAGGCTGGTGTCCCTGGCTGACACAGTATATTCTATATTCTATGTGAGTTTTAATTGGTTATATAGAATCATTTTAAAGTTATTTCCATTGTTTAGGGAGATTCTGAGAAAATGGTCTATGTCTTTGTCCCTTTGAACATGATTAATACCTGAACATGTTTTGCTATAGCTTAGTTATTGAGCAACTTAAAGTAAAATGATTTGTGTAATGTTGAATTTAAATCCCATCTATTTAAATATGAAGATAAGATGTGAACTTTCTAGAATGAATCTCTGTTATCAGTGTAATATCAACACCTATTTAGGATATGTGATCCTTGAGAGCTAAATTCACCTGAACCTTTTATTAATGAGACTTGTTATTTGAGATAAAATCTTTTGAGACTTTAGCTGATATTATTTGGAATTATGAATTCACGTATGATTATATGATGGATCATCAAGCCAATGACCCACCATCTGAAAGGAATATGCCACAATCTACTTAGAGGAATGTGATCCTGAATTGTTATAGATACTAACTTCTAGTATCTGGGCAAGAGTTGGGAGGACCTCCTTGGCCTCCACTTAAGGTGGGCTCCTTCTGATTCAGTTTTCCAGTGGTGTTCCTTTGAATAACCCACCTGATTATTCCTGAGTCTGGCCTAAGGTGCCATTGTTATTGCATTGCATTGCACTTGCAAGCAGTTGTTATTGCATACAATTAGCTAAGGATGCCTTTATCCTGTCATGTATGTACTCTCAGGCTGAGGCTTGAAGGACTAATTTTTGATTATAACAATGTCCCTATTTTTTCCTCAAAAAAATTTCTATAGCGAGGGCAAGGGTTCAGTAGAAGCTATGAGCACAAGTCAAGTGTGTAAGATCTTTCCTATCTGAAAATATGTGGTCATTATATTCTAAATAAGTAGGTATTTGGCCTAGTCATCTATCTGTTGCTAGGTGCATATGTCTGTTTCTTTTAGCATTTCTTTTGTTGCTGACTTTCCTGATAGACATCTTTATTTGTGAAGAGTTGTCTACTCTAATTACTGGAGACACAAATGGTAGGGGGGATAGATGGCCCCAGATGGGAGTTAGGGGGTATAGAACCCCAATTTGTATGCTGAATAGGCTCATTAGATTCAGGCCACGGACAAAATAATTACTAACCAGACAACAAAAGTAGTGGATTTGTTAGCAGACCAGGCCACTGAAACTAGAGAAGCAGCATTCAACATAGAATGTTATTAGACTACTTGTTGGCTAAAGAAGGTAGAGTTTGTGAAAAATTAAATTTTTTGCAGAGTGAAAATTGATAATAATGGACAGGAAGTGATGGAAATTGCCAAAGACATCATGTCCCATTCCAGATCTGGTCCTTACTGATGTGATTTATGGTGTGGGATTTATCACAAAATGATGACAGGGACCAAAAGTTGGAGTTTCTGGTGGCCATTCTTTTTGTAAAAGGGCAAATTTATTTAGGGAAATAGATAAAATGAAAGGATACAGTGAACATCAGGAATGGTCAGTATGAAATAGAGTTGGGAAAGCATATAAAGACAAGTCCCCCCATGAGGTGGGAGAAAGCCATTGTCTGGCAGACTGACCAGTTAGCTACAGGAAAGATACTGTGAGGGAGGGAGAGTTTCTTATAGTGGGCTTGGTCCTGAAGAGAATGTAGCAAAAGTTTTCATCATAAGTAGATCTTTTATGGGGGAAATGTAACCTTGGGGACTGCTAAGGTGCAAACTGAAGAGGGAGGTCAGAAAGACAGACAGCTGACCAGGTCCCAGATCATGCCATCAAGATAGTCTGTAAAGCTTAACTTCTTAACTTATGATAATAAGACAGTCTGGGAAGGCTAAATTCCCAGTGAGATTGTCTCAAAGGTTGTTGTGTCTGTCTTTAAAAATGCTAACTAGATTGGAAACAAGATGGAGGAATTAACAATGGATTACAGACATTATTGGTCAGGCTGATAAAAATCAAACAACCTGGAGGGGGAGTCCAGTTAGACTTAAAATATTAAAAGATGAGGATGGCCCCAGTAAAGAAAAAAAGGACAAACTAAGTCCAGGGGACTGGAAACGAACAAGATGGTTAAGAAAATGTATCAAAAATGATGTGAGAGGTCCCCAAAGGTAAATAAATAAAGAGGAGGGATTGATGGCATAAATTGAGTGAAGACCTCTCATAATGTGGTTTCAACCTAACCCTAATTGTGACTTGAGACTTTGCAATAACAAGTTGAGCTATAGCTAAAAAGCTGCAGATGTATTCAATTGTCTTGGATGAACATTTCTTCTTCTGTTTCCCATACACACACACTTCTTAATTAGTATTTAGTATTTGATGGGTAAAGAATTTGTTATTTACCAGTATTTTTTTTTTTTTTTTGTTTATTTCTGGGATAGATTTCCACATTTAGAGTGTAAGCCTAGATTCCCCCAGACAATGGAAGAATAGGTCGGGAGGAAGAGGGACTTTTGCATTTGGGTCTATACAATCTTGTGTTTTGCAGTTTGCACTTTACACTCCTTTACTAATAACTTGTCTGTAGGAGTTGCCCTTTCTCATGAGATAGTAATTAATAAATCCTTTTTTGCTCTTTACCTTGAGAGTCTCTGATTTTCATTTGGGTTGGGGCCATAGCTGTCCTACATAGCAAGTAATTGTACTTCACCGAATCTCCATTTCCTAATTCATAAAATGGGAATAATAATATCATACAAGGTGGTTATGCAAAAAAAGTACTTTGAGATATTTGTAAATGTCATTTGGGCCCTCCAAAAGATTTTTGTGATAAATTCCCTTTTTAAGAGGTCTTTAAAAGTTTCTAAGAATTTGAGAGATTAGTTAAAAGGCAGAATTATACAATGGAAAAAGAAAACCTAAACTGGATGAAAAACTGAGGAGACAGGGGCAACAGTTCTTGCCACAGTCCAGTTAGTGATTTAGATCATCATTTAACCTCATTTAACTTTTTTCTTTATTTGTAAAATAAAAGGGTTAGACTATTTCACTTCTTAGACCTTTTCAAATTCCTAAAATTCTGTGGTTGTCTATTAAATGTATTAATTTTCTACTTCTCCATTTAATTATTGTAAATGGCAGTGCTATCTTTTGTCCTAGAGAAGGCAAGCACAAAGAATAAAGATTGTACATACTGAAAGAAAGTCTTCCTTTCTTTGAAATGGTCTTATCTTCCTTATATTCTTTATGTCTCCTGTAGAGTCTGAAGTGCTTTGGTTGTTTTCATTGACTAAAGAAGAACATAAAAGAGTTAAGATTCAAAGAAACACTCTTTCCCTGCAGTGCAATGGCACATGAGGCAATTTGTGATCAAGGAGAAGGAGGGGAATAAAGAAAATTAGATGGGAGAAGTTTTCTCTTAACCAAGCCCCAAAACCTCATTATGGTATTTCTGGGGCATTTCAGCTGGCATAACTTTAATTCCAAGAAATTGTCAAATAAGCAGAGAGGTATCAATATATAAATTATTGTAATGGGCAGTCAAGTACATGATTTTCAGGTTCTCTGTTGTCATTAACAAGTTTTATGTGATACTCTTCAATTGCTGAAAACAGTAAGGGAAAACTCACCAGTATAGAAATGTCTACCATAATGTCCATTTTGACCTTCTGTTGTTGGGCTTGGAAAATACTGCTCATAATTTATTGGCTTGTTGGAAAAAATAGTCTGGCAAATGACATAAAGAATGCATTTTAAAAGATAACCCTGAAATACTTTTTTAAACAAGTACACAGCAATTAGCTAGAACTAATTCAAGATTTTTTAAAAAGGCAATATCTGAAACAAAAAGAATGAAAAATAAAAGTTAGCAAATTAATCCCCCAAAACAATGAGCTTTTATATAATACATATGTAAAATATGTATCTAGATTCATTTAATTTTAGAACTATTAGTATGCCAAGGAAAAAAGATAGCCTAGAGAATCCAGAGCACATATCCATGATGATAGAAACTTCAAAACTAAATGAAAGACCTCACATTTAAAAAAGATATTGCATATTAATTTAAACAAGAATCTGCAGGGAAAAATTGGAATAATGATTGCAAGCTTGAGTACTGACAGAACATCAAGTAGAAGCAATGTATTTAAAAGAAGATAAAAATATTTCAGGATATAAAGGAACTGACAATCTGCCAAAAAACCTTTGTAGCTACAAACACCATTACCAATATCAGTGGAGATAAGAAAACTTATAAAAAAGATTTTTAAGAGTTAGGTGGATTAGAATGCTAAGAAAGGTTAAGGTGAAAGATACAGTAAGGGAACAGCTAGAGGGGACAGTTGATGATCCTGGAGTCAAGAGAATCTGAGTTCAAATCTGCTCTCAAACACTTAACACTTACTAGATGAGTCATCCTGGACAAGTCAATTAACCCCAAATGTCTCTCAAAAACAAAAACAAAAACAAAAAAAAACAAAGAAAGATATAAAATACAATCATGGAGTAAATTAGATTATATACAATGAGAACTGTGTATATTGTATATGTTGTGTGTATAAACAATCTTTTCATAAATGGTTTCTCTCTACAAAGATAAACAGTATGTGAAGACAGTTCTGTGAGAACTAAGATCCAAAGCTAGACTATACGTCACCTCTAGAAGTGAATTTAAGCTTTATTATCTTAATGACAGAAACGAGTGAGAAATAATTCCAATAACTATGGTAAAATATGTTATATGTTTATGTTTAAAGTATTTTAAGAAACGAGGTAGGCTATCTTCTGATTCAGTTTCAAAAAACAAATTAAAACAAAACAAGGCATTTAAATATATTCCAATACAGAAAACAGGGTGATAATATGTATTGTCTATGGCAATTCATATAACCTGTCAGTACCTCTGACACAATCAGGTAAAAGAGTATAACAGAAGTTATTTATTTGCATTAGTAATGTGTGGCCTAATTGGGCACTCATTCCCTTCTGTAATGAAGTCATAGGTTCAAACCCCAAACCTGAAATCAGAAAAGAAACCTAAATATGTGGAAATTTGAGACAGGCATATGGATTTAGAGCTGCAAGGATTTCAGGGGTCATCTAGTCTAATACCCTTATTTTACAGATGAAGAAATAGGGTTGTTGGTTAAATGACTTGCCCAGGACCATAGAGGCAGTAAGCAGGCACTTGGGTAATACTCCAAATCTAAGACTCTTTGCGTCACATCAAGCAGTCTCTGTCATAAATGTAGAAAACAATAATGCTGTATATTTAAAAAACCTAATCATTGACATTAGCTTTGTGAATATGGTTAAGTACTTTGTAACACTCTCTTTGGGGACACTCCCTATAGCATGTTATGGTTGGTTGACTCCTTAAGTTTTTTTTCTCAATCAATCAGCACTTATTCTCTCACCCTTCCTCCACTGGGGGGATAGGAGCAGAGAATTCTTATTAGAGGTATTCATAGTCTCTGTTGATTATTTTCAAATCTACCCATCCTTCCCCAACCTCTCTGCTCACTTCCACTTGCTTTTCAGATATCTTGAACTGAATGTCCAGTAGACAGCCTCAACTTAAGATGTCCAAAACAGATCTGATCTTCCTCCCTAAACCCTGCTTTCCTAGCACCTTTCCCCTACCAAACTCCTGTGCCCCCATTTCCCCTATTATTGTACAACATAACACCATCTTTCAAGTCCCCGAGGCCTGGTGATTTCAACTTTAAAATATCTCTTAAGTTCCCTCCTCTGAGAGGAATAGCTCTCTCCTGACAGAGCCACCATGCTAATACAGACTGTTATTTCCTCACACCTTGCAATACAATTGCAATCTTCTGTTGGCAGGTCTGCTGGCTTCCAGTCTCTCCGTATTCCAATCCATCTTTTGTTCAGATAGTAAAGTGATTTTCTTCTTTCTTTCACTCTTTCCCCTCCCTCCCTTCTCTGTTTCTTTCTCTCCCTCTCTCCCCCTCCCTTTTTCCCTTTTCCTCCCTTTCTCCCTCTCTCTGTCTTTCTCTCCACACACACAGTATGCTTTTTTTCATAAGTAATCAAGAGAGTTTTCAACATTCATTTTTATAAGATGTTCAGTTCCAATTTTTTTCTCTCCCCTTCCTGTTTCCCAAGACAAGCAATGTGATGTTATACATGTGCAATCATGTTAAACATATTTCTAGATTAGTCATATTGTGAAAGAAGAACCAGAACAAAAGGGAAAAAAAAATTTAAAATACTCACAAAAAGTGAAAATGGTATGCTTGCATCTGTATTCAGATGCCAAGGTTTTCCCTGGCTGTGGATAGCATTGATTTTCTAAAATGCAGTCTGATCACAATACCCTCCTTCTCTGAAAACTCCAGTGGCTCCTTACTGCCTTCAGGATCAAATATTCAATACTCAGTTTGGCATTCAAAGTTCTTTATAATCTAGCCCTCTCATAGCTTTTTTATATCTCATTCCCTGAGATGTATTTCTTGATCCAGTGACATAGGAACTGACAATTCTCCTTTCTCAACTTTGCCTATTGACTTCCCTGGCTTCCTCTAAGAGCCAACTAAAATCCCATCTTTTATAGGAAGGTTTTTCCAATGCCTCTTAGTTCTGGTGCCTTTTCTTCTGTTAATTATTTCCTATTTATCCTTGTTTGTATATATTTATTACATTATACATATTTATATACATTATATGAAGCTCTGCTGGATTGTAAGCTCCTTGAAAGTAGGAACTATTTTTTACCTCTTTTTGTATCCATAGTGCCTGGCACATAGCAGGCCCTTAATAATTACTGAGGCTTTTGGGTTTTTTTGATAGACAAATTCCCACATTAGTTATATCCAAAAATATATCTCATTTGGCATCATAAATCCATCGCCTTTTTGTCAAGAATTAGTACTACTTCCTTAGGATCCTGGAGGTAATGCTGAGCATTTGGCTTTCTAATTCTATTATTCATTAGCTCTCTCTACTATGTCTCCTTCCAAAAATTATGCAGTAGATTAACAGACATTTAGAAAAGGTATTAAGGAAGTTGAGTAAGAATAGTTTATACAAAAAAAAATCTTCCAAATTCTGAGACATACTATCTAAAATATATAAATATATAGGTCCATGGTGAGAAATAGTACTAGGATTCATGTAAGGCAAAGGGATAACTCCCAGCTCCTGTTGCTTTGTGGTGTGGATGTACCTTTTTGAATCCATAGCTGGCATTCTCAATAGGACTGGGAGTGGAGGCATCCAAAAGACAAACTAACTGTCCTACCTATAAAAGTAGTTCCCAGTTAGAGGCTTTGTTCTGTCTTTGGAACTGGATATTTCCCATGTGCTGTCTGATTTCATTCAATGGCTAATGTCCTAAAATTCTGTAAGATATATTAGGTGTTTATTCACAAATTGTATTGAAATTGAAGGAAAATTCCTTAGTACCCAGTACACTGATTCAATTGAAGCATCTGGGACTTCTATGATTATGTTAATTCGGGTAGAGATATCTCCACCCGTTATACACTTAATCTTCTGGATCCTCATTTTCAAAACCTAGCCCCAATGAGTGGAGAATGGGATGGAGGGTGTAAGAGAATTTAGAACTGAAAATAAAATTAAAATGGAAAAAAATCTCAGATCATCCACTTATGGATTTATGGATTAGGTAAGTTTAGACTTCCATTTTTCCCATTCTCACTTTCCTCATCTATAAACTAGAGACAAAAATGCTTATTCTCTCCAGGGTTGTGAGGCTCAAATTAAGTTCATGTATGAACATTTTTAAGAACTTCCAAGGGTAATATAAATGTGAGCTCATCTACTTCTTCCTCCTTTGTTCTTCTTTTTCTTCTCCTCCTTCCTCTCTCTCCTCCCTTTCTTCTTCTTTCTTCTCTTGCCTTCTCCTCTGTCAAAACCACCCTTGTTATTTCATCAATACAGAAAGTATTTACCAATAAATCTCATCTATATGAGTTATTTTTAGAGAGTGTCAGTCACTGAAAGGTTAAGTGATGTAATCTAGGTGATGTTTGTTAGAAATAAGTTTTGTATACCTTTCTGACTGGGAGGCTAGGGTACCACTCACATATTCATTGATGAATTAAAAAAATAATAAAAATTTAGCTATTTTATTTTAAAAGGCAACTTTCTTAGACTGTAACTGATAGAAGTAGCTTCCTCACCTGTAAGTTCCTTATATTAATGAAATCACAAGTCTAGTGTGAGTTGTTTTCAGTCATATCTGACTCTCTATGATCCCATTTGGGGTTTTCTTGGCAAAGATACTGGAGTAGTTTGCCATTCCCTTCTCCAGCTCATTTTATAGATGCGGAACTGAGACAAAAAGGGGTGACTTGTTTAGGGTCACATAACTAAGGCCAGATTTGAGCTTAGGTCCTTCTGCCTCCAAGAATGGGGTTCTATTCACTGTGCCACTTAGCTACCCTGTTCAAATCTAGCATACACTCCTTTTTCTTTCTTTTCTTTCTGTTTTAAATTTTTATTAATGTCTTTTTTTTAAATGAGTATAGTTGCTCCCAGTATCCCTCCTTTGCAAAGCTGACTTCTAATCTTAGCAGCAGCTCTTTATTAGGCACATTACAAAATAAAAATAATAAAGACTGAATCAGAATTGACAAGAAGTGAGCATAATTAGAAATGATCAAAATTATGATTTTAAATATGGATTTATATCAATTGTTGTTTATACTGAATCTCACCTTAAATAATTAATTAATGATAGTATAAAGCCATCATAGTTAGCAAGTTATTTTAAAAAACATTCAGAGTTATGAATAATTTTTTATTGTTATTCAGAGTCATATAATAATCCAGTACCATACCAAATTTTGCTGGTTAATGTTTAAACAATACTATATCAGATATTACATATATATGTATATGTGTATATATATTCATTCTTTTGTCAGATAATACTTTTGGAAGACTTATAGAAAACATCATTGAAAATTAAAAGGAATGTGTAGAGGGGGCAGCTAGGTGGTGCAGTAGATAGAGCACTAGCCCTGAAGTCAGGAGGACTTAAGTTCAAATCTGGCCTCAGACACTTAACACTTCCTGGCTGTGTGACCCTGGGCAAGTCACTTAACTCCAATTGCCTCAGCAAAAAAAAAAGAAAAAAGAAAAGAAAAGAAAAAGAAGTGTGTAGAAAATTGCATAGTATGGGAAATTTGATTCTCACAGAGTTGGATGAAAAGTACAAATATGTCTAACATGCTTAATTTTTCTTGTTGCTCAATCATTTCAGTTGTGTTTGACTTTGTGATCTCCATTTGGGGTTTTCTTTTCAAAGATAGTGGAGTGGTTTGTTATTTCCTTCTCCAGTTCATTTTATAGATGAAGGCAAAGAGGGTAAAGTGATTTACCCAGAGTCACGGTTAGTAAGAGTCTGAAGTCAGATTTGAATTCAGGAAGATGAATCTTCCTGACTTCAGTTGTATCCCTCTCTCCATTACACATCTAGCTACCCCTAACATGCTTTATGTTGGATAGTTGCTACATTGCTTTGTTTTGTTTTTTTTTTTTTGTTGGTGAAACATGAAAGATATAGCGGAGAAAATATGATTTTTATTTTTAAAAAATCTTACTATTGAAACCATATCTTCTCTAGTATATCTAATCATATATAATATGGAGAAACTGTCAAAGTATAGCTACTGAGGGAGTAACTACATTGGAAAAAGGATTTCAAGGTAAAGTTACTGAGACATAATAGCATTAAACATGAAATTCATTCAGTGTATCATCTACAAGCAAGTTACCGTAGTGAAGAAGAGAATAAAGGGCTATAAGGTATTGCTGATGTGGCTATGGTTATTTAATAAATTAAATTAAAATATTTATTAAATATATTAAAATTTATTAAAATAAGATCTTTAAATAACTATCTTCATAAACTTTGTATTGCAAAGGCAAGGGGCCATAAAGATCTTTTGTATCACATGGAGTACATTGACAAAATGCTGAAAAGACCTTTAGGATGAGTTCTGGATTGTTCTCTTGAGTATTTTACCTTGGTCAGAAACATACCTTAGACCCAGTGCCTAGGTTTAGTCTATTTTTCAGTTCTACATTATTATATGACTTGCCTATTATGAATTTTAAAAATATTTCAAGCCAAATAAAAGCATTACCATGAATTTTTAACTCAAAAATAAAGAAATAGATTTCCAAATTTAGGGTTTTTGTTATTTTTGTTGATGTTTTAACAATGTGACTTTTGCTACCCACCTTTGTGATTTGCATGTAATTCAGTCTAATGCTGACTGAATAATTGTCTTCATGGATTGTAGCTGAGAGAAGCTGTATAAAAAAACCCAAACACATAAAGTATATTAACAATTGTTTGATACTCATTGACTTGAAAAACAACCTAGAAAATAAGGGGTTTTGAACTATATGTTTGATCTGCTTGTGGATCCTTAGATATTTAATTTCATAACTAGTATCTCTTCTTTGTGAAAGGACAGAGTCCAGGAGAGAAACAATGGAAACATACTGGTTAGATGTTAGAAATCACTTAATTGTTTCTGTTAAATTGCTTTGTCTAAAAATAGAAGGATTAGATTATGTATTCATTAGGAAAGATTTTTATCCTTGAGATTATCAAACAATAAAGTAAATTGACAAAGATAGATTATGTAACATTTAATAATAAGAGATAATTTATATGAGATATTTTTAGTATATCTTAGTGTTGTCAGGGGTAGACAAGATCAGGGGATCTCAAAACCACAATTCCCAAGTCATATTAAGCAGCCTTCTGTTTAGATGAATATTTAAATACATTAAGTTTTTATGAAGAAAAATATAGATTGAAATAGTAATATTAATACCTAAGTAGGATGTAGCATATTACTACTTAAGAATAGCATGGAATGTAAAAAGTGACTTAAAAGACATCATCAAAGAGATGTGTCAAGTTACATTAAAAATTAGCATTAGTGACTCCATTTGTCTTTGTCCACCATTTTTGTGAAGTTGGTTTCAGCTGCTTGAAATCATGTAGACGTCACAGGATTATTCCCCTTCTCAAAGGTCACTCAACTTAAGGAATGTCACAAAATTAACCTTTTCATTCTCAACTCAGTATCACCTGATCTCTACCAATAGGAAATCAGATATTTCAAACCCTATAATTCTCTTTTTCATTCTTTCCAATTATATACTAATTGTAGAAATGAAAAATCATTATCCCTGCCTACCAAGAGCTTTGGTCCTGGTTTGTTTCTATCACATAAATTTCTATAAATAAATCATTGTTTGGACATAACTCTTTGGTTTCTTTATTCCACGTAATAGTTATAGTGACCAACAAAAGAACTGAGGTTGTGTAACTTACTGGACTCTTGCTGAAGGAACACCTGAAGGTGTTTTGATAAGATTTCTTTTGATGGACTTTTTCAGTGAAGGACCTCCCATCTCTCCTCTAAACCCCTCTAAATCACATCCACACAGACCTTTGTAGAGGTTAAGTGGTCCCCTGATGAGAGTATCATGGGGCCAACTCTAGTAAACACCTGGATACTCTGTTGGTGAAGTTCTTATTGGCCTGGGTACAGGAAAAACTTCCTGTTCAAAGAGTGTTACTAAGACTAGAGCTTTCAAATTGTATAAAGATTGGTCTAAAATATATAAAAACCCAGACAGGTTCTTGATCTTGCTGAAAGAATTAACGGCTTCGAGAATGCTTTTAGAAAATTTGTGTGCACTTTTTGATTAAACTAGGACCTGTCCCAGCCAAAGTAAGGGAATTTACAAATTTGCTTACAGCAAAGTTTCATCTAAGCTTATTTGATCACTTACGAAAATATTTGAAATTATATCTCTTATCTGTCTGTATTGAAGTTACACATTTCAGCCAGCTTAGTAACAAAAGACCTTACAATTCAAAAAATTTAAATTTTGTCATAGAATAAATAGTCAGTAGAGAATGGAAGCTTACAACAATCAGAATTTTTCTGGGGTTTTGAATCACCTATTAGTATTAAACATATGTGTAAAAACTCTAGAATGTGGTTATTCTTAATTTGAAAATGAAGGATAGATGAAGTGTTCTTATATTGTTAACTATGTATTATAACATGAGAAGAACTAGCACTAAGCTGTGATAACTAAAATTTTACAATTAGAGATAAAATCAGATAAAATCTCTTGGGGCTATAATTTGATATTGTTCTGAGTCTGATTTCAGGTACAAGTGTCTAAAGTACTGTGAAGCCAATAGTCTAGCATTCAAGGGGAATGCCATGTGTTACCCAAAAGGAGTGCAGTTTGAGAACTGCTAAAGGTGAATGTCTGTCCCTGGAAAAAGTTGAAGGGATGACCTTGCTGTAGTCTAAGGTAGGATTCTTTTGACACTCAGTTTCCCCATTTTGTTATTTCTTTTCCATTCAGGAAATTTTCCCATCTGATGAATTCTGTGTCTGACCTGTGAATAATGCTGAACTATGTTCTAGGATATACTATTAACTATGACTTGTGCATATAATCAAACAGAGCTAAAAGCTAAGTCTTTCCCTTGTTATGGCTTATTTCAGGTTAGTCTGTGCCCTTGAAGGGACAGACTTTGGATCATCATAACCATGCCCTCTTCTTCTTTTCATAGCAAAATTCTAGAATCAGAGCAGGTAAACAGTGGAAATTTTTGTTGTTGCAATAGTAAGTCTATTAATAGGTTAATACTGAAACATCTCTGAGTTATTATAATAGTATGAAAGCATGAAAAATCTTGCTGTTTTCAATCTGAATTTGTAATCAATTCAATAAGCAACTAAGAAAATAAGTCCTTAGCTTTCCCATCTATTTGCTAATAATTATATATTCATATAAACTATTAGGTCCTTGAAGTATCTGTTTCTTTCAAAGTGATACGCGGATACTATTTTCAGAAAAGGGGAATAAGAAAGATGTTAAAATATTCTAAATAAATGGAGTAGTAAATTTTGAAAAAACAGGCTCAGACTTTTAAGAACTAGGATAGATAGATAAAATATATCTGTATATATGGATATATACACACAATTTCCAAATATTTTAATGGGATAAACATGCCTTGAGTAAGTTTTAGTTCTTAAAGTTGAAAGTTCTTAAAGTCTTTTGAGTTCTTAAAATTGGATTAAGGATTTTATATCTAAAATTTTAAAGAAAATTAAATTGCTCTCCTATTTTTAAGTTTCTATACTTTAAGAGACAAAAGGGCTCATTTTCCAAATATGTTCTTTTTCAACATACTCCCTTCAGCCTGCTGATGGCAGAGTTCACATTGAGTATAGGGTTTAGGTAAAGACAAAAACAGGAAGCATTATACAAAAACTTAAATTCTCTGAAGTTTCAGGTAAATTATGGGTTTTTCAGTTGACATTTTTTTTATTGCTCTAATATTAATAGGACTTGAGCTGGTTTTCGTCAATGAACTAGTTAGTGGGAAACCAAATTTAGGAGGCTGTACTAAATTTTACTGAATCTAGTTACAGACATATTTTGGCAGAATTGCCAAGGAATCTGCAAATCATTTGGAAGAGGGAAGTAAATCTTCTAGGAGAAGTTCTCTTCAGAATTTCCCTGAGAATGAGGTCTACTTCAGGATGTCCAAAATGTTTCTAGAGACGACACAATTATTTAGGACATCTGGGACTTCAGATGAAATATACTGATTAAGTGGACTTTAAGAGCAGGTTACAGGATTAGAAGGAAACAACATTATTTAATATTAATGATCATTACTGTTTTGCTTTGGTTTTTTGTTTCATGGTATTTGTATTTACTGAATTTTCTTGGTTACGTTGGTGACCTCCCCTCTCAAATTAGTCCATGATGAGCCCACTAAATAGTTCGATTTGACTAAATAGTCTGACTATAGTTCACCTATAGAATCTATTTAACAAGATTTGTCTCTTTAGGGGATATATGAAATTGTGACTCTGGTTGTACTCTTTGTTCCTTTTATTCTTTGATAACTCTTAAGGATGACTCCTTTCTGTCCTGAAATTCTTGATAAAGCATTGGACTTCTTTTTAACTTCATCCAGCATTTTGGGAATAAAAGTTACTGATCTGGGAGAAGTCATAAGATAGACAGCTCCTCCCAAAGATCACTTAACTTAATGTCACATTAACCTCCTTCCTCTCACTTCAGTGTCACCTGATCCTTTTCCACAAATAAGAAACAATCCCTCTAATTCTGTTTTTCCCTCCAAATTATATATTAACTTTGTAGAAACTTATGGTCATTGTCCTTGATCTTGTCCATCAGATCCTTCAACCTGATTTATTTTTGCAACTACATGCATGTAACTCACTATATGGATATAACTATTTCATTTCTTTATTCCATTGTAACAATGACCAGAGAAAAGGTAGACTGGTCATGTGATGAGCACAAAGGCTATTGGACAAACAGCCTATAGGCTATCAAGAGACCTAGAAGATTGCTAGAAGTTGGGTGGACTCCCATTGTGGAAAGTTTATAAATAAAGTACTAGGCACAGATGGGGTGTACCTTATATCTTTAGGGAGGACCCATATTGATAAGCTCATAGATTTAATGAAGAATTTTAAAAAGTAAAAAAGCATTAAGAAATAAATGAGATCAACAAAATACTCAAACAAATGAAGGTGAAGACCACTAAACTAGACATAACACTTCTTTCTAAACACTATGAGTCTATTAATCTTCTGTAACATAGAATACTTTGGAAAATACATAATCAAGTAGTTCAGCCCCTAAAAATGTTAAAATACTTAAAGAGAAAATGAGATTTTTTTTCTCTGACCATACTAAAGCACCAAAACAATTAGGTTTTACTAATGTCATATACATGATAGAAGCAGGAATGTGGGCTAAGTGGATAAAGAACAATGCTTTTGCTTTTTCACCTTTTGCTTGGCTTGAATTTTTTTTTCATGCTAAGCCAGAGGAAAACTTGTATCTAAGTATCTCTAACCTAACCTAGATAGTTATCTATAAGAGAGGACTTTGATATCTAAGACATTGGTTAAAAAGGGAGGACCTTATCTCAATCTTGGGAGTACCTAGTTTGGTTTTTGTTAACTGGGTGTGGTGATTATGACTAAAGAACTATGAGATTCTTGCTACAATATCCTAGCATAAAGCTTCTTAAGCAATTCATTAGTATACAAATTTGCTTTCATCTTTAATAAATGGTAAAATTATATGTATACCAAAGAACTGTTTTAAAATTTCTTTATGATTTTTTATCAGTAAATGTTAGATTTGTACACCTATTTTATATACCTACTAAAAATTTATTACTAAAAATTTCTTGAACAAAGAGGGAAAAAGTTTAAGAGTATCTGCCTTAGCAGCCTGAAACTGAGATCACTTGAGTGGCCCTGATGTAATATAGCTTCTAGGGGATACAGAAATAATTTTAAGTTCCCCTGACCTTAAGGAGCTTCTGTTTTAACAATCTGTCAATGATTCCAAATGTTCTGGCTTTGGAATCTGTGATCCTGAGGCTCTCTGATCTAAGAATGCTATTGCTCTGTCAATGATTACAAAAGTCTTCTGGCCTAGGAATATAATAATATTTCTTCCCTTAAACTTTAGGGAAGATATATTAGTGATCCTGAGACTCTCTAAACTTAGGATGCTATTGTTCTGACAATCTTGTCTGTCAATAATTCTAAAGTCTGTAAATGATTCTAGGATAGTCCTAGATTCACTGGTCAATGACAACCAAATTCTAGGCCATAAAAGTAGCATATCAATGACATGAAGCACTAAATAAATTTGTCTCCTTGTTCCAGGTTCTTTGCTAAACTCTTAGATTTTAGCCCGCTTCAAATGGCATTACAATTACAATAAACTTTGCCCCTTGACTTGGATTGGGTTCAAGCTATTCAAGCAAAACAATATACCCAATAGAAATGTCATGATACCAGAAATACCATGGGGCCATGAAATGAACAGAACAATGTACCAATGGAGATTTCATGCATTGTAGTCATCAATGCAACAACAAGTTCTATTGCAGATCCAGCTGTTTCCTCTAATATCCAGCAGAGATGCCATGCTCAGCAGGCCCAATGAAAGCAGTTTGTCGAACAAAAGCTATCAGTGGACCTGCAGCAGTAGAGATGAGTTCTCTCTCCACATCCTTTGCCACATGTTCCTTATACATGCACAACTTTTTTGTGATCTCTATATTATACATACACATATATGTATATATCTATAGATACACACACACAAACATAGACATGTGTGGGGGTAATTAAGTGGTATAGTAGATTGCTGGTCTTGAAGCAGGAAGATGAAGTCTTGCTGAGTTCAAATCCATTATATTAATAATTAATTATTAATTTATACTCTCTCCTCTGTACCACCTAACTGGCCCATTCTTGGAAAGTTGCCTTGAACACTGACTTGTCCAGGGACATACAACTGGTATACATAGAGGTGGGATATGCATTCTGGTGTAAGTTGCCTCAAAGCTTTAGTTCCATCTTAAATAGACTCCCTAACAATGCATGTACTTGCTATTAAATAATTTACTGACTCTTCAGGCAACAAGGCCTGACAAGTGAGTTTGGAGACTTCCAAGTTACTGGCAATGTCCTTAAACTAGACATGGATTCTACACTGACTCAGAAAAAAGGCTTTTTGTCTGAGTCATCATAATCATTTTTAGCAACATCTGGCTATTTTTTAAAATTTTTCTGGTCAACTTCCATGCTGAGCCTGCCTAACCTGACTCTATAAAAAAGCTCTCATAAGATTATAACATGAGGTGCTACAGCTGCCGGCTAAACACTCTGACTAAGGACTCTGCTTGGGGAAAAAACAAAAAACAAAAAACAAAAAAAAAAAACCCTAAAAATCTCTTTCAGCCAGAGTGGAATAAATATTGGTAGAGCTTGACAATCCATGATTCCTGGATTTTTAATGCTTTTTTTTAAGCTGGATTTATATGGCACAAAAATGTTGAGAGTTAATACATTATAGGAAAACTTACAGAGATAACAAAATTTGATATTTAGTCATATATCATGTTTCTAGAAAAACTATAAAAATGTGCCTAGTTTGTAGATGTGCCTACTAAGTAGCCCAATAGGACCTGGAAGTGTTTTTAAAAAGTCATATTATTGGGGCAGCTAGGTGGCCTCCTGAAGTCAGGAGGACCCGAGTTCCATCTGGCCTCAGACACTTAACACTTCCTAGATCTGTGACCCTGGGCAAGTCACTTAACTCCAATTGCCTCAGGAAAAAAAAGTCATATTATTCCTATTCCTTGACCAGTCTTTTTTATCCAATATATTCTATACTTTTTTTTTTACCTTTCCCATTCTTGGTTCTCCAACTAAAGCCCTGAAATTAGGGTTGTTCTGGGCATAACTTTTGAGATGAGCAAAGATGTGATCCAGCTGTTTCCTCCAATATCCTGAAAAATGGAAAAAAAAAAAAAAAGCAGTCATTTTGATCATTCTGTTAACTTTGTAGAACTGAGAGAAAAAAAAGTTCAAATGAGAATTTTTTTGTTCATGTCTTATGCTTTGTTTTTAAACATTTGAATATTTTTGGTAGTTAATTTTTTGGAGTCAGTATTAGAATGTCATTATAATTACTGATTCTTAAGACACAGAGAACGGCTATTCCAATCCTCTCATTTTATGGATGAGAAAACTGATCCTGAGAGCTAAGAGGTTTGCTTATTGTCACACACATAATTAGTGGCAGAATTAGAATTAAAACCTAGGTTTTTAAAAATTCTCAATCCGATTCTTTTCCCAAGACCTCAAGTTCTCTCTCTAATAGCAGTTCAATTTGTCTCAAAATGATTCCTAGAAGATCTAGGGGAGGATGGGGAGAATCCAGGCTTCTTTTTTAGTGTTAGTTGGCAAGGATATTTGTTTTCTATGCTTAGCAACAGTATTGCCAGGGTAATATGATTGTAAATTCCCTGGAAACTCATTTGATCTTTTTATAGTTAAATAACAACAACAGTAATAGTGATGATTACATTCATGTAAATAACATGTTCAAGTACATAGTGCAAATATGAAAAAAATTGGATAGCTGCCAAAATGTCTTATTAATTTCAATCAAGTAAACAATGGAATGATGTCAGAAACCTTTTACTGTGTTTTTGTATGGCACAACCATATACTATTCAAAGTTATATTCAAATGATGCAGCCATTATTCAACTATTTGACAACTACTTTGTTTCCAGTTTCCCTCCATGACTTATTTACCCTATTTCTCCATTTAATGAATTTAATTCTATATATCACTAAATGGTAAGTGATAAAAGGAGAATAAAGAGCTTGAGCCTCTCTCTTATCTTTTTTTCTTAAGGATCAAAAAAAACAAATCTACCAGAGACTTAGGACTGCAAGTATTCCCCTTAACTGTCCATTTTTTTTTTTTTTTTTTGGTTCCCCTTAACTTTCAAAAACCAAAATGTAATTTAAAAAAAAAAAAAAAGCATGCACATTTTTTGCCTCTAGAAAGATTCTGAGATAACAGCTGGAACTTCTTTCTGCTCCTAACAGTTTCCATCTTCCAGGAAACATTCATGTAGACTTCCCAAGAAGTCTTCTCAATAATTTCATCTTCAGGGTAATAGTTAAAGGAAAGAATTGCTGAAGCTGCAAATTCTTGCCTCATACCCAATTTCTTCCCCTACCTAGCTCAGAGAAAGATTAAGGCCAAATATGCCAAAGGGGGAAATAACTACGATTTCATCATCCTACCACACCTTTTACTATGATGATGCCACTTTTGTCCTCCCAATAAGAACCTGGAGTCCCAGAAATTAAACAAATGGTTCACTTTAGGGGAAAAAGCAAAGAATAAAACGCATGATTTAGGATCCTCCTGAAGTTTGCAAGACTCAGACATTGACTCAAATAATCCAGACAATTGACTCAAATAAACCCTATCGTTTCTCTACAAAGTCATATCATTTGGGGAATACTTATTCCTACTGACAGAGGAGGAAACAGGTCCAAAGCCTTGCCATAGTCGCACAATTCACCTCAGAGAGAGGATTCAAGGCCCAGTCTTCTAAGTTTGGTCCTCTTTCTGTTACTTGATGTTAGGAATTTGGTAAGCCAATTGTTGTAAAACATTTTTCTTTTTTGTTGCTGTTGAAGAAGGCTTTTTATCACTTTTCAAAATCCAAGTAATCTTTGTTGATAGCTGTTTCCGTTCAGCAGTGGTCGTAGATTCACAAGTCTTCACTTTGGGAATTCATTTAGCTCATTTACCATGTGAAATCACATGATGTATTGCTGATTACCTTTTTGTGGGTACAGTTCCTCAGACCAACTAGATTAATAAAAGTAGCTAACATCTATATAGCATTTACTCTATGTCACGTTCTTTACAACCATTATATTCTTTAATGTTCACAACTATCTTGGGGGGTAGATTCTATTGTTATCATCCCTATTTTGCTGATGAAGAAATTGAGGCAAACAGTGGTTAAGTGACTGCAAGGTCACAAAGCTGATAAATAACTGAGGCAATATTTGAACTCATGACTTGCTGATTTCTAGCTCAGTGTTCTAACCACCTCAGCACTTAGCTATTACTTCTTGGAGGGTTAAGAAGCATGTCTTTGCTTTGTAACTCATTGATTCACTTATTAAATCAGACATTTAATTATTTGTATTCTCATAATGGAGATAGATAGTCAAATATTGTTTTTTATGTTCAATATAGTCATTACTAATGATTTGTGTTAAAATGATAAAATGGAAATTTAAGTATTCCTATGAATTTCAAAATAAAATCTATTATCGCTTGTGGATTAAGTCTGAAGACAATGGAATGGAATTTAGTCATGTCAAACAGATCCCTTTGGTCTTATGATCCCATGATTCAAATTTAATATCCAAATCTTCTTTGTTATTATGTTTCATATTCAATGTATCTTTAAAATTTCTTGGTCCCTTCTTTTTTTTAAATTAAAACTTTTTATTTTAAAAACATATGCATGGGTCATTTTTCAACATAGACCCTTGCAAAACCTTTTATTCCAAATTCTGCCTCCCCTTCCCTCACCCTTCTCCCCTAGATGGCAAGTAAAATATGTTAAAATATGTTAAATTCAATATATGTATAAATATGTTAAATCCAATATATGTATACACATTTATACAATTATCTTTCTGCACAAGAAAAATTAGATCAAAAAGGAAAAAAATGAGAAACAAAATGCAAGCAAACAACAACAAAAGAGTGAAAATGCTATGTTGTGATCTACAATCAGTTCCCTCTCTGGATGTAGATGGCTTTCTTCATCACAACATCATTGGTTCCTTCTTATTTCTTTCTTCTCTCTATAATGATCAGTTTACTCTCCTTTTCCTTCAGAATAGTTCACCTAATCCTTTTCTTCATTAACAACAAAGTCTTGGTTAAAGAATCAAAATTTTAGGAATGGAAAAAATAGGAAATGGTCTAATATTACTCTCCTCTATTATAATGTCTTTTAGCAGTATTCTTTGGGTTTAATATTCTCTGAGAGAATTTTAGTGCAATATTAGTGGAACTGCAATTCTACTTGAAGGAAAAAATATATTTAAAATTGCACCTCACCCAATACATTGTGAATATGCCCCTTTAGCAAAATATATACTAATCCATTTAGTACAAGGCAGAATACCAAATCAATGATAATTTTGAAAGGTATCCTTAGTTATTAAGGAAGAGATACTTAAATTTTTTTCATATACATTAGCATAAGAAATTAATTATCTCTTAGAAATGTTGTCTTCTGAAGTTGGGAGTATGTTTTATTTGGTAAAGCTACTTTACTGACCCAGATATTTAAATCAACTTGTTCTTTCAGAAAGCTTTAACTTCTCCAAAGCTTAGTGTCTAATGATTTGCCTTCACTTGCAAATTTCATCAGAATGAATTCTCTAAAAAATGAGATCAAAGAATTTTTTGTTTTAATCTTTTTATTTATATCATCTTCATTTCTTAATTTATATTGACCCAAGAGGTCACCTCTTGTAACAAAGAACAAAAGAAAAGTGGGGGAGTGGGGAAAAGAGGTGTAATAAAATTAACCAAGACACACCTAGCAACATATGAGAACTGAGCACTTTAAAATATAAAATCTTCACAGTTATGAAAGAGATGTCAAGTGCTTTCATCATATTCCTTCTACTTACTCCAGACCCCACACTATTCTATGTACTTTTCTTCTCTAAGTATCCCTTCACTATCAGTCTCCAGTATAAAATATTGGTGATTTGTCTACAAAAGCAGCTGACTATTGAAGAAGTATTGCAAGTACCTAAGGCATATTCATGAGGATAAAGTGAGTGACATTAAAAAATATATTTGTTTTTTAAAGAAACACGCTATATTCAAATCAATGCTGTATTTTGTGTCTGATAATTATAAAGACCTAAGTCCTGAGAAAAAATGTATATGTTATAGTACTGTAAAGCTCCTTTTAATCAATATAAGGCGGATATTTTAAAAGGTGCCATTTAATTCAACTGAGCTTCAATATGTGATTCTTCTGGGATTCTGTATTAGTCTTATGTTAAACTTTGTAACACTACAATATAAGGATTTTTGGGGTATTATCAATCAAGAGCTTAACTTTTCTTTAAACATAATTAATGATTAATATAACATAATAATCTTATGTAAGTCAAATAAGTTCCCTTTTTGGAGATTATAAAATTCAAGAAATCATAAAATAATTCTCTTTAATGGTTCCAACCTCTCAGAACTAAAGGACAAAATGAAAATGAAAAGAATGCACTGATCATTTGAAAGAAATTCCCAAATGAAAACTTGGAGATTCCCAAATACTGAACTAGTTCTGGAAATGTGTAGGTCAACCTCGTAATCAATGTGTATATCCCTAGAAAGTATACTGCCAAGATAAGTTGCCATATCTACAGCATCAAGAATTTCTCCATTTGTTATAACTGACAGTTCCATGTATAGATGGTAGGGCGCTGGCTGTTGAAGAACCTCTATTTTCTTGGTGTTAATTGTTAGGTTAAAATTGGGCAAATAGAAGAAAAATGATCTATATTTTGTTGTATCTCAGCCTCAGAGGCTATATTGAGTGAATAATCATCTGTAAACAAAAAGTCATGCACCAACTCTCCCTTTGCTTTAGTTTTGGCTTGTAGCCTTTTCAGTATTTAAACTGAAATCACTAAATCATTTAAGATTTACTGTCAATTGACTTTAATGCATTTTTGTCCTGGTTGAAAGCATCTGACAACATCACTGAAAACCTGTTAAAAAGCATGGGAGTAAGACATAGGTCTATTTCACTCTATTTGTGGCTGGGAAAGTGCAAGAGCCTTGTCCATTATCTAGAACCTGTGCAAGAATGCCATCTTGAAACTGGAATACAATACTGATGAACTTCTCAGGGCATCTACATTTTGCTATGATCATCCACAGGCCTTTATAAACTAACAGTTTCAAAAGTTGTGGTTAGATAGATAAATATCATAATCAGACCTCTGTTTTGCTCCTGGCATTTCTCCTAAAGTGGTTAGGCAGTAACATTATGTTGACCATTCCTCAGCCCTTTCTGGTGCCATATTGGCTCTTGGGTAGATGACAATCAGAAACAAACTATTCACATGTGGAAAAGTACTCAAACAGTTTAATCAATTGATGTTGAGCCTTCTGATAGTTGTCTTGCCTTGGAGCACTGCTTCTGCTGAGCATGAATGTTTAGCTTGAGGATGAGTCCATGATTGCTGGATAATGCACTCTTCCTTCCTCTGTGTTTTCCCTTTATGATACATAGTTTATTGAATGCCAATGTTTGTTATGAGAGTGCATCCATGACATTTTGTTGTGTTTAGATAAATGGAAGACAGCCTTCAGTAGTAAGTGACTGTTGCTGTTTCCAACTTCATTTCTTGCAAGGACTCTACCATTTTTGAAAGTCTTACTCTGTCATTTAAGTCACACAGAATTACTTGTCCTCTTTCAGCACTTTGAGGAGGGTCTCCAGGTTTTCATAAAATTTTTGACTTCATCTAGCTTCATTACAGTGGGAGCATATGCACTGATAATGATGATGTATCACTTTACTTCGAGTAGCAATTGCATTGTCATGAGCCTGTCATTCACTCCTTTTGAGAAGCATACAAGCTTGTTGACTATATTAGATGTGATGCAAAATTGATACCAGTTTCATAGTGTTTCCATCACTGTGGCAATTCCAGAGAAACATGTATGTATCCAGCTCTAAATTTGGTAAGCTACTCTTCATTTGCCAGTCTTATTTTCCTCAAGACTACTATATGGATGCGATACCTGCTGGGTTCTCTTGCGACAAGAGCTGTTTATCTTTCAGGTCTAATAGATTTCTTTTTATCTATATATGTGTACACATTCCATGTACTGCAAGAAATGGAATCATCTTCACAAAAGTTTTTGTACTGCTGAATACTATAAATGCTTATCTGTTTCTGTAAGAAGTTCTACAGGAGTTTCCTTCGAAAACTACATGAAACTGAACCTCTGAACAGGGTCTGACAGAATGGAACCTCTCTGCAGTTCAAGAAACTCGAAAACTTCAAGAAAAGTCAGTCTCACTGAGTGAAAAGAGGTTTCAGCCCAACTCAGACAGACTCTGGGAAAACCAGTGAGAAAGTTTTAATCACAGCAGATCAGTCAGTTCTGGCTCAGCAGAGGAGCACAGCAGGGGGCAGCCTCCAGTGCCATCTCAGAAGACAAACTGGGAAAGCAGGCTGTTTCCTAAAAAGAACAGGCAGAGCTACCCCTGCAAACACAAGGGGTCATTGTGCTCAAAGTCAGAGCAATTTATAAAATTTTAAATGTATAAATATAAATATGAGACAGTGCTCCCTGCACCCCAGGAGCAGAGCTACACCTTAAAAGTAAAAAAGGGAAAATACCAAAAGAAAAGGAAAGAAAATGAGCAAGAAACAGAAAAGAACCTTGACCACAGAAATTTACTATGGTGACAGGGCAGACAAAAGTACAAACTCAGAGGAGGACAGAATGTCCACAGAGGAAATCTCAAGAAGTGACATGAATTGGTCTCAAGCCCAAAGAGTCTTCTTGAAAATGCTCAAAAAAGACTTCAAAAGGCAAATAAAAGAAGTAGAAGAAAAAAATGAGAAAGGAAATGAGAAATATGCATGAGAAAGTCAATAGTTTAGAAAAGGAAGGATTTAAATTGATCAATGATGGACAGAAGCAGCTACACCCAAAGAAAGAACACTGGGAAATGAATGTAAACTGTTCACATTTTGGTTTTTTATCCCGGGTTATTTTTACCTTCTGCATCCAATTCAGAATAGAAGTGAGTGCAAGGGATAATGTTGTAAAAAATTACCCTGGCATGGGTTTGTCAATAAAAAGTTATAATTATTAAAAATAAATAAATAAATAAAAGAAAAAAAAAGAAAAGAAAAGGAAGGAAAAAATTGTCTGAAAAAAAAAAAAACCCTCCTTAAAAAGTAGGAAAAATCAAGTGGAAAAAGAGAAATCTATTGTGTCTGGATGCTTCCATGTCTTAGGCTAAGAAAGTCCATTATGTCCCTGGTCTTTGACTTATGCTAAGAAAGCAATTCAGAAAGGAAAAGGATGGCCAGGAATTTGAGGTCCAGAATTTTCCTTAGATAAGCTGCTTACCATGTACACCTGTTGTGAGTTGCCATTATTTGCTGTAGGATTGGAGAGGTAGAGAAGAAGATAAAGCGGAAAAGCCCATCCCATCAGAGGCGAAAACTCCCTCCCATCCAATCTGCTATACTCCAAAAGAAAGATATAAAGGAAAAGATGGAGGCTGAGAATGTTTGTTGGCAAGATCATCTTGGAAACAGTCCCAAACCAAAATCAGTTACAAGTTGTACGTTGTCCTCTTAACAAGGTGCCAAACAGACATGTTTATATTGCATAGCAGTAGAGATATGCTCATCAAACTGACCAAGAGAAACTCCCTTGATCAACATCTCCTTAAATTGAGATCCTATATCCATGTGGCATAGTTTGCCTGTCATAAATTTCATATTCAGAGAGGTAGATTACTTCTCTCGTCACTTCAAAACTCACGCTATCCTGTCTCTGACATCACCAAATTTTTCAGCTAATAGAAAACTGTAATCACACCTATTAAAGCTATGAAGATTTTACAGGCTTCACAGAAGCCTGAAATGAGAAAGAGCTTTTCCAAGAGGTTATGTACCATTTCAAAATATGAATGATGGATGACACAGAACTCTTCTGAACCCTTGATAGCATTTAAGATCTCAATATATTTCTATACTAGGGTAGGCCCATGATCACAACATTGTGAGTACTTCCTCCTCCTATACAGAATGCATCTCTTTCCTTGTCCTTTCTTGTCATCCTAGGTGATTTTTTTCTCCTTTTTCTGTAAATTTTTAATAATGAATATGTACAATGCATAAGAGTGCTATCTATTAATCCTTTAATATTTTATGAATATAGCATTTGGGATTTACATGTTTTCCTTTACTTTTACTAAATGACATAATACTTTTTTATAATAAAATACTGAAGTTAAGGCAGATCTCTATTTTGAGGCCCATTCAATTGAGATTTAGTTATTTCAGCACCAGAAAGGTAGTCTATAATATAGCTTAGAAGATAATGTTCTATCAAGTCTCTATTATAGAGGAATAAAGAAAGGAAATTAATTAAGAGGCAAAATTTCTGAGTTTGGTTCTTGGTCTGTCATTTGCCCACTTCATTATAAATTTACATTAGTTCTCTAGTAATAATAATAATAATAAATTCACAAAGTGCTTAAAGATTGGCAAAATACTTTAAAAAAAAGAACTGTGATATTTGTGTGTTGGAATCTTTACAAACTGCTAACTCATTAGAGTTGATAGATTATTGATCTGATCTTACAAGAAGATGTTTTGGGCCAGAACCTGAAACAAGGTACTAAGTAGAACTAATTGATACAATGCTTGTGTTCACACCTTTACTCATTGGAGTTCACAAGTATGGGAGATTCACAAAGTAAACTTTGTAACTTTGTGAATTCACACCTCCCTTGGGTGTGCCTCCAGAAGGAGGAGTCAACCTTTAGGAAATCATATATATAAAGAGGCTCTTAGGTTCGGGTGAGTGAGTTACTTAGGGGTTAGAGAGAGATTCATTCCATTTTCCACTTGGCTGGCTGGAGGCTGAAGAAAGCAGAGGGAGAGGCTGAAGGACAAACCTTTGGAATTGGAGACATTCGGAGGGAGCTCTTGGAACCAAGCAGAGAGATAGGCCTCTAAGCTAACTGAGCTATATTGAAGACAATAAACGATCTGAACTTTTATCACCTGGCTGCGTTTTGGGTGATTATTACTTTTAACTGAAACTAAGGCTGCCTACAGAAAACCTCCCCAAGAAACCTGCTCTAGCCCAGAGAGAACTGTTATATTATAAAGAAGAAAAACACCACATTTGTGGAAAGATAGAGGAATTGTTCAACATATATTGGATCACTTGCCAAGTGGGGGGAAGGGATGGGGAAAAGGAGGAAAAAAAAATTGGAACACAGGATTTTGTAGGAGTGAATGTCAAAAATTATCCATGTATATATTTTGAAAATAAAAAACTTAAAAAAAAAAGAACTTTGTGAATTAAGTGAGCAGAACCAGGAAAACACTGTACATAGTAGCAGCAACACTGTGCAGCAATCAACAATGATTAACTTAGCTCTTCTCAAAAACATAATGATCCAAGATAATTCCAAAAGACTCATGATGGAAAATGATAACCACATCCAGAGAAAGTATTTGTGAAATGTGAATACAGATTGAAACATACTATTTTTGCTTTCTTTTTTTCATGTTTTTTCTTTCTTTTTTAAATTGTAATTTTTTTTTTTTTAACAAACTTACTGCTTCTTTCCCAATATAACTAATCTGGAAATATGTCTTACATGTTTGCATATATATAACCTATATCAAATTGTTTACCATCTTAGGGAGAGGTGAGAGAAGGGAAAAAATTTGGAACTCAAAATTTTATCAAAAATGAATGTTAAAATTGTTTTTAAATGTAACTGGAAAAATACTATTTAAGTATTTTTTTAAAAGAACTTTGTGAAGTTATTATCCTCATTTTATGATTGGGGGAAAAGATTCAGCAGTTTGAAATTAGCTTATTGTCACTTAGACTACTGGATTTGGAGCTGTGATTTAAACCTAAGTCTTCTGGTTCTAAGTTAAAAACATTTTCTACATCCAGCAAAAGAACTCTGGGAAATGAGTGTGAGCCACTACACAGAATTCCCAATCCCTCTATTTTTGTCCGCCTGTATTTTTACAATATTTCAAAGTCCGATTCTTCTTGTGCAGCAAAATAATTATGGACCTGTATACATATGTTGTATTTAACATATACTTTAACATATTTAACATCTGGGGAAGGGGGTAGGGGGAAAGGAAGGGAAAAATTAGAACAAAAAATTTTGCAATTGTCAATGCAGAAAAATTACCCATGCATATATATCTTGTAAATAAAAAGCTATAATAAAAAAAAGAAAATTAAAGTAGATAATTCCTAAAGTCAAATGAAAAGATCTGATGAAATCACAATAAACAGCAAAGAAATTTTAAGAAGTTACCTATCACTCAATCAGAAAGAATCTATCTATTCTTTTTCAAAAGGGATTCTTTGACAACCCTTGGCAAATAATTTGGTATCTGATAATACCATTGCTATAATTTCTTTCCTGCAGGAAAATAAAATCTTTGATACTATATATATTTCCCTACAACTCTATTCTATTTATCTAAGTTTATTCTGAATTCTATATATGAATGCCAACTAAATCTTGTCCTTTTATTTCATTGCTAATATTTATCTGGATTGACCTAGATGGTAGAATGATACTTTTGCTCTGAAATACAGATATAAAGACATACAGATACACATAACTATGTAATACATGTAATGATGTAACTTTGTTTACATGAAAATGAGATGTCATCATGACTGTTATTCCCTCTTTTGGAAATATTTGAGTGTATTAAAACATATTAGAATTAGCTCTACAAAATAGGTTACAAAACTGTATCTTATTTTTTTTAAGGTCATTAAAAGGATATTGTTTTCCCTCCAATTACATGTAAAAACAATTTTAACTGTCTTCTTTTTTAAAAATTTGAGTTCCAAATTCTCTCCTTCCTTACTCTCCCCCCACTGAGAAGGCAAGCAGTTTGACATAGGTTATACATGTATAGTTATGTGAGTCTTGCTGAGAAATAAATCATAAGTAAAAATCCTCAACCCTAAAATAAAGAAAAAGTGCACCAATTTTTTCTCTGTAAATGGATAACACCTTTAATCACACATCATTCAGAATTGTCTTAGGTCATTGTACTACTGAGTAGAGCTGTTTGGTACAGTTAGATGGCACAGTGGAGAAAGCACTGGCCCTGGACTCAGGAGATTAGTTGTCATTCACATTGCATATCATAAAACATTGTTGTTACTGTGTACAGTGTTCTCCTGGTTCTGCTCATTTCATTTTATATCAGTTCATGTAAGTTTTTTTTCCAGGTTTTTCCAGGTTTTTAGTATCCTGCTTGCCATTTCTCAGAGCACTATATCATATATATATATATATATGATATCTGCACATATATAGCACCATCACAATCAACTACTTATTCAGCCATTCGCCAACTGATGGACATAAGCTCAATTTCCAATTCTTTGCCACCACTAAATGAGCTACTATCTTTTTTTTTGTACGTGTTTTTTGCTTCTTATCTCTCTGTGATTCAGACGTATAGTATATATAGCTGTGTCAAAAGGTATGCATTAAAATTATCTTTTGACTTAAAAGTTTTGCCCATACACAATAAAAACATACATGGAGGAAAATACAAAACAGGTATTTTCCCACAGGTAAACTGGACTTTTTTTTTTTTACATTCTGAGAAAAGGGCATAAATTTCACATAACTAGGAAAATTTATAAGTTAACCAGGACTTTGAAAAAATTAAGCTCTGGGCTTTAAAGGAATGAAATATAGTTCAGTTCTAGTTATTATGTCATGTCTGCTTAAATTTCAAAAAAGCATTTGTTAGGAATCTCTGATAATACTTATTATGATGATTTATGATTATTATGAATGGATGTTTGTGTTTTCTAATATTATTGGTACTAGTAGGAAAAATATTGGGACAAGAAGATCAAATAAGACAACAGGGTCACATTGGAAGATGTGAGTAGATGCCAAATCAAAATTGGTGAACCAAAAGCAATTCTAAAATTGTCCATACAAAATCTAAAAAAATTTCTTTTTATACAGCACAACACATTTCCTCATAGGAATATTTCCTATGAGACTTTAAAGTACTATTTCCTTGCTTCTTCAAATTTTGTCTGCAATTAGTATATACTGCCACCTGGTGAATAACAGAGTCATGGTTAGAGCCATAGAGTGCTTAGTTAAGATCTGTGGAAACCAGGTGCTTCTATAATTTAATGGAGAAAGTCTCCATTTTCCTTAAGGCTCTTCTTTTCCCTGACCCCACATATCCAATCAATTGACAAATCTTGTCCTTTGTTTTTCAACAATTATCTCCTGAATTCAATTTCTCCTCATTATTCACAAGGCAGTAACCTTGGTCTGGCCCATCATCACCCTTTTTTTTTTTTCCCCTTTCCCCCTATTTTCTTTTGAGACAATTGGGGTTAAGTATCCAGGGTCACACAGCTAGTGAGGTTGGATTTGAACTCAGCTCCTCCTGACCCCAGGGCCAGGGCTCTCTCCCTTGGGCCATCTAACTGCCCTTCCTCTCATCAGCTTTTGACAATAATAGCTTAGTTGTTTTCAACTCAAACATTCTCCAATAATATTGATCTATAAGAAATGATCAGCAGATGATTTCAGAAAGGTCTGGAGCAACTTACATGAAGTGATGCTAAGCGAAGTGAATGGTACCAGGAAAACACAAGGTTTTGCCTGGGTGAAGATTAAAAACTATCTTTGCAGGTATTTTGAAAAACAAAGAATTATTATTATTATTTAAAAAAAAAAGAATAAAAGAAAGCTTCATGACAGAAGTGCTATCGGTAGAATTTGAATGAGGTTGGAGAACAGGGCATATATAATGTGAGCAAATGCACAGAACTATAAAAATCAATTTAAGATCTGCAAAGAATAAATAATCCAGAATGTCAGTATTATAGCATGCATGAAAAATAGTAAAATGATTAGAAAAGAGTGTTAGAGTCATACGGATTGTGAAGGGCCATGATTTCTAGGTTTAAAGAATTTGGATGTTATTTGGTAAGCAAAGGAGATCCATAAAGATTTTTAGTAAAAGGTGATATGATAAAGGCTGTGTTTTAGGAAGATAGTATTGTTTAGGACAAAAAGACCTACCCAAATTGACTACTCAGAGATCACTCATACAAAGCAGAATTATTAGAATCTCGAGAAGCAGACCCCATCCTGGTCTGTGAGCCAAATTCACAGCAGGAGACAGCCACTCCCTTGAAAATGTTCACAGCTTTTATAATTTCAAACAATGAACCTCCAAAATCCCACCCTCTATATGTTGCGATTGGTCACACAAACCTTTATTCTCCTACTTGGTCAGTAGAATGCAGTAGACAAGGTGATATACAGCTTCTCTGCCCGTAATCCCTTCTTTGGACAATGGAATGCAGTCCAAGCCTTATTTAAAATCACGTGACTGGGGCCTATAGGCTTGATCTATTTTAGCTAACAGTCTCTGAACAATATGTGCTTAATCTGTAAGTTCTTCATCTTTCCACACAGTATGAAAGATATATTACCAGGAGCAGGGACTTGAGAGAGGGAGATAAACTAGAAGCCAACTATAAAACTTCTAACAAGCTGTAATGAGGACCTAAACTAAGGTTATGGGCATGGAAATGAAAGTTGGACAAGGAAATGACAGGATTTGAAAACTGATTTTATGTGAGGATTAGGATTAGATATTAAGGTCAGAAATAACAAAAAAATCAATCCAGTATTTTAAGCATGAAAAGCTTAAATTGTGATGTCATTAACAAAATGGGAAAGTTAGAAATGGCAATTTAAAAGAAAGATAAATTTGGTTTTAAATATGTTAAAAAAATTTCTGGTGAGACATAAAAGGAGCTATAGATGTGTTTGGCAGTAGAACACTGGAGAGCTGTCAGGGGTAAATACCATTTGGAAACTCATCCCCATAAAGATAATAGCTGAAACTGAGGGTAGACAAGATCACCAAATATCTGGAATGTAGAAAGAAAAGAGAGCCTTATGTATAACTTCACAGGGGGAATTAGTGTCCTACTGTTTTTACCAAATACATTGAAGATTAATTTTGGTATCCATAGGAGAAAAATTGAAAGGGGTAATTTAATCAGATTAAGTGTACTTCCTACATTTATAGTTAACTTTCTCCTAATCTGATGATTTTGTAGAAAATTAGTTGACATGCTCAAGGAAGAAACAGAGCATACTTGTAGAATCTATGTATCCTAATATACTCTAGAGCCAATAGAGGTCTCAGAAGGGCTGCAAACGAGACAAGAGTTTTCCTCCAGCTTGCTATTCTGAGTCTCCTGCAATCTTAATTAGTGAGAAAAGAGGCGAAAGATGGCAGGCAACCTCCCAGATGGTTAGTAGGAATTGTATCAACACAGACTGACAGCAGTAACAAAGGTGGTTCTTCACTCTCTAACCGGGTAGTGCCGAGCCCTACATCTCAGACCAGCTAACCAGGGGTAGCCACTTCCAAGGAAGTTCCCAGGAAGTCTCAGGAGGATGGAAACATCACCAAGTTTCCTTTTTTATAGTCTCTTTTGGTAATGTCCCCGTTTCTGGAGATTCTAGAGCAGTGATTAGAAGGCTCAACTTTCTTAACCTTGCTTAGAAGGCAGAAATTTATCTATAGGAAATAGGGTGCTACAAAATTTAATTTGGCCTAAATTGAGCATAATCACATTTTAGAAACAGGAAGAGATCTTCCCAGCAGTTTAAGTAAAACACAGAAACAAAACTGCAATAGATTGCGTGGGCAAGTGAAAAACAATTCAAGTATCCTAAAAAGCTTTCTTTATCTTCTAATAATCTGTTTCCATTGTCAAGGGAAAGGCCTTGAGGCTTTCTCCACAGAAGAGATCAAACAGCCAGTGCTCAAAATGTAGGGTTGCAACTTTCCCTTCTGATTCTATATTAGGAATGCTGACCTAAATAGGGAGAAGGGAGCAGGAAATTTAAAAAGATTCTAATATTAAGGAGAAAAGGCATCAATCGATCAATATATAGTCCTGAATGGATATGAATACATTCTCTAGAAAAACCATTAAGAAAGTATCGGTGGGGCAGCTAGATGATGCAGTAGATAGAGCACTGGACCCGAAGTCTGAAGGACCTGAGTTCAAATTTGAACTCAGACACTTTATATTTATTAGTATGACCCTGGACAAGTCACTTAATCCCAATTACCTTGCAAAAAAAAAAAAAGAATGTGTAGGCATTCAAGACCAGCACTTGTCATTAGGGGCAGTTAGGTAGTGCAATGGATAAGTAAAACCAGAGTTCAAAAACAACCTCAGATGCTTACACCTGTGTAATCCTGGGCAAGTCACTTCTGTCTGTCTCAGTTTCCTCATCTTTAAAAATGGGGATAACAATAGTACCAACCTCAAAGGTAAATGTGAAAGTAGAGTGAGATAAGGTGTAAAGTGTTACATGAAATCTATTACTACTATTAATTACAAAAATTCTAAATGGCAACATTTATATGCATCATGAAAAACTAGATATTATGGAAAACACTACAATAGTTATAGTTTTATTGACACCTATCTAGAAGAACATCCAGACAGAAAAGGTGCTGGTGCTGAAAAATAGAAAGAATGATCAAAGAGGGAAGAGAACTGCTTTTAAATGTCATGAAAATCAAGGTATTATGACATTATAAGTTTAGAACCAGAAAGAACATAGGAGGTCATTCAATCCACCCCTCTCCTGTTACAGATGAGAAAACTGAGGCACAGGAAAGGTAAGTACTTTGTCCAAGGTTAGCTAGGATCACCAAAAGGGACTGATAATTGGTCTAGAATTCTTTAATTAGCAATTAGAAAGTTACAAATGACTTTTTTTTTTTTTACAAGGAATTTCAGTAGTGTATGGGAGAAGAGGGAGTAGATTATATTCTAACCTGTCATTTTAAATTGATAACTTTCTATTTTACATATATTTTTGATAGATAATATATACTGTTGGGTCTTTTAAAAACCATTTTGTAATCCTCTCCTCTTTTTGCATAGGTAGGTAAAGCATTTAAAGACTTATGATGTGTAAAGCACTATGCTAAGCACTAGAATACAAAAACAATAAAATAAACATCTTAGAGGAATTTTCATATAGGGTAACTTTCAATTCATTTATATTTAATGTTTCAATAGCAAAATTAAATTTGCTTTTCCCCTCTAATATATTCTACTATATATATATATAAAAGTAAGGACTATGTTACATCTTATTTCATCAGTATTAATCCAATCCCAGACTTTACCTCTATGCAAATCATTACACACACTTTACAACTATTATCTCATTTTACTTTCATGGTTACCTTTGAGATTGGTACTACAGTATCCCCACTTTTAAAGATGAAGAAACTGAGGCAGATAGAAATGACTTGCCCAGGATCAGATAAGCATCTAAGATTGGATTTGAACTCTGGTGTTATTTATCCATTGCACTACCTAGTTGCCCCTAATGACAAATCATTACACACATTCTAAATTTTTTATTATCTCTTTAAGGTTTTTTTTTTTTTTTTAATATTATATGTCTGTATTCAGGCCTGTTCCAATGGTCTTGTGATAAAGAGTCATCTGCACCCAGAGAGAGGACTATGGGGACTGAGTTGTGGATTCATTTTTTAATTGTTATTTGATTGCTTTTTGTTTTCTTTCTCATTTTTTCCCTTTTTGATCTGATTTTTCTTATGCAGCATGATAATTGTGGAAATTTGTATAGAAGAATTGTAAATGCTTAACATATACTAGATTACTTGTTTTTGGGGGGAGTCAGGGAAAAGGAGAAAAAAATTTAGAACATAAAGGTCTTGCAAGGGTGAATGTTGAAAATTTATCTATATACACGTTTTGAAAATAAATATCTTTAAAAAATAAATTATACATGTGTGACTCAATCTCTGTCTGCCTCAATTTCCCCATCTGTAAAATAATAATAGCATCCACCTCACAGTATTACTGTCAAGAGAAAGCATCCTAATTTCCTCTGTACAGACATGTGAGTTTGGTATTAACTTTCCTCTCTTTCCAAAATTCACCAATTCTTCATTTATGACGCTAACAAATTTATTTTGACAAAACAATTTGCAACTTCCACATAAGGATTCCTAAATTTAAAGTTTTCTTAGGCTTTACCTTTCTGAATTCTTTTTTCAGGATTGATTGGTTTATCAAAGGTCTTAAGCTATGAGAGTTTTCATTAATTTGATTTCCATCTCCTTCAATGATTGTTGTGAAATTTTACTGATTAAAACAATTCTATTGTTTTTCTACTACCTGTATAGAATTTATATTTAGCAAATGAAAGATCACTCAGAGTTGTAAAGTTGTTCTAAGATTTACAGGTTGAAATTCTGTTTTCTAGGTTTATTCTAGCCTTAATATAATAAGTCCACTATTTGATTATATACAATGGAAACCACTGTTCAGTCTGGACTTCACTTTTGTGTGACGTTATTCAATACTTACTATATATAACATCTTGAAAATACTTTTGCTATATAGACATGAAACTTCTGAGTAGTTTATAAACTTGTTCCTTTTTTTTTCTTAATTCTGAGCCCCATTTTTCAACATATTTTTAAAATATCTTCTCCTAGGTTCAAATTCCTTTGCACTGTCACTGAATGTTAGATCACACATTATATTCTATAATTGCTGAGTTTTCTGTTTCTGTTTGTAGATGATTAAAGACTTGATAACATCAAGTTCCATAATCTCCTTGATAAATTCATTTCTACTCAGTAGATTCATTTTATCACTTCACACAGGAAAAACCAAGCAGATAAAGAATGTCTATTGTGCTTATAGCACAATTTGCCATTCAGTTAGTTTATAAGGGCATATATCTTGGATATTTCTTAAGCAGACACTGTAGAGGGCCAGTGAGCTAGATCTTCAAACCAGAAAAAGACTAGATTAGATTGCATTTAAGAAAATGATTTACAACAATCCAAAGTCCTTATATGGTTCTTTAGGTTCTTATATGGCAGGTTCTCAAGCCCTCTTCTTCTAGGAATTCCTCTTCTGGAATACTTCAGCTTGCTTGCTTGTTTATTTGTTTGTATGTTTATTTACTTGATTTTTTTTTTTATTAAAGCTTTTTATTTACAAAACATACATGGGTAATTTTTCAACACTGACTTTTGTAAAAACCTTGTGTTCTAAATTTTTCCCTCCTTCTCCCCACTCTCTCCCCTAAATGGTAGGTAATCCAATACATGTTAAATATGTTAAATCCAATATATGTATACATATTTATACAGTTGTCTTGCTGCACAAGAAAAATCAGAAGAAGGAAAAAAAAAAACAGAAACAAAATATAAGCAAATACCAATGTAGAGTGTGAGAATGTTATGTTGTGATCCACATTCAGTTCCCACAGTCCTCTCTCTAGGTGTAGATGGTTCTCTTTATCACAAGATTATTAAAACTGACCTCAATCATCTCATTATTGGAAAGAGTCACATTCATCAGAATTGATGATCCTATAATCTTGCTGTTGCCGTGTACAATGTTCTTCTGGTTCTGCTCATTTCACTCAGCACTAGTTCATGTCAGTCTCTCTAGGCTTCTCTGAAATCATCCTGCTGATCATTTCTTATAGAACAATAATATTCCATAACATTCATATACCATAACTTATTCAGCCATTCTCCAACTGATGGGCATCTACTCCATTTCCAGTTTCTAGTCACTACAAAAATGGCTGCCACAAACATTTTGCACATTTCCCTCCTTTACAACTTATTTATTTATATACTTTCCAAAAGGTAGCACCTGGAATTGAATTCAGCACTTTATATGTGATTGGCGAGGACACACAATAATATGGCAAAATTACTACTTTCCTCCATGACACTTAATGCAATAGCTTGGAATAAGGCTAGATCTTACAGTTTCCAGTTCATTAAATGCCTCAGCAACTGTTGCCTAACTATGCCTTACCCAGCATTGGCTGAATGAATTGTAGAACTGTTTTTTTGGACCCAAAAGTAGAATTCATTCTGTTCTAATTAGAAACAGAATGGCATAGGGGATAGAGGGCTACACTGAGAGTGGGGAAGAGCTGAATTAAAATCCCTCCTCTAACAATACATCTGTGGCTGTGAGCAGGCCATTTAACTTCTCTGAACTTCAGACATCTTTCCAAAACAACACATTATTACAATCTGTGATGGTGGAAGGAATTTTTAGTGATGAAACAAACCACAAATTGCTAATATATCTCAAATTAATCTTGTTCAATTCAGTACAATTCTAACTACTGTATATTCTTTTGGAGCCTGAAATGTCATCCAAGATATTGGCTATGATTTGTGCTTTTACTACTTGTACTGTAACTTTCCCTTTCTAACGCTCATAAATTATTTCTTAAAACCATGTTTTACATTGTGGAATATTATTGTTCTGTAAGAAATGACCAGCAGGATGAATACAGAGAAGACTGGCGAGACTTACATGAACTGATGCTAAGTGAAATGAGCAGAACCAGGAGATCATTATATACCTCAACAACGATATACTGTTTGAGGATGTATTCTGATGGAAGTGGATCTCTTTGATAAAGAGACCTAACTCCATTTCAATTGATAAATGATGGACAGAAGCAGCTTCACCCAAAGAAAGAACACTGGGAAATGAATATAAACTGCTTGCATTTTTGTTTTTCTTCCTGGGTTATTTATACCTTCTGAATCCAATTCTCCCTGTGCAACAAGAGTTCTTGTTGTGTTCGGTTCTGCACACATATATTGTATCTAGGATATGCTGTAACCTATTTAACATGTAAAGAACTGCTTGCCATCTGGAGGAGGAGGTGGAGAGAGGGAGGAAAAAATTGGAACAGAAGTGAGTGCAAGGAATAATGTTGTAAAAAATTACCCTGGCATGGGTTCTGTCAATAAAAAGTTATTAAAAAAAAAACAAAACAAACAAACCATGGTATTCCCTCTACTAAGCACAATGCTTAGTAAGTGCTCCATAAATTACTTATCATCTAGTATATTTGTCTAGATGTGATGAGGTCTAGATTTGGGGTACCTAAATGAAATTAGGACTTAATTGAGGTCTAGTGGCAGGTTCAGGGTACAGGGAGTCAAATAAAGCTCCCCTGCAACCCTTTTGGATTTGGCGCAAGGATATGGAGATAAATGAGGTCTAGAAGTAGTGCGAGTCCCCTGAAAAGGAATTTACAGACCTGAAAATCTAGATTGATAAGAGAGGTTTATTATGGAGTTTGGAAGTAAGGTTAAAGTCTGCTTAAGGAAATAGGTGAAGGTAGAGATAAGAGGGCACTGGTAACAGGATTCCAGTGGGCAGAGAGTCCTTAGGATGCCAACTATGGCATAGCTGTCATGTTTTGACCCTCTGCAAAGAGAGGACTCCAGCTTGGCTTTTTTATAATGAGAGATTTAGCTAAAAGGGCCCATGGGTGGAGTCTCAAGTTGTTTCCTCGCTGGGTTTCAGTGAGGGCTAGAATTAGCTTGGTAGAGGTTGGGCAACCTGAGCAAATCATTAGAATGGGGGACAGCCCAAGTTGGCTCAGATCTGAAGGGGGCTGGGTCAAGCCCAGATCTATTAGAATTCAAAGGGATGTTTTTGACCAGGATTTGTGAATCAAAGGTCCTAGCTTCCTGAATTGATAATGCATCAGTTAGGAGGGGTTAGGAATCAGAAAGGAATATATCAATCTGAAAGGACTAGTTTCTTAAAGGGACCACAACTCACATCAGATGTACTCTACTCTTTCTATATATTTTTATATTTCATAAACTGAAATCTATATTCTTAGTTGGTCATTCACTTATAAATATTAACTTTTTTCTCTTGAGTACCCTACCTTTAATTGACAGTATAGATGAAAACACCACTTGGGGCCTCATAATGTTAAGGTTTTTACCTAGGACTCTATATTTATCAAAGATTTCTAAGTTTCTTCTAAGGGCATCACTTGGACCCACAATGAGTTATCAGACTTAATAAATTTGAAGTTCTACATCACACCCCAGATATATGCCTAGAAAAGACAGAAGACCAAAGCAACTATTTATTATCCTGTCAATGAACAACAGAGAGGTATATATAGTGCATTAGGTTTATATATCACTTACTCCTTCACTCACTATCTGCCTATCTACCCAGCTATCTATTATTGATCTTCACAATAATTCACAATAAAGACTGAGAGTTTAAGGGACTGGTATTCAAGACCAGGTTTCTGATTCTCTAACCACTGCTCCCTACCCATTATTATTATTATTATTATTATTAGTTGAATTCCTTCAGATATTCCCCTTTTCATCTGAGGAAACTAAGCAACCTCGCTGTTTCATAGACTCAATCTTTCATAGACTTTTGGTTACATTCCACAAACCCAATGGTATGTACATGCTATCAGATTTTTCTATTGCCTAATGAAGTAATGTTTGCTTGTTACCAAAGTATTCTGTAAGATCAGATGCTCTAGAGATATAACTCTTCTCCTTTTTGGAAGTAAGAATTTTTTTCCTATATCTGCCTTAGGTTAATTGTTAAATATTAAAGGGACTTTAACTGTATATGGATTTTTGTTAGAATACATTCCAAAGCTGTTGTAGATCTTTTGACAGTTCTCAAAACCTGGTACTGTATAACTGTTAATAGCTTTTTTGTTTGTTTGTGACAGCAAGGGAATTGGGGCTAAATAACTTGTCTAGGATCACACAGCTAATTAAGTGTCAAGTGTCTGGGGCTGGATTTAATCTCAAATCCTCTTGACTCCAAGGTAGGTATTCCATCCATTGCACCTGCCTCATCACTAATAGCTCTAAACATGTTCTTTTCATAAAACTTTGATTTCAGTATGACATTAAGTATCTTTAAAAAATCCGTCTCAACCTTCTCGATTCCTTTCTGGTCATTATGTCTTGCCTGGAATACAAAATATTTGAGTTTTTGTTGTTATTTTTTTTTTTTTTGCTAAATATATCTTTTATTGGCCAAAAGAATAAAAATTAAAATTAATAACAGGCTTTGAAGAAAGAATTCATGAACTGAATGGAACTAACACCTTCTGGCATAGTTTTCCTAAATACTTTATACCAACAGGTTCTTTTGCTTTTTGACTGATTATGTCCTTGAAGTTTATCTAAACAAGCTCAAACCCTCCACTTTCCTTTTTATGATCCTCTGTTGTGATAATAATAATAATAATAATAATAAAAATTAGAGGAGAAGGGAAGAAAAGAGAAAAAAACCCATTTATATAGCAACCAACTGTGTGCCAGATGTTGTTTTAGACTTTTTTTTTTAATTACAAATATGATTTCATTTGGAACTCAACAACCTGAAAAATAGACACTGTTATTATTCTCATTTTACAACTGAGGAAATTGAGGCAAACTGAGATTAGGTGATTTATTAAGGATCACACAGTAGATGTTTGAGATTGAATTTGAAGTTAGTCTTCCTAATTTCTACTCTATCTACTATGTACTAGCTGTTTCATTAAATAAAATTGTTGGAATCCTTACAAACTGCTAACTAATTAGAGTTGATCTAATCTTACAAGAAGATGTTTTGGGCCAGAACCTGAAACAAGGTACTAAGTAGAACTAATTGATACAATGCTTGTGTTCACACCTTTACTCATTGGAGTTCACAAGTATGCCAGCTTCACAAAGTAAACTTTGTAACTTTATGAATTCACACCTCCCTTAAAGCTCTTTGGGCCAGAGAGCACTGTGGGAGAAAACCCATAATCCCTCTCTCTCGTATCCCACAATTCATCTCTCTTGTATAAAAGAAACAGACAGAGGCTCTCAGATTTCAGTGGAATTACGCCAGAAGCCCTCTCTCCGAGGCGAGGCAAGAGAGAACATATTCCACTTGGCTGGTTGGTCGCAGAAGAGAGTTCAGCTGGATTGGAGAGAAGCACTCTGTTGCAGACACAGAGCACTTTGAGAGATTTCACCGGAATGACATGAAGAGTGGAGCTGGCTGGAGGCTGAAGAAAGCAGAGGCAGAGGCTGAAGGACAAAACCTTTGGATTTGGTGACATTCGGAGGGAGCTCTTGGAACCAAGCAGAGAGATAGGCCTCTAAGCTAACCGGGCTATATTGGAGATAATAAAAGATCTGAACTTTTATCACCTGGCTGCGTTTTGAGAAGAAAAAGCTCACCACATTTTGGCGCCCGAACAGGGACCGACAAAATCCTGATTCCAGGGAAGGCACTCAGAGAGAACTTTTATAATATTTTAAAGAAGAACAAGAACCCAACATTTGAACTCCTACATTTTGGCGCCCAACGTGGGACAAACAGACCCCTCAGTGGATTTCAGTGGAAAAGCTACGATCCTGATTCCAGTGGAAAAGCGTCTGATCCTGATCCAGTGGAAAAGTCTTCTTGACCCAGAAATTAGAGTGAGTACAACAAAGAAATTTTGTTAAAAGAGTTAAAGTAGAATTTCAGCTAAGATGGGACAGATATTTAGAAAACAGCCTGTTTCTGTTCAAGGAAAATGTTTAGAGAGCATTGTCAAAGTTATGGAAAGCCAAGGTTTAATTATAAGTTTACAGCAAATCACTGAACTTTTACAAACTGTAAAGGACATATGTCCTTGTTTCTCTCTGGAAAAGGAATTAGATCTAAATGAATGGAAATTGGTTGGAGAGGATCTTTGTCAATTCTATGATAAAAATGGGCCTAACTCAATAATTAATACATATAATGTAATACAATTGGCTATAAGAAGTTATTTAAGTGATAGAATGATGAAAAGGAAAGTGCAGGAGGAAGAAGTGCCAACTTTACTAGGTGAAAAGGAGGATGAATCAGATGAGAATGGAGTTAATTACAATTCTGAGTATGATACTTCACAGTAGGAGGAATTAGGTGATTCCACATCTCATGACCCTCCCCCCTCAATTAACCCTTCATGGGTGGAACAAGGGGGAGGGAGACAGACAGAAACACAATCAGCTTCTCCTGTAAAGCAGGAATTTAACAAGATTATAAAAAGCATTAATTAAAGCAAAAAATGAAGGAGAAGATATATCTGATTTTATAAATGCATATCCTATGATTGAAGAGCTCAACTCCTCAGGTCAAAAAGGGAGAAGATATACTCCTTTTAATTTGGAAAAAATTAAAGATTTGAAAAAGGGTTGCACTCTTTATGGGACTACATCATCTTATGTGAAGATGTTACTGGATAATTTGTCTTATGAAATCTTAACCCCAAATGATTGGAAATCCATAGCGAGAACATGTCTAGAACCAGGACAAAATTTATTGTGGCTTTCGGAGTTTCATGAATTATGTAGGATTCAAGCCCAACGCAATAGGCAAACAGGAGCTATTGTACAAATTACTTTTGACCAACTAGCTGGTGAAGGTCAGTATGCAGAGAGTTTAGAACAGATTTATTATCACATAACAGTGGATGAGCAAGTTTCTAAAGCTGCAATAAAAGCTTGGAATTCTCTCCCTGGACAGAAAGATGGAAATAATGCTTTCACAAAAATAGAGCAAGGTCCCAATGAACCTTTTGCAGATTTTGTGGGACGTTTACAAACAGCTGTAATAAGAACCATTGGAGATAATGCAGCAACAGAAATAATGACTAGACATTTGGCTAAGGAAAATGCCAATGAGGTTTGAAAAAGAATTATATGGGGGCTAGACAAAGATGCTCCTTTGGAGGAGATCATAAGACGCTGTGCCACAGTGGGCACAAATGCTTATTATACCCAAACTATGATGAATATGGGAAGACAGGGTCCCTCTTGGCAAGGGACTTCTAGAGAAATTCGTCAATGTTTTCACTGTGGAAAAGTTGGACATCCAAGAGCCCAATGTAGATACAGAGATACAATGAGAAGACAGGGTGAGAGAATAAAACCCAAAACCCCATGTCCAAAATGTAACGGAGACTTTCACTGGGCCTCTGAATGTAGATTGCAGGGAAATGAGAGGCGGAGCCCAGCTTTACGACCCCAGGTGGGGCAAGATGGCAGCCGAAGTTACACTCAGAGAGTCTTTAGAAATTCGATAGTAAGATATGATCAATCAACCAAAAGGCAAACAGATGGAAGAAGGAGATTACACAATCAATTAGCCAAAAGGCAATCGGAGGGGAAAAGGGGATTGCAATTAGGAAAAACAGAGTTGTATGCAGTAGAGACTACTGAGATATCCCCTGGAGAGGTGAAATCTATTCCTGTCCAGCCTATGGATCCCTTGCCTCCGGACACAGTAGGCTTGACCATTTCACCTCCTGAGGGTGCTTACAAAACAGTGGCCATCCACACACTGATGTGGGAAACTGGGGAATTTGTAGCTAATATCCCAGTCACTAACACAGGTAGAGAACCTGTGATTTATCAACCAGGAGAAGTAGTAGCATCAGGCTTACTGTTACATACCCCTGATAGACAATCTGAGGATGGTTGCCCAGATGTTGACTTCAAGCAGCAGAGTCCAGGAATATTTTAGACTGCAGCTGTGACAGATGACCGACCTATGCTCATTATTTATGTGAATGGAATACCACTAAAAGGATTGGTAGACACAGGTGCAGATCGTACTGTAATTAGAGGTGCCAGCTGGCCCAGCCACCAGCCAGTCAAGAGTCTGCCAGCCCCAGCCCTCAGGCTTGCTCCACTTATCCAAAAATTACTTTGGAAGAACAAGAGATAAAATAAAAAAAGTACTAGTTATCACAGAATCTTTGAGATGTGTGGGAAGGAAAAGCAACGCTTCCCAAACCCTAGTTTTGTTTAAAATATTTCATCTCTCCTGTTTAATCTTTCTGTGTATATGTATTTCTCTTTTAATTAAAAATGTCTTTTTTACCTTTAAAAAAAAAAAGAAGAAAGAATTCAGATTTAAATAGCCTTAATTAATCCTAAAAAGTTAATGGGTCAAAGAAGAAACCGTGAAATGATACTTTTACCAAACAACATGACAGGAAAACTTCTGAGATGCACCCAAAAATAGATTCAAAAAGACACTGAATCTCTGGAAGTTGATGAGATTATCAGAAGAGAGTATAGAAAGAAAAAAGAAGAGGGTCCAGGGCAGAGCCTTGTGGCATACACTTAATTAGTAGAAATCACAGGCATTAAGATTTAACAAAAGAGAGAGGAGCAAGCAGGAGAAGATCCAAGAGAAAGCAGGGTTATCAACAAGCATCCATAAGAGAAGATGGTCCACAGTGTTCAGTGACAGAGAAGTCCAAAAGGGCCATTAAATTTGATAATCAGACTTAGAAGGGGAAGGACTGTGGTAGAAAGAGATGGGGTAATGGGAAGAAGTAAAAGTAGAGAGAAAGGAGGTATTCACATAGGCAGCCTTCAACTCTCATTCCAAAGATTAGGAAGAAGTAAATAGAGTTGCTAGTCACAGGATGTGGAAGTGCTACTTGTTTGGAACTCCTAACTACCATATTCCTTTGTCAGTAGACACACACAGGATGTCTGCTTTGGTAATCCGCATATATTGGGAAAGAAGGGAGATGGGTATATTAAGATGATCAATATATTCCTGGTAATTGAGGCTTGGGTGCTGACTGAACTCATACTTAACACCAGTTCCTTTGCTTATCCCAAGATTGTTGATACATAGAATATATTAGAAGCAAAGTATTTCAAAAACAGGATTCTTGCTTAGCCTGGTGTCTGAACACCTTTTGTAGGAGGTTCGAGAACAAGGTGTTAGTGAAAGAAAAGGAAGGTAAGAAGCATTTAAGTGTCTCACATGTGCCAAGCACTGCGCTAAGTGACTTAACAAGTCCTCATAACCATCCCGTGAGGTGCATGCTATCATTATCCCCATTTTGCAGAGGAGGAAATTAAGGCACAAATGACTTGTCCAAGGTCACAAAGCTGGTGACTGTCCAGTGCCAAATGTGATCCTCTGTCTTCCTGATCTTAGGCCCAGGGCTCTCTGCACTGTAGTACCTGGCTATTGCTTTCACTTGGTCTGCTAGTCCAAAGTGACTTCCAGAAGCACGCTCAAAGCCTTATGTCTCTATTTTCTTTTGGTTTATGTTTACAACTTTGAGAGACAGCGTGGCAAAAAGGAGGGAACAGGAATGAGTCCTGGGATTCACAATAATGCAAGTACTGGTGCAGAGGAGAAAGTAAGTCTCTGCTGTACATATTTTCAGGAAAAGTTGCCTGATCAAAGGTTAACCAGTATGATTGTCTTTCAATGTACCAACAAATCCTTCATGGAACACAAAATTGGGACCAAAGAAATGTAAACATCATCATAAATCGAAAGGACGATAAGTAATATAATAACAGGTTCCCTCTAACTTGAACTAAGAAAATAAAAAAGAAAACAATAAATTCTTCAGGAAACATTTGTGAGATATTCAGACTATTCAAGTTAAAGTCTGTTAAATTACAATTTGACAACAGTTAAATAAGAATACCTTATGAAAAAGGAATGGTTTAAAAAAAGCTGGAAATATTTTTAAATACTAGAAAATAATGTCCCCACTGATCCCTAAAGAATTCATATCTTATACTTCACCTCTTCCAGGACTGATGGCGGTGAGCAGAGGCCTGTGATCATTCCTCTTCTCCTGCCTTTCTTTTTGAGAAAGAAAATCCATTTCTTTTTTTACAAATAACTTGTTTGATGGGTAAAATAGGCCAATAGTTTGTGTGCCTTTGTCCTTCTTTTCTGGCATATTAGATTTTGTTTTGGGAGAATATGGCCATGTTGATTGAGACTATGAAGCAAAATAGAAAAAAAGTAAAAAATTAAATTTAATTTTTCTAGTCTTCTTAACTTCTCTAGTCTTCACATAAAAATTACATTCAGAAGCAAGAAAACCCCTTTTTCTAGAGAAATAAACACTGAACAAAAGAAACTGTCAAAGTAAATAATAGAATATGAAGGATATTGGGAAAAACAGGGAATGAAATAAACCGAGAAAAATAGTAAATGAAATAGTCTAAATTTTTTACTTTGTTTTCATTAACCCCTTTTCTGTTGATCATTTAAGAAGTGTTTTTGTTCATTAAATGTTATATAAGTACCACATTTCTTTAGGTAAAATAGAGTTTCCAAAAAGGCCTAAATTATGCCCAGGTAGTCGCTTATGAATTCAAGTACGTCAATTCTAAATTGCTTTCAGCACTGTTTCTATCATCTATGAGAGGTTGTAGAAGAAGTAGGATGTAATGGGCTGAGGCTCGAGTTGATGCACTGAGGTCCCAAGCACATGAGGCTAAATAGTAATTGGACCATACTCTATTAATATATGGAGAAAGAATGGCCCCGCCCACTCTTTGTGCAAGTCCTGATGTGTTGTATAGGAAATGACGATTTTGATGGGTGGAGGCAGGGAAGTTGAAAGGGAAGCGGAGAGAGACACTGCTGGCTGGCGTCTTGTCACAGCTGCTCATGTTGCTATCACGACCGCCCTTAACCTCAGATCCCTCTCTGCTAGCTGGCTTCCTTTCGCATCTGCCCATATTGCTTTCTTCACCTCTACTGAGAATAAAGATTGAAGATTTTTCCCTTAACCTGAATTCCTGACCCCGGCTGATTTTAAATACGCAGTCATCACAGTAGGAGAAGAATGGACTAATAAAAAAAGCTGAATAAATAGGAAAGAAAAACCATGAAGATAATTTGGAGCACTCTGGCCTTGAGAAGGAGGACAGAGATTAAATTTTAGGAGAAAGGGAGGAAAAGCGGAAGAAAATTCATCCTGAAAGAGAAAGAGAAGTATTCAGTTGTTAGGAAAGAAAAAAGACTGAGAGAAAAGAGTTTTTTAAAAATGGAGTAGAAAATATATTTAGAGCAGCAAGATAAGTAAAAGAAAATGCTAAAATCCTAAGAGAGAGAAATTAAAGAAAGGTGTACGTGGCCATTAAATCAATGAAAGAAGAAGATGAATATGGCTGTTAGGAAAACAACAGATTGTAAAGGTCTTAGGATATTGTTTGCAAGACAAGTTGCAACCACTCACTAGCATATTTTAGAACAAGGCTGTCTCATATCTCTCGCTGTCCCATATCTGGAATGTTCTCTTTCCTCCCCTTTAACTCTTAATTTCCTTTAAGTTCCAACTAAAATGGCACCTGAGAAAGGAAGCTTTTCGCACTCCCTCTTAATTCTCAGGCCTTTCCTTCATCATTTCCTATTTACCCTGCACATAGCTGGTCTTGTATATATATTTGTTTGTATGTTCTTTCCCCATTATACTATGAAGTACTTTTGAGGAAAGGGACTGGCTTTTGCTTCTTTTTGTATACTCAGCACTCAGGACAATGCCTGGCATAAGGAAAGTGCTTAATAAATGTTTATTGATTTATTGATTAGTGCCTATTGGTTAACAGGTTAGCCTGTTTCAAGTCTTTCCCTACTGCAGTATGGCCACCTCAGTTGCCAAAGGGATCTTCCCAAATTGTTAATTCTAACGCACCACCCCACATCCATACCTTCAATTAACTCCTCTGGCTCCCCATCACTTCTAAGACCAAAAGTAAAATTCTCTCCCATTCAAGGCCCTTCATAATCCACACCCTTACCTTTCCAATCTTACATTTTCCTCAGCCCATATAAATATCTTGAACAATAATCAGATATACATTGACAGATGGTACACAAATAATCTGAATATATGTAAAGAATCCAAAGTATCTATGTGGCATTATCTTTTACAGACCTTACCTCAGAAAGACTCTCCATTACTTTACCATTACTAGATTCTATGTTTGTGAAGGGTTCCAAATATTCACCACAAGAGCCACAGTACCGAGCATTTGGATAACTGCTAGCTCTACATTTAGCACAAATTGAATAGCAGGCAGGAACAGTAGGCTAGAAAAATAAAAGATTTTTCTCATTATAATTTCAAGTATCTGTGATTTTATCAGTACGGTCCTCATTCTGTCAATGTAAATCATAACCTTCTGCAACATAGTAAATAGTCTCATGAGAATTATCATGCAAAAAAATTTCATTTTGCAACCAATATGTCCTGAGAGAGAGAGAGAGAGAGAGAGAGAGAAAGAAAGGCCCAGAAACTGAGCCTTGAGGACTTGCCAGAGCTTGTGCTCTGCTAGTATCTTCAAGAGCATAGGATTATCTCTATACCTGGAGAAGATACCATAATAGAATAGAACTTTCTGATATCAAAGTGACTCAAAGTTCCCAATGGCTATACCAATAGACCATACTTTCTGACAGTGATTACTAGAGCCAGTGATTTTAATGACTATTAATTCAATCAAAAAGGCAATTCATTTCCCCCCTGAAATTTAAAAAAAATTATCCCTTTAGTTTCCTTGAAAACATTGGGTAAATAAATAAATGTCCCTACTATAATCCTAAGAAGATAATTTTGGGATTAATAAAGGCCATAGAGCAGAAATACTGGATCTGTCAGGGTAAGCTTCAAAGAGACCATGGATAAAGAAATCTGAAATGAATATACATACCTTAGCTCCACACCAGTCACAAAAACGTGCATCACAACGATTCTTACGGCCACATTTTGAACAAAAAATGGTTGTTGCCTTCTGATTGACAAGAGGTAAAGTTACTTCTTCAGTGAATATTGGCTAGAGAAATAAAATTATTTTTAAGAAAGAGAAACAATATTTTCTTCATTTATCCCCTAACCAATAAAACAACCAAAACCAAGCAACTATAACACTTAGTGAAGCAATACAGAAAAGCTAAGAATACATCACTGAAATATTTCTGGCTAATAACTCAAAATAGGATATATACAGGATAGACTGTTCTTTCTTTTGTGGGAGAGCAAGAGATATATTTATAGTAAGCTTAGATATTGAGATTAAACCTATGCATGATAATTTGAATAATTATGATTAAGCTATTAAAATAATCAATGGAATATATCCTGAGACCCTAAATTGGTTTTTGTAATATAAGATTCTCTTCTCACTGGCAGAAATCAATGCTTTGAAACTGAGAGACAGGGTGGTAGAGTTGGTGAGATTGGAAAGAAGAGCGATCTAGATAGTCTTCAATTAAGGAAAGAGATATTTTAATCTCTCTTCAAAGTTATGAAAGGAGAAAGTCTCTAGGAAGAAACTGACATATAGAACTTCAATCATGTTCTCATTGTTAGAAACTTCAGGAAATTTCTCTTGGGTAAGATATGGAATTCTCTCTCTTGATTGATTAATCACCTAATTCTCAATGGGAGAGCTCCTTCAATCCATATGGTCTGGTATATATTCTTGTATGTATATGTTCTCTAATTTCTGTTTATCTAAGATTTCCTTACTATTTGTTATATGAATTCATTGTGAAATCTGAAATTGAGGGGAAGTCAAGTCTTTGATATAATGCTTGGAGTTCCTTTTTTCTCACCAATGAAGATTGATCAGGAGTTTAGCTTGAACCTAAAAACTACCTCCTTTAATAACATAACAGGAAGCAGATGGATATAAATTCTAGCCTAGTACTCCTCTCTGAGGAGAGTAGACTGGCTGGTTTCTGGTCCCATCTCATGTTTTCCTTCTGGAAGGAATTAAAGTCTCCCTTGAGAAAGCTAGGAAAGAGCTTGAGATACTTATTTTGGCTTCCCTTTGGGCTACACACAACACCCTTTGCTATAGATATTTACGTATTATGTTTATTTGTGCACCCAGGATGATTTGCAGGCTCTGTATCTTTTTTTTTTTTTAACTGCAAGATAACATAGTGAACATGCATGATCCACCAAAACCAGGACTTAATTTCCCATAGTGCTTGAAGTTTGGAAAGCATTTCTTATAGATAGAAATTCTCTAGACTACATTTTCTTAGAAAGGGGCATGTCTGGTCATAAAAACAAGGGCCATAAAAAGTATCCCCAAAAGTAGGTGAAAGGGTTAGAGAATACAGAAAAGGAAAAGCAAACCACATTCAGAGTAGAGGACAGAAGGAAGGGTGGAGTGGTACTACTATGGCATCCTCCAAACCCAGGAATCCTGCTTGAAGTCTAATCAAGAGACTTCCTAGATTTCCAGACTGAGCTGAAAGACTTTCTGAAAAGTAGAGACTACTCTGCCCAATTGCTGAGAGATGATTTATCTACTTTGTTATAAGTTTTTCTCAAGAGGTTTCTAATCCCATCCATCTCCTTTGTGGAAGTGTAGGAGACTATATCCATTTACGTATGATGAATTGATGACTTTAATTATTTTATTACCTTCTCTGTTACTTTATATTTTTAAAGTCTTACATGTTTTCTCATACTACTGTATATTTTTAAAATATTTCTTGTATGGTCTGGTATTAGAGTTGCATGATTAGAGTTTTATGTTGTGAGTTGTAAGACTGATACCCCAAATCACTAAATTTGTGATAGAAACAGGTTTCCTGAGGCATTTGGGATTTATGCCATGGGTTTCTGTAACTAATGTCTTTTGTTTAATCTAAGACAATGAAAAAGTGTCATAGAAAACATAATTCCTTATTTTTCAATAACTCCTCCCAAAAATCTGCTTCTAGGCTTTTAAAAAGGTATATATTAGCTTCAGTGCAGATGTTACTGCCAATATAAAGATTTCTGAAAATGTGGACAAGTTAAAAAATCTCTGGAAGATAGTATTGTTTGGGACAAAAAGACCTACCCAAATTGACTACTCAGAGATCAGTCACAGAAAGCAGAATTATTTATTCTTACTACTTTCCAACCTGTCATATTTCTCCTATTCCTTGGAAGAAGGCACAATAATGAGCTGATTTATTTTTAAAATCACTAAAATATCATCCTAAACATAAATTTACCCACTAAAATTGTGGTTTACAATTTTAATCTCAATCTAAAAAAAATTCCACCTTATATAGCAAATTCATGAAAATACAACACATGAACTATGTTTATATTTATATGTCCATATTAAGTTATTTCTCCAAATGATCAGTTTATTAAAAATAGTCAGTTCCATCAACTAATATTTGATTTCTTAAATACTCTAATCATCACAATCCATATTATAATTCTCTGAGGCAACTCTGAGGCAAGGAAATTATATGGCTTGGAAATAATGGAAATAATATGTGGAATAATCACAGATTATTTTCAGAGAAGAAAACTCACTCCAAATATGGTCAACAATTGGTCATGGTCTTCAAAACAGAACAAGTTTTTCTTATAATATTGGCTGCCATTTTAGCTACTTGTCAGTAATGTTAAGAAAGGGGGAACACTAAAAAGGTAAGTCCCCAAGTCTTTTTTTTAACAGAAAATTAATTTAAACTAGAAAAGGCTTACTTTGTAAAAGCCCATATCCACTGCAATTCAATATATACCACTTCTAATTTTTTCAGCATAGCAATTGTAAAAAGATAACCTGATGCTACTGCTGTTTGTAAAGATGATATGCTCATTAGTGGGGAAAAAAATTCCTGTTTAAGCTCCTAAAGAGTCACTGAGATGTGACTGAAAGGCTAGCTTTTCTCCCATTCTTAAAAGGTAGAGAAAGGCAGAAACTTCATGAAAAGAGATTCAAAAAAATATAGGTACAAATAGAATGGAGGTATGGGCACAAAACCATGCCCACCTTTGCTTGTAACCACGTAGACAAGAAAGCAAGCAGCACTGGGGGCCCAGCAGTACTTGCAAAAGATGAGTAAAAAACTGGACAGATCCAATTACTATGGAAGCAGAAATAATAGCTGTGGCAATGGAATCACCCATACCAGATCCTGAGCGGGGTCTGTCCTGGGCCTTGAGCCAATATTGAGGCTTGTCTGGACAGATCTTGCTTTTGTTGAATTTGTCCTGGTAGGCAGATACAAGGTGATTCCATTTTCTCTCTCACTTCCCAGGGAGATCATGAGTCTCCCCCAAAGCTTAGCTCTGTTTCTTTAAAGTTTACTTGCACGCCTATACTGTTCACCTAGTCCTTAAGGCTGCTGTTAAAGTTGTGGGCAGCCACTGCTTTACTCATCTATTGCCTCTCTTAAAGGCAGCTCAGGACAAGATGAGAACAAAGGACAAACCCCAGTAAGGGACACAGTGAGAAGCACACACAGAGAGAGAAGTAAAATATACTGTGGCTGAGACCTTCCCTAGGGAAAAATGGGGGTTCAATGTTGAATAAGAGATACAATCCAGATTCTTATTCTTAGAGATTTCTTAAAGTAGAGAACAATGTGGATTGAAACTATTCTTACACAGCTTTATTTAGCAGCCTCTGGTGGGGAGGGGGGAAAGTTGTGAATGGGCCTTAGTTTTGCTGAGGTAGTCTGCTCAGGAAATTATTCTTCCTACTGTCTTCCCATAGTAGATTTGAAGGAAAACAATTTTTATTATTTTTATTTTTTTTATTTTTAATTGTTGGGGAGGGAGATTTTTTTTTAAATTTTATTTTATTTAATAATAACTTTGTATTGACAGAATCCATGCCAGGATAATTTTTATATGACATTATCCCTTGCAATCACTTATGTTTCGTTTTTTCCCCTCCCTCCCTCCTCCCCCCCCCCCAGGATGGCAAGCAGTCCTATATATGTTAAATATGTTGCAGTATATCCTAGATACAATACATATTTGCAGAACCGAACAGTTCTCTTGTTGCACAGGGAGAATTGGATTCAGAAGGTAAAAATAACTCGGGAAGAAAATCAAAAATGCAAATAGTTCACATTCATTTCCCAGTGTTCCTTCTTTGGGTGTAGCTGTTTGTCCATCATTTCTCCAATGAAACTCAGTTAAGTCTCTTTGTCAGAGAAATCCACTTCCATCAGAATACATCCTCATACAATATCGTTGTCGAAGTGTATAATGATCTCCTGGTTCTGCTCATCTCACTTAGCATCAGTCCATGTAGGTCTCTTCAAGCCTCTCTGTATTCATCCTGCTGGTCATTCCTTACAGAGCAATAATATTCCATAACATTCATATACCACAATTTACCCAGCCATTCTCCAATTGATGGGCATCCATTCATTTTCCAGTTTCTAGCCACAGGAAAACAATTTTTAGAAAAAATAAGTCATGTCTGAAGGCAGGAGCACTACTAATAATAGCAGGACCAGTAAAAACTAAGTTCTCTGAATATGGGTGTACCCCCAAACTCTAGATCCTCTTAGCTTTTCTTTATAAGTTCTCTCATTTGATGATCCCATCAGCTCCTGTGAATTCTAATACCATCTCTATGGCAATAACTCTCAGATCTCTCAATCTTTCTTTCTCCTGGATGAATGTTGGAGGGGATGCGGGAAAACAGGGACATTGATGCATTGTTGGTGGAGTTGTGAACGAATCCAGCCATTCTGGAGAGCGATCTGGAATTATGCCCAAAAAGTTATCAAACTGTGCATACCCTTTGATCCAACAGTGTTTCTATTGGGCTTATACCCCAAAGAGATACTAAAAAAGGGAAGGGGACCTATATGTGCCAAAATGTTTGTAGCAGCCCTGTTTGTAGTGGCTAGAAACTGGAAAATGAATGGATGCCCATCAATTGGAGAATGGCTGGGTAAATTGTGGTATATGAATGTTATGGAATATTATTGTTCTGTAAGGAATGACCAGCAGGATGAATACAGAGAGGCTTGGAGAGACCTACATGGACTGATGCTAAGTGAGATGAGCAGAACCAGGAGATCATTATACACTTCGACAACGATATTGTATGAGGATGTATTCTGATGGAAGTGGATTTCTCTGACAAAGAGACTTAACTGAGTTTCATTGGAGAAATGATGGACAGAAACAGCTACACCCAAAGAAGGAATACTGGGAAATGAATGTGAACTATTTGCATTTTTGATTTTCTTCCCGAGTTATTTTTACCTTCTGAATCCAATTCTCCCTGTGCAACAAGAGAACTGTTTGGTTCTGCAAATATGTATTGTATCTAGGATATACTGCAACATGTTTAGCATATATAGGACTGCTTGCCATCCTGGGGGGGGGGAGGAGGGAGGGCGGGGGAAAAAACGAAACATAAGTGATTGCAAGGGATAATGTCGTGTAGAAATTATCCTGGCATGGATTCTGTCAATGCGAAGTTATTATTAAATAAAATAAAATTTATTATTAAAAAAAAAAAAAATCTTTCTTTCTCCTGGGCTGTCTCTCTGCATGTAAACTTATAGCTATATCTATTTCTATGTAGATATCTGTCTATACCCAGAAACAAAACATAACATCACACAGACCTAGTCTCTTGAGCTCAAGTTCCATACCATCACTTGTGTGTTGGACATTTCGAACTCCAACTCCATCCAGTCAGCAGCTCAAATGTCCAAATCAGACCCATTACATTTTCATCCATCTCTGACTTTCCAAACTTTTTATTTCTATCAAAGGTATCACTTTCTAATCACTTTGGTCCCACACCGCAAGGTCACCCTTAACTCCTCATTCTCAGTATCCTTACATATATAATCAGTTTCCAAATCCTTTTTCCATTTCCTCAGCATCTTTCAACTATGTGCGGCCCCTTTTGTCTGTTCACACCATCACCATCCTAATTCAGGACCTCATTACCTCTGGTCTGCACTAGGACTGCAGCATCCTAATCTGCTTCCTTGTCACAAGCCCCCTATCTTCACTGAGTTCTCAAAATGGATTTTCCTAAAGCACAAATTTTACCCTCTTTTGATGTTCATACTTGGCTGGGCCTCAATGTTGACAAATGTTTGACAATTTAAGAACAAAGCAACTTCACAAGATGCCAATTGCCATGTTTTTGAGAAGAAACGCATTGAGCATGCCCAGAGAATTGTAGAATGTTTGGGAACAGACATCAAGCAGAAGGACAAGCTGCCAAAGGCAGAGAGAAGGGTGGTCCCCTAGATCAGCACTCAGAAACCTGGGGAGCTGTGGTGACACTGGGCAGCTTCCTTCTAATATGGGAGAGAAAACGTAAATACAAGGTACATAAGAGGAGATACAAGATAATTACAGAGGGGAAGAGCCTTTGGAAAAGGGGGATTTGCACTGAGCCTTGGAGGCAGGAATGGTGATGAAGAGGACTAGCCTCTCACACATGAGGAATAGCCAGTGGAAAGATACCAAGCAAGAGATGGGGCCTTGTGTGTGAGGAAAGCAAGACCACTGTTTGGCTAGTTGTGCCCCTACAGTACAATGAAGAAGGTATCATAATATTATTTAAAAAAAGAAAATAAACCATACCTGATTTAGCCCATGATCCATTTCATATAATAAATGGCATCTTTTGTGGCTGTGATAAATATCTCATGAGGTTTCACACTGTGAAGCGCTCTCCCACTTAGTACTTTATTTATCTGATACTTCTTCAGGATCACTGTCTTTAGAGTCACTTCTACCTCTCTGCTCAGTGTTCAGTTTGATTTTTAATACTGGGAGAGTAGCTCCAATGCAAAATACCATAGCCAATGGTCTTTTTCAAGAAGAAAAAGAGAAATTCCCTTCTGGCCCCTACTGCTTTTCTGGAGAGGCACAAGGGCAAAGAGCAATTCCTTTTCAAGAGGTGGGTTGAATTTCCTCTAAAGTTGGCTCTCTTGTAGGCTACCAAAAGTCAATGTAAAATTAGGTGTCCATGTATTATTTGGGGGAAAGCATAAGTTTTTTTTTATTATAACTTTTTATTTACAAGTTATAGGCATAGGTAATTTTTCAGCACTGACAGATGCAAATCCTTTTGTTCCAACTTTTTCCCTCCTTCCTCCCACTCCTTCCCCCAGATATCAGGTTGACCAATACATGTTAAATATGTTAAAGTATAAGTTAAATACAATATATGTATACGTGTCCAAACAGTTATTTTGCTGCATAAAAAGAGTTGGACTTTGAAATAGTGTACAATTAGCCTGTGAAGGAAATCAAAAATGCAGGAGGACAAAAATAGAGGGATTGGTAATTCTATGTAGTGGTTCATAGTCATCTCCCAGAGTTCTTTCCCTGGACGTAGCTAGTTCAGTTCATTACTGCTCTATTGGAACTAATTTGGTTCATATCTCATTGTTGAAGATGCCCTTGCACATCAGAATTGATTATCATATAGTATTGTTGGTGAATTACATAATGATCTTCTGATTCTTCTCATTTCACTCAGCATCAATTCATGTAAGTCTCTCCAGGCTTTTCTGAAATCATCCTGTTGGTCATTTCTTACAGAATAATAATATTCCATAACATTCATATACTACAATTTACCCAGCCATTCCCCAATTGATGGGCATCCATTCATTTTCCAGCTTCTAGCCACTACAAACAGGGCTGCCACAAACATTTTGGCACATACAGGTCCCTTTCCCTTCTTTATGATCTCTTTGGGTATAAGCCCAATAGTAACACTGCTGGGTCAAAGGGTATGCACAGTTTGATAGCTTTTTGAGCATAGTTCCAAACTGAAAGCAGAAGTCTTAATCTGGTAGTACAGCTTTCTTAAAATCTGGGGAAATTGTGCCAAAGCTTTTACTTCTTAACAACAATGCAATTTTAAGATCAAGCAAGCTTGAATCAATTATGCATTGAACTTACCACATGTGTTTCTGGCAGAGGACTCTCACAGGTCACACAATGCTTAAAGGGAGCAGGGTTTCCAGTTCCACAGGAAAGGCAAATTCCCTTATGCTTAGAAATAAAGAATAATGTATTGTTTTAGGCAAACAATTCAACAAAATAATAATCAAAGCCCTCATACAGTGTCAGCCATCATATCTTTAAACACATTTTTTTTTTTTGGGGGGGATGAACCAGAATAAGAGATAGGGAAGTTAATAGTTTAAACAGAAAGAAGCACTATTGCTGGCCTCAGGAAAGGAATGGCTTTAGATCCAAATCCACACTGGAAAATAGTGACTACAATTTGGAGGAAGGGACATGAGATGATCCTGTTATAAAAGTTGCAGCTACTGCTCCAATGGATATCCCTAAGGAGAGGAACAGAATAGGAATTTCCCCAGAGTTTTAAAGGATATCTGAGATTTTAAAAAAGTTCCTCTAAGGAATCAGACATGCCTTTTCATTTTATTTTATTTAAATAATAACTTTCTGTTATATTATATTTTCAAATACATTGCTTTATGAATCATGTTGGAAGAGAAAAATCAGAGCAAAAAAAAAAAACCATGGGAGAGATTAAAAAAAAGGAGTGAACATAGCATGTGTTGATTTATACTCAGCCTCCTTAGTTCCTTTTCTAGATAGAAATGACATTTTTCTGTCTATTGGGATTACTTTGGATCACTGAATTACTAAGAAAAACCAAGCCTTTCATAGTTAATCATCATATAGTCTTGCTACTATTATATACAACAATATATTCCTGGTTCTGCTTGTTTCGCTCAGCATCAGTTCATGTAAATCTTTCCAGGCCTTTCTAAAATCAGTTTGTTCATCATTTTTTATAAAAAAATAATATTCCATTATTTCCATATATCGGAACTTGTTCAGCCATTCCAAATTTATGGCCATCTACTCATTTCCCAATTCTTTGTTTTCACAAAAAGAGCTGGCACAAACATTTTTGCACATGTGGGTCTTTTTCTCTCCTTTATTTCCTTGAGATACAAACCCAGTAATGGCATTGCTGGGTCAAATGATATGCATAATTTTATAGTCCTTTGGGCATAGTTTCAGATTCACAACTCCACCAACAATGCATTACATTTATCATCATCTTTGCCAGTCATTTTAGCCAATCAGAGAGGTGTGAAGGGATACCTCAGAATTGTTTTAATTTGCATTTCTCTAATCAATAGTGATTTAAAGCACTTTTTCACATAAGTATAGATAGCTTTAATTTCATCATCTGAAAATTGTTCATATCTTTCAACCATTTATCAATTGGGGAATGACATGTATTCTTAAAAATTTGACACAGTGATTTACATATTAAGACCTTTATCAAAACATTGGCTATAAAGATTTTTTCCCATTGGGGCACTGATACATTGTTGGTGGAATTGTGAATGAATTCAACTATTCTGAAGAGCAATTTGGAACTGTGCTCAAAAAGTTATCAAACTGTGCATATCCTTTGACCCAGCAGTGTTTCTATTGGGTTTATATCCCAAAGAGATCTTAAAGGAAGGAATGGGACCCACTTGTGCAAAAATGTTTGTGGCAGTCCTGTTTGTAGTGGCTAGAAATTGGAAACTGAGTGGATGCCCATCAATTGGAGAAGGGCTGAACAAATTATGGTATATGAATTCTATGAAATATTATTGTTCTGTAAGAAATGATCAGCAGGATGATTTTAGAGAGGCCTGGAGAGACTTACATAAACTGATGTTAAGTGAAATGAGCAGAACGAGAAGATCATTGTACACATCAACAAGAATATACAAAGATCAATTCTGATGGACATGGCTCTCTTCAACAATGAACTGATTCAAACCAGTTCTAATTGTTCAGTAAAGAGGAGAGCCATTGACACCTAGAGAGAGGACTATGGGAACTGAGTGTGGATAACAACATGGTATTTTCACTTTTTCTGTTATTGTTTGTTTTCATTTTGTTTTCCTTCTCAGTTTTTTTTCTTTATAGATCCAATTTTTCTTGTGCAGCAAGATAACTGTATGGATATGTATGTGTATATTGGATTTAACATATATTTTAACATGTATTGGAATACTTGCCATCTAGGGGAAGGGGTAGGGGGAAGAAGGAGACAATTTGGAACAAAAGATTTTGCAAGGGTCAGTGCTGAAAAATTACCCATGCCTATGTTTTGTAAATAAAAAGCTATAATAATTAAAAAAAGATTTTTCCCCAGCTTTGTACTTCCCTTTTAATCTTGTTTCTGTTGGTTTTATTTGTGCAAAAACTTTTTAATTTTTCTTTCTTTCTTTCTTTTTTTGCTGAAGCAATTGAGGTTAATTGACTTGTCCAGGATCACATAGTAGGAATTGTTGAGTATCTGAGACCAGTTTTGAACTCAGATTCTCCTGACTTCAGGGCTGGTGCTCTATCCACTGCACCACCTAACTGCTTCATAACTTTTTAATTTAATGTAATCAAAGTTGCCCATTTTGCCTTTTATAATATTCGCTAGTCCTTTTGTGGTCATAATTTCCTTATGAATCATGTTGATGGAGAAAAATCAGAACAAAAGGGAAAAATATGCGAGAAAGAAAAAAATAGAAGCAAAAATAAAGTAAACATAGCATATGTTAACTTACATTCAGTATCCATAGCTCACTCTGGATGCAGATGGTATTTTCCATTCAAAGTTTATTGGGATTGCCTTGGATCCTTTAACTGCTGAGAAGAATCAAGCCTTTCATAGTTAATCCTCACACATTCTTCCTGTTTATTGTGTACAATGTTTTCCTGGTTCTGCTTGTTTTGCTCAGCATCAGCTTGTGTAAATCTTTCCAGATCTTTCTAAAATTGGCCTGTTCATTTTTTTTTCTTTCTTTCTTTCTTTTTTTTTTTTTGCTGAGGCAATTAGGATTAAGTGACTTGCGCAGGGTCACACAGCTAGGAAGTGTTAAGTATCTAAGACCGGATTTGAACTCAAGTCCTCCTGATTTCAGGGCTGGTGATCTATCCTCTTGTTCATCATTTTTAATAGCACAATAATATTCCATTACTTTCATATTGTTAGAAACAAGCTGACTCTGAAAGTCAGGTAACAAAGAAATTTTACTGAGAGAGAAAGTTCAGAGGAATTGGACAGACTCCACCCCTCTGATGGGAAGAGGGAGCAAGCACTAGGAATAGAAGCAGACAAGCTTTATGCCGACAGTTAGTTGCAGTTCCTTACTCCCAAAGATTGAATTGGTTAGTTCCCCTTAGAATTACATCATTTCTTATATGCTACTCCTAAATATGTTCCCTCTCCCTTGTCATACATCCCATGTTCTGCTAATGAGATTCTAATTCTATTCAGGGTGTGTTAGCTTAATAAGCATGAGGCTCATCAAGCAACTAAATAAAGAAAAGCCTTTTCCCAGTCCTTGAACTTGGTCAGTTTGAACCAGTTTCTAGCCTAAACATCTTTATCAAAAGTTTGCAGCCAAGTGAGTCTCTCTTCTGGAAGCTCATTGGTCAGTTATACTTATTATCTTACATTACTTTGAGGCTTACAACTTTCTGTGGAAACTTAGCTTTTCAGCATTTCCCATTGTCTGCTCAAGGTTTCTGAGAAACTGAATTTTAACTGTTCTGTGGAAACTTAACTGTAGTTAATTCTCACAATATATCATAATGTATTCAGTCATTTCCCAATTGATGTATATCTACTCATTTTCCAATTCTTTGCCACCAGAAAAAAAAAAAAGAGCTGCTATATAGCACTTTTAAATAAAAAATAATTGTCTTTCATCATTAGGACAGGTGGGTTTTATGTGGCTATCAACTTCAAAATGCTCTATTTTCCTGTGTTTGCCACTGAAAATATTTTTTTAAATTTTATTTTATAATAACTTTTTATTGACAGAATCCATGCCAGGGTAATTTTTTTACATTATCCCTTGCACTCGCTTCTGTTCCGATTTTTTCCCCTCCCTCTTTCCACCCCCTCCCCCAGATGGCAAGCATTCCTATATATGTTAAATATGTTGCAATTTATCCTAGATACAATATATGTTTCCAGAACCGAACATTTCTCTTGTTGCACGGGGAGAATTGGATTCAGAAGGTAAAAATAACCCGGGAAGAAAAACAAAAATGCAAATAGTTCACATTTGTTTCCCAGTGTTCTTTCTTTGGGTGTAGCTGCTTCTGTCCATCATTTATCAATTGAAACTGAGTCTTTGTCAAAGAAATCCACTTCCATCAGAATACATCCTCATACAATATCGTTGTTGAAGTGTAAAGTGATCTCCTGGTTCTGCTCATTTCACTTAGCATCAGTTCATGGAAGTCTCTCCAAGCCTCTCTGTATTCATCCTGCTGGTCATTTCTTACAGAACAATAATATTCCATAACATTCATATACCACAATTTACCCAGCCATTCTCCAATTGATGGGCATCCATTCAATTTCCAGTTTCTAGCCACTACAAACAGGGCTGCCACAAACATTTTGGCACATACAGATCCCTTTCCCTTCTTTAATATTTCTTTGGGAGATAAGCCCAATAGAAACACTATTGGATCAAAGGGTATGCACAATTTGATAACTTTTTGGGCATAATTCCAGATTGCTCTCCAGAATGGTTGGATTCATTCACAACTCCACCAACAATGCATCAGTGTCCCAGTTTTTCCGCATCCCCTCCAACATTCCTCATTATTTTTTCCTGTCATCTTAGCCAATCTGACAGGTGTGTAGTGATATCTCAGAGTTGTCTTAATTTACATTTCTCTGATCAATAATAATTTGGAACACTCTTTCATATGAGTGGTAATAGTTTCAATTTTATCATCTGAAAATTGTCTGTTCATATCCTTTGACCATTTATCAATTGGAGAATGGCTTGATTTTTTATAAATTTGAGTCAGTTCTCTATATATTTTGGAAATGAGGCCTTTATCAGAACCTTTAACTGTGAAGATATCTTCCCAGTTTGTTGCTTCCCTTCTAATCTTGTTTGCATTAGTTTTGTTTGTACAAAGGCTTTTTAATTTGATATAATCAAAATTTTCTATTTTGTGATAGGTAATAGTCTCTAGTTCATCTTTGGTCACAAATTTCTTTCTCCTCCACAAGTCTGAGAGATAAACTATCCTATGTTCCTCTAATTTATTTATAATCTTGTTCTTTATGCCTAGGTCATGGACCCATTTTGATCTTATCTTAGTATATGGTGTTAAGTGTGGGTCCATGCCTAATTTCTGCCATACTAATTTCCAGTTATCCCAGCAGTTTTTATCAAATAATGAATTCTTATCCCAAAAGTTAGGATCTTTGGGTTTGTCAAACACTAGATTGCTATAGTTGACTATTCTGTCTTGTGAACCTAACCTATTCCACTGATCAATTAATCTGTTTCTTAGCCAATACCAAATGGTTTTGGTGACTGCTGCTTTATAATATAATTTTAGATCAGGTACAGCTAGGCCACCTTCATTTGATTTTTTTTCCATTAATTCCCTTGAGATTCTCGACTTTTTATTGTTCCATATGAATTTTGTTATTTTTTCTAGATCATTAAAATATTTTCTTGGAAGTCTGATTGGTATAACACTAAATAAATAGATTAGTTTAGGAAGTATTGTCATCTTTATTATATTCTCTCGGCCTATCCAAGAGCACTTAATATTTTTCCAATTATTTAAGTCTGACTTTATTTGTGTGGAAAGTTTTTTTGTAATTTTGCTCATATAATTCCTGACTTTTCTTTGGTAGATAGATTCCCAAATATTTTATGGTATCAACAGTTATTCTGAATGGAATTTCTCTTTGTTTCTCTTGCTGTTGGATTTTGTTGGTGATGTATAAAAATGCTGAGGATTTATGGGGATTTAGTTTGTATCCTGCTACTTTGCTAAAGTTATGAATTATTTCTAATAGCTTTTTAGTAGAATCTCTGGGGTTCTCTAGGTATACCATCATATCATCTGCAAAGAGTGATAGTTTGATTTCCTCATTGCCTACTCTAATTCCTTTAATCTCTTTCTCGACTCTTATTGCAGAGGCTAGTGTTTCTAATACAATACTGAATAATAATGGTGATAGTGAGCAACCTTGCTTCACTCCAGATCTTACTGGGAAAGGGTCCAGTTTTTCCCCATTGCATATGATGTTTACTGACGGTTTTAAATATATGCTCCTGACTATTTTAAGGAAAAGTCTATTTATTCCTATGCTCTCAAGTGTTTTTATTAGGAATGGATGTTGGATTTTATCAAATGCTTTTTCTGCATCTATTGAGATGATCATATGGTTTTTGTTTGGTTGGTTATTGGTATAGTCGATTATGCTAATAGTTTTCCTAATATTGAACCAGCCCTACATTCCTGGTATAAATTGAAAATATTTTTTTAACCACTTTAAATGCTGTTATTTGACATAGTTCTACAGCATCAGTTAAGAAACTTTTTGGTCTAAGGAATCTTTTATTCTCTTAAAAAATATTGAAGATTCCTCCCACAAAAAGTTCTTGTTTAGGGAGATGATATATCTATTGATATCTACTATATTAGAAATTAAAATATTTTAGTATCCAGTACCTCCAGGAGTCCTGAAACATACAACCACTGTTTTAGAATATGTAAAACTAAGGGAAGGGGAAAGAGTTTCCTTAAATAGTGGTATTTGGCAAGTTCTTTCGGATAAAAATCTTTCAAAACTGAAAAAAAATTCCTCAGCTCTCAATCAAATATATGCTTAGATGCTAATAGTAAAAGGAAAAATTAGTAGAAAAAACTTAATCTCTCTCACTTAACCTCTCTCAGGATTATTTTTTCTCATTAATAAAATTGATATAAGAACACAACTCTCAATGTGGCTATGAGGATCAAATGAGAAAAGAGATATAAAGTACTTTGTAAATCTTAAATTGATATGTAAATATTAGCTATTTTTATTAACAAAAATAGCTAACACTATTGCTAATGATAGCAATAAGACAAGAGAAGAGTTAATGGCACAAATTATGGCAAAGACAAAACAAAATTATATTTCTCTGCAGATAACATGGCATAGCAATGAAATTGAGACAATTAACAATTTTAATAAAGTAAATGGTTAGAAGACAAACCCACAAAAATCAACATTTCTATATAAGCAACACTAAAACCCAGAAGAAATATCAGAAAAGGGTGTCTCATTCTAAATAACTACAAAATTCATAAAATATTTTGGAGTCAATCTAACAATACACACAAGACCTGAATATATATTATTATAAAATATTCCACAAAGAAATAAAGATTTAAATAATTGGAAGTATAGTCACTGTTTATAGCTAAGCCATGCCAGTATAATAAAATAAAATATTGAAATTAATGTACAATTACTATTGATCAGGGAAATACAAATTAAAGCAATTCTGAGGTACCACCTTACACCTCTCAGATTGGCTAAGATGATAGGAAAAGATACTGATAAGTGTTGGAGGAGATGTGGGAAAACTAGGACACTGATGCATTGTTGATGGAATTGTAAAATGATGCAACCATTATGAAGAACAATTTGGAATTATGCCCAAAGATCTATCACACTATGCATACCCTTTGACCCAGCAGTGTCACTATTGAGTCTATCCCAAGGAAATCATAAAGGAGGGAAAAGGACCCACATGTGCAAAAATGTTCATAGTAGCTCTTTTTGTGGTAGCAAAGAATTGGAAAATGAGTAGATGCCTATCAATCGGGGAATGACTAAATAAGTTGTGGTATATAAAGATAATAGAATATTATGATTCTATAAAAAATGGTAAACAAGCTGACTTTAGAAAGGCCTGGAAAGATTTACATGAACTGATGCTGAGGAAAACAAGCAAAACCAGCAACACATTGTACACAGTAATAACAAGTATGTGGATGATCTACTATGAAAGACTTGGTTTTTCTAGTGCTTCAGTGATCCAAGTCAATCCGAATAAATTTTGGATAAAAAACGCCATCTGCATCCAGAAAAAGAATCATGGAGACTGAATGTAAATCACACATACTATATGTTCACTTCTTTTTTCTGTCTTTTTTTCCCTTTGTGGTTTTTCCCTTTTGTTTTGATTTTTCTGTACCAAAATGATTCATAAAGAAATGTGTATTTTAAAAAGTTTATATATATAGATATATATATAAAACCAGAAAAAATAAAATAATTTTTTAAAAAAGAAATTAATTTACATCTTCAGTCCTATAAAAATCAGTCTACCAAGGAGATATATTGTTGAGGTAGGTAAAAGTAGCAAATCATTTAAAGAAAGCTCTAGAATTTCAAGGGAGATAATGTTTTAAAAAATCTAGCTTCCAAGGGGATACCTCATAGAGCTAGATAAAATGATAACAATTAATTCAAAGGAATAAAAAACTTATAATATCAAGGGAAATCTTGAAAAAATATATAAATTAAGGAATTCTGCCCTCAAAACAATAATCAACAAAGCTATTTAATACTGATCTTAAAAAGTGATGGTCTAAGTGTGAATCAGAAATAACAAAACTCAATCCCATCACCCAATAATAATCTAGGAACATAACTTAATTGGGAGAAAAATGACTCTCAATTTGAAAAGAACTATTAGCAAAATGGGAGGGATTTGGCAGGAATTAGGTTTAGACCAATATTTTATACAATATGAAACAATAAATTTAAAATAGAAATGTGACAGAATATAAAAGATCACACCATAAAAAAATTAGAAGAAAGCCAAATCTCTTTAACAGTTATGGCTAGGAGAAGAATTCCTAACCAAATAAGAGAAAAGAGATCATTTCAATTACAAATTAACGAGGTTTTGCATTTATAAAATCAAAGCAATTATGTTAAAAGGGAGTTGGACAATTATGAAAAAAATCTTTGCATCAAAATTTTCTTAAAATAGAATACTTCATAGTTTTCAACCATAGTTTCACCACTTGGAATTAAAAGGGATGTAAGATTGATCTCTAACTTCCTAACAGATAAAAGACATAAGTACATTTATAAAAGAAAACTGTGTTTCATTTTGGCTAGGATTTATAGGTCAGGTAATTAGCTATGATTATATCCTCAGGCTACAGAAATATAGATAAATCTATATATACATACAGGGCAGCTAAGTGGTACTATGACTAAAGTGGACTTGGTCTAAAGTTAAAAAAAGTCACCTTCCTAATTTGAAATCAGGCCTCAGACACTGACTAGTTGAATGACTCTGGACAAGTTATTTGATTTTGTTTGCCTCAGTTTCCTCATCTATAAAATGAGCTGCAGAAGGAAATGGAAAAACACTCTGGTATCTTTTCCAGGAACATCCTAAATGGGATCAGAAAGAATTGGGCACTAGTGAAAATGACTGAACAATATGTGTGTGTGTGTGTATGTGTGTGTGTATGTAACATGTACACACACACACAAACATATATCTCAAGCATTTATTAAGCTCCTACTATGTTCCAAGAATTTTACATGCTGAGATGAATGAAATAGTCCCTACTCCCAAAGAATTGATAGTCTTTCTAGCTCTCTTTTCTATTTATATGTCTGTCTGTATCTGTCCAGATCTATAATTTCATTCACACTCTCAACCAATGAAGACTGGCAACTTGTTAGCAACTTAAAGTCTTAGAAGCTTGCCTAGAATACCAAGAAATTAGCTGACTTGCCCAAAGTCACATAGTGAGTATGAGTCAAAGGTAAGATCTGAACCCAGGGCTTCCTGACTCCAAGTTTGGTCTACTAGTCATTATATCAGACTCTATGATACTCTTTCTCCAAAATAGTAATTCTCTATACTCTTCCTGTAGGTCAGAAAGCTTGAGAATAGTTTAAATAAAAGCCATAATAAAAAGTCATAATTTTCAAATTTTTAAATCGAATTATCAAATTTATCAAGATATATTATCAAATTATCAAACTTAATAAGTAAAACAAAAATTTTTCTAAAACTTAAGGGATAGTAAAATTTGGTTATAATAAATCTGAACAAGAAACCTGTATTTAACAATTTAACAGAAGGAATGTTCATGTACCTTTCTCCCATACACATAGATAGATACTGGTTTGGGGTCCTCATGGACTTGGAGTGAATGTAAATAGCATCTGTTTCTGTTCTGGCCACAAGTCCTGAGGTCTTACCCTCCCAGGTTGATTTTTTTCCTAACTAAATGAAAAAGGCCATTCTTTGCTTCATTTCTTTCTTACTTAGCCTTAATCATTGAATGGGTGATTGTCTAAGTTAAACTGAGACCTGTTAGAAATCTTAAAAAGTTAGCTTAAAAAGGCCAAGATCTCCCACTGCATCCAGGGCCATCTCTAGCCATTCTGATCTATATCTGGTCACTGGACCTAGACAGTGCTGGAAGGGAAAGGGAGGAAGATGACCTTGCCCAGTCCTCCCTCACTTAAATCAAATTCACTTGCATGTCATGGCAGCACCTCCTAGATGTCATGGTTGCTTTCCAGAATGAGGAACAAACAACAAGAATTGTTGGCAGGTTACTTTGGTCAACATAGCTAGTCATGATTGTCTTTAATGATAGATATTATTTAATATGCATTACATAAGTTGAAGGACTTATCTGTGGCAATAGATCAATTAACCAAAGATAATCTATATCAATGTGCATTCTCTTTTAGAAAAACCTGGAAAGTCCTCCATGAACGCAGACAAAGTGAAATGTACTTCATACAAAGTAATAGCAATGTTCTTTCATGACCAGCTGTGAATAACTTTGCTATTCTCAGAAGTAAAATGATCTGTGATTACTCTGAAGGATTTATGATGAAAAATCCTATCCTAACCAGAGAAAGAATTGATTATATCTGAATACAGATTGAAACATAGGTTTCCCCCCACACACCTTTTTGTAATTTTATTTTTCTTGAGGGTTTTTTTGGGGGAGGGAGATCTATATTTTCTTTCACAACATGACTTCTATGGAAATGTTTTGCTAATTTCACATGTGTTTTCTTAATGGGGTTGGGAATGGGAATCTAGGGAGAATTTAGGACTCAAAAGTTTTAAAAACAAATGTGAAAAAATTGTTTTAAATGTAACTGGGAAAAATTAAAATATTAAATAAAAAAACAACCAACCAAATAAATAAATAAGTTTAAAATGTGCATTCTACTATTCAAAAACTTATTACTTTCAATAGCTTTTATTCATGATTTAATTTTCATTACCTTTAAACGAACGTTGTCCTGGGATTGTAGCTGTGGATCAAGAGGGGCCTCACATACAATACATAAAGGAGCATTCACTGGTATGATACTTCTGCATTCACTGCACATGCCCATCTGTATAAAAGTGATTGATAGTTGCCTTTTATTTTGGAAAAAAAATTAACTAAAGAGAAAAAAAGACTTTGGTATGTGAAATAAATGTTTAGGTAATATTGAACTACAGAGAAAGTCATGGATTTATGAAGGGATTTCACAAGGCCTAAAATTAACCCAAATTCCTTAAGCAGCTGTGCAAAAACAAGTCAATATACTAAATATGAATATGTTTTGAGATTTTAAAATAAAGATATTTAAATTACCTTACTTGTTTCAATTTTTTCTTCAAAATAAAGATTAAAACAGACTTAAGTCTTTCTTCCCCAATGCCAAATAATGAAGTAAGGGACTTCTTGAAATCTATTTGCAAAGACAAACTAATTGATAAAGCTGTAAAAAATTACCCTGGCATGGGTTCTGTCAATAAAAAGTTAAAAAAAAAAGAAAAAAAAAAGAGACCTAGCAAAATCAAAGAATAATAAGACTGACTCAAACTGTTTATAAACAGAGGCAAAATGCTGTGTGTAGAAGGCATTATTTAAAAAACTGAATAAAAGTCACATAAGCCAAAAAAAAAAAAAAGACAAACTAATCGATACACTTTTCATAATCAGATTTCCAACTTCAAACTGAAAATTTCACTCTTGCCTTAGCATTTTCAATATCTAAATTCACAATCTATTAATAATAATAATCTCTTCTTCAAAAGAAATATTTTGTGGATGAAAAAATCAACTAATTAGTCTTTCACCTCAGAATAAGGTCATAAATAAAGGATGACATTACTGTTGACTTGCTTTCTGTATTTCACCTTTGGCTTGGAGTAACCACATATGAGTTAGCTCTCTGTCATCCATTTTATCTTTTCTTGAGACTACCACAACTCTTATCAATTTTATTTTAGGTAATGATCTTGATCTAATTTACTCAATCTTTTTTGTACTGCTTTTCTTATAAATTTCTAAATTTGCCAGAGAGAGTATAAGCCTTTGGAAAGAATATATTTAATTATAAGATTGGAGAAGACAAAAGAGATTCAAGGATACAGCAATTTGGCTTTTGGAGTTTATGAGAGAATGGAGAATGAGAATAGAAACAGCAAAGAGAAAAAGTTGGGAAGTGTGTCATTGTGGATTCATTAGGAAGATAAAGATAAGGTTTACATTAACAAACAAAGGGTAAGGGAGAAAGAGTAAAACAAATCAGGCCTAGGAATAGGTCCGGACCTTGGGGTAGACAGTTCTTTTGTGAAGAGAGTTAGAAAGGGATCTGCCAAAAGTTCCTCTGGTTGGCATACCAGATCCTGAAGATGCACTGGTGTGTTCTGATACAGATTTGGTGGAAAACTAAAGCCCAGATTAATAATTATGACCTCTTATTTGCATAATGATTTAAGGTTTATACAATGCCTTTTTCTCAACACCATGAAGTGTTGGGATAGAAAGTTTTTTTATTTCCATTATACAAAAGAGGAACTTAAGGCTTAAGAAAGCTGAAGTAACCTCATCAAACTATGTTGCTTCAAGGAAAACTCAGGGGAAATGTCTGAACCCTGGCCTCCTGACTCCATGTGGGGCACATCATGTTGCTACTTTTAAACTAACATAAATTTATTTTACAAGGACAATACAAAACTGAGAAACATTTAGTTTTCATTTGGGTTATATACTAAACAGTGTGCTGAAGCTGAGCTCTCCCTTACCATAAGTTCTGCGAAAAAAAAGATGAAGTTAAAGGGTCTACTATAGAATTCTTTCTTTAGCTTTACCTGTTGAAATTCTACCATTCATTCCATAGCTATCATTCAAGAAATGGTTCCTATTCACTTTTCAAAAAGTTGCCACTTAAATAGGTAATAATATTAATATAGTCAGTATTTATGTGGTATATTGATGTTTGCAAATGTTTTACAAATATTATCAAGTGTTATCCTCACAATAAGCCTGAGAAATTCTATTATTCTTCCCTTTTTACAGATGAAACTGAAGCAAACAGGCTAAATGACTAGCTCAAGGTCACAATGTTAGTTAATTAAGGCCATATTTGACCTTGGAACTTTCTGACTCCATATTCAGTACTCTATCCATTTTATACCACTTAATGCCTTAAAGTTTGTAAAGCCCTTTATATGTGCTACCCCTTTGGTCCTTCTAACAACCCTGTGAAGTGGATGCTATTATTATCTCAAATTTATAGATGAGGAAAAAGAATGCTAACAGAGATTATCACTTTGTCAAGATCACAAAGTAGTATGATTTGAACTCAGGCCTTGCTGACTCCCAGTCCAGTACTCTTTCCATAAGTTGCCTCTATCTTTTGATTATGAAGCTTTTTCTGATTTTCCCTATGGGAAATTTTTCTCCTTTCCACCAAAATTACCTATCACTTTGTGCTTCTCAATTACTATGTTTATTTCATATCATAGATATTTATTTGCATTCTTGTCTTCCCTAATGAAATACAGGCTTCTTGAGGTCACAGACCATTTATCCTTCTGCATCTCTACCAGTGAATTACTCACAGCAGGCTCTGAGGAGAACTCCAGGGAACACAACTGGCTCTGGGAACCTTCTTGAACTATCAATCTATCTTTATCAGTCTGAACTCTGAGAACTTCCCTACTATTTCTTTGAGGAAATAATGAAATGTAGGGTTTTTAAAAGTTATTTCATTTAAGTTGGCTGCTGGGTCAGAACTGAGTGTGCATGCAGATGATCTCTTATATTTTTCCTTGTTGGCTTGTGAGTGGAGAAAATTATTTTGAGTTGTCATGAGGAGGGAAGAGGTAGAGGGATCTATCTCTACTATGTGTCTATGAATGCATGACTGTAATGTTCTGGTTAGCTTTCTGCTGACTGGCTGACTGGATGAGACAAGAGACTGTCAACTGGCTGACTGACTAGACTGCTGGCGCAGACTGGGAGACTAAAGGAGACAATAAAGACTTTGGACTTTATTCCTGACTATTCTTATGGTGATTATTCTGCTGAGATCATGGCCCAGTTCGGAGGACCTCCAGAAAGCTAGCGAGAACATTACACATGGCAGCTCTATTTATTATGCCTGTTTGTGTTTATTCTTTCAAGATCTTGGGTGAATTAGTACTCTAAGAGAAAAAAGCATGGCTTGCTTGCATCAAAGAAGACACCGTGGTCTATGAACAAAGCTGAATTGAAGTAGCTCAAAAGAAACGTGAGATGTACAAATTTAGACAACTACCCCAAATGTTCATATGGTCTATTTGTACCTAACCTGTGGTAAAGCATTCTGAATTGTATTGGTCTGATCAGCTACAGGTGGATACGTTATACATTACTATACACTTGGTCTCCATCATTTCAAGCAACCCATGTGTTTGATGTGGAAATTGTTCCCATGCTGGCTAATCAGCTACTGGGTTTCCTTGTTCCTTTATTTGAATTCTATGTATAGCTTACAAATATGCAATAGAGTGGGCCACCTTTTCTTCAGCTCTCCTTTCTGCTAGACAACTACTAAACTTTTTTCTAAATTATACCAGTTTAGGAATCTTTCATTTTTATTTCATAAAGTGGTATCTGAATTGCGACTTTGGATAATTGACCCAAGAGGTTGGATTTGACCTAGATAAGATTACTCTGCACAGAGAAAACTGGGTGAGTAACCCTGTGGTTCAAGTGGAACATAGTCAAATTGCACCTCTCTCTGGACTAGGTCTTAGGACTCAGAAGTCTGTGTGTCCAGAAAGTTGGAGGCTGTATACCATCCCAACTTAGAGATTTTATTTAAGGTTAGAACTAGCTTAGTCATCCTTATTGGCAAATAAGTGGTCCTTTTGGACTAATCAAAAAGAGTTTTGTGAGGGTGGATACATTATTTGTTAATTTGTCTAGTCCTTCAGCAGATACTTTTCTTTTTTTCCCCCCGCCTCTCTCCTTCTCTTTCTCTTCCTCCAGTTCCCTTACTTTCCAGTGATTATTTGAAAATAAACCAAATACATGGACTACTGACTGACAATGGCAAATGCAATGTGACTTGCTGGCAGGAGTCCTTTGTCCATTTTAGTTGACTGAATGACTCCGATAAACTAATTGCCTACATTTATTCACTTAAGATGATACTTGATTAATGAAAGAAGCTAGGAGGTGTATTAGTCAAAATAAACTGTTAACCAGGGTTGAGCTGTTAATGGGCCAAGTGTACATACCCCAAACAATAGGAAATCTCTCTTTTTCCCCCACTCTACCTTTCCTAAGAGCTTTTCAGGAAATCTTCATCTACCGTCCTGTTTCCTGTTGCTCATGGATTCTGCTATCTTCGAAGACTTTTAAGGGGGAAATATAGTTAGAAAGACTGCTATGTAAAAAAACTGCAATCAGGGGAGCCAAGATGGCAGACCCAAAACTCTCCCAACATTCCCCTCTAAACAACTTTAAAAAAATGCCTCTAATCAAATTTTGGAGAGACAGACCCAATAAAAAGTCAGGATGAGAAAATTTTCTGGTTTAAGAAAACTTAAAAAGTAAGTAACCTCTTTTAAGTTTTAACTCAAGTCTGAAACACTGAGATAGAGTTCTGATGGAGGTTTGCTGGGAGCTCATCCACTTGGTGGTAACAACAGTAGTGCAATAGCAGCTTCCAGTGCTCTCAGCCCAGATACGGTGATGAGGTGGGACAACAGCTCAGAAAGAGATTACAGGGACACTTTGCTCTCATTGGACAAAGCTCTACTGACCATATGTGGCTCTAGGTCAGGTCACAGTTCAGGGAAGAGAGGAGTGCTGATGGTTAGTCATGTAGGAACAGGGGAGATAAGGGTTAGCATGTGCAGCTACAGAGGACCAGAAGCCCTTCCTTGGTAAAGCAGAGAGTGCGCACCTCTTTTAAGATCACAGCACCTTGCAGACACCAGAACTAATTCTTAAAAACTCATGAAAAAGCCTAAAGTTTGGCCCAGTGCCTCTCCAACCCCAAGTAAGCAGACCCCACCTTCAATATAAAGTTCAGAGTCAAGAAATAAGCTGGAAAAAAGGAATGGACATCAATAAAAAAAAAATAACATGACTATAAAAAGCTACTACAGTGGCAGAGAACAAGAAGACAGAAACTTAGAAGACAACAATATGAAAACAGCTACCAAAAAAGCCTAAAAAGAAAAATGCTAATTATTCTCAAGCTCAGTAAGAATTACTGGAAGGGTTAGAGATGAGAGTAGCAGAGAAAAAAATGAAAATGATGCAATAAAATCATGAAAAGATAATAATTTGGTAAAAGATGCACAAAAATAATAAAGAAAAAACACTTTAAAAAAAGAATCAGTCTAATAGTAAAAGAGGCACAAAAATTCACTAAAGAAAAAGAGGTACAACATCTCACTGAAGAAAATAATTCCTTAAAAATCAAAATTGGGCAAGTGGAAACTGATGATTCCATGAGTCATCAAGAAACAATAAGACAAAGTTAAAAGAATATAAAAATAGAAGAAAATATGAAATATCAGAAAAACAAGTGACATGGAAATACATCAAAGAAAGATAATTTAAGAATTATTGGGTTACCTGAAAGCCATGATCAGAGCATAGACATCATATTTCTTTTTTTTTTTTTTAAACTTTAAACCAGAAGTTACATTCACTTAGGAGAAGAGATTATAGATAAAATGAAAAGCTAAAATAGGCACCAGGAGTGGTAAACATGAAGCAGATTTGGGAGAACAATAGGATTACCAAAAGGTTTGAAAGAAATCATTAAAGGAATATTCCATGGTGAGTACACCATTGATTGGCATTAAATCTATAGAGGAGTTTAGCAGACTAACCAGGATTAGCTATAGAAAAGAGAAAGACTGAAAAATGCTATGGGGAGGAGGAAGGGAAGGAGATTAGAAGGAAGGTAGGTAGAGACAAAGAAAGAGAGAGACAGAGAGACAGAAACAGAAGGAAGGAGGGAGAGGGAGAAGGAGAAAGAAAAGCACCTCATAGCAGGCTTAGTCCTGAAAAGGACTTAGCAAAGATCTTCATCATAAGCATATCTTATACAGGGGAAATATAACGTTGGAGGATTCTGGGAGAAGAGGAGAAATAAAGGTGGGAACAAGGATAGATATCATATTTAAGAGGGTCAAACAGAAATGGAAAGAATCCACCAATTACTGAAAGAGATCCCAAAATGAAAACCTCCAGGAATATAAAAGTCAAATTCAAAGATGCCATTTCAAAAGGGAAATATTGCAAGCAGCCCAAGAAACAATTCAAATACTATAGAGTTACAATCAGAATCACATAGGATTTAGTCACTTCCACAATAAAAGAGCAGAGGGTGTGAAATATGGTATTCCAGAAAGCAAAGACCTAGAATTACAAGCAAGAAATCACCTACCTAGCAAAAGTTAGTGTAATTATTCAGGGGATTTTATTAGAGGATTTTCAAGCATTCCTGAGAAAAAAGACTAGAGCTAAATAGAAAATCTGACAAGCTTCAAAAGAAGCAATAAAAAAGGTAAACATGAAACAAGAAAGAGTAATCATAAGGATCATAAGTTAAACTGTTCACATACCTATACAGGTAGATGAGGCATATAGCTCCTAAGAATTTTATTATTATTAAGGCAATTTGGAAAAAAGTCCACAAAGAGAAAAGTTATGGGTATGATTTGATTTAAAAAATGAAGGGGAGAGAAAGAGGGAAAAGCAGGAAGGGAAAGGGAAAAGGAAAATTTTTTTCTTACATAAAGGAGGCATTCAAGGAAGAACTTTTACAAATGAGGGGAAATGGGAGTGGTGGCAAGTAATGCTTTTAAACTCTTTATTGGAATTGGTTCAAAGAAGAAAATATATAGGAAAACACACACACACACACACACACACACAAACAAACAAACACATTCACTTGTGTGTAAAAATATAATTTAGCCAATAGGAAAATAGGAACTGGAAGGAATGAGTGAAGGGGGAGCAAGAATAAAGAGAGAAGGTAGATTAAAGGAGATAGAGGTTAGAAATAAAATAGTCTTTTAAGAAAGAACAGGAGAGATAAATAGAGAAGAAGAAAAAGATAAGACTGTTGTAAACAAACCATTAGTAAATATAGCTATGAATTTGAATGGGATAAGCTCATCCATAAAATGGAAACATATAGCAAAATAGATTAAAAACTAGAATTCAATAATATGTTGTTCACAAGAGACACACTTAAAACAGAAAAGACATAGACAGGGTTAAAATAAAGGGCTGGAGCAGAATCTCAAAGCAAAAAAGGCAGGGCTACAAAGATATCATAAAAAAGGGGAAAGGATCCACATGTGTAAAAATGTGTGAAGCAGCTCTTTTTGTAGTGGCAAGAAACTAAAAATGGAGTAGATGTCCATCATTTGGAGAATGGCTAAATAAGTTATGGTATATGAATGTTATGGAATATTATTGTTCTGTAAGAAACAACCAGCAAGATAATTTCAGAGATGCCTAGAGAGACTTATATGAACTGATGCCGAATGAAATGAGTAGAACCAAGAGAACATTGTACACAACAATAAGATTATGTGATGATCAATTGTGATGGAGTTGGCTTTTTTCAACAATAAGGTGACTTGGGCAAGTTCCTACAGATTTGTGATGGAGAGAGCCATCTGCATGCAGACAGAGGCTCATGAGGACTGAATATGGATCACAACATGGCATTTTTACCTTTTTTGTTGTTTGCTTGCTTTCCCCCCCCTCATTTTTCCCCCTTTTCATCTGTTTTTTCTTGTACAGCATGATAAATATAGAAATGTGTTTAGAAGAATTGCACATGTTTAATCTATACTGGATTACTTGCTATCTGGGGACGGGGGCATTCGGAACACAAGGTTTGTAAGGGTCCTTTAAATGGGCCTGCACAGAGCAAACAGGAGGTTTGAGTGGTCTGGAAGTAATTTCAGTATATAGAGACTGTCCTATGGGCAGGATTCTTGTCATAACTAGATAGCTTCATAACAGGAAATGGCTCCCTCTCTGATTGGCTGTGTGTGTGACCTCACAGACCTTTTTAAGCCCATCACAGCAGGAGGTCGAGCTCTTTATCCTGGGGTAGCTAAGTCAAGTGGATGGATAGCCAAGAGAGGTAAGGAACTTGATAGTGAACATGTAGGTTTCTTGCAGACCAGGTGTTTATTTGGGAGTTAACAGTTCAGGGCATTATGTGAGCAAGAATAATAAAGATTTTAAGTTTGCACATGGCTGTTCTTGAGTACGCTATTGGTTATTAAACTATGATTCAAGAAATTATAGCCAGAGACCTCTGAAGGCTTCAGAGGAGGCAGCTGGGTAAAATTAGTTGACACTGCAAAGGTCAGTGGCTAGAGGTTCTCTGATGCCCTGGGAATTAGGAGAGATTGGCAATGTAAAATACCGAGTAATGCTAGAGCATTCACAAATGAAGTGACTGTCCAGGGTTAAGTAATAAATGGTATTTTACAAAGGTTCAAGGATAAAGTTAAAAACTATTTTACATGTATTTTGAAAATAAAAAGTTATTATTTAAAAAAGGAAGGACTAGCAATCATAATCTCAAACAAAGCAAAAGCAAAAATATACCTAATTCAAAGAGATAATTGGGGAAAAGATACAATAGACAAAGAATTAATATCAAAAAATTTACAGCAAATTTCCCTATTGTCCTTCATTTCTCAAATATATATTAAGCACAGTACGAATCAAATTCACAAAAGAGCCATTCTTCAACTAACAAATGGTCAAAGTGAAGTGGGAAGGAAACTGTTCCCTTTACTGAAGCTATGTTCTCTTTATTGAAACTATATTTCCTTTTGCTCTGTGATTCCTTTTGGAGTCTCAGCCCCTCCTAGGGAAGGCATATTCCCCTCCCAGATAAATTATCTTTTGAGGATGACAGAGCCTTTACAAAAAGCACCCCTTTGAAGTGTTGTTAAGTCCAGTAGGAGATTCGGGCTGGAAACTGATAAGCACTTAAACCTAGGAACCTTGGCTCCTGAAGCCTCAAGACTCTTTAATAAAGGTCAGTACTTGGTTGGACTCACTCCTTGCAGAGGCCCAAGCAATTTGCTAGGACCCTCTGCCCGCTGACGAGGCATTCTCTTCACAATGTAAGATTCCATTTCCCTAATAGGACTTTGCCACTATAGAAGTCAGTCTCTTGGCAAATTGGTTTCTATCCAACAATAAATTTTCATTTTGCAATTAATAATTCGGGATAAGTGAATTCTTTCACTTTAAACCTGCAGCCAACCAAATAACAACTCTCTCATTGCCACTAACCTCATCACCATCGGGAATTGAGGGGATACAAACATCATCAAAAGAATATAAACAGGCAGTTTCAAAAGAAGAAAACAAAGATATTTATAGTCATGGAAAAATGCTCTCAATCATTATTGATTACTGAAATGCAAATTAAAATAACTCTGAGGTATCCCCTCACATTTATCAGAAATGACAAATACAAGAGGGAAGGAGGAAAAAAATAGGTATACTAATGAACTGTTGGTGTAATTGTGAACTCATCTAACCATTCTAGAAAATAATTTGGGACTTTGAACAAAGGGCTATAAAACTATGCATACTTTTTTAACCCAGCAATATTCTACTTCATCAGTATCTTAAAAAAGTCAAAGAAAAAGAAAAAGAACCTAGGTGTATAAAATTATTTATAGAAGCTCTTTTGAATTGATAAAAAATGGGAAATTGAGGGGATGCTTATCACTTGAGGAAACAGATTTAAACAATTTGTGGCATATGATTTTGAGGGGGATATTATTGTGTTATGGGAAATGATGAGGAGAGAGTGGTTTCAGAAAAATATTGGAAGATCTATATGAACTGATGAAAAGTAAAGTGAGACGAACTGGGAGATTAGTGTACACAGGAATAGTAATGTTGAAATGTTGAAATGATGATCAGTTGCAGAAAACTTGATCAGTGAAATGATCTAAAACAATTCCAAAGGACTCAACAATGAAAAAATGCTATCTGTCTCCAGAGAAAGAATTAACTCTGAATGCAAATTAAAGTATAATTTCCTCACTTTATTTCTCTTGCTTTTAAAATATATATATAGCTATGCTTGTTTTTTTCTTTCATTTTTCCCCCTTTGATTTTATTTTTTCTTGTGCAGCATGATAAATGTGGAAATATGTTTAGAAGAATTGCACATATTTAACCTATGTTGGATTATTTACTGTCTAGAGGAGGGGGGGGATATGGGAAGGAAGGTAGAAAAATTTGGAACACAAGGTTTTGCAAGGGTGAATATTGAAAATTATCTTTGTATGTATTTTGAAAAATAAAAAACTTATTATAAAAATATAGCTAATATGGAAATGTTTTACATGATTTCATATAATTTATTTCATATCATACACTGATATATTTCTTTTGCCTCCTTAGTGAGCAGAGGAATGTATTGTATCTAGGATATACTGCTTAGTGAGCAGAGGAGGAAGTGAAAAGGAAAAAATTTGGAATTCAAAATTTAAAAAAGAAAATAATATTTAAAATAAATAATAAATTTTTTAAATTTAAAAATAATGATAATAAATAAAAAACTGAATCCAGAGCATTTAGAATACTGGGAAAGATTAATGAAGTTTCATATCTGAAACAATTCTCCAAGTTGTCTATAATCTGCTGCTAAAGTCTCCATACAATAAGCAGAGGATTTACTCCCATGTCAGACTTTCAGTGGGAGATAAGGTTTTAGGAAGAAAATAAAAGGAAAATACCCGGCACCACAAAACTTCCATGTCCTTTCAACCCTGGCCTGAAAGTCAGACAAAGAAAGAAAAGAAAACTTTTTTTTCTATTTGGATTTTAAACTCCAAGTTTGGATTTTAAAAATATGTAATGTATGGTGTTCTGTTCTTGGGAAGAACACTTAGTCAGGAGTGGTTTTTTAATCCAAAGATCTTTTTTTTTCCTTTTTTTTTTTTGAAATTAACATCTTAATCTCTAGATAAACTTTTAAAAATTGAAACCTGAGTCAGAAATACAGCTGTTTTAATCACTTTTAAATACTACTCAAATTAACTTAAAAACTTTACTGAATAAATATAATATAAATGAAATACCATGTTATTAGGTAGAGGAGTGATACAAAATGTGAAAAACTCACAAGACATTTACCACAGGACAAAAGATGCCATTTAATTTGTGAAACAGCTTACGGGCTAAATTAAATATGATTAAGTAAGACTGAACCATATACGATAAAGCAAAGTATGGTGAAGGAAGTTGATCTTTAAAGTTGGAGGAAAGAGGGAAGGGATGCAAGGGTATGGTTTAAGGAGCAAAAAGTAGAGTGTTCTTTACTCTTCACTGTCCTGTAACAATTAAACAAAAAACCTTCAGGTACCTTTCTAGAGATGGTCATTTTATATTCAACAGCAGTGATCTTCTCATTTCATTTTGCACAACAATCAATGAACGCTGATATTTTACAATATCCTCCCAAGTAAAGACAATAGCTAAGATTTATGCTGAAGAGTGAAGGCTGATGTAAAGAAAAAGTTTGATAAAGCAGTTTTTCTAGTTAGGTAAAAAATTAATGGCAAGCTAATATCAATCCTGTCATTCTTGTTTCTCATATCCTTTCCCTTCTTTTTGCTCTCACAGTCACTCTTTTAGTTCAGGAACTCATCATCTCTCACCTAGATTATTTCCATTGCCTTCCAATTGGTCCATTTGGCACGTTTGTCCTTTCTGCAGTTCATGTTCCTAACAATGGTTGATTTTCTTAAAGCATTTTCTTAAAATACTACTCTCCTGCTCAATAAAATTCTTAATATGTCCATACTTCCTCTGGGATCAAATTTAAGTTTCTCTGTTTAGCCTTTAAAATCCTTCACAACCTGGCCTCTATCTTCCAATCATATACATTATTCCCTTCTTTCATACTACGATCTGACATATAGTGATGGTCTTTCTCAAATGTAATATTGGCTGAAATCACTCCCAGCCTCTCCAACTTGGAATCCTCTCATACTTAATCTCTACCTCTTGGAATCCTATTTTTCTTTCAGATCTTCCTGGAGCATTACCTTCCAGAGGCAACTTTTTCTGATCTACTCTCCCCATCAGCTCCAAGAGTCCTCAATCTTCCCCAAATCTAAATTTATTATATTTATTTCATATATGCTTATTTATATACATGTTCTCTTCCTTGATTAAATGTAAGATTCTCAAAGAGAACAGTTTATTTTGTCATTGCATCTTCAATTCCTAAGATATGTGTTAAATACTGCCTACTAAGTGATTAATTATTATTGATATTTGATCAACACATTCAAGACAGTTTCCTATTTCAGGTGTGAAGATTAAGCTTTGTCTTATTTCAAACCCTAGCTACTTCTTCCATGTTGTATGGTAATTTGTGGATATGTGCATTCATGAAAAATATTTAATTTGATCAGACTATACAATTTGGAATAGCATGTGTAGGGTTCTTGTTTTAGAAAATACATTAACAAACTGTATCATATAAAGAGGATGATGACCAGAGTAGTAAAGCTACTCAAAATCATATCATATGAGAAATGATGGAGAGTGAATGGCTAGCCTGATTAACAGAAAACTTAGGGGAACATGAGAGGTATCTGAAGGGCTAGATAAACCCAGAGATTACACATATTCTATATAGATTCAGAAGAGAAATAGTGCTACCTGTAGGGAGCTAGAGGGAAACCTAATAACTAGAATGGTCCCAAACTGCCTAAAGTAGTGAGGTATGCTAACAAAAGCTAGATTACTTGTCAAAGATGCTGTATGATAAATGCAAAGATGCTGTATGATAAATGCATATATAAGATAAGAGATTGGCTTAAATACCTTTCCAATTCTAAGCTTTTGTGATCCTTGAATATTTTTCTTCATTATATTTATATTATAAATTAAATTCTACACTGGCCAAGAATATTTTTTCTTTCAGAAACATTATGATGAAGGATGCTAAAGACAAAATTGATATTTCAAATCTTCTTTTATCACCTAAGATCAAAATGCAAACAGAAGAAATACTCAACCTTTAATAAGAAGCATGAACACCAGAATGGGTCCAAAAAAAGGTTTTTCTAATCTATGGTATAAAAAAATTTAGAGCTTCTTAGTACAAAGTTTAGTTGGCTGATACTTGATACTGTTGATAAAGAGTGGATAAATAAAAGAATTTTCGGTTTTCTTACCTCAGCTTCTTCTGGGGGTGGATGGTGTTGACCAAATATAGGTGGAACAGGAGTGCCACATTCTTGACAGAAACGAGTGAAAGGGTCACACGGGCGAGTAGTTAAACAATTCGTACACCTAAAAAACATGGGTTTATTAGTTGAATGTATCTTATGATTCAATGTTAAGAATATAAAAAAATAAGCAACCATAGCCACAAGATACTTTTAAAATGTTTATACTGATGTGGTGCAGCTCCTGGGGAGGATGTAACCCTGAAGTCACCCAGCCTTGGGAGTGATGCAGTTAGAAGCAATCTATTTCTGCCCCAGTTTACTGTATGTGATAGGATCCTGTCAGATAGTAGCCTGATGATCAGTTATAGTGGGGTTTCTGAGAATATAGAGCAACAATAATGAGGTATAGATGGTGCAGAACAAAAATTGGGTGTCTGCCACTTGACCTAGTGATCTTTTAAGTGGAAGGTTCCCCATCCTCAGCTCTGCCCAGAGAATTATAGATATTGCACACAAATTCAGAACCAGACCACTCTTCAACTTCACCTCTAAGCCACAAAATTAGTGTATCAGTGACATGAAGCACCTGGTTTCTCTAATTTTTCCCTATAAATTTATCTTTCATTGCTCCTGGTTCTTTGCTAACTTCTTTTGGAACTTAGCCCACTTTAATTGGCATTACAATTATAATCAACTTTATCCCTTTGACTTGGAGATGGGTCCCAAGCCTGCAAATTCTTTTGAGACACCTCGGGATGCCAGTTTGGAACCCCAACCTTTGGGGGGTTATCCCTGAACCCCAACATTCCCAATCAACCCATCCTGAGTCTGAGGTAAAGAAGAAAAAAAGAAAAAAACCACACCAGTATCTCTGCCAAGAAAATTCTAACGGGAGTCATAGAGTTGGACATGACTAAAAAAATGACTGGACATGACTAAAAACTGACTGAACAACAATAAAGGATCTTTGATGGCTGAGGGAGTTATTTAAAAATTATAATAAGTTTAAGTATCATCAAATGATGTTTTTGTTATGTCCTTCCCTCAAGTTTGCCATTGTCCTTTCCTATTGCCAAAAACTAAGAATAAAGAGAAAACTCTACTTACTTGAAAAAGTTTGTTGCTTTGTTAAGTCTCAGGACTTGGGCACTGGTCAATTTTTTCTGGCTATTCATGCCTGTTGAATTAGTAAACTAAATAAATAGAGATATTTATTTGGCATTTTAGCATAATGATATGAAGAAAGACTGAATGCAAAATTACATTTTGATGTAAAAATGATGTAAAAAACAACTCCAGGAGTTATAAAATAACCTTAGCCCCAAATTCAACATATAACTTTAGAACACTTAGCATTTAAATGCAAATACAAAATCTATCTGAAGAAGATATTTTACAATTTAAAAAAAATATTTTTTGACCCGGAAATTCCACTACTTAGCCTGTGCCCTAAGGAGGACAATTGCAGAAATTAAGCTTTCATCTATACTAAAATATTTTTGGGAGAACTTTTAGTGGTAATAAAGAATTAAAAACAGGGGCAGCTAAGTGATGCAGTGGATAGAGCACCAGCCCTGAAGTCAGGAGGACCCAAGTTCAAATATGACTTCAGATACTTAACACTTCGTAGCTATGTGACCCTGGGCAAGTCACTTGACCCCAATAGCCTCAGCAAAACAAACAAACAAATAAATAAATAATGAAAAACAAAAAGCATAAATGTAAGTTAGAGAGAACGCTGAATAAACCATTAAATTAATATAATCTGATATTATTAGGTAAGAAGCAATGACAAATATGAAGGATTCCAAGAAACATGAAAAGATGTATGAAATGATGCAGGGAATAATGCAATTAATGATTAATTTGATATTCATGATAAGAATATCACAAGACAAAACTGAACTACAAATAACTATAAAGACCAACCTTATGTCCAGAAAAGAGATAATGGACCAAAACATTTTCCTCTTATTAGAGAGATGGAGATTATAGGGCAGAATATTACATGTTATCAGCAACAGTCACATACTGTATTAGGTGCTTATTCTTAATTTGTTTCAAGAAAAGTTTCAAGGGGCAGCTAGGTGGTGCAGTGGATAGAGCACCAGCCTGAAGTCAGGAGGACCTGAGTTCAAATCTGATCTCAGACACAACACTTATTAGCTGTGTAACTCTGGACAAGTCACTTAACCCCAATTGCCTCAGTGGGGGAAAAAAAAAACTTTTCAGTGTTGGTGAAGTAGAGATCAAGATGATGAAGATAGAAGTATATAAGATGCATAAAACAGATTAAAAAAAATTTTTTAATGCCTTCAATTAACTAGCCAGTACCTTGGTGTTAAAATGCTTTACTAATATATGTTTGTTTTTTTTCAAAAATCATATACCAAAGAAATTTAGAAAACAAATCAATATGAAGCAGTTACCCTCTGAAAACAAACACATTGTTCTAGTTTGCTAGTGCTTCTGTGTCATCCCCAGGCACAAAGCCATCAGAAAGTTATTAGAACCAGTTTGCTGGAGAATTACTTAGTAGGCCCTAGTTTGAGGAAGATTGGAGAAAACTTTTCACTCACTAAAAGAATAGTAGTGTGCTAGTGCATTCTAACTCCTGAAATTACTTTTTATTACTTGTTATTATATACTTTGCATTTACCTCTCTGTGCATAATTTGTTTTTCTTCCCCACTCCCCTGCCTTGAGGGCAGGAACTTTTTTTTAGTCACATAATCACCTTATTGCAAAGTTGTAAAAAATCTTAAGAATTGAACCCATTCCTTAAAAGGAATAAACACTACAACCTGGACAACAACCTCAAATGGGAAGGTGCTCACGGCCTCACAAACCATTATGATCCTATCAATTCCCTGATCAAAACTCTTCAGTGATTCCCTACTACAAACATCTTAGTTTGGCATTTAAGACATTCTAAAATTCCAGCTTCAACCTACTTTTGCATCCTATCTCTCATTACTGCCTTCTACCTGCTCTACATTTTAGCCAAAATGGAACGCTAATTAGTCTCCAAATCACACAGGCCATGTCTTGCCTCAAAGACTGTGTTGACTTCTTTTTCTCTCTTTCGGAGTCTTCATATTCCTCCAAAAGATTCAGCTCAATTGCTCTTTTCCATGAAGTGTTCCTTGACTTCCCTGCTCCCAGATGTTAGGGTTCTCTCCCTCAACTGTCTCTTCCTCATTTTCTCTCTTTTCACTTTTGCCTTCTCTCACTCCCCACCGTAGATCTTTTGAGCCATATTTATCTCTGACTGTCACATCAGTAGAATACAAACTCCCCGAGGGTAGGTATTATTTCACTTTTGCTTCGTTAACTCTCACATTCAGCAGAGTGCCTTTACCTCAAATGTTTGCTGAATTGGACTACCTGAATGATAGCAATATCCAAAGACAAGCAGGGAAAGGAAAAGGAAGTCCAAGCTATAGTTCTGAGGAACAAGCCAATGGGCTTGAAACAAGAGGCCACAGCAGAGATGGAAAGAGAAAATCAGGTCTCATGGAAAACGAGGGGTCAGGACCTAAAAGGCAGGTGATTAGATGGAGGAGTCAGCTCTATCATGGGACACAAACAGTAGTTCTCTGACAGTGTATCTGCAGTGTCCTGAGTACGGGCAAGCTCACAGGTATATATGAAAGACCGTTTTAGGTCATCTGAGTGTATGCTGATAGCACTATGGGGAGAATAAGATAGTGAGGGCTGACATAGGGCTCTTAGACCTGGGAGATGTAGATCACTGTTTAGGAAAAAAATATAGCAACCTGCTAATGTGCTCTTCCAAAGCCTCACTCTGCTATGATGGGTTATCAGGTATGTCACTAGGAAGCTTAGAAGGACCCTCTAAGCTGAAAGAGGTTTCACTGAAAGCTTGGTTACAGATTCTATGTATCTGCTATTTCTGGGCAAATCTCATGAAGTGGCCAGGTTGGCCCCAAGTGCATGAAGATTCTGAACACAGTTTCAAAGATATTCCACTAAGTCACAGAGAAGCTGTGGTCCATACCCACAAAGGCAATACCCATACTAACCAAAATCACAGATCCTTGAAGAATCCAAAGAGAAAAAAGCATAAATGTGCACAGCAAAATTCAGTAATAATTAGTATTGGGAGGACAATGATACTGTTAATATTATAAACTTTCTGCACTACAATTAGATAACTATGTCACATGAAGAAATTGAAACTATTTATAGACATATGAAAATATGCTCCAAATCATTATTAATCAGAGAAATGCAAATTAAGACAACTCTGAGATACCACTACACACCTGTCAGATCGGCTAGAATGACAGGGAAAGATAATGGGGAATGTTGGAGGGGATGTGGGAAAACAGGGACACTGATACATTGTTGGTGGAATTGTGAACACATCCAGCCATTCTGGAGAGCAATTTGGAACTATGCTCAAAAAGTTATCAAGCTGTGCATACCCTTTGATCCAGCAGTGTTTCTACTGGGCTTATACCCCAAAGAGATACTAAAGAAGGGAAAGGGACCTGTATGTGCCAAAATGTTTGTGGCAGCCCTGTCTGTAGTGGCTAGAAGCTGGAAAATGAAAGGATGTCCATCAATTGGAGAATGGTTGAGTAAATTGTGATATATGAACATTATGGAATATTATTGTTCTGTAAGGAACGACCAGCAGGATGAATACAGAGAGGACTGGCGAGACTTACATGAACTGATGCTGAGTGAAATGAGCAGAACCAGGAGATCATTATATACCTCAACAATGATACTGTTTGAGGATGTATTCTGATGGAAGTGGACCTCTTCGATAAAGAGAGCCTTAATTGATCAAAGATGGACAGAAGCAGCTATACCCAGAGAAAGAACACTGGAAATGAATATAAACTGCTTGCATTTATGTTTTTCCTCCCGGGTTATTTATACCTTCTGAATCCAATTCTCCCTGTGCAACAAGAAAACTGTTTGGTTCTGCACACATATATTGTATCTAGGATATACTGCAACCCATTCAACATGTAAAGGACTCTTGCCATCTCGGGGAAGGGGTGGAGGGAGGGAGGGGAAAAATCGGAACAGAAATGAATGCAAGGGATAATGCTGTAAAAATTACCCTGGCATGCGTTCTATCAATAAAAAATTATTTAAAAAAAAAAGATAACTATGTCACAGGAGCATGATATGACCCACAGAACCACAAATTATCAATATTTTAGAATGATTAAGAGGTAAGTACTTTCGTTACTTAGGTGTAAATCATAGGATAGTTTTAATGAAGTAAAATTTATTACTTTCAAGTACAAACAATTCAATTTAATAAACATTAAGTACTCATTGTCTTATCAGGCACTGTCCTAAGCAATGGACACATATAAAGAAAAAAACAAAGTACTCAAAACCCACCCAAACTTGCACTCTCCTAAACTGACAATATATTATATAATAGATATCCTTATGGGACTTTTTTATAAAAGAATATATAAGGATGGTTTATAAAAACAAAAAAAAAATTAATTGTAATAGTTGCTTTGAGAAAGAGAAAAGGCTGTATTCTTAAGCATTTTATGTAATCCCTTAAAAACACTTGTACAAAGGGGCAGCTAGATGGTATAGTGGATAGAGTGCTGGCCCTTAAGTGAGGAGGACCAGAGTTCAAATCTATTCTCAGACACTTAACACTGACTATCTGTGTGACCCTGGGCAAGTCACTTAATCCCAATTGCCCCAGCCAAACAAAAAACATCTTTGCACTATTAATTTGTATTCTCTGTGGAAAAAAAGCTTTGCCTTATACAGAGTAGGTATTTAATAAATATTTAACTGAACTGAATTTATTGGAACTGAATTGTGTTGTTAAATAAAAGCAAACTTTAAAGGATCTGCATAATAATAAACTTTACAAAGTTTGAATTAACAAAATTTAGTTGCTTAGCTTTAGGACAGTAATTTATAATAGCAATTTGTTTAAAATACCTGACATGTGAAGTACTATCAACAGTTAAGATAACAGGAGGTTAAAAAATTAAAGCCATAAATTTTTCTTTTACCTGGGGCTTATGATTAGTGAGTTGTGTAAAAACTGTTTCTTCTTTGCAAGATGGGATTTCCATTGGATTATCTGGGGAAAGGCAAATTTACAAAGATTTATTTTTAGTTGAAGCCTCTCCTTTAAATTCTAAAATGATAATACATGAACAATAATAATTATACATAGCCACAATATTATTTTTAATAAAGGACCATGACCTATAGTCCTTCCTTAAAATAGCAATTGTGAAAAAGTACATTTCTGGGAAATTTAAGTATGTAACTCAAAATTCAAACTTTCTTTTCTGAGCATTATTTCCATATTTGTTTATATGAGGAATGAATGCATTTTTATGATTTTGCAATGTTAGATTTAGTCTTCATTATATCATATCATACCTTGACATTTAATTTCAGCATTACAACCAGGTTTATTTTCACTATTTTTATCTCTTTCTTCAAGTTTTGATGCCAAATTTTCATTTTTTAATCCCTAAGAATGAAAAGATTACATATCAATAATTCTATTAGACCTATCTAATATTTAATTATAAAATTAAAAGTTACTACAGGAAAAGAATAATAGTTAAAAATCTGCTACTTAACATTATCTAAGGCAATTTGTATAAAATAACTTTAAAAAACAGTTTAAAAATTCATTACATCATATCAACTATATGAAACCCAGAGGTTCATATTAGTTATACCAAGTCATGAATTCAATAAGACAGAACAGAACAATAAGAATCTGGACAAACTCCATCAACAAGACCAATGTGATAGACAGCAAGACATAAAAAAGTAAGATGCCACAAAGAGCAGGGGTGAGGAAAACAATTAGTACAGGCCAAGAGTTATTAATCTATGAGACACAAAATTCCAAGGGGTTTATGGATAGGTTTTATTCACTACTAATATAATAATAATTATAAATATAAGCAACAAAGATAGAAGGGATCGATTAAGGCTTCACTCAACTGCCAAAATCAGAGGTGTCAAATTCAAATAGAAATATGAGCCACTAATTCATATATAAGGATCTCTGCAGGTTACATTTTGACTAGTTTTAAAATGTAATATTATACATATTTTTGAAAATGTTTATTTTGCTAAATATTTTTCAATTACATTTTAATCTGGTATAAGCTGCATTCAGGAGTGTCATGGGCCACATGTGGCTTGCAGACCAGGCAGCATGATAGTTATTCTAGGGAGAAATCACAAAGCTAGAATCCAGGTTATCAGGTTAAAATGAGTTATATCTGCTTTGTGGACACATTTGTTTTTCAAATGACATTAGTCACAATGTCCAGACTCTAGTATCTGCCTGATTCCCCAATAGGAATATGAATCTTAATCTCCAATTATATACTTGGACTTTACTTCTTCTTGTGCTTTTGTTCCTGATCTCAGTTTCTAGAGATTGATTTGATACACACTACAATGAAATAACCAAGAGCAAGAGTTGTCTATTCTCTGTCTTGGTTTTAAGGATCCTTCGTGATGTAAGCAGATAAGTCCCAGAGAACATGCTGCTTTCCTGAATGAGGGATTTGTGATTCTAGACTGAAGCAAAAGCAGAAGGCTTTTAAGGAGATCAATCAATTCTAAAGAATTTGATTTCCTATAAATAATAATTATAAACTAAAATCTTCTCAGTGGAATAGAGTATATAGAGTTGGGTATGAGTGAATAATGAGAGGCGAAGCTAGAAAAGTAGCCTGCATCCACAAAGAGGAAGACTTTAATTACTGGGCTTAGTTATTTGGACTTTATTCTTCATATGATGAGGAATGTATTTGAACTGGGAAGTAAAAGTAAGTGATATTGTAAGGAAATCAATCTAGGAATTGGTATGCAAGGTATCTTAAAGGGAGAAGAGTAGGAAAGAATGCCAATTAAGACAGTATAAGACAGATAGTAAAATAAAAGTCAAGCTGTTGACACTAGGAACAGAAAAGAATTAACAGATTAAATGAGGTTGCAAAGTTGAAAAAATCAGGCATTGGAGTCTACCTTTATTATAACTTGCCTGCTTTTCAAAGTTTTTGTGAATATTTTCATCATTGTCTTCTTGAAAAGAAGTTATACTTGGTGGCTCATAGTCTACCTGAAATATCTTAGTTACGATGCCACTTTCCCTGCAGTCTCTGAAAATTAATAAACAAAAGGTTCTCTATAATAGAAAGGCAGAAAAGACATCTGAAGTAAATAAGCAATAACAATAAATTTATCAACAAACATTTTTAATTCAACTACTTAATTACTGAAATATACCAACAAAAGGGAAATATTGTATGTATTTCTGTTTTCTCTTCTTCCTATATGCTCATGGCCAAGTGAAAAATATCAATATACTATACCCTATCTTATCACCAAATATTGAGGCTGCCTATGCCTCAAAACATATTGGATGATGATTTCATAATATAGTACAAATGGCACTATATTATAAAATCATCATCCAATATGATTAAACAGGATTTCTTTACTCAGACAAGGATCCTTCAAAGTAAGGACTGTATGCATAATTACATTCATTTTAATTATCAACATCAATGTTTTAATTATGATTAAATCTGATGCCTCTAATTTCTTATGTAAAATGAAAGATAAATAAAATATTTTGATAGAGATGTTAACACAGTATCTCAAGAGAGAAAATAATATTTTTTGACCAGAGAATATATTGCTAGTTTTTGAAGTGTTTGGCAAAAGTTTGAGTAAAATCTATTAAAATTATCTCACATTTATCATGCCTTTTTATTTATCTACATGACATTTAAAAGTCTAACTCAAGGGAGCATTTAAAAATACTTGGTGACATAGTTCAAGTTTCTTAACTTTTAAAAATAATGGCTTTTTATTTTCCAAATATATGCAAACAAAATTTTTAACCTTCACCCTTGTAAAACCTCACGTTCCAAATTTTTCCTCCCTCTCTTTCCCAATAGCAAATAATGTTTCCCAAACAATGTTAAACATGTACAATACATTTTCCCATATTTATCATGCTGCACAAGAAAAATCAGATCAAAAAAGAGAAAAATGAGAAAGAAAACAAAATGCAGCAAACAATAATAAAAAAGGTGAAAATACTATGTTGTGATCCACATTCAGTCTCCACTGTTCTCTTTACATGCAAATGGCTCTCTCCATCACAAGTCTACTGGAATTGGCCTGAATTATCTTGTTGAAAAGAGCCATGTCCATAAGAATTGATCATTCCATAATTTTGTTGTTACTGTATACAATGTTCTCTTGGTCTTACTCGCTTCAATTAGCATCAGTTCATGTCTCTCAGGCCTCTCTGAAATCATCCTGCTGATCGTTTCTTATAGAATAATAATATTCTATAACATTCATATACCATTACTTATTCAACCATTTCCCAACTGATGGGCATCCACTCAGTTTCCAGTTCCTTGCCACAACAAAGAGGGCTGCTGCAAACATTTTTGCCCATGTGAGTCCTTTTCCCTTGTTTGTAATCTTTTTGGGATACAGACCCAGTAGAGACATTGCTGAATCGAAGGTATGCACAGTTTAATAGCCTTTGAGTATAAATTTCTTATTTTTTAATCTTTTTCTTTTCTTCTTTTTAATATTTACTTCATTAAAATGTTGAGTTCCAAATTCTGTTCCTCTTTCCCCTTCCTCCCCTACTTCCTGGGAAGGCAATCAATATATCATTTATACATGTGAAATCATGTAAAACATTGCCATATAAGCCATGTTACAAAAAATAAAAAATAAAAAGCAAGAAACATAAAGAAAGTTTAAAAAATATGTTTCAATATGATTTCTTTCTGGAGGTGGATAACATTTATTATCATAAATCTTTTGGAATTATCTTGGATCATGTATTAATCAGAATAACTAATTAATTAGAATTTATAGTGATTATCCTTCCAATATTGCTATTACTGTACACAATGCCAAACAAATATTTCTTGATATTTTTCATGATCTTCTCTCAGACCTTAGTTAGATGCCCAGTTACTTGGAACTCTGGCTCCAAACTCAGAAGAATAATTGGGCAACAACGACCACAATAGAACTCAAAGGAATTTGTCTCCATTTTGTTTCATAGTCCCCAAATTATTATGCCAAAAGAAAAAAGAAACCTGAAGTTTTTATCCAATGTGATTTCTTTCTATGGTATTCAGAGAAACACATCAAGATATATAAACTGATATAGAGTGAAATGAATAGAAGAATAATATGCAAAATGACTACAATGATGAAAATAAAAAACAAAATAAAAAGGCAAAGTCAGATAAATTAGAATAAACAATCCAGGTTCCAGAAGACAGATCATGAGACAATGCCTCTTTTCTCTGGTTAAGTATGTAAGGAACAATCAGGTGGAAAACACAAATGAAACAGTAAGTTAGGCCATGGAAAAAAAATCTATAAATTCTAGCTGATCTACTTGAAAGGTTAAAGTATGTAGTATTTTGTATTCTGTTACTGAAATTTTCAGATCATCATTGTATTAAACAATTCCCCACCTTGAACATAGATCAGCAGGAGGAGTATAAAAGGCACTTTTTAGGTCTATATTTTCTAGGGACCTAAATATGTAATCTTGTCCTTGTGTACTTGAAACCTAGATAGTTCCATAAAAAGTGACAAACCTGTCCTGTTGGATACAGTGATACAATGATATTTCACTCCTATGTCAACTAAAAGCAGTTGCTTCTTTTTTCAGGAAATATAAAACTAAAAGTCTCTAAGTTTAATAAAATGAAGCTTTATGTGAAAACAAGAGAAAGTTATTGAGTAGGAAAGGGAAGAAAAGATAATGATTAAATAGCTTATATCAAGTATAATTAGGGTTTGGTACATGTCAAGATCAGTTATAATGGTGACACTGGCCTCTAAAATTAGGGAAACACAGCCAATGGTAGACTTGAGAGTACCTGAAGAACTATAAAGGGGATTAAAAGTAATAGATCTGGCCCTGAGAGAGTGGGGCCAAACTCAACCATATTATACAAAACATAACAGGCACAGGATCTGTGGTTTCACTAATATAGAGCAGAGCTATCAAACACATAGTCCCACAAGCTATATATGACCTATGACACCCCTGAGTGAAGGCTAAACTAGATTAAAATGTAACTGGGAAATATATAACAAAATAAATAAAAATTTAAAAATTAAAAAACCATAGATAATATTACATTTAAAAACTAAGTCAATATGTGACCCACAGGGATTGTACTCATTTGATTTTATGATTGTTTCTTTTTGAGTCTGATACCACAGGGGTAGAGAACTTCCTTACCCAATGCAGGTTGGAACCTTTTCTGCCACTTAGAATTTTTGCCTAGCAGCAAAAGATTAAATAATTTGCCCAAGTTAATAATGTGTAAGACAGGGGCAGGATTTGAATTCAAGTACTGCTGGCATTGACGCTGGCTCTAGTATTCTGGAAACAGAAATCAAATCAACACAACTATTCCTGCAAAGGAAATGTCAAAATATTACCCCAATACTCTGATCACATCCTTGTGACTTCCTAGTCAAAAGCCTCCTCCCCATCCAAGTTACGATGCCACTTTCCCTGCAGTCTCTGAAAATTAATAAACAAAAGGTTCTCTATAATAGAAAGGCAGAAAAGACATCTGAAGTAAATAAGCAATAACAATAAATTTATCAACAAACATTTTTAATTCAACTACTTAATTACTGAAATATACCAACAAAAGGGAAATATTGTATGTATTTCTGTTTTTCTCTTCTTCCTATATGCTCATGGCCAAGTGAAAAATATCAATATACTATACCCTATCTTATCACCAAATATTGAGGCTGCCTATGCCTCAAAACATATTGGATGATGATTTCATAATATAGTACAAATGGCACTATATTATAAAATCATCATCCAATATGATTAAACAGGATTTCTTTACTCAGACAAGGATCCTTCAAAGTAAGGACTGTATGCATAATTACATTCATTTTAATTATCAACATCAATGTTTTAATTATGATTAAATCTGATGCCTCTAATTTCTTATGTAAAATGAAAGATAAATAAAATATTTTGATAGAGATGTTAACACAGTATCTCAAGAGAGAAAATAATATTTTTTGACCAGAGAATATATTGCTAGTTTTTGAAGTGTTTGGCAAAAGTTTGAGTAAAATCTATTAAAATTATCTCACATTTATCATGCCTTTTTATTTATCTACATGACATTTAAAAGTCTAACTCAAGGGAGCATTTAAAAATACTTGGTGACATAGTTCAAGTTTCTTAACTTTTAAAAATAATGGCTTTTTATTTTCCAAATATATGCAAACAAAGTTTTTAACCTTCACCCTTGTAAAACCTCACGTTCCAAATTTTTCCTCCCTCTCTTTCCCAATAGCAAATAATGTTTCCCAAACAATGTTAAACATGTACAATATATTTTCCCACATTTATCATGCTGCACAAGAAAAATCAGATCAAAAAAGAGAAAAATGAGAAAGAAAACAAAATGCAGCAAACAATAATAAAAAAGGTGAAAATACTATGTTGTGATCCACATTCAGTCTCCACTGTTCTCTTTACATGCAAATGGCTCTCTCCATCACAAGTCTACTGGAATTGGCCTGAATTATCTCATTGTTGAAAAGAGCCATGTCCATAAGAATTGATCATTCCATAATTTTGTTGTTACTGTATACAATGTTCTCTTGGTCTTACTCGCTTCAATTAGCATCAGTTCATGTCTCTCAGGCCTCTCTTAAATCATCCTGCTGATCGTTTCTTATAGAATAATAATATTCTATAACATTCATATACCATTACTTATTCAACCATTTCCCAACTGATGGGCATCCACTCAGTTTCCAGTTCCTTGCCACAACAAAGAGGGCTGCTGCAAACATTTTTGCCCATGTGAGTCCTTTTCCCTTGTTTGTAATCTTTTTGGGATACAGACCCAGTAGAGACATTGCTGAATCGAAGATATGCACAGTTTAATAGCCTTTGAGTATAAATTTCTTATTTTTAATCTTTTTCTTTTCTTCTTTTTAATATTTACTTCATTAAAATGTTGAGTTCCAAATTCTGTTCCTCTTTCCCCTTCCTCCCCTACTTCCTGGGAAGGCAATCAATATATCATTTATACATGTGAAATCATGTAAAACATTGCCATATAAGCCATGTTACAAAAAATAAAAAATAAAAAGCAAGAAACATAAAGAAAGTTTAAAAAATATGTTTCAATATGATTTCTTTCTGGAGGTGGATAACATTTATTATAATAGATCTTTTGGAATTATCTTGGATCATGTATTAATCAGAATAACTAATTAATTAGAATTTATAGTGATTATCCTTCCAATATTGCTATTACTGTACACAATGCCAAACAAATATTTCTTGATATTTTTCATGATCTTCTCTCAGACCCTAGTTAGATGCCCAGTTACTTGGAACTCTGGCTCCAAACTCAAAAGAATAATTGGGCAACAACGACCACAACGGAACTCAAAGGAATTTGTCTCCATTTTGTTTCATAGTCCCCAAATTATTATACCAAAAGAAAAAAGAAACCTGAAGTTTTTATCCAATGTGATTTCTCTCTATGGTATTCAGAGAAACACATCAAGATATATAAACTGATATAGAGTGAAATGAATAGAAGAATAATATGCAAAATGACTACAATGATGAAAATAAAAAACAAAATAAAAGGCAAAGTCAGATAAATTAGAATAAACAATCCAGGTTCCAGAAGACAGATCATGAGACAATGCCTCTTTTCTCTGGTTAAGTATGTAAGGAACAATCAGGTGGAAAACACAAATGAAACAGTAAGTTAGGCCATGGAAAAAAAATCTATAAATTCTAGCTGATCTACTTGAAAGGTTAAAGTATGTAGTATTTTGTATTCTGTTACTGAAATTTTCAGATCATCATTGTATTAAACAATTCCCCACCTTGAACATAGATCAGCAGGAGGAGTATAAAAGGCACTTTTTAGGTCTATATTTTCTAGGGACCTAAACATGTAATCTTGTCCTTGTGTACTTGAAACCTAGATAGTTCCATAAAAAGTGACAAACCTGTCCTGTTGGATACAGTGATACAATGATATTTCACTCCTATGTCAACTAAAAGCAGTTGCTTCTTTTTTCAGGAAATATAAAACTAAAAGTCTCTAAGTTTAATAAAATGAAGCTTTATGTGAAAACAAGAGAAAGTTATTGAGTAGGAAAGGGAAGAAAAGATAATGATTAAATAGCTTATATCAAGTATAATTAGGGTTTGGTACATGTCAAGATCAGTTATAATGGTGACACTGGCCTCTAAAATTAGGGAAACACAGCCAATGGTAGACTTGAGAGTACCTGAAGAACTATAAAGGGGATTAAAAGTAATAGATCTGGCCCTGAGAGAGTGGGGCCAAACTCAACCATATTATACAAAACATAACAGGCACAGGATCTGTGGTTTCACTAATATAGAGCAGAACTATCAAACACATAGTCCCACAAGCTATATATGACCTTTGACACCCCTGAGTGAAGGCTAAACTAGATTAAAATGTAACTGGGAAATATATAACAAAATAAATAAAAATTTAAAAATTAAAAAACCATAGATAATATTACATTTAAAAACTAAGTCAATATGTGACCCACAGGGATTGTACTCATTTGATTTTATGATTGTTTCTTTTTGAGTCTGATACCACAGGGGTAGAGAACTTCCTTACCCAATGCAGGTTGGAACCTTTTCTGCCACTTAGAATTTTTGCCTAGCAGCAAAAGATTAAATAATTTGCCCAAGTTAATAATGTGTAAGACAGGGGCAGGATTTGAATTCAAGTACTGCTGGCATTGATGCTGGCTCTAGTATTCTGGAAACAGGAATCAAATCAACACAACTATTCCTGCAAAGGAAATGTCAAAATATTACCCCAATACTCTGATCACATCCTTGTGACTTCCTAGTCAAAAGCCTCCTCCCTATCCAAGTTTTCTTCCCTTATTAGAACATAATTTTTTTGAGATCAGTAACTGTTGTGTTTGCTTATATTTATAATCCCCAGCATTTATCATAGCACTTTATACATAGAAAGCATGTAATCAATGTTTATTCAGTCATACTAATTTTTGAAGAAATGTAGTGCTAACATACCTTGAGACTGCCTTAGCTTTAACCTGTATTTTTCCATCAGGAAGAGTGATTGGTCCGGTATACTTAAAAGTGTTATTTTCACCAAATCCTTTTCTCTTTAATAATAATTCAGGTTTGCTGCCATCCAAGGTATAATATATAATGACATCTGGAGTGTCTGGAAATCATAAATAAAACAAATGTCATAAATAATATAAAAGCCAGCAAAACAATCCATAAAGAACAATAAACTGTAACTGCATTTTTTTTACTCATTTGTTAGGGAATCTATGGAAAACTTCTGGGGTGGCTAGGTGCCAAAACAAAGAGTACCAGATGTGGAGTCAGGAAGACTCTTCTTCCTAATTTCAAATCTAGCTTCAGACACTTAATAGCTATGTGACCCTAAGAAAGTCACTTAACCCCAAATGCCTCCACACATACATATAAAAGGAAAAAGAAAACCCCAAATGGGGTCATGCTGAATCAGACTTGACTGAAATTTCTAAACAACAACAACAGGGAAATGTTTTGCATGATTTTACGTATGTAATAAGTATTTTATTACTTGTCTTCTTCATGAGTGGGAAAGGCCTACAAAGAGAAAGAGAATTTGGAACTCAAAATTAAAAAAAAAAAAAGAATGTTAACAAAATAAACATTAAAAGCTCTGATCAAGAGCTACTTGCTGCAAGTTCACATGCTAATGGATTCACAAAAAAGTGACCCATGCAATGACACTAAGCCCGCTGGGTTTTGAGCATTTTCCTATTTTCAAATCCTCTTTGTACTGAGGAAAAAGGAAACATGGAAACCATCAACCTTCATTAGGTACCAATTCATTCAGAAGAAGGGTACAAAAAACAATAAAAGCCAGATCTAGACATAATCACTATCATACTCATGAAATTTTTAAAATCAAATTCATGATTGTCAAAAAGCATCAATGATGCATTTCCAAAAGTCTTTTGGAAGCACTCTGTATGTGATCATAAAACTAGGCCAGGAAGTTGAACAGGATTATTACAGTCTTTCAAAGGTGGCAACTTCTAACTTCTAACTCTAAACTTCTTTTTCCTAATGGGCCAACTTTGCTTTTTTTTTAATTCTATTCCTCTGTAGGTAACTTAAACTCAATTACGTGGTAATGTCCTCCAGAGTTTAGATAGCTCTTGTGCCTCTCAGAATGTATCCATTTGTTTTTCTCTACTGTGCCCCATGTTTGACCCTACAGGAGCTCAATAACTCTTTCATTTCTTTATTAAATAACACTTGTCTGAACGTTTTAGTTTTCCCTTGAAAAATTTCGGTGATGGTCTCTGAAGCCCCCATCCTGGAGCTTAAATGACTGGTTAATTGGAATGTATGGATATTAGCTTTTAAAGGTATATTTATAAATAAATAATAAAATTTCTTTCTAAACAAGTTGGCAGAAAAAAATCTCTTTTAGTAAATGATTAGACTATAGGATTCTTCAAATGGTTAGGTAAATAAAATTTACCTTTTAATATGATAAAAAAAACCGAGTTGTTTAAAAACACACATACAAAAGAATACTTCTACTCCCTATACCTGTAAAAGGTATATGATACGTTTCTTTATTTGTTATAGAATGATTTTGAATATTAAGGTTATCTCTCCACTCATAATGTATTGTGGAATTTGGTGTTTGGGATCAGCATGAGCCTAATTTCTTCCAGTGCCTGTTCTCAAGATCAATCAGAGACCACATGCAAACAACTATTTACAAAGGAGCTATAGACAGAATAATTGGAGATTATTCATAAAAGGTGGTTCACATTTTTAAAGGGAGACAAGTACACATGTAAATATAAAGTAAGTGAATACAAATATATACAGAGTATACACACATAAAATATGTAAATACAAAGTAGCTAGCAGTTGGGAATGGGGCAGATAAAGAAAGGCACTAGTGTCCAAAGTGAACTACAAAATCAGAAAAGGCTTTGTGCAGAAGATGGAACTTGAGATGACAAGAAGAACAAGAAGGGCCAGAAGTAAAGAGAAAGTATATTGTAAGCACTGTGACAGCTAGGAAAAAGGTGGGAGATGGAAGCTAAGGAAGATGTTCATGAGAATCAAAGAAAAGTTCTTAGGGCTGGATCACAGAAGCATCACAGGGGGAGTAAAGTCCAATGAGGCTAGAAATATAGGTTGGGATCAGGTTATACAGAGCTTTAGAAGCCGTATATAAGGCTAACAGCCCCTGCCATTGACTGCTGTCAGTACCTGGATCCTCTGGATCTGGAGGAGAGATTCTTTAGATCCAGAACCGAAGGGGAACATTTTCACGGATATTATCAAATAAATTTCTTGATGAACAGTAAGTAGCTCTGTGACATCTTCCTATTCTGGATCCAAAAGCAACACTATGTGTTGGAAGAGCCTTGACTCTAGAGTGACTTGGGAGAAGAGTTGATAAACGTAACTACTCTTGGAATCAGATCAGTGCTTTAATAATGACTGAGCCTTCACGACTTTGTCTCTGTCCACAATTTTCTTCCATACACTTCTAAAAAGATATTGGAGGCCACAGATCCTGAGTTCCCAAAAAAGCCTCTTTCTTTATATACATTACATTATTGAAGCAAATTTCCCTATTTCACATATCATCTTTCTCAGGGAACATCCTTCTCATCCAGATGTGTTTACCTCAATATCCATATCCACTCACTCCATGCCAGCCTCAAACCCCACCTCCACCATTCTTGGGGACCACAAGCAGTACTTTTCTTTCACTCCCCTGGGTGGCTCTAGAAAGTCCTCAACTTCTATGCTTCTATAGGGCCTAACAGTAAGATAGATACCCAGTCTTTGCCTCCTAAGAGTTCCTATTATCTTGGTTCTAGATGGTGTCTTCAAGGATTTCCATGCTTTAGCCACCTAATATAAAGAACTCCAAAAATTACATAGGATCTCTAAATGAGGAAGAAAAAAAAAAGCAAACAAAACAAACAAAAAAAAAAAAAAGGTGAAAATACTATCCTTTGATCCACATTCAGTCTCTATAATTCTCTCTCTGGATGCAGATGGCTCTCTCCATCACAAGTCTATTGGAATTGCTTTGAATCACTTCATTGTTGAAAAGAGCCACATCCGTCAGAATTATGTGATTATCATTAAATTCAGGTATTTTTTAATAACAAAATCCATCTCAAAGAACAAAAGGTCAACAATTTTAAATGAATTAATGAAAAAAATACAAAGGAAAGTAGCCTAGCTGTACCAAACTAAAAACAATATTATAAAGCAGCAGCCATGAAAACTATTTAGTACTGATTAAGAAATAAGAGTAGTGGATCAGTGGAATAGATTAGGTTCACAAACACAATAGTCAACAACTATAGTAGTCTATGTTTGATAAACCCAAAGACTCCAAATTCTGGGAAAAGAACTTACTATCTGACAAAAATTGCTGGGAAAACTAGAAAATACTGTGCTAGATATATTTTAACAAGTTTAACATATATTGAATTGCTTGCCATCTAGGGGAGGGATTGGAGGGAAAGAGGAGAAAATCTGAAACACAGAGCAATGAAAGGGTCTGTGTTGTCAAATTATCCATGCATATGTTTTGAAAATAAAAAACTTTGAAAAACAAACAAAAATGAAATAAAAATAATATGTAAATAAAATAAAAGAAAGAAAAGAAGATTCTATGATAGAAACTAGGCACTGATCAATACTTAACACTCTATAGACCAAGATAAGATCGAAATGGATTCATGGTTTGGACATAAAGGATGATACTATAAGCAAATTAGGAAAACAAGGAATAATCTACTTGTCAGATCTGTGAAGGGAGGGATTTATGGCCAAAGAAGAACTAGAGAACATTATGAAAAGCAAAATGGATAATTTCTTTTGATTACCTTAAATTAAAAAAATTTTGTAAAATAAAAGCAATGTAACCAAAATTAGAAGGGAAGCAGAAAGCTAGGGGAAAAAATTTACATCCAGTGTTTCTGATAAAGGCCTCATTTCTAAAATATATATAGAATTGACTCAAACTTATAAGAATATAAGTCATTTCCCAATCGATAAATGGTCAAAGATTATAGATAGTTTTCAGAAGAAGAAATTAAAATCATTAATCATATGAAAAAATGCTCTAAATTACTATTGATCAGAGAAATACAAATTAAGACAACTTTGAGATACCACTACACACCTGTCAGATTGACTAAGATGACAGGAAAAGATAGTAATAAATGTTGGAAGGGATGTGGGAAAACTAGGACACTAATACATTGTTGGTGGAGTTGTGAAGTAATCCAACCATTCTGGAGGACAATTTGGAACTATTCCCAAAGGGCTGTCAAACTGTGCATACCCTTTGATCCAGCAGTGTCTCTACTGGGTCTGTATCCCAAAGAAATCATAAAAAAGGGAAAAGGACCCACTTGTACAAAAATGTTTGTAGCAGCCCTTCTTGTAGTAGCAAGGAATTGGAAATTGAGTGGATGCCCTTCAGTTGAGGAATGGCTGAATAAGTTATGGTATATGAATGTTATGGAATATTATTTTTCTGTAAGAAACAACCACAGTATATGAATGTTATGGAATATTATTGTTCTGAAAGAAATGACCAGCAGGATGATTACAGAGAAGACTGGCGAGACTTACATGAACTGATGCTGAGTGAAATGAGCAGAACCAGGAAATCATTATATACCTCAACAACGATACTGTTTGAGGATGTATTCTGATGGAAGTGGATCTCTTCGATAAAGAGAGCCTTAATTGATCAAAGATGGACAGAAGCAGCTACACCCAGAGAAAGAACACTGGGAGATGAATATAAACTGCTTGCATTTTTGTTTTTCCTCCCGGGTTATTTATACCTTCTGAATTCAATTCTCCCTGTGCAACAAGAAAACTGTTCAGTTCTGCACACATATATTGTATCTAGGATATACTGCAACCCATTCAACATGTAAAGGACTCTTGCCATCTGGGGGAAGGGGTGGAGGGAGGGAGGGGAAAAATCGGAACAGAAATGAATGCAAGGGATAATGCTGTAAAAAATTACCCTGGCATGTGTTCTATCAATAAAAAATTATTTAAAAAAAAATAGAATTCATTATCCTTCTTTTCAAACAAAACTTTTTCTTAATTTCCTTATTTCTATCAAGGGCATTGTCAAGCCACCCAGATTCCCAACTTCAGTCATCAAATATTTAATTGAAATTGTTCCCAATATTAGATTCTATGCTGTTTATTAATTCCACTTTTACAACTTTTCTGGCATCTATCCTCTTTTCTCCATTCATATAGTCACTATTCTAGTCAAGGCTCTGACCTGAACCACCCTAATAATCTCCTAATTAGTCTCTCTGCCTCAAGGTTCCACCCATCTTTCTTTTTTTTTTTTTTTTATCTTTCATATACATCATATTCTTTTAGATACTTAAAGTTTTCCACCCATCTTTCATATTACTATCAAAGCACAAGTCTTAAGTAGGGCATTCTCCTCAATAAGCTCCAGTGGCTCTTTTCTATTGCCTCTGGTATAAAATATATGTCTCTGCTTGACTTTTAAAGGTCATCACAATCTGGCTATAGCTTACCTTTCTGGGTTTATTACAGTCAAAGTGATCTACTTGCATTTTCTCACAAGGAACAGTCCAACTGTTCCTGCCTTTGCACTGGTTGTTCCCCATGAGTGGAACACTTTCCTGACTTACTTCCATCTCTAAGAATCTTGGGTCTCCTTCAAGTGCCATTTCCCAATCAGAAATTTTCCCAATGCCACCCTTAGTCTAGAGTTCCTTTGTATTTGCCTTGCATTTACAAATAAATAGTGTTTCCTCAAATATGTTAAAAACTCTTTGAGATCAAGGGATATTTCATTTTTGTCTTTTTATATCCAGCATCTATCACTGAACTTGACATATAATAATGTGGGAAAAATTTATTGCAGTTTTTTAACCTATCCCTGTTTGGCTGAGAAATCTCTAAGTAATCAGACCTAGTTAATGCTTAATCAGGACCTGGGTTATCCAGAAACCCTCTCAGATCCAAAGAATGATTCAAGGAATGTGAATAGTTTTCTCCTGTTACATATCTGAATTCATGTGTGTTATTTGGAAATTGCTTCTATACTGGCCGATCAGTTATTGTTTCCTTCCTCTTTTGTTTAGGTTCTATGTTATGAGTAACCGACAGATGGTGGTGGGGAAAAGGGATCACTCCTTTTCTGGCTGTCTTCTCTATTGATGACTTAATAAATTTATTTTGGGATTTTGTTCATAGACTAATAGCAGATACTTAATAATTGCTTCCTGACTGAATGGCTAGTTTCCTCTTCTGCAAAATGAAGCTGTGAGTTACACTGCTAGTTTATCCAAAGGTCCTTTCAGATCTAAATCTTAGAATCTTATGAATACAATTGTCTAAAATCATCAGGGCAGGCAGCATAAATGTACATAATCTACAAGGCTCAATCTGTTTTCTTTCTAAATGTCAACATTCATTTGTTTTTATGTTTATGTAAAGAGAAAACTAATCTTTCTGTGTAACATAAAGAAATCGTGTTTCATTAGGAACTATATGAATTTGCTGTATTCCTATAAAAAATGTTGGTTTTCCCACTGAAATAATTAATGAACTCTCTGGTAAAGTTTGAAGAGATTCTGTAAACTTCTTATAAAGGCATATTAAAAAAGTAGATTTTAAAACTCTGGAAAAGAAACACAATAAATCAAATAAGCATTGTATTATGTGTTATCAACAATGATTTAAGTCATTCTTAATTCTTACCTGATTTCATTTCTACAAATGTATTGGTGTTTATTTCATGTTTGTTTTTTCCTGGACAAGGAGCCCTTAATGGGATAATCTGAGGAACGTAAACTGAACCGGCAGTCATTTTCTCTGTTATAGTCTAAGGAAATAAAAAAAAAAGACAAGTCTGAAAATAATACACAATGTATGCTCGCCTGACAATTTTACTCAGTTATTTGAATATAATTACTAATAAGAAGCGACTCTTTCTAAATTAAATTAAAAAACTATTAAGGCTTTTAAAAACAAACAACTTTTCATCAAGTCCAGGTCAGCACTGTGCTTAGCACAAAGTGGGTACTTAATAAATGTTTATTGACTGATTTCATTGGTGTGGGGAATGAAAACTTCTTCCACTGATGCAGATCCAACCAGTCTGAAATTTGTAATATTAGAGAACTGTCTGAGGTACTGAGAAGTTAAGTGATTTATCATCACATCCTAGCCAATACATATCTAAGGCAGCTTCTTTACCAATTTGGACAGGCTGCTTCTATTTTTCCAAATATGGTTTATTTCCATAGACATAGGCACAGACACTCATACAAGATTTCTGTCAGTCCAACAATTCAGACAACCGGAAAATATGCGTCATAGTCTCCAGAGCTTCCTAGGATCATTGAAAGATATCTTCTGTCTCCTTTACACCAGAGCCATGAGTTTGAGCTCATCCTTCTTGTCTTTCAACAGCAGAAAAGATCATTTAGGAATGGCTACAGCATAATCTTTTCTCCTAAATAAGTAATGGGAGACAACTGAGAGCTCACCTCTATCCTGTGAAATGTATTGAGGATAGTGTAAATAATATTTAAATCCCTTCAGTTAAATGCTAGAAACAAGGCTACTTTCCAAAAGCTATTTTGCAATTAACTAAGATCACGGTAAGTTTCTTCCTGAAATTTTTGCAATTGGGTTAGAGAACTGATCTTAGTCTCAGACTACCTTTCCAATGTTATTACACATAACTCTGCTTCTGACATTTCACAGTCCAATTCAAATGGCCCACTTGCTATTCTTTACATTCAAAATTTCATTTCTTGCTTCCATGCCTGAGCACAGACGTGTCTCCTTTGCCTGCAATGTCATTTCCATCTCTTAGAATTCCTACCTTCCTTCAAAGCTCAAATCAAGTACAGTCTCCTAGAAGAGGTATTTTCTGACTCTCCCCGATGCTAACACTTGTTTTCCACCAACAACTTTGTACAGATAGTCATATTGGCAACTAGGAGGCACGGTCTCTTGGACCTGGAGTCAAGATGGTCCTAAATTCATATCCAGTCATATCCAGATAATTATTAGCCATATGACCATGGGCAAATCAATTTCTTTTTTAAAGTATTTTACTTTTCCAAATACATATAAACATAAACATAAATACATAAAAAAATACATATAAAAAAATACATAAAAAAACCATATAGTTTTCACATTCATTTTTGTAAAACTTTGAAATCACTTAACTTCTTTATGCCTAAACTTCATCTGTAAAATAGGAATAAAATTTATTATGAGGATTAAATGAAGTAACATTTTAAAATCATTTTGCAAACTCTAAAACTATATATAAATGCTAGTTATTATTATACTGAAACGTGTACATGTTACTTCTTTCAATAGAAAGATTCCTTAAGGGATGTGTTAATCTATCCCTTACATACCTAGACTCTAGCACAGCACCTGAAACATAATAATCATTAAAAAATTTCTTGTCTGATTGGTACTAGGTCAACAGAAATATATCTCAGGATGTGGATTTGGGGGTTAACAGACAGATTTTTTCCTCTAACATTTTTAGACATAAATTTTAAGGCATCTTACAAATGTTATTATTGTTATTATCATCCTCCTCTATGTTCTTAGTATCTTCTCAGCTTTAGCTGATAGTTCACAAGTATTTAGCCCATAGTTTCTATTCCCTAGAGTTAGATGTGGTAGGCAACAAAATATAGGGTTAATTTGATAAAATCTATAAAGGGATCCTATGCATTGTTAGAAGAATATTCTTCACCAGAAGTCGTCCCTACCATCTAAAAAAATTTAAGGAATCTAGTATGATCTTAATATTTTATGTGGAAGACATCACAGGAAGCATTGAGTACACATTTAAGTATACATTTTATATGTTTCTTTTTTGGTAAGTCAACCTTTCCAAATCCTTTTCTGCAATAACCAGTCAAAAATCAGACTTCTTGGTCAGCTGTATGTTTCAAGACATGGTCTGCTATAGAAACACCTTTTAATGTCTGTCTTTTTCCTTCCAGGATTGAATTATTTCTTAATTCAAACTGAACTATAAGCCTGTGGCAAGACATATTCCTTCTAGTATAAAATTTTTAACTTTGGCAGACTAGTGAAGCCTATGGACTCCTTCTCAAAATATTATTTGTTGACTATTTCAAAGCAAATGAAACATTTCAGTTAGAGGTTAGTAAAAATAAAAATGTAATTTATTTTTCCATACAAATTCACAGACACCATGTTATCTATTTGCAAATCCTTGGAGGGGACCTTGAAGGAGTTTCTGGATCCCAGGTTAAGAGCTACTGTTCTAAAAGTACCTGGAGAAAAACTCACAGTGCTTGAGTTTTCATATACATAGTTTTATATCATTTATCATGTATATCATTTATCAGGCACAAAGCAAAATATCATTCAATTAACCTAATTATGCTATGTGTATGTATACATGTACATATAAGCATAAATATAAGCCCTTGCTTTGTGATATATAGATATACAGAAATACTAGCTATATGTAGCTATGATATGGGGATATATATACATATGCATATAATTATCTATAACATGTATACAAATTTCCTATGTATGCATATGTGTATATATTTACATATATAATAGCTGTGATATATGTATATACAATATGTATATACACAGATACGTGTGTATATACTTAGATATACATATACATGTATAGAAGTTAGGTGGCACAGTGAATAGTGCCAGACCTGAAACAAGGAAGGCTCTTCTTCCTGCTTTCAAAACTGGTTTCAATTACTAGCTGTGTGACCCTAGGCAAGTCCCTTAACTTTATTTACCTCAGTTTCCTCATCTGTAAAAAAGAGCTGCCGAAGGAAATGGCAAACCACTCCAGTATCTTTGTCAAGAAAACCTCAAATGGGGTTATGAAGTCAGACACAACTGAAAACAACTGAATAACAACGATAACACACACACAGGCATACACACAAGAACTTGCACAATAACTTGGAATGACCACTCTAGCTCATGGTGGCAGATGACAACCTAGCGCAGTTTTCCAAAAAAGGAATCTAAAGGAGCAGCCTTTCACATTGGGTTTAAAAATTGCACAGACATGTTAGTGCAGCTGGATTTGTCTTTGCCTTCCCCAACATATCTCTAGGCAGATACCATATTTAACAGTCAAGGAACAGGTGTTAGTGATGCAATGGATGGAGTATTGAGTCCAAGTCAGGAAGACTTGAGTCAAATCAGGCCTCAAACACTTACTAGCTGGTGACCTTGAACAAGCCATTTAACCCCAATTCACCTCAGTTCCTCATCTGTAAAATGGGGACACGCTGAAGGAAATGGTAAACCATTCCAGTATCTTTGCCAAGAAAACATCAAAAAGGCAGTGGGTTATTCTAAAGTTGAACATAAGTGAACAACAACATACATTGGCTATATGTATAAATTATATATGTGAGTATATCTATATAGCTATAGATATAAAGTGGTTATATGTGTCTGTAAATATATATACTCTATTTGTGTGCCTATTTGTGTGTATATATGTGTATATATATATATATATATATACACACACATATAGAGAACCTATGAGTATATATATATGCATACATACATCTGTTTTGTATGTACATATATTACTAGCTTGCTGTATTAGCTGTCACTTCGTGAGGAAATCGTTCCCCAAAGTTATACATATATATAGCTGTGTACATATGTATTATATCATGTATACATATGTACATGCATATATTATGTATACACACATACATAAAGATATATAAAGCTTCCTTTGTCAATAGTAACTTTTGTGGGTAAATTATTCCTCACACTTTTCTGCATATAAATACATGTACATATTTTTTATAGTCTACATAAATGTGTGCCACAATTCTATGTATATGTGTGTTTAAATTTCTTCGGTAGCAGTGATTTTGTTGAGGAGTAAATCGAGAACGAGAACCCCTACAAGAATTGAACAGTAAAAAGAAATGGCTGAAAGCCTACCCCGCGGAGCCCCGTTGTCGGACAAACACCCCGGACCACTACTTTGGGGAGCTCTCTCTCTCTCTATAACTACAGTGCCCCGGGCGGGCACTGCCCTCACACCCATGCCAGGTTAAAGGTAGTATGCGGGGTCATTCGCGCAGGCGCTCGGGCACGTGCCCTTGGCACGCAGAACCGAGAACTAGAAAGACTAGGGGAGAAATCCGAAATTGGCGCAAGGGTCGGCCACGATGTCCCCAAGGTCATCCCCAAACGACATATTTTCCTAGCAGGTGAAAGGTCACCTCATTCATCTGGACCAGATGCTTTCCGGGCTTTCTCGTTCTACTGCCCACCCCCGGGGTCTCCAGTGCCCACTTAGACAGACCACAACCCCCTTAGATCCTCACCGGGTGGGTCCTGAGACGCCAGTTACCAGAGACGCTCCAGGACCTTCCGAAATCGCGAAAGAAATTATTTTGATTGGTCTAAGTCTCGCTTCTTAGCAACTGGCTCCGCCCCTTCCAAGCTGTTGGGAGAATCCTGCGAGTTCTCCTCCTACTTCTAACACGGAGAGGGTCGTAGGTGTCTAAATTCTAGCCTGATCCATGTAAGGAAAATAATGAAAACCTAAAGAGGACAAGGAGACCCATTCTGTCATTATACATGTAGGGAAACCCTTAAAATAGTTAACGCAGTGCACAAAGCAAGCAGCACTTAATTGTCAAATAGGACAGGCGTGTCTTAGACTACTTTTGAGGAGAAGAGGGTCCTTTGCTGAGATGCGACTCAGAGGAAAAGGCCCCTTTCTGGCGGCTGGAGGCGGAGTCCGGTGGTGGTTGCCGGAGGTTCGACATAGGTCCTTGTGGCTCGGCCCCGGCTTTGCAGAGCACGGCTTCGTTATGGCTGAGGTAAAAGTGAAGGCACAGCCGCCGGATGCGGACCCGGTCGAAATAGAAAACAGGTAAAAAGGATACTCCAGGAATTATGTATAGTTTGTATTCCCGTCCTAATGATCAGGTGGAATCCCCCCCCACTACCAGCCCCCCTTCTCCCTTCCCCAGTCTCGGGATTCGCTTGAAGACTTGGGGAGTGAAAGGTCGGGGCCAGGGGTGGTGTAGAGAATCTGTCAGGGGGGCTTTGCGCCCCGCCCTTAACCTTTACAAGTATGTGTGGCCTGATGAATTCTGCTGATTTCAAAAAGTTTGCACGTTTGTTGTTGCTACTGTATAGACAGCTACAGTAATTATCTTAAAGAAGTTACAAGTGTATGCTGAGGTGACAGGGTTGGACACAGTGCATAAATGCTTTTCATTATTCACTAACTGACGTGAATAAAAAGGTGCTTTATAAAGGGTTCCAGTAGTGGTGATAACTTGAATATATTTCAGTGTAATGTAAGGAACTATCAGAGTTAAGGGTATGGCTGTTTTTGTTTCTCAGTAGTATTTTATTTTTCTAAATACACGTAAAGTTTGTGTTCCAAATTTTTCCTACTTCCCTTAACTCCTCCCTCCCCAAAACAGCAGGCAATCTGATAGAGCTTAAATGTGTGCAGTCCTTTTAAACATGTTTCCATATTTGTCATGTTGTGCAAGGAAAAAATCTGACCAAAAAGGGAAAAAAACCATGAGAAAAAAAGCCAACAAACAAAAAGATGGAAATACTATGCCTTGATCCACATTCAGTTTCTATAATACTCTCTCTTCATGTGGATGGCTCTCTCTATCACAAGTCTGTTGGAACTGCCTTGAATCATTTTATTGTTGAAAAGAGTCAAGTTCATCACAGTTGATCATCACCTAGTCTTCTTGTTGCTGTGTACAATATTCTCTTGGTTCTGCTCACTTTACTCATCATCAGTTCATGTAAGTCTCTCCAGGCTTTTCTGAAGTCATATTGTTCATCTTTTCTTATAGAACGATAATATTCCATTACGTTCATATACCATAACTTATTCAGCCATTCCTCTCAGTTTCCAATTCCTTGCCACTACAAAAAGGGCTGCTACAAACATTTTTGCACATGTGGGCCCTTTTCCCTGTTTTATGATTTTTTGGGGAATACAAATCCAGTAAAGACACTGCTGGATAAAAGGTGTGCAGTTTTATAGCCTTTTGGGCATAATTCCAAATTGTTCTCCAAAAGGGTTGGATTAGTTCACAACTTCACCAACAATGTATTGTTTTGTACAGTTTTCCCACATCTCCTCCAATATTTATCATTATCTTTTCCTGTCATCTTATCAATCTGAGAAATGTGAAGTAATACCTCAGAGTTATCTTATTTTACATTTCTCTAATCAATAGTGATTTAAATCATTTTTTCATGTGACTAGAAATGGCTTTATTTTCTTCCATCTTTAATTCTTCATATCCTTTGAGGATACAGCTGTTGTAAGGGATATAGAATTGAACCTATTAATGGATGCTCTAGCCCAGGATTCCTAAATGATTTTATATCAAACCTATGCATTCCTTCTTAGAATAATGTCATTTTTTTAAAAACAGATAAAATGAAATGATATAGGATTGGGGCAGCTAAATGGCCAAGTGGATAGAGCACTGGCCCTGGAATCAGGAGGACCTGAGTTCACATTTGGCCTCAGATACTTAATACTTCCTAACTGTGTGACTCTAAGCAAGTCACTTAACCTCAATGGCTCAGCAAAAAAAAAAGAAAGAAAATATGATTACAAAGGAAATTATATTATTATATAATTGTAAAAATATTTAAAAAGATATTCACAGGACCTACATTCTTAACATTTTAGTAATTATTCTCTTAGGAAATATAACTGTCAATGCCAAGCTAGGAGCTGGGGATACAAAGACAAAAGTGAAACACATTCAACTATTGTTCTGTAGTAGGAAACAACATGTACAGATAAAAGCACATTCAGAATATATATGGACAAGAAAGACACTTGGAACTAGCCCTTGGATTCTTTTTTTTTTTTTATTACTTTTTATTGACAGAACATATCCATGGGTAATTTTTTACAACATTATCCCTTGCACTCACTTCTGTTCTGACTTATCCCTTCCCTCCCTCCACCCCCTCCCCCAGATGGCAGGCAATCTTATACATGTTAAATATATTATCATATATCCTAATACAGTATATGTATGCAGAATTATATAATTCTCTCGTTACACAAGAAGAGTTGGATTCAGAAGGTAAAAATAACCTGGGAAGAAAAACAAAAATGCAAGGAGTCCACATTCATTTCCCAGTGTTCCTTCTCTGGGTGTAGTTGATTCTGTCCATCATTGATCAATTGGAACTGAATTAGATCTTCTCTTTGTTGAAGAAATCCACTTCCATCAGAATATATCCTCATACAATATTGTTGTTGAAGTGTATAATGATCTCCTGGTTCTTCTCATTTCACTCAGCATCAGTTCATGTAAGTTTTTCCAAGCCTCTCTGTATTCATCCTGCTGGTCATTTCTTACAGAACAATAATATTCCATAACATTCATATATCACAATTTACCCAACCATTCTCTAATTGATGGGCATCCGTTCATTTTCCAGTTTCTAGCCACTACAAAAAGGACTGCCACAAACATTTTTTGCCCTTGGATTCTAATGTTGTGTTTGGTGAAAGCCCACTTTATTTAGCTGACCCCATACCCTGATCATATTTCTCCCTATTGATCTTCATTTCATGCTGATGCCTTTTCCTTGTACCTGCCCTCCTCCTACTTGGGAAATAGTAATCAGCACTGGAGTTGGAGTGGCACGTGTGAGTTAAAGCAAGGAGTCCTGTGTCACTGGATACATGGGGAGAATATAAGATGAAAGTAGACTGGAAAGGTGTGGGAGGGGAAGGTTATACAGAACTTTGAACCCAAACAGAGGATTTCTATTTGATCCTGGAGATAATAATCTCAGGAGTTTATTGAGTAAGGAAGTAACTGGTCAGACCTGTATTTTGGAAACATGAATTTGACAACTGAATGGAGGATGGACTGGAGTGGAGAGATAAATGCTAGAGAACAACCAGCAGGTATTTTCATAATCTAGGGTTGAGGTGATGAAGGCCTCTGTGGTGTTCTCTTCTTTTTCTAATATATAATGGTTCTCTCTGGGAGCAGGTTTTTTGGGGAGGTTTTCGGGAGGCAGTCTTAGTTTCAGTTCAAAGTAATAATCGCCTCATATGCAGCCAGTTGTTAAAGTAGTTCTTTATTGTATCTTCCAAAATAGTCCAGTTAGCTTTCTTTGGTTCCAAGAGCTCTCGTTGCTAGTCTTTTGCCTCTGCCAGCTTCTGCTTCTAGCTCAACTCCGACTCCTGGCTTCTCAATCCCCTCAACTGACTTCTCACTCTGTCAGTCTTCTGAACTGACTGACTCCACTGACTCAGCTCCTTTTTATGCTGTTTTAGAGTAAACTGTAAACTCAAAGGTTGATTCCTTCTCCGAGAGTGGGATTATGGGAGGTGTAACTTGTGAATCTACCGGACTTGTGAGCTCTAATGTGTAAACTCTCTTAAAGGTGTGAGCTCTAACGTGTGAACCAATTACCTAAGCATTGTTTCTATCAACTCTAGTGAGTTAACACCTTTATTCAAGTTCTGGCTCATAACAGACCTCCACCAGGGTTTTGGCAGCATCAGGTGATAAGGAGACACAAGAGATATTTTGAAAGTAGAATTAACAGGATTTACCATTTCATTGTGTATGGGAACTGAGAAAGAGTAAGGAGTTAAGATGATATTGTGGTACAAAGGAGCAATGTATAATGTGTATGAAAGGTATGTTGGAGCCAAGTTGTGACAGGCTTCAAATGCCAAAGAAATTTGTATTTTATCCCAGTGGCTGTAGGGAGCCACTTAAGCTTCTTGAGCAGGGGAGGGACACAGTCAAATTTATGTTTTAGCTATGTGGAGAACTGAAGAGGGAAATAATCTGACACAAAAAAGACTAACAACAATAGTTAGCACTTTTATAGTGCTTTAAGGCTTACAAAATGCTTTTATAACTCTCCTTTGATCCTCACAACAATCTTGGGAGATAGGTGCTGTTCTTATCCCCATTTTATAGCTAAGGAAAATGAGGCAGGCAGTTGCTCAGGATCATATAAAAGCAAGTGTCAGAGGACAGATTGTTTCAGTAGTCCAGGCAAGAGATACTCAGAGCTTGAATTATGGTTTCAGTTTAGAGAAGGGGATAGATATGAAAGCTGTTTTGTGAAAGAATTGACAAGACTTAATTGACTATAGCAGCTGTAGAAAGAGGCAGAGTAAGGAGATAATATTGTGAGTTGACAGAGAATGAGAAGGTAATTAATTGTCTATGTGAGAAGAGGGAGAGTGGTGGAAGGTGATTATGAATTAAGGAATTTGAGTGACTAGACGTAAAGTTGTGTCCATGTTGAAAACAGGAAAGTGAAGCAGAGAGTAGGATTTGGGAAGAATGATGAGTTCTGGTTTTGATGGATTGAAATTCTTACAGTATATATAATTTGCAAGTTCCATTCAGTAATAGGTGATGAAATAGAACATGAGTTTGTTCCTTGAGGACAAAAATTATTTGGTTTTGTTTTTGTATTCTCAGTAATTTAACCTAAAATGCCTGATACATAACAGAGATTTCATAAATGATTGATCAACTGGAGCTAACAAAAGAGAAATTTTTTGTCTAGATAAATAGTTTTTGGGAGTAATCTATATAGTGGTAATAATTAAAATGGCTAGTAGCCAATAAGGGCATTGAGAGAGTGTATAGAAGAAAGAGAAAGGATAGAGTCTTAGGGTCCATCCTAAGGGGAGAGGGCATGGTCACAGAAAAGGAGATTGGAGGAAATCAGAGAGCAAGCATCATATGAGGAACAGAGAAAAAGTCTGTTTGGCTGGATCACAAAGGATTGAAGTGGGAGTAATGTCTAATGGTGCTAAAAAGCTTTATAAAGCTTTAAAAACTAAATGAAAGAGTTGATTTTTGATCCTATAAGCAATTGGAGGCCGCTGGAGTTTATTCAGTAGGAGAGGGCCTGAGCTAAGGTAGTATCTGTGAGAGTAGAGAAAGGAATTGGAGAGGAGAAATGTTGTGAAGATTAAGAAAAGCAAGATTTGGCAACTGATTAAATGTGTAGAAAAGTGAGGAGTCCAGGATAATTCCAAAATCACAAACCTAGGAGTCTAGGAAGATGGCAGTGATCCATATGACTCAATATATATTTAGATCCACAGATACCCAAGGAAGATAAAAAATTCTTTTTTTTTAATTAATTAATTTTTAAAATAACTTTTTATCGACAGAACCCATACCAGGGTAATTTTTTTACAGCATTATCCCTTGCACTCACTTCTGTTCCGATTTTTCCCCTCCCTCCCTCCATCCCCTCTCTCAGATGGCAAGCAGTCCTTTACATGTTAAATAGGTTACAGTATATCCTAGATAAAATATATGTATGCAGAACCGAACAGTTCTCTTATTGCACAGGGAGAAGTGGATTCAGAAGGTATAAATAACCCAGGAAGAAAAACAGAAATGCAAGCAGTTTATATTCATTTCCCAGTGTTCTTTCTTTGCGTGTAGTTGCTTCTGTCCATCCTTGATCAATTGAAACTGAATTAGCTCTCTTTATCGAAGAGATCCACTTCCAACAGAATACATCCTCAAACAGTATCGTTGTTGAGGTATATAATGATCTCCTGGTTCTGCTCATTTCACTTAGCATCAGTTCATGTAAGTCTCTCCAAGCCTCTCTGTATTCATCCTGCTGGTCATTCCTTACAGAACAATAATATTCCATAATGTTCATATACCACAATTTACTCAACCATTCTCCAATTGATGGGCATCCATTCATTTTCCAGCTTCTAGCCACTACAAAGAGGGCTGCCACAAACATTTTGGCACATACAGGTCCCTTTCCTTTCTTTAGTATCTCTTTTGGGTATAAGCCCAGTAGAAACACTGCTGGATCAAAGGGTATGCACAGTTTGATAACTTTTTGAACATAATTCCAAATTGCTCTCCAGAATGGCTGGATGTGTTCACAATTCCACCAACAATGTATCAGTGTCCCTGTTTTCCCACATCCCCTCCAATATATCTTTCCCTGTCATTCTAGCCAATTTGACAGGTATGTAGTGTGTGTGTAGTGGTATCTTAGAGTTGTCTTAATTTGTATTTCTCTGATTAATAATGATTTGAAGCATATTTTCATATGTCTATAAATAGTTTCAATTTCTTCATCTGAGAATTGTCTGTTCATATCCTTTGACCATTTATCAATTGGAGAGGAAGATAAAAAATTCAAAGAAAGCTTCAGTATACACCAAAATAGTGGCGCAGGATGAAGGAGATGGCAAATCAGAGAAGAGATGTATTATAATAATGATATAAAACAGAAGATAACAGTGCATTTTTAACAAATAAAAATAGAATTATTGTTAATAAGGAAGAAGGAAGAATCCTATCAAATGGCCTCTGTTTTCTTAGTAAAGTATGAGAAGTGGACTTTTGAAAGGAGCAGGGAAGGTTGGGCTGGAAGGTTAAGGGAAGAAGATTTGGTTATTTGCTTTGGGAAGTGTGATGGAGAATCATTTAGGGAAGAATAAAAGGATTGCCTTGCTGGGAAGGGAACTTAGTTGAGATTTGATATCACAAATTTATAATAAACCCAGTTAGCATGGTTAAGTAAATTTCCTCCAGCACCATTCAACAGCTTTATGTTTGTGTGCTAGGTTCTTTGTACAATTTTAATTTAAGTCAGGAAACAATTATTTTGAGCCTACTATGTACAAAGAAAGCACTTGTGCCAGATTGTGGGAGGGATAACAGGAATAAATCCATTCCCTGCTCTCAAGGAGCTCACAATTCAATATAAACAAACTGTCCAGTGATAGAGTGATATTCTTCGGGAAGTTTTATTTGGTAGTATAGGCTAGAGAACAACATAATGGCGGGAAGAAACAATGGCATTGTCTTCATATATGTACATAGCTAATTTATGAAATACAAGAAATTCCAAGTCTTTTGTGTTAGGTCTTTAGTATGTCATACTTAAATATCAAATGCATACCATGTGGAAAGTACTGTGCTAAGTATTGGGAAGACTAAAAAAGATAAAAAGATAGACCTTCCTCTCAAGGAACTCACAATATAATGGAGGAAAACATGCTAATAACTATGTATAAAACTGCAGACAGGATAAATTGGAAATAATAAAGGGGCACTAGAATTACAAAGGACTGAGAAAGTCTTCCTATAGAAAGTAGAATTTTAGATAAGACTTTAATAAGTTTTACTCTAATTTTAAATTCATATTTAGTAAAGAATAAGCAAAATCAATCATAACTACTATGTGTCAGATTTGGGAGAAAAAATGAAACATTATTTCATGATGCTAGCATTTTTCCTCATTCCTTAAAATGGGTTGTATAAAATATTATTGATGTCTTTGTTTATAGGATTATAGAATTATGTCATCAATTTCCTCATGGGATCACAGACCAAGTTATTCAGAATGAAATGCCTCATATAGAAGCTCAGCAGAGGGCCATGGCCATCAATAGACTCTTATCTATGGTAAGGTAAAATCTAATTTTTTGGATGTCATTTATTGATTCACAGAATTGGCTTCACCAGATTTGGTGAAAGTCCTAGCTAGACTGTACTCCTAGAATGAAAGTTTAAGTGCCTATGTTTAAGTGTACTTGCAGAATAATTGAACCCTTGCTGGAATGTCTAGGTTGCAGACCCAGGTGTCTTCAAAAAGGTTCAATTCTGCCTATATTCCTATTTTAGCAGTTAAACCTACAAATGCATTTTTAATTTAATTATATTTATATAATTTTAATTATATAACATTTAAAAATTATTTAATTATATAAAGATCATATTGACAGAATTACTTGAAAAATCACTTGAAACATTTCCCATATTTGTTTAATTATATCACAACATAAACAGTTCATAACTTTGTGAGATCAGATAACGTATAATCATAATTAAATCTCCATAATGCTTTAGGATTTGCTTCCTTCTTTTTTATCCTCGTTTTATAGATGATGAAATTAAAGCTCCAAGACCTTCAATGAATTGTCCAGTCATATAAATAATAAATGTTAGAGGTTGAATTTAAATCCTGATTATAAATTAATTTTAAGTATTGCAACTTTTATTTGATTATAGAACATTTATGGTTATTTATGCTGAATGTGCATATTTTATTACTTAGGTATGGTAGTTGCTCACAACTTTTAAAAAGTTTTTTCATGAATTAGTAGGACCACTTGTTTGATTATGGGTAGTTCAGAGAATTACAACATGGTAAGATATCTCAAAGGCGACCTTGTTCAAACCATACAAGATTCCTCATAAAGGCTAATAAATGTTAGAAGGGCAGAGTACAGCATTGGGGTATTTGTGTTAGGTAAAACTATTAGAAGTAAATATTTTGAAATTCTTTATCAAATTTGATGTCTCAAATAATTAACTGTTTTATATAAAAACAATTACAGGGACAGTTGGATCTCTTAAGGAGTAATACAGGTCTTCTGTATAGAATAAAAGAATCTCAGAATACCGGGTAAGTTCTTACATCAATAAAGAAATAAATGTAACAACATAATATTTCAGTCTATGAATATTTTCAAACCCAGGGAGAAACTTCAGAAATAAAAATCTAACAATTTTTTGGTTTCTAATAACATTTTTTTCCAGTAAAATGAAGGGATCAGATAACCAAGAGAAGCTAGTATATCAAATCATAGAAGATGCCGGAAACAAAGGTATTGAAGAATTATGTCTAAAATATTAGTGTTGTATATAGTGTTTAGTATGTACTCTTTCAATTCTATATTAGTGCTTGCTTGGAAAAATTGTTGTTTTTGTTGAATTGTTGAACAAATTGTTTCAACAAATTGTTGAAATTGTTACTCTAATTCTACATATTATTAACTATAGGAAATTGTTTTTAAAACGAATGGTTATTTTAACCTGTTGATTTGGTAAGCAGCTTGGTATAGTGGCCTCATAGTTAGGAAGACTCAGAGTTCAATTTCTGCCTCTAACACAAGGAGCTCTATGACTCTGGACAAGTAATCTAAATTTTCAAAGTTTGAGCATCTGTTCAAAGCTATAAATTGCAGAGCAGGATTGAGTTGAATTAATAGAGGGAATTTACACCAATGAAATAATAATATAAAAATTCCAGCAATCAATTTTAGATATTAAAAATTGTTTCATCAGTTCATATCAAACTATAATTTTGTAAGCCAACAAAATTAAAATTTCTGTATAATGTATGCTATACACACGTGTATGTATACACATACACACACACACACACACACACTCACACATAGCTAATGGTACCTTTGTGTATTTCTTTCCTTGCTCTCCCGATTTAGGAAAGAAAATTTAGAAAAATATTTTCCCCATATAATTCCTTTGCAATATTTGCACCATTTTCCTGTTTTGAAGCAACAATCATAACTTCTAGGATAGATTTACAGAGAACTTTAATTAGTTTTATTGTTGAAGGCAGACAACTTTCCTTAGGAACTACTTTGCAAAAGATAACATGGACTTTTGTGTTCTAGGGCAAAGGATTAAATTAAAGGGTCTAGAAGCATGACCAAATTGCTTACCTGGTTCTATATAGAATGAGAGAAAGTAGATTAAGTAAGAACTCATTCCTGCCTCTGTTAAATAGTAACTACTCTTTTTATTCATTTCCCTGTTAATCTCTTTTGGGTCTTCAGTAAGTTTAGCCAAGAAATCTAGCATCTTCATTTTTACCAAGAAACCTATATTAGAACTACATAGCTTTTCTTTCAGAGATATTTAAAAGGTACTACCATCCTCATTGTAAAAGGAAGAGAAATCTTTAATAAAAATACTGCTTTTCAATAATTTTACATGTCACCTTATGCTATCTTCCTTTTCTTCCCTCCTGTTTTCTCCCTCTCAGCTATATTGACACAGACAAACTAGCTTTGCTCATAAAATCTTTGCTTAAAATCTTTTTCATCCTGTGGTAAGGGTGGAAAGGAATGTTTACTTAATCTTCCCCATCTTGATGACTGAGGTGGAAATATATATGTTAAACATGGTTTTTAAGGTTTTATCTACTCTTTTAGACACTAAAAATTTATTTCCTCTTATGTAAATATCTTTAAAAGACGAATTACTAGGATTTGAGATTTTGAAATAGCGTATTAAGTGACATGATTTTCTTTTTACAATTTAGGTAGTACACTCGGAAACCAGCAAGTAATTATAGTATTTGCTTATATATTTTGTTATTATAACCAACTTTGGAATTGTAACAAAATAGTTAGCAATAAATACAGATTAAGTATTATTTGACATGAGATGTTTTGAGTTCAACTACTTAAATTTTTTTTTAAGGTATTTGGAGCAGAGATATTCGATATAAAAGTAACTTGCCATTAACAGAAATCAACAAAATACTAAAGAATTTGGAGAGTAAAAAGCTTATCAAAGCTGTTAAATCTGTTGCAGTAAGTATTTTTTTTCTTTTAGCTCTTCATAATATACACATGAAAGTACTGTCTTTGTTCAGAATTCATAGTATAAAGTCCTTGTTAATCAAAAATTTGATGCTTTAATAAATTCTTTTTATTCAATAGACTAAAAAGTTTTTGTTCAGATATAATACTGTTTCTTTATTTTTCTTGTCTTGCTATGACACAGAAGAAATTTTACTGCCACTTTCAGCTAAGAATTGTTGCTTAGTGGTAGTGATCAGATAATTTCTGTGTTAGCATCTTAGCTATCATTTATTGATGTCTCTCCTATTTCTTTCTCCCAACCCCACCATACTGATAAGCTCCCTGCACTACAATGGAGATAACTTGATTAATAACTTTCAGTGCTTACCCTTTAGAGACATATGTCCAAGTAAGTTTGTTTCCATAAGCTTGGTTAAAACTTAACACTAATTTTCAGAGACTGAGCTATTTTTCATATTGAGAGAGTAAAAAACTGGCTTTTTGGTAGAGTATATTTACAGATTGATGATTATAGTATAATCTTTCTCCATTTTAAAGTATTGCCTTCTTTCACACATATATCTTTTTATGGGTTAGAATAATAACCTTTAAAATTTTGGGAAAAAATTGTATTTGTACTCTAGTAAATAAAGCTTTGCATATTTCTTCACAGGCCTCAAAGAAGAAGGTTTACATGCTATATAATTTACAACCTGATAGATCAGTAACTGGTGGAGCCTGGTATAGTGACCAAGATTTTGAATCTGAATTTGTAGAAGTTCTAAACCAACAGTGTTTTAAATTCTTACAAAGCAAGGTAAAATAAGTTTTACTGCTATAATTTTTTTTGTCTATATTTAATTCTTTTAAATAACATCTCAAAATCAAATATGCTAAACTAGGTTTGTTTGCTTAACCTAATTTCTTTAGCTTGACAGCATTGTATAAATTATGTATTTAAAAAAACCATTCATCAATATTTCTCCTAACTGAAATTTTTCCTTACACTTTTTTTAGGCAGAAACAGCTAGAGAAAGCAAACAGAACCCCATGATACAAAGAAACAGTTCATTTGCTTCATCTCATGAAGTATGGAAATATATTTGTGAATTAGGCATTAGTAAGGTCAGTATCAAGTTTCAAACCTTTTTCTTTTATTACATTTTAGCTCATAAGACGTTTTCATCAGTCTTAATGTCCTGCAGTTGCTCTAAGCGCTTGTCCAAAGACAAATTATTACTAGACCTGAGAATGTGGGCTTAAATCAGTATTTGACAAATGTCCTTCAGAATTTGGGAGCTAGATGGCTTTTTTTCCTTTTAAGAAAATAAAAAGGGCAGCTAGATAGCACAGTGGATAGAGCACTGGCCCTGAAGTCAGGAAAACATGAGTTAAAATCTGGCCGACCTCAGACACTTAACACTTATTAGCTGTGTGACTCTGGGCAAGTCACTTAACCCCAATTGCTTTACCAAAAACAAAAAAAATAAAATAAAATAAAAAGCAGGGAAGTGAGCAGCATACTGACAGAGCCAAATCAGGTTAAGATCCAGGTTTAGAGAAGGGTCTTGAAAAAGATCCTTTTGTTTAAGGATCCAAGAGAGGGCTGAGTACATCTGGTCAGGTTTGTCCTAGCATAGACAGAGCAGCATCTTGTGTCCCAGAGAGTGGAGCTTGAGCCCAAGCACACAGGGGAGACTGCAGATAACCAGATGACTTGATTTCCTTTCCATGTTGGCTCTGGTGATTTCTAAGGCTTCAGGTTAGTTGAAGAAAAGGAAGAAATGAAGAAAAGGAAAAAAAGATGCTTTGTATATTGTCTCATTTTATCCTCACAGCAACCTTGGGAAGTAAGTGCTCATCCCCATTTTACCATTAAGAAAACTGAGACAGGCAATGGGTAAGTAGCTTCCACAAGGTAGTAAGCTAGTAAGTGTCTGAGACTAGATTTGAACTCGGGCCTTCCTGTCTCCAGGCCCAGCACTCTGTGGTGCTGTCCTCTATCACCTGTTGTACAGAATGTATAATAAAGCACCATATCTTTCATCAAGTAATTCTTAGCTTTAGAAAGAATTCTTTTTTCTTTGAAAGACTTAGATTTCTAACTTGGAAGAATGAATATTTTAGCAAGTATTTTGGTTCATTGGACAGAAATCTGAATTTGGGTTCTGTTTAAGCACTGTGCCATAGGCTGCCTATACACCTCTCAGGAGCTATGGATTTCTGGCTGAAAGAGGCTGTAAGATTGTCTGGTTCAGCCACATTCTTTTATTGCCTGGGCTTCCCCTCCTTCTTCCAAATTTCCTTGTGTAATTGTAAAATTTTGATAATTGGAAATACTGAAAGGCATATTCTCTTTAGTTGTTAAATCCAATGTCTTTTTCATTGATTTCTCTGCAGTATTTGATTCTACTAACCACCTGATTCGTTGGGTTATTTTTTCCGCTGTGTTTTCATGGCGACTTTCTCCTGAATATTCTCTGTCCTTAGCTGTCCAGCTCTTCTTCATTTCCTTTCAGAATCATCCTGCATGTCCTTCCTTTGAATCAAAGGCAAGGAAGCTCTGCGCAAGGATGCAGTGTAGAATAGCAGAAAGATCATAGTTCCTATAGTCTCAAGACCTGGATTCCAATTTTCCCCTTGGTGCTTACCCCATGTGTGTGACCTTGGGCAAGTCTGTGGGCATCTGTTACCTCTTAAACTAAATGCAGGAGGTAGAACTAGATAACTTCTAAGATCCTTCCTAGCACCCAGTCTAATAATATTCTTTATTATCTCTGCTTTTATAATCCCTAGCTCAAGTGTTGCCTCTTTCAGAGAGCTTTGATTAATGAGTTATTTCCACATCTCCTCACCATAACCATTGAAATTGCTTTATATTTAGTTTGCATATATTTTATCTTACTTGTCTATGCTGTTTCTACTCAGCAAAATGTAAGCTCCTTGAGATTGGGAATTGGATTCATATTTGTCTTTGTATACTGGTGCTTGGAATAGTGCCTGGTGCATAAGCAAAACTTGAATAAATGCTTGTTCAGCTGAACTAAATTGAATTTTAACTTGTAAAGGCTGCATCTCAAAAGTGTCTAGAGTGTTAGACATGGAGTCAGAAAGACTTATGATCAAATCCTGCCTCTTAACAATTACTATTTAACCATGGACTAGACATTTATTTATTTATTTATTTTGTAGGTTAAATCTGTGCAATTCTTTTTTTTTTTTAATAACTTTTTATTGATAGAACCCATGCCTTATTGACAGAACCCATGCCAGAGTAATTTTTTTTTACAGCATTATCCCTTGCACTCACTTTTGTTCTGATTTTTCCTCTCCCTCCCCCCACCCCCTCCCTCAGATGGCAAGCAGTCCTTTACATGTTAAATAGGTTACAGTATATCCTAGATACAATACATGTGTGCAGAACCAAACAGTTCTCTTGTTGCACAGGGAGAATTGGATTCAGAAGGTATAAATAACCCAGGAAGAAAAACAAAAATGTAAGCAGTTTATATTCATTTCCCAGTGTTCTTTCTTTGGGTGTAGTTGCTTCTGTCCATCCTTGATCAATTGAAACTGAATTAGTTCTCTTTATCGAAGAGATTCACTTCCATCAGAATACATCCTCATACAGTATCATTGTTGAGGTATATAATGATCTCCTGGTTCTGCTCATTTCCCTTAGCATCAGTTCATGTAAGTCTCTCCAAGCCTCTCTGTATTCATCCTGCTGGTCATTTCTTACAGAAAAATAATATTCCATAACATTCATATACCACAATTTACTCAACCATTCTCCAATTGATGGGTATCCACTCATTTTCCAGCTTCTAGCCACTACAAACAGGGCTGCCACAAACATTTTGGCACATACAGGTCCCTTTCCCTTCTTTAGTATTTCTTTGGGATATAAGCCCAGAAGTAACACTGCTGGATCAAAGGGTATGCACAGTTTGATAACTTTTTGAGCATAATTCCAGATTGCTCTCCAGAGTGGTTGGATGTGTTCACAATTCCACCAACAATGTATCAGTGTCCCTGTTTTTCCACATCCCCTCCAACATTCTGCATTATCTTTCCCTGTCATTCTAGCCAATCTGACAGGTCTGTGGACTAGACATTTAAATTCTCTGAGATTCAGTATCCTATCCTAAATGACTACAATAATACATGTAAATCTTGCCTTATAAGGTTGTTGTTGGGCTCACAAGTTATATTCACAATGCCTGGAATGTAGTAGGTGCTTATTAACTACTTGTTAACTTGACTCAAAAGAATAAAAATACTACTTAGTAAACCTTAAAATTACATGTGATCATCTATTATTTCAGTTTTTATAATTTTTTCCTTCTCTATTTTACATATGACAAATATGAACAGTTTCTAGGTTTTAAAAAAAAAACAGAAAAAGAGCCTTATATATGAACCTTTCAATCTCTGTTACACATAGTATCATGAGGGTTTTTTTGTTTTTTTTTTAGGTGGAATTGTCTATGGAAGATATTGAAACAATTTTGAACACACTTATTTATGATGGCAAAGTGGAAATGACCATCATTGCTGCCAAAGAAGGTACAGTTGGCAGTGTAGATGGACATATGAAACTGTATAGGGCTGTTAGTCCCATCATACAGCCTACTGGCTTAGTTCGAGCACCTTGTGGACTCTGTCCGGTAAGTTAGGCTATTTTATATTTTTTAATTGCTATCAAAATGAACCTACTAAATATCTAACCTAGCAGAAATAAAACTAGTTGAAAGACTGTTGTGGGTAACCATGAACTGTCACATATGAATTTGCTCTATCATAATTTTTGGCCTCATTGAGCAGATTATGTTTTTTTTTGCAGTCATATTTATCATGGGATCAAGAATGGATTGCGCACCCTGAGCATTAGAAAATTTGAATTTTTAATCCCCAAAGCTAATTAGTTTTATCAAGTGGGCAAATCATTTACCTTTTCTTTTCTCTACAAAATATTCTTTACCTCCTTGTCTTTTACTAAGATCTACTGTTGAATTGTTCTTTTTGTAAATGGGTTTTTTTTTTCCTGAGGTAATTGGGGTTCTTGCCTAAGTGAATTGCCCAAGGTCACACAACTAGGAAGTGTTAAGTGTTTAAATTCACATTTGAACTCAGGTCTTCCTGACTTCAGAACTGGTGCTCTATCCACCTAACTGCCCCTGTAATTGGGCTTTTTATGCTCTAATTACTTCATATATAAATAGAGGTAAAATTTAATTTTTTTCTGATAACATTCTAGCATTAAAAATTTGTGCTAGAATTAAAATGTTTGGTAGAAATTTATTTTTACCATATTTATAAATCTATTTGTATTCGTTTATTTGAAAAAATATTTTATTAAATACTCTATATATAAGATATCATGAACAATACAAAGATGAATAATACTTTTATGATTTTATATACATGTGTATGCACACACAGTTAAACACACTTCTACATACACACATACATATTATGTATATATTATATACACTACATACACATAAGAAACTTAAGCTAGTGATATGATAGTACTTCACATTTATATGGTATTAAAGGTTTACAAAATGCTTTTTCACCACACCCCTGAAAGGTAGATAGTTTTAAGTATCATTGTTCCTTTTTATAGATGAAGACATAGTCTCGCAGACATTAATTATCAGAATTAGGAAATAAATCCAAGTCTTCTGATCTCAAGTTCACACTGCTCCTACTACATTTATATAGATAACTACAAGAGTGGATATTGAAAATAACACTCAAGAAATAAAAACAATGCTATCAGATTCAAAGGATAGAGAAATCACTTCATCCTATGAAGTTATAGAAGGCTGTATTTCATGAAAGTGATTTTAAAATGAAGATTTAAAAATGAGTAAAATTTCCACAAAGGGAGGAACAAGGATTTCTAGGCAAAAGGATAATCTGACCAAAAGCACATAGGTGGAAAAGCACAAGATAGATTCAGAGCATGATTAATGTTTTGATTTGACCAGGCACAGAAGTAGTAGTAAGTTAATAGGAAATTAGATTAGAAAGATAGTTTAAGACTAAATTATGTTTTAACATCTCAGGATACTGAGATATCATTCTGAGCCAGGATACTAAATTTCAACTTCATTCAGTTGGAAATGAGCAACCACTGAAAGTTTTTGAACAGTTTAATGGCATTATCAGAGTTTTGCTTTAGAAAGGACCAGACACACTAATTCTCACACATACACACACACACACACATAAATTTTCCTATGAAAAAAAATTCATCCTACTTTCTCTTTTCTTTGCTTTATGGATTAAAAAAAAAAATAAAGTACATCAATTGATACAGATTGGTCTTTCAAGATAGTCTTAAATTCTAGTTCTTCTAATGCTAAGATTAATCTGGAGACAGTATAAAAGATAGGTTGAAGGAAATGGGAAAACACTGAAGGCAGATCATTTATGACATTCATACAAACGTCCTATAATCAAAACTAGCAATCATGTTAAGCTTTAATTTTTACAAAACATTTTATATTAGCTCATTTGATTCTCACAATAGCTCCTTGAGGTAAATAATACAGATATTTTTTCCATTTTACAGTTGGGGAAATTCAGACTTGTAAAGATTCAATGATTTATCCAAGATCATCCCCACTAGTAAATTTCAGAGGGAGAATTCAAACCCAGGACTTTCAAAGCTTTAGTGCTTTTTCTATTATACTATTATTGGTTGATGGTAAGATAATATGGATTCCATCTAAGATAGTAGAATTATGATTTATAAGTGACTCTATGGAGATAAAATGTTTCAACGGTCTTAGCAACTGGCTATATTTCACAAATAAGAGAGAGAAGAATCAAAGATGATCCCAGTGTTTTCCAGCTTGAGTGCTAGTGATAGACATTTCAAAGTCAGAAAAAAGTACTGATTTAGTGAGTAGAAATGCAAAGTTCAGTATTTGAAATATTAAAAAGCAAATTGAGTATAAGATTTCAGGAAGAAGGGGTGTTTGACAATTTCATCTTCAGAAGGAACAAGAAAAATAAAGCTATTAGATCATATATTAAGAGGTCTTTGTTACCAGCAATTTGACTAGAGCAAAAAAAGTCTTAATTGCAAGAATTTATAGGGGATGGAAGAATAGAGACAAGAAGTGTAGACTAATTTCTCTTAAGAAATTTGTTGAGAACATAGGGGGAGAATTGGAGGTATAATATAAATAATAATAATTGGAGAATATTAGAGAAAATTGAACATGTTGGTAGGTACATTTGGTAGAGAGATTAAAAATGCAAGAAAGGAGAGATGATTAATAAAGGTCTTAAGAAAGAAAGAGAGGGAAGAAATAAATTAATTAAAACAGAGAAACGTTAAGGTAAAGAGATAAGGAAATTGAGAAAACTCAAGTCATGGTTTAGAAGATCATTCTTTTTATTTTTTTTTGATAACCTGTATTTTAAAATAGAGGAGCCACAGAAAGGTTACATGATTTTCCTAAGTTCATACGCCATTAAGTGTCACAGGCAGGATTTAAACTAAGGTTTTCCTTATGCCTCGTCTAGCAGTATCCACTACTTCATAATGCCACCTTAGATAAAATGATTAATATGAGCATTTCATTTTAGTGGTATATTAAAAATTCCCGAATTTATTGATAAATTTACCTTGCAACTGAAAGTCATATCCTGTGATGATACATTATTAGACACTATCCCAATTCTTTAAAATTCAAAGAATTTCATTTTGAATGTTGCTTGAAATAAGTAGACTATCAGTTGATCCTAAGAAATAGATTTTTATTGTAGTAGGGTATGATATAATTGACATCTGTGTCTGTAGTGAAATTGTTTTTAAAACTTAAGATTAATTGGAAACTTTTTCTTTTGTTCCCACAGGTTTTTGATGACTGCCATGAAGGTGGTGAAATTTCACCATCAAATTGTGTATATATGACAGAGTGGCTGGAATTTTAATAGTAAAATATACATTCTTCTCACATTTTATAAATGCAGAAAGAAAATGAAGTTACTTTGAAAGCCAAGAATTATATTTATCATGAAATATTTAAGTTGGTTAAAGCAAACTTCACTAAAAAATATAGACTTCCTGGTGTGAGGAACATATTGATATTTATAAAGATTTAAAATTCTGATATATATTGATGAGGGGCCAAAAGTCCATGTGATACCTATTAGTGATTAATAGCAAAAACATTCCTTCTACTAATAAAGGACCGTCAAAATAGAAGGAATTCACCTACCAAGCTGTAAAGAAGGATTATTTTTGAATGATTGTTAAGAGGAAAACTAAACTACAAAATAATTCTGAATTTGCCAAGGACAAAGGTAATAAAGGGAACTGGAAATTTCCCCTTCCTATGTTGTTGCTAGAGACAAGGAATTTTAAGCTGACTAAGGCAGAAACTGTGAAAAAGCATTATATCTGCTTCACTACCAGTATTATTGGTACTTCTCATTACCTTATCATTTGAGCAAGAAATTGAAAGCTTCCCAGATGAAAAAGCTTAAAGGTAAGTAGCAGCAGCAACAGCAACAGCAACAGCAACAGCAAGGACAACAAATGCAGACTAGGTGGATATGCGAAAAGGTTAGACATTGGAACATCATGGAACAGAAAAGCAACTGAAAAATACTGTTTGGCAAGAACAGTACAAATTTTGAAGATACAAAAAGAAAGGAGAGATGGTTCCTGCCTTCAAGGATCTCATGCTGTCATGTAGACAGCACATAAGAGAGAATTCAGCTTCATGGCAGGTGAAAAGGCCTTGAGTCCAGCTGACAAAACAGTAAGACTGTGGATCTTAGGGAGCAATGGCAAGACAGATAGTCCTCAACCAGTGACTGTTGGGAAGGGGATAGTTTGAGTGGGCCCAAAGGTTAAAGTGTCTGTGTTATTTCCAGCCAAGAAGGGGATGGGATGTTGACATCCAGCAGAAAATGGATATCTACTGCTTGGTGGGAGCTTAGGAATTGGACATTTGTGATTAAGTTGGGAATGAGGAAAGGTTCCCCAAGCAAATTCATGCTGGCCCTTTGAGGTGCCCCTTGGTGGACTGAAGCAAGTGACGGTAAGGTCCTCATTTCTCTGCCAGGGTGCCTGCTAACATTTGTCTGTTTTCAAACCATCTCGTTATTGGGCTGGGATAGAGAAGTAGTATAACAAGTTTAAAAAAAAAAAAACAATTCAAGCCAAAATAATGACATTTACCAAGGTTATGTGTCTTTTTTCATTATATAGGGGTTAATTACTATTCTTGTTTAGTAAAATCATTGATTTTATTGGAAACATTTGCTTTATTTTTAGTATCAACTCGGTTCCATTGTTGCCCATCATTCTTATTTAATGACAGATCAAAATAAAGTTGGCTTTTCCTTGGTATAGGGTGAATAATTTTGTGTGTTTAATATTCCTTTAACTCCCTCTCTCTGTGGTATTTAAAGTAATGTATACTTTGGTAACTCTTATGACTTCATCAAAGTGTAAATGCCCTCAGATTCTACTCTCTCCTTATTGGTTCTTTATGCTCATTGTTTTCATCCTTGAACAAATCCTTCATAGCTGGTCTACCAATATTCTAAAAGCCTTCTTCAATGTTTTTTATATTTTGTGGATTATATTTTGTACAATACAAATTTATCTATCAGACTTCTGCCTTATTACTAACCCATCTCCTTTTTTGCTGTTAGGCCCTGATGATTTTTATACTATTTCTCTAGTAAGAGAGAGGGAGGGAATAAACAGTTATGAAGTATCTACTATGTGTCAGACACTGTGCCAAATGCTGCCTATTTTGTACTATTTTAAAAATTGTATTTAAATACAATAAAACTTATTTTAAAAGTGTAAGTCATTCTTTTTATGCAGTCTTACTTACAACAGGCTTTAGCAAACAATTTCATGGATCTTATATGGTCTACAGCCTGGACGTTCCCCACCCTTGCCTTAAACCCTATCTTCCTATCTCCTTATTACTATAGAGGCAACACTCTCCTCCCAGCCCCTTAAGCTTACAACTTGGAGTCACATCCAATCTGTTGGCAACATCTGTCAGTTTCATCTTTTCAGTGTCTCTTGAATATACCTCTTTTTCTCCTCCAACACTGTCACCATTCTAGTGCAGGCCCTCATTACCTCATATTTTGATTATGCAATAGCTTGCTAGTGGGTCTGCTTGCCTCAAGTTTCTGCCCACTGCAATCCATTCTCCATTCTAATGTGATTTTCCTAAAGCAAAGGTCTGACTAAGTCATCCCCTTACTCTAAATCCAGTGACTCCTTATCACTTGCAGGATCGAATTCAAAATGTTGCAGGTAAAGCCTTTTTATAACCCAACCTACCTTTCCAGGCTTCTGAAATCCTACTCACCTCCCCATTCCCTATATCCTTTGGTCCAGCCTCCTAGTTGTTTGGTCAAACAAGACACTTAAGCCCTTAATTTCATGCATCTGATTGCTACTCCTAGAATGATTTCCCTCTTTAACAAAGCCTACTGACTTCTTTGGCTTCCTTTAAGTCCCTACTAAAATTTTATATTCTATGAAGTTTTTGCTTCCCTCTTGATTCTAGTGCCTTCCCACTCTTAGTTGTTTCCTATTTATCCTGTATACAGCTTATCTGTAGATATTATTTATTTGTCTCCTGCATCAGATGATGATGCCTTTTTTGTATCTCCAGTGTTTAGAACAGGGCCTGGCATATGATAGGCAATTGATGTTTAATGACTGACTAGTTTAACAACTAAACTTGCATAGGTACCAACATTAGTCTTTTAATTTGCCTTTTAGTGGTAACCTATGGCTTTGTTTGGATATTTAATATTCCATATAAACATGTAAATCTGACTTCCATCAGAACATGAAAGATGTGTATATATAAACAAGGGAGAAAAGATTTTATAATTTTCAGTATTCACAGGAAATTGTATGTGAAATATTTTGTTTTTCTATAAGGAATCCATGCTTTTTTTATGTGCACAACATTTTATTTTCCCAAATACATGCAAATATAGTTTTCTATACCTTTGCAAAACCTTGTTTTCCAAATTTTTCGCCATCTTCCCACTCAAGATAGCATGTAATTTGATATAGGTTAAACATGTGCAGTTCTTCTAAACATATTGCCAAATTCATCATGCTGTGTAAGAAAAATCTAATCAAAAAGGAAAAAATAGGAGAAATTAAAAAAAAAAAAAAAGACGAAAATATTATGCTTTGATCCACATTTATTCCCCAGAGCTCTCTAGATTCGTCCATGGGATTTTCTTTACAAAGATACTAGAGTCGTTTGCCATTTACTTTCTCTAGTGAATTAAAGCAAACAGGATTGGTGGTTTGCCCATGATCACATAGCTAGTAAGTGTCTGAGGCCACATTTGAACTCAGGTCTTCTTGACTCCAGACCCTGGGCTCTATTCCCTGAACTGCCTTGCTGCCTCCATAGTATACACATATTTAATATTTTTTCTTTGTCTTTTATGATCATTAAAAATTATGCAAATCCATGTTTCTCCCTACTGAAGTTTATATACTGAAGTATATATTGATACATACTGCATGTAAAAGACACCATAGCAAGTATTTTTCATTATTTTAAATATTAGAAAATTTTTTTAATGTTTTATATAGTGAGTATGATATAAACATAATAGAGAAAAACATCAGATGAAATAATTTGAGCCTGCCAATGACCTTTAACTTGAATTTTTAAAGCTGTGTTTATTTAAAATTCAAATAGAAAATAGAAAAAATAGGAAAAGGAAGAAAGACAGAAAAAAATTAAAACCATTGTCATGTGCACAGCAGAATGTAAGAGAGGGTTTAAAATATGTAATAAATTTCCATTCCATAATAGAAGACATTGTATTCAGAACTGTTCCATTTTTCTTTGCTTCCTTTTGGTTTTCTTTTGTTCTCAACTGCACTTCTTTATTCTTTTTTTCCCCTTTTTTCTCCCTCACCTCCCCAAGCAGGCTACAATTAAGCATGGATATGTTAATGTATACATAAACACACACACACACATATGCATATATCCATAAATCTAAAACATTAAATATGGCTGACAAAATGTTGATTGAATCTTTTTAAACTTAGACTTTGCAGAGATCAATAATTACTATCCCTACTTTTTTTCCCAATGAATTCTCCTGGTCATTGTTATTGTATTTCTATGTGTCTCTTGTTTCCTATCCCTGCTACCTCTTCTAGGTTACTTCTGCCCATTAACTTGCCTTGCTACTACTTAATCTCTCTCCTTCCAGGATCACTCCCTTCTACTCTTCTTTCCCCTCTTTTATCACAACTCCTATTAATCTACACACCCTCCTGTATCCCATCTTTCCCTCCCTCTTTATCCCTTTCCCATTACACAATTTATCCCAGCTCTGTCAATCCACACATCCTTCTAAATCCTGCCTTATCTGATTACCTCCCCTTCTTATTTCCTTACAGATTTTGGAAAGTGTTATACCTTTGTGGTCGTTTATGTTTTATTCCTTCTTTAATCCATTCTCATATGAGTAATATTTCAGAACTGTCAACCTTCCTTGACCCCTCTCCTTCTCCCTCCCCCCAATTTACTGGGTTTGATGTGGACATGACTGGAAAAAATACAATTAAGCAATAGGTTCAAGAAAGTCACAGATAACAATATCAACCCTTGAGTAATCCTGGAGAAGCAACACAATAGATACCCTTAAACTAATTTATGAATAATTAAGACATCTGTTGAGTAAGATGGAAAACATAAATGACTGTAATGATTTAAACGAATAGAGCCTGAGGAAATTCTGGGGCCATCTAGTCCAATTTAGGGACAAATGCTCTCTCTATTAGAAATACCTCATACCATCCCTTCCCATAGAGTTTACTTGAAGGAAGTTAGTATGGGTGTTATTCTTGCCAGGTATCGGTTGGGGGAGTGGGGGCAGAAATGTCACTGCTTATGGAAGGAGGGAAGGAAGGAGAGAGGCTCATTCTCCTGAAAAGGTGTGAGGGATAGGAGAGAATTTCTTTGTGTGAGCAAAAAAGCACATAGTCCACTAGTTCTGTTGTCTTCTTAACCAATGGAAATCCTCTCCTCTTCCTTGCTCTTTTTTTTTTTTTTGCCAGCACCACACCTACTCCCCTCTACTTATTTTCAGAAGGAATGTTTATTTTTAAGACTTTTCACATTTCCCACTCTGGGACATAATTCTCAGGTGGCTCTAGACTGTGAGTTTTAATATATGCACATGTAGGACAGGACAAGGAGTTCTTGAATTACAGGACTGATTAAATTAAAGCCCACTTGGAAAGATGCAGCATTCTGATTGCCCTTGATTTTAACAAAAAGTACTTTCTGGCCTATTTAGGAACCCTCAAATGGAAGCTTGGAGTAATCTTTAAAACAGGGTGCTGAGAATGGTGAAAAATGTCCATTAGCTTTTCTTGGTAGGAAATTTTTTCCCAGAAAACAAGCTGGGATGAAAAAGATATGTCCTTAATACTTCTGTGGCAAAACCCTTTCTTTTTCTTCTAATCCTAACATAAGACTGACGAAGATAACTTCTGTGAAGAAGTCCAATTGAAAATTGTGCAGGTGATCATAATTTTTTTTGTAAAATTATTTTATATATATAATATATAAATCTCTCTAGCACTCCTTTTCCTAGAGTTTGTTTTTGTTTTTGTTTTTTAGAGATATTTGGTCTGCTGACTCAGAAGAAAAGGGGATGTTAAAATTTGAAAGAGGGACATGATTTTATTTTTAGGTGGGAGAGGAAGCAATACATGAATACATCTATGATCTCATGTTTTATCCTTCCTTTAGGGTTCTCAATAGAATGTGTGTTCTTGTATGGTGCTTAGGCTGTCATCTGTTATGCTTCCTTCTTTCTAAATAGCCAGCTGATCTTTCCTGATTATGTGTTTCCCGAATAATATCTTTTATACCACTCTTTTAGCACAAAGCATCATTAATGTTTGCAGCCTAATTAAGACAACTTTGAGATACTACCTCACCTCTCAGATTGACTAAGAAGACAAGAAAAGATAATGAAAAATGTTGGAGGGGATTTGGGAAAACTGAGACACTAATACATTGTTGGTGGAATTATGAAATGATCCAACTATTCTGGAGCTATGTATGCCCAATGGGCTGTCAAACTGCATACCCTTTGACCCAGGACTGCCATTAGTGGGTCTGTATCCCAAGGAAATAATAAAGCAAGGAAAAGTACCTACATATACTAAATGTTTGTAGCAGCCCTTTTTGTGGTGGCAAAGAATTGGAAAAGGAATATATGCCCATCAATTGGAGAATGACTAAATAACCTGTGCTATAAAAAGGTAATGAAATATTATTGTTCTATAAAAAATAATGAACAAGCTGAGTATAGAAAGGCCTGGAAGAGTTATATGAACTGAGGCTGAGCGAACAAGCAGAACCAGGAATGTATGTGATGATCAACTATGAAAGACTTAGTTCTTCTCAATAGTTCAGTGATCCAAAGCAATCCAATAGATTTGGGATAGAAAATGCCATTTGTATCCAGAAAAAGAACTATGGAGATTGAATGTAAATCAACACATACTATGTTCACTTTTTTCTGTTATTTCTCTCCCATGGTTTTTCTCTTTTGTACTAATTTTTCTCTCCCAACATGATTCATAAAGCAATGTGTATTAAAAATAAATTTTAAAAAATAATAATCTGGACACCTGAAAAAAATTAAACCTTTTGCACACAGTAGTGTTAATAATGTTCAAAAGGGAGTGAATGATTGCTGTCTTCAAAAAGCTGAAGTGTTATATAAAAAAAAAAGTATACTTGTTTCCTGTAGCTCCAGAGAGCATAACTATGACCAACTAATAGAAGTTATAGGAAGGTATAACAAAAAGGGCTTTGGAACAATGGAATGACCTGCTCTGAAAAGTAATGAGCTCATCATAAGAAGTATTTGACTAAAAGTTGTAAAAACATCTGTGAAAGATGCTATTGAGGATGTTCATTAGCTAGCTATCAAATATCCATAAACAAGCATTATAATGCGAGTTCCTATGATCCCAGGGTAGTTCATTAAGGATTTATGTGGAAGATTCAAGCAAAATCTTTATAAATGCTAAACAGTAGCTTGGAAGCTGAATTCCAAAAGATGTATCTAATTTATTTTTCATTAAAGTGTCATATTTTGTGGATGTATTCATTCTAGAATAGTCTCTGATTGTAGATTCATTGGATCTACTGATTAGAATGTATCTTAGCAAATATCTAGCCCAAATCCCTAATTTTACACATGAGGAAGCTGAGCCCAGGAAATGTAAGTGATTTGTCCAAGATCACATAGATATTAAGTGGTGGAGACAGGATTTGAACTGAGATAAGTGCTCTATGACACTACATATGCTCTCCCTATCCTTAAAAATTTTGGCTATGCTAAAATGGCACTTTGCCCTCCACAAAGAGATAATATGGAGATTCACATTAATGCCTTAAATGACATTGGAATATCAAGCATAACAATCCAAATTTCTTTTAAAAAAAGAAAACTACATTCCCTTTTCCAAACAGATCTGTCCATATTTCAGAGTTATATGAGAACAAAAAAAAAAATTGGTAAAGCTGTAGTTGAGCTAAATGTACTTAATCTTTGAAGGAAGCAAAAATCTAGAGACCCAGTCAAGGAACCCTTAGGATTACTTATTGATGTTCAGGTGTTTTCAGTCATATATGACTCTGTGACTCCATCTGAGGTTTTTTTGGCAAAGATGCTGGAGTGCTTTGTCATTTCCCTCTTCAGCTCATTTTACAGATAAGGAAACAGGCACACAGGGATAAGTGACTTGCCCAGAGTCATAAAGGCTAGGAAGTATCTGAGGCCAGATTTGAACTCAGGAAGAGGAGTCTTATTGATTCTAGGCCCCAAGAATTATTTAATCAAAGCAGCTTATATTGATGTTGAGTGGAGGTTTTTTAATAAAGAGAGAGAGGCAGTATTATCTAGTGAATAGTGTGCTGGAACTAAAGTTGAGACCTAAGTTCAAACCCACCTCCCACACCCCACAGACCACTGGGCAAGTCACTTAACCTCTGGGTGGTTCAGGCAATTGTCTAGGCTTAACCAGTTTAAGGATTATAAAATGTGTGGGCTAATGGAGATCACTGATGAAATCCTCCTTGTAAAATGCAAGACTAGTTACAAATCCCAGTGGAATTGTTTCTCTCAGTATCTTCCCATTAACTCTTTTTCTTTTAAAATTATCTTGACCTATTTTAGTCCTTACGTCTCTACGGCCATTCATCTAACAGACATTTTCCTAACCACCCAGTCTATATTGTGTTAGGGGCTGAGGGATAAACTTTATTAATTTTCAAAGACCAGTCATTTGACTGACTTGAATTTCCCACTCTGCACTTGAGCAGACAATTTTTGTGAGGTGCAGTGGCCCCAGAAAGTCTCCATCCAGTATCCCAAACCTGTGAATGTGAGCCTTTAATATGATACACACAGCCAGTCACTAAATCCATACCAAATCGCACTCACAGGGTGCTAGCATCTGGAGGCCAAGGATTTCTTAAGGAACACCCAGGCCTTCATTTTATAGATGTAGATAGATTCTGAGATTCAGAAATGGGTTCTCTGACTTTCCAGAGTTTTCTTCCCACCAAACCTGTTTGTTCTCACCACCACCCATAGCCCGAGGCGCCCTCCAGTAGAACAGGTGATATTTCTGTAGCTACTCCCCAGGTAACGTGCACAGCAAGAGGCACGCCAGCCTTCGTACCTTGGCTGCAGGAGCCAAGGAGAACCTGTGCAGGAGAATGGGACCCATCACTCTCCAGGACTGGGCTACTTTGTTAGGAAGGGGAGTCTTTTCCCACTCTCCACAGCACAGCCACAGAATATCTGTGGTCTCTCTTAATAGCCTTTGGTTAATGGCTGTGCCCTCAATCAGCTGCTACTCCCTGGAAGCACGGCGTGTGCCCCAGCTTCTAAAACTTCCCTCCCTGCCTAATGCTAGAAACTTCATGCCCAGGGAATAATTATTCGCAAACCTAAAAAAGAACACTGAAACAACTGCGCTTTGCTTTGAGCTAAGTATTTGGGCAGTGTTACTTAATCTCTGCGGTTTATTGTCCTTTAATGAGCATCCAGACTATAAAATACAGATCTGGTCATGACAGACTAACAGAGTTCACCAAGGCTAAGCAGGTACATTCAGCATAGACTGCACCACACTGACTAATTCATTAAACTCAGTATTTTGAAAGTGGCCACGGTCCGTGAATTTGTGCAATTTGGCTCCCAACTCATTGGCCACTTCCTGCTGTTCACTCCAGGGAAGGAAAGGATCATCAGTGGACCCAAACTGTACTATATGTTGGCAATTGGACTTGATCTTCTCCCACTGCCAAGGACGATTGAAGTATCCTATGAAACACAGGGGGAAAAAGCTAATCATAAGTCTGGGAAAACAACTTTTAGTATTAACTAGACACTTTACTCCATCTAAAACACAGAGGACTAAAACTTTCTGCATATAAGTCAAAATGCACTATTTTTGTACCTGATAATCAATAGGGCTTGAAACTATATCATAAATGAGGAGAGAGGAAATTGTTCCACACTCCTATTGAGATGACAAGAGTCCTATACCTATAGACTAACTAGATATAAAAGGCTTGTGCCTAAAAAGAGACCTAATTTTCCCCTCAGTGAATAAATGATAAATAGTTTTGCACAGAGAGGCTTTTTAAAAAAGTCTTCTTATACTGAATCACAGGCTAAACATGAAAACTTAAATAAGGCAAAGACCTCCCTCAACTAATAGCTTTTTTATAGTCTATGCTTGGGTGAAGAAAACAAGAAATACAGGTTGCATTTCCATTTCTTCCCCATTATGTGCTCAAAGTCCAAATTTGTTCCTTGCATTTTGGGTCCTTCCTTTTCTCTCTCCATCCTTACCTCCCCTTCATTGCATTGGTAAATATAATACATTTTTTTCTCTTTACTAATGTGGATCAGATTTGACATTATTATCAGAATGGTATAATAAAACAGAATGAATTTAACTTGTGCTGTCATGTAAAAGATGACATTAACAAAATTGGTATTACTTATGTCTCTCAACAGAGGATATATAATAAATTAAAAAAAGAAATGAAGTCAAATATAATGGATATTATTGCTTGCCTTCTCTATGAATAAGGCAGGGACAGGAGAGAGAGTTTGGAACTCAAAAATCTTCACAAATGAATGATTTTTTTTATGTAATTGGGAAATATTTTTTTTAAAAAAGCAAGGATTATAGGTGAGAATAAGAAATTTGATAATTGACATTTGAAAGCAGTGCATAGATAAATGAGAAATTAGGAATCAAAATAAATTATAGGAAAGTAGACATGAAAGGGAATAAAACCTAAATTACCACTTGCTCGTTCATTCTCATCCCCCAAATCTGATGTATATGCAGACACTAATATGATAGCATATACACGATGTGTTTCTGCATACCTGGAGAAAAGAAAATAGTGTTAACTGAGCTCATATCACAATACTTCTTTCCTAGAGTTGGTCAAAGTCAACCAAAAGGAAAAGTTTAAATCAAACTTTACTTTCTTTTCAGAAAGCCTATGACAATTTATTATGGAAGGAACTATATCCTCCCCTTCAAAATCCCCGCTTTGAAGGAAACTCAGAATCCCCAACCCAAAGGTTAATCACTGAAACTGTCTACAAACTCATAGGCTAAGTGGCTTCTGAAAATTTCAGTAAATAACAATTTAAGAGCAGCTTTTGTGGCTGAGCTACTTTTCCTGCATTACTAGGTTATGTTTGCTTTTGAAAAATATATTTCTGCCTAGAAGAACTGCACATGTTTAACCTATAATGGATTGCTTACTGCCTAGGAGAAGGGGAAAAGGATAAGGAAGAGAGAAAAATTTGGAATGCAAGGTTTTGCAAAGGTGAATTTTGAAAACTAATTTTTTGCATGTATTTGGAAAAATAAAAACCTATTATAAAAAGAAAGGGAAAAAAACATTTCTGAGCATCCTCCTACCTTTGGTCAGCTGCAGGGGCTTTTGAAAATATATATATTTTTATAAGCTTTTATAAGCTAACTTTTTCAAAACTAGAAGGACTAGTAATTTAGATGATAAGGATATCTCCTTCTTTACTAACACAGAACTCAGTTCCTCTGTAATTTCAGTAAAATCCCTCTAAATGTGTAGCAATGGTCAGCTGCAATTGCTCTGAAAGTTTTAACCCTTTTGTCTCCACAAGTTCTCCCTTCCTGAATTACCCCCATCCCTACCTTCTTATCCTTACTTGTGACTGTCTCTACTGGTCCATAATTTCAGGATGCTCCAGTCATGTTTCACTTTAATCCCTACTCTCATGCCTTCCTCTGGATAGGATAGTTTCACTAACCTCCTTGCTTCCCAGGCACCCTCTTCAACTCTGCCCCCATCTCCTTCCAGTTCTAGAATACTGATCAAATCAATTTTTCCATTGTTTCTGATTCCTGAAAATGGTATATCAGTCTCTTCCCTATAACCCCACTTATTCCAGCAACTTTTAGGATCAAAGTGCCTCTTTTTGCCTAGAGGGTTACCACTTACTAATGTGTATTTTTCCCCCATTAGAATGTAAACTAGAGGGAAGGGAACTTGTAATTTATATTTATTATACATTTGTATTTATATTTGTATTCCTCATTTGACACAATGCTTGACACATAGTAGATATCTAATAAATACTTTTTCAATCATTTATTCAATTCCCCACTGAATAAGTAATAAACATATATGAATAAAAAATTCTTTTAAAGAATTGCTTCTGATAAGCTTATGAAAGACAACTTTAAAGCATTAATAAGAAATGAAAAGCAAAACCACTTGGAGGTGGCAAAGATCATAACATTTGGGAATAATTAATTCCCATTGGCTCTTGAATTAATTCCCATTGGCTCTTGGGCTTGTGGTGGGAACTTAGGCACATTAATATACTGTAGGAGGACCTGCAAATTGATCCATTGGAAAGCAATTTGGAATTGTAAAAAGAAAATGAATAAAATGTCCATAATATTCTGATCAATACATCCCATTTCTAAGACTCCAGGTAGGTCAAAAATAGAAAGAAAGGTACTATGTACACTAAAATATTTATAGCATATTTTTTGTAATCATCATGATTATAACAATACAGATAGAAAGAACATGCCAACAACAATAAAATAGAAATTAAAACTAGACTGTAAGTATAAAGATCAAGCTTACCCCCAAATAAGAGACAGAAGAATATATTCATCCTTTTTCGCAGAGGTATGAGACATGGAAGTGGAATATAACATATATATATTCTAGACTTGAATGATGTGTTGGTTAATATTGACAAGCTACTTTCTTTTTTATTCTTTGTTATAAGAGATGGATGGCTTTTTCGATAAGGAAAAGGGGAGGAATATATTTTGAAGTGGTCATATAAAATAAAAAGCTAGCAATAAGAAAATTTCTTAAAGAGTTGCAGAAGATAAAAAATTCATTGCCCTACAGCCAACCTAGAAAGAACTTCGAAAGCTGGCTAGATTGTTACCAGATCAATATTAAAAGCTTTTCTGGCTTTGTTTAATCTTTCAGAGCTTATGTTCTACTGGCATAGTCTGAAAGAATCCAGAGTCTCTTCTCTGCCATAGTGAAGTCTCAGAATAGGGATGTGAATGGGTTTTAAAATCTTTGAGAGAATATAGCTTAACAGGACTTGGGACAAGTTGCCAAAAGAAATATCTTAATTTTTCAGGTATCCCATTTTAATTTTGCCATTTCACGGTTTCATATTTGACCCCTTCTTTCATTACACTGCTAATATGAATTTATGTGACTAGAAGATTATGATATTTGGTGACTAATTCTGTAATGTGGAACAAATACAATACTTTAAGCTGCTTCTGGATGTAAGAGGCTAAGCAAACAAAAATATTTAGTACAGTGAAGCCCTGTAACCAAGAAAGAAACCCAGCCCTAAATTGCTTATCCAGCCTATTAATTTCTACCCTCTCTTCTTTATGTGGGATAAAAGGAAAGAGTACCGAATTGGAAAGCAGCTATTATTTACATATTACAGTTGAAAACTGTTGATAATGGGTGACAACCCAGAAGTGCTGCTATTCCAATTTCCCTTTTCTTTTATAACTATGGAATAACAGATGAGAAGGGAGCGCATTCCAAGCATGGGAACAGCCTGTTTGAAGAGATGAAGATGGAAAATGCAATAGTGTGTCTGAGGAATGTGATTTTGACTGAACTGAAGAATGCAGGAAGGAGAGAGAATAAGGCCGGACAAGCAGGTTAGAGCCAACTTATTTAGGGCTTTTAATGCTAACAGAAACAAAAGCTTAGGGTGCAAAGAGGCAGGCAAGTAGAAGACATTCGGGTATACTTTTGTAGGTGTGGATAATGGCCATGAACTATTTTACAAGCAGTTATACCTCATGGCAGCAATGGCTCCAGAACTGTGTCCTATGATGATTGTCTTCTCATCACAGTTGAATTCAGACTCCATGAAAGGCAGCCAGATACTTTCTCGAGCTACAACTAATTTTAAGCATATAGATGAAAGTTAATACTATTTAATAATGATAATTACAATCATTTAAGATCATGCTACTCTCTTTAGAATGAATAGTACATAGTTTTGTGAACTTTTAAAATTGCATAGTAATTTCAAAAAAAGAGAATTTATATATTAGACAGAAATCAGGACATGGGATCAGAGCCAAGAATTTCTTGGTGCAACAGTTTGATAAGTGTCATCTGGCAGATGCTTTTATTTTGTATTCTCATGAGAAACCAACAGCCATAGATCAAGGCAATAGATAATTTTAAAATTCTCACAATACTAGTAAAATATACAGCAACATAGTCAGTACATACACTGTATACTTTAAAAACACCCTCTTAAACATATACTCTCCCCAACTATAATTTCTTTTATTCTTCATGAAAATGTGACTTTTAAAAAGGCATTTTTTCTGAGAAACTATTATAAAAATGAGAACAAAAGATCAGGCTGAAGAAAAAAAATAGAAAATTGAATTTTGCCTCATGACTCAGTGACAATTGTCCTTGAAGAAACTCAAAATGCAAGTCTCTTAGAACCATCTGTTTTAGAAAATTATTATGATGATTTTTCTTCTCTTACATCATTCCTATGCCTATGGTAAAAAAATGAGAACAGATAAAATAAGGTAGAGAGATTTTTAAAAAAATAAAAACTTACTTGGGTCAGGCATATTTTGAGACAAACACTGGAAATCGGGTATCTACAAGAGAAAGATATCTTAGGAACCAAATTGATTAGATAATACTAGATAATTTCCATAACAAATGGTTTCTGATATTACTATTATCAATTCATTTAATTATTAGTGCCTACAATGTAACAAAAATTGGCTAGGTACAGGGAAGGAATACATAGGTTATATATATTGTATGAGGTCCCTGATACATAGATTGATATTTTTCCTTAAAAGGCAATGAAATTATCCTTAAGATTTAATTGGTCCAGTTCACTTAGGCTTAAATTGTAGAAATAGCTTCCTGGTTGCCTAAGTACAAAGGCCTAGTAATTGAGGGCTCCTCAGGCTTAAAATGCTTCTAAAATGTACAACCAGCCTGGCGAATGTGAGGAAGGGAAGCTGTGTCCACCTGAATCAATTCTGCCTCCTTGTTTGCCATCCTTTCCAGCTAGTCTTTTTGTTAAGTGGTAGATGGGTGCCCATTTCATTCTATCTTGAGCCTGACAACCAAACAGCTCTGAGCCAGGCTCAGCCCAGAACACACACACACCCACCCACCCACACACTTACAGAGAATCATAGAATTTCAGAGTTGGAAGTTCTAATCCAACTTGTCCCTGAGGAATGATTCCCTCTAAAACAACTCTGATGGGGATCATCCAACTTCTACTCAAACACCTCCCAATGAAGAGGAGCCATTACTGCTCAAGGCAGCCCATTCCACATTTGGGTAGTTCTAAATTGTTTTGAAATTTTCCACTGACAATTTACAGTCTCTCTCTGCAATTTACAGTCATCACTTCTAGTTCTGCCTTCCGAAGTCAAAGGGTCCAGGGCCATATGACGGCCCTTTAAATTACTTGGAAGACAGTTATGTTTTCTCTCAGTTTTCTTTTCTCCATTCTAAACATCTACATTTCTTTCAACTGAACTTATATGGCTTGAATTCAAGGTCTTTTACCCTGATTGTCCTGCTCTAGATAGCTTCAGTCTGTTAATATTCATATACATAAAATAGGGGACTGTATTAAACCCAAATTAAACAGCTGCTCTGAGATAGCAAAATATGACAAATTGGACTAAACTTCTGATGTAGAAATTTGGGGCACCATTGACAGACTCCCTAAAAAGATAAATCAGATTTCTCAGCGCCCCAGCGCTTTATTTAAAAAAAAATTACTAGTTTAAACATTTACTTAAAAATATTTTTTTAGTGCCAACTTCTCTCCCTCTTAAATATTCCTCCCCTCATCCATTGAGAAGGCAAGAAATGTGATATCCGTTAGACATTTGAAATCTTGCAAAACATATTTCCATATTAGCCATGTTACAAAAAAAGAGAGGCAAGAAAAATAAAATGAAAAAATTGTGGTTCAATCTGCATTCAGATTCCATAAATTCTTTCTTCAGAGGTGGATAGTATAATTCATCATATTTTATCCTAAGTTTCTCAGAATTGAATTGGATCATTGTATTGATCATAATAACTAAGTCACCCCAGTTCTAAATTTTTGTGAGTGCCTCTATCCTCGTTGTTCGTTTATGTCTGAAATTGTACAAGACTCCATTTGCTTAAAGCAGGTAATTCAATTACAATCAGGGATAGGGAGAGGAAAACCAATAAGACAGTATTGGCCCTGACAGCACTTACCACTTAGGAGGAGGATGTAATGAATACACAAATACTTACATCGGAAAATGAATGAAAACAGGTTCATTAGAGAAGTATTAGCAAAGTACAAGGTGTCCCAAGCTTTAATAGCTTAAAACAACAGAGATTTTTGGGGAACTCTGCACTATTTAGTCAAGAAAGCTTCACAGCACTTACATGAACTGATACTAAGTGAAGTGAATGAATCAAGAGAAAATTGTACACAATAAGATTATGTGATAATCAACTTTAATGGACCTGGCTCTTTTCAACCATGAGGTGATTCAGGCCAGTTCCAACAGACTTGTGGTGGAAAGAGCCATCTGCGTTCAAAAAAAGAACTATGAAAATAAATGTGGATCACAACATTTCCACCTTGTTTTTTTTCTTTCTCCTTTTTTTTCCCCTTTTTGATCTGATTTTTCTTGTGTAGAATGATAAATGTGGAAATATGTTTAGAAGAATTAAACATGTTTATCCTATATTGGATTACTTGCTGTATGGGGGAAGGGAGGAAGGAAGGAGAAAAATTTAGAACACCGGGTTTTACAAGGCTGAATATTAAAAATTATCTTTGCATATATTTTGAAAAATAAAAAGACATTTAAAAGATAATAAAATGACTAGGAATTAAAAAACAAAACAAAACAAAACAAAGTTTTATAGCTTAGTAACATTTCAGGCAACCTAGAAGAGACTTCCTACTCTCACTGGGGAAAAAAAGCTGGGGCTGAGGAGATGAGAGAATTTTGAAAATTAAGTAAAAAAGGCTGAGGAAAGAGGCAAAGGGGAGCTAGTGGCTGGACTACTACCAGATTTCCATCGACAAGACTGGACTTGAGTAAGAGAGTTGTTCTGTTTTCCTTAGCATGAAGCAACAAAGTTTTAAGCCCCCTACTATGGGACATGTGCCAAAAAGCAAAAATGTCCCTAAGGAGTTCATGTTCTAATGGGGGTAAGAAGGGAAGGAAAGGAGACAACATGAAAAAAAAATATGCATACAGTATAAATCATATATTCTTTCAAAGAAGGTACCAGCAGTACAAGGAACTGAAGAGGACTTCTTGCAGAAGGTAGGATCTGACTACAGTCTTTGTAAACCATCCTCTGGAAACCTATCCTGACTCCTCACCACTTGCTCAACAAGTTGATCTCAGGCAGGTCACTCACCTCTCTGAGGCTCAATTTCCTTATCTGTGAAAAGGGATGTAATAAAATGGTTTTACTAGATACCTCACAGGTTTCCTCTAAACTGTCAAGCCTTCTATAAATAGGAGAAATTAGGATGATGATTTCAAAGGAGGAAAACATTTAAGACTTGATGTATATATAGTTTTCAGCAAAGTTTTGGGAGTAGAAATATTTCTAAAAAAGAAAAAAGCATAACTAGCATTGTTTCTCCCTGTCTAAAAATAAAGATGTAAATGAGACATGCAGGAAGAAAATAAGAGGAACTGTAGAGAAAACTGAGAATTCAGGTAACTATTTGCCTGTGACCAGTGCACAAGTCTCCTGGGACTGAACTAAGAAGGGAGTAAAAACCACATGGCTAATTCTTAAAGAAAAAGCAACATTTCTTAGAGTCTTACCTTCTCCAGCCTCTTTTTTACCCATCCGTACCAACCATGGGTCACCACATCACCTCCTCCATTTCCAGGAACAATCACAGCTTTGCTAGGAGAAACCATCATCCCAACTAGGAATGTTTCTCCAACGCACTTCTATTTCTTCACTGAGGAAGGCTGTACCTATCACGAGAGGGTAGGAGCTTAAGGCATCATGGGACTTGTAGTCTTTACAGCAATAAGGTCCTAGAAATATTAGCACTCTAGCTCAAGACTTTTCAATTCAAAATACAGTAGAAGGATTTTTTTTTGCATTTCTTTGCAACATGGCTAATATTTTTGCATGACTTCACATATATAATAGGTATATTGTTTGCTTTTTCAATGAGTGGGGGAAGAACTGAAGGAAAGGAAAGAATTTGGAGCTCAAAATTTTCAAAATGAATCTTAATAAAAATAAAAAAATAAAACCTAGTATGGTAGTAGGTAATTTGAAAGGAAGATCAAGCCAAAAAGTACAACATTTTCCTGCTAGTAACAAAAAAACAACCTGTCACATAAGATGAAAAGTTTATTTTCTGTCTTGTAAACTGATTAAAGTTAGTCTGTAACTAACATAAGACAGCCCTAGATGGCGTCTGTGTTTCCTTCTAGCTCTGTGATTCTATGGTCACTTATCAGTTCTTTGATAAATCACAGTCTCAGATCTTCCATCTTTAAAATGACAAAATAAAATCTGTCCTACTTCTTTCAGAGGGCTATTGGAGACAATCTACATACAGCACTTTGCAAGCCTTAAAAGGGATATTAGCTACACTATCAATATTTTTATGATTTTTACTGGTGTAGGACCTCCTTACAATTGGGAGATAGCTATATAACTATAACTTACTATCTTAGTTGCCTGCGGCTCATTAACTTGTTTATGGCCATACAGCTAGCTAATAGGTACCGGTAGCAAGTTTTGAAGCCACATGTTTCTGACTCCAGACCAATGCTCTAACCACTGTACAACATGGTCATCTTGCAAATTTTATAAGCCTATTGAATGACTTTTGTGATTAATATTATCTCCCACAACCTGCTGACATAAAACCAAATTTCTGTTTTCCTTAAAATAAAAGAATAGGAATTGGACTTGTGATTTCATTAAAACAGGGAATTCCCAGTTGGAGGACTGCCTTTACCGGCAAAAGTCATCCACTTCTAGACTTAGAATTGCCTATCACTGACAAGTGAAGTGACTTGCTTTGGATCAAAGAACCAGCATGTGTCAGAGCTGGAACTTAGCCCTATTTCTGGGTGGTTCTGCACTAAATTGCAATTGCCTCTTTTCTTTACAAAAAGCTTGTATTTTTCTCTTGTGAAAGACTTCTTTCTTAGTCATTTCTACTAAAATGCGTTTTTTTTTTTTTGGAAAATAGTGGTTCCAACATGATTGATATATAAGGGAACAATTTGAACATAATGAATTTTGGTATATTTATTGTTAATTTCTTCTCACAAAGACAAGAGGCTAGTGAACCACACTCATCCACATTTGGTATTACAATTGTCTACTCAATTTCAGATAACTCTCCTGCCACTTCACAATCATTCACAAGTTGCAATCCTTCTGACTCCCACATCTACAAGCAAACTTCTGTTCTTTATTCAAGGTAAAATGCCATACTTATTGTATATCTTTTGTTGCAGTAGGAGCTGTGGGCAGAGGAAGGCTGACCACTAACCCAGGAATTCCCCCACCCACCCGCCTCATGCAGACTTTCAGCCTTGGCTGAGGCCCTGGCCTCTAGTTCTGGAGTTTCTACTGCCCTCAAATGTAGCTGGGATCATTGTACTGAAACTCAACTGAAATGTAGGCTGAATAATATCTCTGTGGATCCTGCTCCTATTTATGATATTTATGTATTTCTTTAAAAAAAACCATTCTTTATTTTTAATACACATTGCTTTATGAATCATGTTAGGAGAAAAAAATCAGAACAAAAGGGAAAAACCATGGAAGAAGAAAAAAAAAAAAAAAACCCAGAAAAAAGAAGTGAACATAGCATGTGTTGTTTTATATTCAATCTCGATAGTTCTTCTGGATGCAGAAGGCATTTTCTATCCAAAGTCTATTGGGATTGCCTTAGATATTTTTGTATTTCTTAACCATTTAATATGTATAAAACTGTATTACCATTTTTTTAAAAGTTCCTATCTTTTTAATGTGTTACTAGTGATGTTTTTGAGTGTTGCTTCCCCATTTTGTTTCCCCATAAGCACTGTGGTGTGATTTTGTGGTGATTTTTAATGCATATGCCATGTTGCAGCAGAACAGACTGTAATAGTTTTTCTTTTTGAGCCTAAAGCAGCTGTTAGCATAACAATAAATTAAACATCCCCTTGGTTTTATTATTCATTTCTTTGTACTTTATATTTTCCAGAGGCTGTTAATAATTGAAGTCTGCAAAGTGCCTGTATCACAAACAGATGATATTCTTTTGAAGTCATCGCGGGGGATAAAGGCAACTCTCAGGTGACTGACCAAGGAGATAAATGTGGGACAAAGATGCCCACACAACTCATTCCTGTCAGCTCTCATGAAGTCCTTTAAGTCTGTCTCCTGTAGTTGATGGTTATACCTGAGGATTAGGGAAATTGAGATGAAGCAAAGGCAACTGAGTATCCTCCAGGAGGCCAGAAACCAACATTATCTCAAAAATCTAGTTGGGGTAAACTCCAGCTTCTGAAATAAGAACTCACTATTTGACAAAAATTGCTAGGAAAACTGGAAAATAATATGTCAGAAACGTGGCATAGACCTACACATCTCACACCCTATACTAAATAAGTTCAAAATAGGTACATGATTTGGGCATAAAGGATGATACATAAACAAATAGGAGAACAAGGGATGATTTACCTATCAAATCTTTGGAGAAGGAAGGAATTTATGACTAAAGAAGAACTAGAGAACATTGTGAAGGGCAAAATGGACAACTTTGATTACATTAAATTGAAAAGTTTTTGCACAAATAAAACTAACAGAAACAAGATTAAAACGAAATTACAAAGCTGGGGGAAAAAAAATCTTCACAGCCAGTTTTCTGATAAAGGTCTCATTTCTAAAATATATCAAGAACTGTTGTCAAATTTAAGGGATATATGCCATCCCCCAATTTATAAATGGTCAAAGGTTAGGATATCTCTCCCCTGGTTTCTCCCTTTTGTTCTGATTTTTCTCTTCCAATATGATACATAAAGCAATGTGTATTAAAAAATAAATTTATCAGAGTGAAAATATTTAATTGGAAAACATTTAAATAAAAATACAATAAAACATTTAAAAAAATCTAGTTGGGGTTTTAGGGCTGCTGCTGGGGGGGGAGGGTGTGATCTCAGATAAGAGATTAGGCAAGATGAAGGAGACAAATATGGAGATAAATATAAGGCAGGAGAAGGAGGCAGAAGTTTTAAGATTATGACAGAGGATATATAGCTTTATCCTAGCTCTTTATCATAGTCCAGGATTGAGGGAAAAGTCAGGGAAAGGAACTAGGAACTAGTCATTATTGTGTCAGGCAAGGAGTAGTACTATTCAAACTTCAGAGGAAACAAGATTGGTGCTTTGTCACCCCATCCAAGAATGCAAGAAGGGGCAAAATATGGTACTGACACTAATTCCTAACCCAGAAGTTATGCCTTTACATGAGTAAAGAGAAGAAAACTCCTAATATAATGAAGAAATACTATGGAGTAAGCAAAATCTTGAGTTAAACCCCAAAGAAAGTAGTGACTCCACAAAAGTACAAGAGATTAAAATAAAAAAATCTTGACTTCAAGGACTTGGACAGTGGATAGAAGAAAGGAAGCAAGAGATAAAAAATTAAATTGTGAAGGTCAGAACTAAATTTGATACTCATAGGCTCATAGATACAGAGCTGGGAAGAACCATCACCAGCCATGTCCTTTGGTCTCATCATATTACAGGTAAGAAAACAGAAGGCCAGGAAATTTAATTGACTTGTATAATATTACAAAAATATTAAATGTCAGAGGTAGGATTTGAACCCAAATCCTTTCCTTCCAGATCCAGTAATTTTCCCACTATATCACATTATCTCCCATACTCCAAATGTTATTTAACTAACCTGTCTAATAGACAGAAAGCAGGACAGAATTGACTTTCATGTCTCTGAGATTCATAGAAGCTAGAAGAGAGAAGAATGAAACCTAAGATTGCCTTGGTTTTCTAATCTGCTTTTTCACACTATTGACTCACAATCAAGTTTATGTGAATGATTAAAATCCTTTTCAGGCAAAATATTGTCTGAGTATATCTCCCCATTTTGTACTTGTGAAATAGATTTTTTTTAATCTAAGAGTAAGAGTTTACAATTAGATTCACTAAATTTCTTTTTACTTGAATCAGACCAGTCTTTATAAGCTATTGAATCATTACTCTCTCATTAAATGCACTAACTATGCCTCCCAATTTTGTATTATCTACAAATTTGATAAACTTTCCATCTATGCCTATGAGTCATTTTTTAAAGTATTAAATAGCACAGATATAAACATAGATCCATGGGAACCTTCATTGGAGAAACTGTCTTATAAATTGACCTTGAACTATTTATGACCTGTTTCAAATTGTCTGGTCCCAAAGTCAGATGTGCTGCCTACCTATGTGTTGCCCCCCAAAGTCCCAAGTGTTTCCTGAAATAGATTATAATATAATATTTAAGAAAATAAACTATAATAGAATATATGTAATGTTAACACGTGGTTTTCTTTTTTAAAAAAACAGGAAGATAATATGTATTTTTTTTCCAAGCTAATATGCATCCTGCAAGGATTCTTACATAGTTTAGTGGCTCTGGTTCTATTTGAGTTTGACCCAACTAATGTAATGCACACCATTCCATTTTCCCCACAAAAATAGCTTGAAAAGTTTTTCCAAAGGCTTTGCTAAAATCTAAATAAATGGTGTCATTCAGTATAGTGCAACAGAAATAGTGTTTTATTTTAGTCAAATGATTTGAGTTCAAATCCTGTCCCTTACCCCTGCATTCTTGATCGTCACATAATTGCTGTTGGACTGTTTCCTCATTTGTAAAATGAAGAAGTTAGACTAATTGACTTTACCTCCTAGACCTAAATTTTGATCCTATGATCCCTGATCTATCAATTTAGTAGCTAGAATTAGAAATTGGACCTATGATTTAATTGGAACAAGGGATTCCCAGTTGGGGGCGCTCCCTCTATTCATGAATATCCGCACTTTATTGGCAGCTTAAAATTTTTGAAAGTTTTCTCTAAGTTAGTTGTTTTTATTGTTGTTGCCCCCTCATATTTGAAGAGGAAATAATACCACGAGGGTATTTTGACTTGTTCATGAATTGGATTTAAGTGAGAAAGCTACACAAAGTTGTCAGACTCACTCTCTCCTCCAGAGTTATCCAAGTCCAGTGGCAAGACAAACATTTAGAAATTAAATGACTTGTATAAGGTCACACATTCAGTAGGAGGATTTGAACCCAAGTATTTCTTAGTCAAAGGTCCACTTTGTAGCCACTATGTTTCTTTGACTATCATCAATTTAGTGATGTTAATAATAGTATGGTATAACTTTTTCTTGATAAAGCCATACTGAAAAACCAAGGCAAATTAACTCAGTACTCTGGGATTTCCAAAATGTCTTCAATTTACCTTTCCTGGCTTCTCATATATCATTTATTATGATCAGATACATTGGCTTAAAGAGTTCTATGTTTTTTCCCAAACTATAAGACTCTGTATTTCTTATTTTCATCTTGCACTTGCCCTCTTCTCTTTCTGCATGCCATTCTTTATGTTTGACACGATCTTTCTTCATACAATTAATATTTTCCATTATAATCTGTCCTTTCTTTGTGAAAGCATATTTTTAAAAATCTCCTTTTTAGTACAACTGAAAATAGCAAGAAAAATATTTCTGCAGCCAAAACTTTTTCCAGATTTTTTTCTCTTTAGGAAAATATTTAAGAGGTCAAGAACAAAAAGCTGAGGCCTGGGGGGACTGGATTAATAATGGTGATCAAATTTAAAACAAAAAAAAAAATCTGTTCTAGATAAGATCATTGTCTTTTCCAAATCTGCAAGGGATTAAAATATCAGGGAAGTTATCTTTGATTACACCAAGAAAATGCTTGTAGGGAGCAGTCAAGGATAGAATTGAATAGTTATTAAATTGCTTTTAATTTTGAGATTTTTCTGGAATGTATTGACTTAAAAAAAGGTTTATGAACTTGTATGGGAAAAATATTAATTCTATTTTCACTAGTTTCTGACTAAAACTTAGCATTTCCTTCGATTATGAATGTAGGCAGCAAACCACACTAGAATGAGCAGTATCTGTGATTTGATACCAACAAAAAACAGATGTTTTCATATCACATTACTATTATTACAGCTATCTTTAAATACTGTTTACTCTCATCGCTACTTCAAAATTATTGTTGTACTAAACCTACCACTAGACTGCAGTAGATCCCCATAGAAGTTTTGAATTGAAACAGATAGATCAGCTTCATAGGTTGAACCAGAAGGAACCTTTGGGGATGGGGAACTCCTTTCCCTCATTTTACAGATGAGGAAATCGAAGCGCAGGGAGGTATAAGTGGCTTGTACAATGCCTCACACCTCTGAGTGGCTGAGGTGGGATTTAAACACAGGTCTAGTCCCTTACCAAGGCTGCTGACCTATTTGTCCATGCTGCTTCTAGGAATAAATTACTGAAATAACTAGCCAAAGACAACCCTAGAGGGCTCAATGAAGAGAAGACTCGTGCTGGAGTCAGAGATCCAAATTTTAATACATCAGACGCTTTTTAGCTGTGTGACCCTGAGTCAGTTCATCTTTCTCAGCTTGAGTTCCTCGACTCTAAAATGGGGGTAACAGTGACAGCTGCTTCCCAGGTTGTTGTAAACCTCAGAGGAGATGACATTTGTACAGTATCTGACACGTAGTAGGTGACGTGGACTTCATGCCTAATCTCTTTCCGTTTCAGGAAGAAGCCCGTCTAGCTGTCATCACCCATAACCAATCCCAGACTATGCTGTCTGTACAGAGTGATGTAAGACTGGGACTCTTTGTCTATGTCTCCAACCTCTGGGCATCTTTCAACAGTCTGAGATGTTGATGAGCATATATTTAGACGAGTTTGGGACCTGGTCAGCTGGGACCTTCCAAATGGCTCCTCTCTGAGCTAACTTCCCAGAGCTACCAAATTCTCCCCTGGCTTCCCTTAGAAATCTGCCCACGGTCACATCTTCTTTTCTGAGTTCCTTTGGGTTTGCCCGTTACAGTCCTCTGCCTGGAGATGGCTTTCCTCTCCTCCCCAGCATGCCTCATGGTATCTTTCTCCTTTCTCACTAACTCTGGCTGTGGATTTAGCCTGCCAGTCAATGGCATACTTACATCTCATAGCATATTCCTTTAATGGATTCTTCCAAATCCTATCAAATTTTTCTTGTAACCCTATTGTTCTCCCAAATCTATTCCATATTGACCACTCCTGGAGCCGATTTTACCTCTTTATTTTGTCTGTGACCTCTTCTCGTAAATAAATGTCCTCTTTTGGCAAAAAGAATGTCCATTGTGAATTTGTCCCATCATTTATTTTGAACTAGGAATTGCTATCCTGACCTCATCAGTTAGATATTTAATAAACGCTTCTGATGAAGTCCTGGATTACTAGGTGAGATTGGCAGAGAGAGCCTGAAGTATTGATAAAATTACTCTCTGAGACAAGCAGGAAAGGGCACTGATGGGATATAATCCTTATAATCCCACCCTCTGTGGAGGTCCTGGGTAGCCCACCCTGCTGTGTTCAGTCAGAAATGCAAGTTACAGCAAACCCAGAGGTGAAATCTCCTCTATAAATCTGTCCATGGCACACTGTCTTTCTCCTTAGCCCTCCTGCATGCCTCATGGTGCCCTCCCTCTCATTTCCCTACTATATTGATGTCTTTCTCCTTCTTCCAGCGAACTAATTCTTTAAGGTGCTACCCTTCTATATGAATTTAGCCTGCATGTCAATGGTATACTTCCATCTCGTGTAATATGTCCTTTCTCCTAATTAATTGTGAATTCTGTTAGGGAACTTGTCTTTTCCATGGTTAATTGCTAAAACCTCTTTCCTTGCTAACTATATGCTGTCCCGATTTTATTTCATACTTAATATTTCTGATGTTGATTGTATCTCTTAATTTTGTCTGTCATCTCTTTTCCTAAATAAGCCTACATTTTGGCAAAGAGAATGGCCATTATGAACTCTTAACGTTACCATACCCCAATCTCATCATTTGGTGCTGAACTCCAAACACATCATTTGGACTTAGGAATTGCTTTACTGGACATATCACTTCCTTCCAGGAAAAGCTTATTTTTCCATAAAGTGGAAATTCATGTGAATCATGAATTTAAACTTTTTAAAAATAAGTTAACAGTGTAAATAAACTGTATTAAATGTGAAAGTGAATATATCTGTACTTGTAAGAATTGAAATAGCATGGCATAGATCACTGATAGTTAATGTAATAGTGATACAATTCTCATAAGAAAAGGTGAAGGCTTTTGCAGTTTGGGCTCATAATTTATTTTTTCTAAAGGTCACAATCAGAGCATTATTTATGATTGGCAATCCAGATTTTTAGTAAAAGCAAGCCCTGGAATCTGAGACTTTTCTGAGAAGGTCACCTTTAAATTTTATTTATTTAAGAAGCTGCTGCATGAATTACATGGGCTGAATTGTTTGCTTAATGGAGTAAGTTCCTGGAACAATAACATCACTTCTAACCCGGATCTGAAACCTGAAAAAGAATTTATCTTTCTCAACATCTGCCCTTAAGAGAGTTTAGTCTTAATGCTTACATAATGTGCTTTTCTGAGTTATAGAGCAACTAAATCAAACTTCATTCATTTAAGTTTATTCAGATGTAATATAGTTATGATGTTAGTCCATATGATTTTATTTTGTTATTTTTTTTCTAATGAGTGGCACAAATATTTTATGACTGCCATCATTTAAAAAATGTTATTTTTAGTTGTGGTTTGTTTTCTGAGTTGAATCAAATTAGCCAACTCATTTGGAAAATGTAAAAATAATTCTGAAAAGTCAACATTGGACTTGTATATGTTATTTTCCACTGTTACTTTAATGCCTACTATCTGATAGAGACATCAGTATTGTAGATAGAATATACAATAGGTTTGAGGTCAGAAAGACCTCCAGATTTTGTTTTTGACACTTACTGAATGGTTCTGGACAAATGAAAGTGAGGCAAGTATTTGTGCTGAAGGCAACTTTCTTACTATAAAGTCAAAACTCTCTTTTGTTAAAGGCTCCCCTGAATTTGTTTTTTTCATTTGCCATATTTTCTAAAAACACTAAACCCAGAGTGTATAAAAGCCTGGATGTGTCTTGAACCAAGTTCCTCCGAGCTGACATAATTTGTTGTTGCACCCTATGGTGGAATTATTTGTGTGTCCTTGGGAGGCATCTCTCAGACACCAGCCAGTCTGTGTGTCAGGCTGGGACAATGCTTGTACAGCTGGGGTCCTTTGCAAATAGGCAAACCCTCAAATCTTCTTTGACTAGCAGTTCCCAAAGGAAAAGAATGAAACTTTTGCCATCACCTTGCTCCTGCCCATGGGCAGCATTTGCTGTACTGGTCCCCCTCCCATGTCACACTCATTCCTGGTATCCTCTTCTCCCTTAGTCCTTCTATTAAAATGTAAACTTCTGTGAATACTGGGAACTTTTTGAGTTCCACATGCATGTTTATTTCCCCGTGTAATAAACCTTACAAAGGTTCCTTTGTGTAATAAGTCTTGTGACATTGTAATGCCTATTGACAGTTTCCATTGACTCTGATTTCAGTACCCAGAAATCCTTACAGCGATTAAATCATTTCCCAGCAGTCATAGCCTGTGTAAGCATTGTGCCTTGTATTGTACATGGTAAACATTTATAAATGTTTGTTGAATGAAATGCTTTTGCTGATTCCTCAAAGAAAGATGGCTTTCTTACAAGTCATCCAGGATAGATATCAGATTTTTTTTGTGTGTGGTTTTAATTGTCATCTTGATTCCTTTGTTAACCTTTACTTGTTTTACCAATATACTATACAAATTATTTTTGTCTAAACTTTTGAGGAAACTCCTTTTATTATTGCAGATCAGATATTATTCTGCAATTTATAATCTTAGAGAATGCATGTGACCTGCCTAGCATCCCACAGCAGGACTTGGACATAGGTCTTCATAACTCTGAGGCAGCTTCTTTCTGGTGTCAAGTAGCCTTGTCATTATCATTGGTACCATCATGATTGTCATCATCTAAATCCCTTTTCTTCTGACCATCTTCATACAATTCATCTCCACTCGTTTGCTCACTTTACTGTCTGTCCAAATTTCTATCTTTTTCTTTCCCTTAAGGTAAATTTTTTATTTCTATTAGTGTCTAGTCAGGAGGCAATTAGGTAGTACAGGGGATAGAGTGGTGGGTCAGGAGTGAGGACTCATTTTTCTGAGTTCAAATTTGGCCTCAGACCCTTACTAGCTGTCTGACCCTGGACAAGTCATTTAACCCTATTGATCTCAGTTTACTCATCTGTAAAATGAGCTGGAGAAGGAAATGACAAAGCCCTCTAGTATCTCTGTCAAGAAAAGGCCAATGAAGTCAAGAAGAGTCAAAGAAAACAACTGGACTACAATAATCTAGTCATAATCTTGGAGAAGCTTTTTTTAAATCTAATAGTTTGAGGCCAAAGGAAAAGAATTTATTGCTCACAAGCTATGCATTTAAACAAAATGTTTGTCTTGCCTAGTTTCTAAATGGCTTATTTGTCTCAGACCTACTCTAGGATGATTGTAGAGAAAAAAATTTCATTGTTGATATAACAGTGAGGAAGCACTACTAAAATGCCATTGTTAAAAATCATTTGTGAAGATTCAATTAATAAATTAACAAAATCTCCCCCCTCCTTTTTTAATCAATGTTGACCTCAATATTAAAGAAGTTGGAAAAGTTCTTGAGTCTAAATTGTCAGTGTCTAAAAGATCAAGTAGAATTGTGGAATTCCTTGAATTGACACAAATTGTAACTGACTCCTCTGTGCCTAAATAGCATCATAGCTAGTCTTTGTGAGCTTTTATGGCTAAAAAATTAGTCACTGAAGGCAACCTGATGCTGAATCTCTCCAAACTTATGTAGGTTGGTTCTTGGATGATATACAGTCCTTTGTCAGGCCAATATTGAAAGCCTTTGTAAGTATTAGAACTGGCCAAATATTTAGATTCTGCCATCCTAACCTTAGGTAACTAAAGGTTATCTTCATGAATTTGTACAATATTGTTTTGGTTTGTTAATTCTTACTTAGTTTTTTGATACAAAAAGGAGGCTCACAATGTGCCAGTAGTGGGGATATAAAGATAGAAATGATACAGTTCCTGCATTTGAGGATCTTATGTTCTTTCAGGTAATAGTTTATCGGTATAATCATATTCAAAATAGATACAAAATGCAAGCTGATTTCCAGAGGGGGCACTATTAATGGGGAGGAGGGATCAGAAGGTTTTAGGTTAAGAGACGGTGCTTGTGTTGATCTTTGAAGGAAATTGGGACTTCTGAGAGGCAGAGGTGAGGGGGTAGTATATTCTAAGGAGCAACAGCATATGCAAAAGCACATGGAAGAAAAATTGAATGTAATGTAAGAGGAAAAGCTATGAGGCCAGTTTGACTGAATTGTAGAGTGTATGAATGGCAATAATGTAATAAACCTGGAAAGGTAGGGTGGAGTCAGATTTTAAAGGATTTTAAATGCAAAACAAAAATTTGTATTTGAATCAAAATGAGTTAAAAACTATTGGAACTTCTTGAGCAGATTTTTAAAGATTATCTTTTTAAGCTTTTAAAGATTATCTATCTTTATAGGTCTATATAAGTATTTATAGTAAAACATTGATATAGAGCTATAGAGATAGATATTACTTTGACAGTTAAGTAGGACTTCAATCCACTTCCCTGGATTGAAAGGAAAGGGACTTGAGTCAGAGAGACCAAGTAGATTATTTCTTTCTTTTTTTTTAATTTCGTAATATTTTTCCCCCCAATTATATGGTAAAACAATTTTTTAAACATTAAAAAAAAAAGTTTTGAGTTCCAAATTCTATCCCTCCCTTCTCTTCTCTTTCCCTTTTTCTGAAACAGTAAGCAATCTGATCATTTATATATGTACAATCATGTAAAACAGTTTCATATTAATAGTTTTATACAGGAAGACTGGAATATAAAAAAAGATTGTGAATAATAACATACTATAATCTGTATTCAAACAGTATCAATTATTTCCCTGGAGGCAGATAGTATACTTCATCATGAGTTCTTTGGGATTGTCTTGAATCATTGTATTACTGGCTAAGCATTTTATAATATACTTCATCATACAATATTGCTGTTACTATTATGTGGGAAAAGGTGAAGAACTTACAGATTTTAAAGTAGATCAAGCCTTATAAGCCTCAGTTTCGGCTTTTCCAAAGTCACATGATTTTAGATAAGGTCTGGACTATGTGGCTGAAGAAGCTGTATATCATCTTGTCTACTACATTTCACTGACCAACTAGGAGAACAGTAGATTTATATGACCAATCACAACATATAGAGGATGGGATTTTGGAGGTTCTTTGTCTGAAATGGATAAAAGCTGTAAGCATTTTCAAGGCTCGGGCCCTATCCTGCTGTGAAATTTTGCTTGCAGACCAGGATGGGGTCCGCTTCTCGAGATTCTAATAAATAATTCTGCTTTCTATGAGTGATCTCTGTAGTAGTCAATTTGGGTAGGTCTTTTTGTCCCAAACACTATATACTAAGTTCTCTTGGTTCTGTTTATTTCACTTTGAATCAGTTCATATCTTTCTGTTTTTTTAGGAGATTATTTCAAAGTCAATAAGAGTCTGAACCAGGATAGTAACCATGTGAAGTCTCAAGAAGGAAAGAGATTCTGGCTCTCAAGGAGATCACATTCAAATGGGAGAGCAGCACATGGCTGCTAGTTAGATTGAAAGTTGCCAAGATCCTCATGATGCTGTTTGAGTGGTCTAGATTAGTGGCTATGAAGGAGTTGTTAAGAATCCGCTTTAAATTGGCTCCAGGTTTTAGGAGTGAAAGAATTCACTCATTCCTGAATTATTAGTTGCAAAATGAAAGTTTATTGTTAGATAGAAATCAGTTTACCAAAAGACTGACTTCTATAGTGGCAGATCTATTGGAAAATGGAGTTTTGCACAGACTATGCAGTTCTCAGTGGACAGAAAGTCCTGGCAGCTGAGTGAGCTACAAATCCCTCTGCAAAAGACCTTCGTTGAAGGAAGCCATTATATTGGGTCTTAGAGGGGGCTGGGACAGCCCAAGCAGGTCAGACCCAGTGGGGGCTGAGACAGCCCAAGTTGGCTCATCTATAAGCTGGGTTTCACTTTGAGCTGGAATTTGAATAGAATTGAATGAGTTTTAATTCAATAGGGTTGGAATTCTTTTGTTCAGGATTGAACCAACTCCACCTAGATAACAGAATGAAACTGCCATATTTCCCTCGGGCAGGGTCCCTCCCTGAGGTAGAGTTGAAGATTTTCTTCTTCAAGGAATTTGAGTTTCGGGGGTCTCTTCTTCACTCAGGGTACAACAGCAAAGTAGATGGTAATGTAATGCTGCTTCTTGAATGTTATTTGTCCAGATAAAATCCTATTTGTTTCTAATGATGAATCAATCATTTGAAAGTGCCAAGGACTATGATAAGAAGCTTCTTTTCTGAGTCTTCAGTAGCTGTGAATCCTTTAAGAGCAGTTAGTTACCAGGCTGTATCTCCACCTCCTAGGATGATGCTTGTAGACACTGGATGGGAAACCTTGCTAAGGCTCTGGGGTTCAGAGTTCTTGGTTGTCCTTCCCCAGGATGCTGTGCAACTTAGTTTTTATAGTTTTCTTGGAGGCATCCATCCCCTAAATGATTCTTTTAAATATTATGAGTTTCCAGATGATTTTTTTTCTTTCCTGATGTGGTTCATCCTGCTTCTGCTATGGCTGTTTATGGCAAGGAGAGGGGAGGAGGTTAAACATGTGCAAGGAGTGTCACACTAAACATGTGAAGTAGGCATGTTACAAATACACAGCATGGTTCCACCCCAGGTTTCCTTCCATTCAATCCTTCTTTCTCTCCACCGCACCTCCCTGCCCCACCTTTTCCCAAACCAAGATTTTGCTCTTGGAGAATAAAAGGATTGAATTTAGAGCCAAAGGGATCTGAGTTCATATCCAAACTGCTATTTTTTATCTGTGTGAGCCTATTAGACAAGTTGACAGTATTTCTTATTAAGCAATTACGATATGGCTGGCATTTTGTAGATAAATACCAAACAAACAAAGGGACAAAAGGCAAAATAAGTTCCTGCCCTCAAGGAGCTGTCATTTTGATAAAAGGAGACCTGTATGCAAACAACTATATATAAACAAGGTATCCCAGTCAGTACAATCCAACTCTATTTGACCCCATGGTCATTGTCCTGGGATTTTTGAATTTCGATCTTCTTGCCTCCAGACTTAGTGGATCTGGATCACCTAGCTGACTCTACAAGAAGTTATAGAAAAGATAAACTGAAGATAAGCATAAAGGCAGTCGAATTAAGGGGACTAGGAAGGCTCCTTGTATTAGGTGGTATGAGGGTTGACTTGAAGCAAAGAATCCTGGAGGAAGATATGAAGAAAAGCATTCCAAGCTTAGGAGATAAGGATATAAAAAGCATAGTATTTGGAGATGGAATTTTTGCTAGGAACTTTCCAGGGTTTCAGTTTTTTTTCTTTTCTTTCTTTTCTTTCTTCCTTCCTTTCTTCCTTCCTTCCTTCCTTCTTTCCTTCCTTCCTTCCTTCCTTCCTTCCTTCTTCCTTCCTTCCTTCCTTCCTTCCTTCCTTCCTTCCTTTCTTCCTTCTTTCTTTCTTCTTTTTTTCCTCCCTCCCTCCCTTCCTTCCTTCCTTCCTTCTTACCTTTCTTTTTTATAATAGCTTTTTATTTTTCAAAATACATGCAAAGATAGTTTTCAACATTCATTTTTGCAAAATCTTGTGTTCCATATTTTTTTCTGTCTCCTCTTCCCCCTTCCCCTACATAGCAAATCCAATATAGATTAAACATGTGCAATTCTTCTGAACATATTTTCACATTTATCATGCTGCACAAGAAAAATCAGAATGTTGAGGTCTAGCTTTGGGGTTAATGAAATGAACCCCAAAATGAAATTAGGATTAAGGTCTAGTGGCAGGTTTGGGGTACAGATTTGGCACAAGGGGGTCTAGTAGCGGCGCGAGTTCCCAATAAAAGCATTTATTGGCCCAGAGAGCTAGATTGATAAAAGAGGTTTATTATTGGATAAGCAAAGTTAAAGTATAGGCGAAGGGAGAGATAAGGAGGGCACTGGACAGAGGGTCCAGTGGACAGAGGGTCCTTACATGGTAGCCATGTTTGGAATCTCTGCAAAGAGGGGTTCCCAGCGTGGACTTTTTATAATAGGAGACTTAGCTCGAGGGGCTTTCGGGTGTAGCCCCAAAGTTGGCTCATATCCGGGTGGGGCTGGGAACAGGTCAGATCTTCTATTGGAATTCAAAGGGACTAGGATTTGTGAGTTAAAGGGCAATTTACATTATTAATTAGGAGAGGGTGGGAATCTAGAAAGGAATCTTTCCCGGATCAAGATCAAAAAGGAGAGAAAAAATAAGCAAACAACAACAATAAAAAAAGATGAAAATACTATGTTGTGATCCACATTCAGCCCCCATAGAACTCTCTCCATTACAAGTTTATTGGAATTAGGGTGAATCACCTCATTGTTGAAAAGAGCCAATTCAATCACAGTTGATCATATAATTTTGTTGTTGCTGTGTACAATATTCTCTTGGTTCTCCTCACTTAGCATCAGTTCATATAAATTTCTCCAAGCAGTTCTGAAATCATCCTGTTGATTGTTTCTTATAGAACAATGATATTCCCTCATATTCATAAAATATAATTTATTCAGCCATTCCCCAATCGATGGACATTCATTCAGTTTCCAGTTCCTTGCTACTACATCCTTGCCATTACAAACATTTTTGCACATGTTGGTCTTTTTTCCTTTTTCATGATTTCTTTGGGATACAGACCCAGTAGAGACCCTGCTTGATTTTCAAAGGGTATGCACAATTTGATACCCCTTTGGGCATAGCTCCAAATTAGAATATAAAGGGCTGAAACTTTGAAAAAGTATACTTGAATCTGACAGTTTAGCACTTAAGGCTAATTACCTATTTGATGTGAGACAATGACTCTATTAGCATATGTTTTGGATAAATGGCTCTTCTCACTGTTTGGTGCTGGCTTAATGTTTGGTGTTAAAATAATCCTAGGCAAGGAGTAGAGGGTGAGGTGAGAGAGGAGAGACTCACTTGGCAGCAGGATGAGGAGAGAAGTTGGTGACTTTGGACTGGAGAATTGAGGATACATCTTTGACCAGCCTGTGTCATTTTGTCTGCCTTCTTCACTTCTCCTAAAGACCAAGGACTTTAATTTATCCTGACTCTAGCTGACCCCGAGGCCTCAGGGAGCTAGCTTGGACTTAACATTAGAGCTTTAGTTTTCTAAACTGTGAAATAGAAAGATCTTTGTGTGGGGGAGAGGGGGTAAGAAGGGGTAGTTAGGTAGAGCAGTGGATAGAGCACCAGTCCTGAAGTCAGGAGGACCTGAGTTCAAAGTTGGCCTCAGACACTTAACACTTCTTAGATATGTGACCTTGGGTAAGTCATTTAACTCCATTGCCTCAGCCCCGCCCCTCCCCCCCCAAAAAAAAAAGAAATAAAAAAAAGAAAGAACTTTGTCTTGAAACAGGTTTTCAAAGTGGGCCCTAAGACCATTTCAAGGGACTTATTTTCATTATAATACCAAGGCTTTATTTGTTTTTAAAAGTAATTCTATTTTTCAACCACATATTGTGGAAGGGTAGGTTTAAAAAAAAAATCACACCAGGCTGAATGCAGAAGCAAAGATAAGAATTTGTCCTCTATTAAAGTGACATTCAGAGATTTGCAAAAATATGTAAAATACTGCCACATATATTTTTTTGTTTTGGAAAATATGTTTGTCATAAAATGTTGATAATCTAAATATGTAATGTTTATTATTGTTACTTCAAATGAATTAATATTTTATAATTTATGATATGTAATGTAAATTTAGTAGTTATTTTAGTTACATTACTATCACAAGTAAACAAATCTCTTTGGCATTTTCAATAACTCTAAATGTCAAGAAAGCCTTATTTAAAAAAATCGTATTTTATTTTTTCCAATTTTATGTAAATATAGCAGGGGTCCTCAAACTCCGGCCTGCAGGCCAGATGAGGCAGCTGAGGACGTTTATTCTCCTCACCCAGGGCTATGAAGTTTCTTTATTTAAAGGCCCACAAAACAAAGTTTTTGTTTTTACTATAGTCTGGCCCTCCAACGGTCTGAGGGACAGTGAACTGGCCCCCTATTGAAAAAGTTTGAGGACCCCTGAAATATAGTTTTTAACATTCACTTTGTTTTTTTTCCTTTTTTTTTTTTGTTATACATATACATTCCTTATTTACATATTTCCATATGAATCGTATTGGAAGAGAAAATCAGAACAAAAGGAAAAACCTCCCTTTGTATTTTTTTAAACTGATTTTTTTAACCTTATATTTTTCCAGAAGAATTGTTATTATTTTTTCTAACTCAATATTTTTTTGGCAATTTGGTTGATATGGCACTGAATAAACAGACACCATTACGCCATCTGATATAGGAACCCTCATTTTTTAAGCACCAAAGTGGGTCCCGAGAACTATGGTTCCAGGGGCCCACGGAAGTTGCCTCCTTGAAAGGGAGGCCAGGTCTCCCTCAGCGCCTTGCCGAACTCCCTCAAGTTCCTCCGGGTCCGCCCCGCCCAACTCCGGGGCTTTGACGTCATCAATTCAGCTTGCTCAGTCTCTAGGTGACGGGCAGATTCGGTCACTGGCTGCAGGCGGATCTTGCAGAACTTGGGGGCGGAGACGGGACGAGAGAGAAAGAACTAGAGGAGAACTCGAACTTCCTGAGTCTTCTGTTTACCCTGACCCAACGTGGCGGTTCTGGCTTCGCCCGACCTTCTTCCTTTTCCCTTTTTTGGAAGGGGGGAGGTGCTCTTCTCTGATTGGTCGATGATAGGGCGACGTGGCGCTGACGCGCTCCGGCTCCGGGTCCAACCGGCGTCCAGCTGAGCTGGACTTGGCGCTGTGCCCAGGCGGCTGCCGGTCGCTTCCGTCTCAGGGTGTTCACGGCCTGGCTTTGGTGAGTGGAATTGAGGAGCTGGAAATTGATGGTCTGCCGCGCCTGGGGCAAGAAAAGAGAGAGGGAGACAAGAGGGTGAGAAGGGCGCGGCCCGGGGTCGGGAGTAGGATTCTGGGGTCCCCCGGCCCAAGTTGGAGAGAAATGAGGAATTGAGGGCAATTGGGGACCCGGGCAGCCCGACCCAGCTTGTGGCCGCGGATTTGTCCCGGAGGCTTTCTTTCCTTCATCGGGACTCACGGTGCTCGTGGTGTGTCCCGACATTCTAGCCGGTCCTTGTCTGGGCTGGGAAGCTGGACTGTCCGGATCATGACCCTCGGGACCTTCCCAGAGCTTTCCTCCTAGTTTCCAGATGCTCTCTGGTCTGAGGAAGAGGAATCACTAAAGTTGGGAGGGGGAGGAAAAGCACCTCGCCTGAGAGCTTTTAGTAGGTGGGCGAAGTTCTCGGGGGAAGAAGGGGAGATTTGGTCGGCATCCTGTTCGGGAGAGAACTGGCCTTTAGATTTAAGTACTTTGATTCAAGTTGTGATAGATTGCTTGGGCAGTGTTACCTAGTCATTTTGTTCCTTTTTGAATCTTCCCCTTTTGACATTTCAGTCGAAACTTGTTGGAGTACTGGCAGATAGAATGCCATTGAAAAATCAGAAAACTAAATGCGTTTCCAGCTACTTGTGTGATCTTGAGCAAATCACTTACCCGCTTCTTCATCTATAAAATGGGTATTTAGGCTCAAATCGCTTTATAAAGCCTCTTTTAACTTTAAATTTGTTACATAATTATTACTGTGTTTAATATTTGCTTAAACTACGGTATGGATCAGAATAAATCTAATGTCGTTTCTCATCATCAACCAAAATTTCTTAAAAGCATGTGTAATAGCTTAGTTTTACTGTTTGCGTTACTTATACTCTTTTTATCTGAAGGTTGGAGATGGTATTTGGAGTGTTATCTCAGTGTGGAAAAATAAAGGTGATGAATGTGCTATTTTTCAGTGTGGAAACATTGGCTAAAGAGGTGATAAATAGGAGCTGAGACTATTTCGAAGTCATGTTTGAGTTGTATGCTTGCATTGTAACAGTGCAGGGACCGTTTTACTTAAAGAAATATCAATCCTAGGATATTTACGCTAGGATCATATACTTGAGCTAGAAGTTTCCTCTTCTATAAAATGAGGTTTGGGGAAGCTTAGTGATTTGCTATAAGTTACATTTAAGAGATAGTGACTCCAGGTCCTCTAATCTCCTAGCCGGGAATCTTTTCACTATTCTTTTTACCATTTCCCAGTTACAACATGGTGTTTAAACGAATTAGGCTACTTTTTTTTTTTTTTTTTTTTTTTTTTTTTGCTGAGGCAATTGAGGTTTAGTGACTTGCCCAGAATCACACAGCTGGGAAGTGTCTGAGGCCAGATTTGAGCTTAGGTCCTCCTGACTATAGAGCTAGTGCTCTATTTACTGAGCTATGTAGCTGCCCCGGGATATTTTCTTTTCTCAGAGGAATTGGGCTTTATTTTTCATTATGTGAAAGTGCCATTACAGACCACTTTGCCAATCTTTAACTTGATGCTATAATTTTTAAAAAAAATTTTTATTATAGCTTTTTATTTACAAGATATATGCATGGGTAATTTTTTAGCATTGACAATTGCAAAACCTTTTGTTCCAACTTTTCTCCTCCTTCCCCCAGATGGCAGGTTGACCAATACGTGTTAAATATATTAAAGTATAAGTTAAAATACAATGTATGTATACATATCTAAACAGTTATTTTGCTGTACAAAAAGAATCGGACTTTGAAATAGTGTATAATTAGCCTGTGAAGGAAATCAAAAATGCAGGTGGACAAAAATAGAAGGATTGGGAATTCTATGTAATGGTTCATAGTCAACTCCCAGAGTTCTTTGGTTGAGTGTAGCTGGTTCAGTTCATATAATTTCTTTTTTCTTGGAGGTTTATCCATTTGGTTCTGATTAGCCAAATTCTGTGTTGTTTTAGGCTTTTACCTTACGTTAGTTATGAACAGAATATGAACTGACTAATAATAATAATAATAATATGAACTGGGATTTACATAATAGAACAGCTTTGAATTTAGGCTGAATTAACAAAACAGTAATAAACATAGTAAACAGTAAGATTGTATATAGTCGAACACTTTGGCCAAAGATTACAGTGGCATAACCATTAGGAACTAAATAGAAGATTCTGCGTGTACTTCTTCAAAATTAGCAGCATAGAAGAAATGGAACAGGGAAGCACAGTTCACAAAGGAACACAATTTCACATACTGATTGAAACCAAGTATTACAGAATAGAGAGGAACATATTTTTATATAGACTAGCTTAGTATCAAAGAATCAAGCACCAATCCTGATTTTCAAATGCTAAACTCAGGTTTTTTTTTTTTTCTTTTTTCTTTTTTTTGGTGAAGGAATCTTTGGATAGATTTGAATTCAGGTCCTCTTTGACTCCAGAATCAGTGGTTCTACTCACTAGGCCACCTAGTTGCCTCCTCAGATCTTATAGGAACTATATATTTGACCAGCCAAATAGCAGAACCCAAAGGAATATTAGAAATATCTTGATCTATCAAGCTTAAATTATACAAATGAATCCTACAAAGTATACCTCATATAATCACTTTTTTATGATCTCTGTGTCAAACCTCTTGAGGTAATGTGATGTTGTAGTTAGCCTGAGTAGATTCCATGAGGCTAGTGATAGAATTAAATGAGATCATTATAATATATATCATTATATAACATATAATAATATAATAAAATAATACATATATTTAAGGAATGTATTTTCTAAACAGTGTTGTATATATTTGATGAAAAGGAAGGAATTTCTATATATGTCAAATATTATAATTTTTTTCAACCTCCATTTTTTTGGGGGGAGGCTAAAATAATGTTAGTTGGTGAATATATCTATTCAGACTGACAAGAGCTGTGTTTCCTTTTCTGGTTAGTTATGATGTTTTACTTTAGGGTGATTTCACACTGATTTATGCAATATTTGAAAAATAACAAAAGACTTTATATATCTAGGTTTAATAGAATTAGTCTTTTTTTATACTAGTGACATCCCTTTGTGCAGCGAAAGGTACAATATTAATCCTAAACAGAAAATGGGGCACTGAGGGGAAAAACTATTGATATGCCTACATCTGATTGGTAAGTGATAATTTAGATTAGTTTACTACTAGTGATAAATGTGTTTATAATAAAATTTTAATGTCAGTTCCTTTTCAGACCATGGCAACATACCTGGAGTTTATCCAGCAAAATGAGGAGCAAGATGGCATTCGTTTCAGTTGGAATGTATGGCCATCTAGCCGCCTTGAGGCTACAAGAATGGTTGTCCCTCTGGCATGTCTATTTACTCCCTTAAAAGAACGTCCAGATTTACCTCCAGTACAATATGAACCTGTACTTTGTAGCAGGCCAACTTGTAAAGCGGTTCTCAATCCACTTTGGTATGAATTTTTAAAATGTTGATAAAATGATAATTAGAATAAAATATGTGTGGTACTTTTGTGATGCAGATTAATAAGTCAGTCTATTTAGAATAACATAGTTTATTAGAACTCCAATCAGTAAATATTCATTAGCATTTGTTATGTATAGGGATACACTATGCACTAGGAATACAAAGAAGGGCAAAAGCATGAGCTGTGCTTTCTAGGAATTCATATTTTAATGGAAGAGATATGAAAAATCTACATGCAAAATACATATAGTACATAGAATGTAGTCTTAGAGGGAAAGGACAAGCAGGGAGCGGAAGAACCATTGTTGTGAAGGGAGAGAGAAAAAAACCTGCAGATGGTGGGATTTGAGCGGAATTTTGAAGAAAGTTTGGAATTCGAGTTGAGGGAAAATATCAGACCTAGGGGACAGCAAATGCAAATGCACAGAGATAAAGTGTTGCATATGAGGATCAGCAAGGAGGCCATTTTTCACTTAAAAATTCATTATTAAAATAATTTTTGTAACTTCTAGGAATATTGAGAAGCATACTACCTTGATAGATAGAATTCTTAGCTGTTAGATTTGGGTTGAATGTTAGCCAAATAGATCTTTATGTGAAATAAAGTGTAGTTTCCATAGATGTGACAAGGACATGTTTAAATGATGAACTGGTATATCTGATTAGGAAATTTTATGCAGAATTTTAAAAAATCATTTCAGTAAATTATAAGAATGTCGATATATTGAGATGTATCTTAAATTTGCAAGTCAGTATTCCTTCTTTAAGGATAGTAATTATATGTCTAAATGTTTTATTTTCTTTTTATAACAGTCAGGTTGATTATCGAGCTAAGCTTTGGGCCTGTAATTTCTGTTTTCAAAGAAATCAGGTAAGTGAATTATGTTTAAAATGAAGCGACTAAAAAGATGTTTTTAACATATGTCCTTCTCATTTATGACATTGTGAGACTTGATTGCTGGAATAATAGAAACCTTCTCTGACACTCCTTTCAGGAGTCATTCTCTCAGTTCACATTGTCATTGTCTGGTTGGTTCTCCAGAATGTTGACTGTTGACTATTCCAGGATTTTAGAATGACCCTGTGGGTGTTGATCCTCTTAGAAGCTAACTCTTGAGCTCCTCTTTGGTGTGCTTGCCTTTAATTAGACAGTAGATCCAGTTCTTTAGCAAAGGCATTTACTCAAATGGCATAGCAAGAACAATAGTTACTAAGCATCCTCAACACCAGGAGCATAGTCTCCTACAAACACAATCCGGGGGGGGGGGGGGGGGGGGAAGAGTGGGCACAAAATTAAAGTACATAGCAATGAGGCACACATATAGGAAACACAAGTGGCCCGGGCAATTCACAGCTTCCGAACTAAGGTTCTTAATATATTTTCTCTTTCTAAAGAAAAGAAGATACATACATTGCAGATGATCAAGTTGACATATGTGCTACTTCTAAATTTTTAAAACAAAGGTTGTTTTGAAAACAACTTGTGCTTACACAATTGGAAAGAATACACAATAATTACTAAGTTCAGTCCTGGCAGGAATGCAGAAAATAGGTACATGCTTTTTATTGGTGATAATACTAAGAAATTAATATTTTTGAAGAGAAAATCTGAATATGTACTAGAGTTTTATAACATAAAAAACAGGGGCGGGGATAGCATCTGTTTGCAAAATGGGTTAACAAATTGGGATATTAATGTAATGTGATAATTAAGAAGGGAAAATATGAAATAATAGGAAAAATAGAAACTTGAAGTTCAATATGTGCACTGACATTTTTATCAGTGGAAAAATATAAAACTAGATAAGAAAATGAGTGGAGTTTGGAAATTAGCTTAAAATATGTTTGTGGTTATTTATAATTTAAATTATTTTTGTATTATACAATTGAGAGCTTTATAATTTTAATTTTTTCTTTATAAATACCTTAGAATGATTTTCTTTTTAGTTCCCTCCAGCATATGCAGGCATATCCGAAGTGAATCAACCTGCAGAATTGATGCCCCAATTTTCCACAATTGAGTACATAGTACAGGTAATTTGTTAGTATTACTTTAACAGTGTTCTAGAATTCTCTTTCTGTGTGTATATATTTTAAATCTTTTGCTTTTATTACTAGTCAGAACTAGGGAAAGGCAGTAGTGTTAGAAGGTTTTTGTGAGAGTCAAAACACTAAGTTTTTAAGTCTTGGGAGAAATGGTGTCGATCCTAGCTTTAGGCCATGGAATTAGTATGGTTCCCAGATAGGCTGAAATCTATGTTTATTTGTTTGTTTTTTAAATTCTAGCTTTGATGTTTAACTTGGTAATCATAGGGTTTATATAGCTATCTTTCCCTTAAAGAATAAATATTAATGATAATATTCTATTTTTATTTATTTATTTTTTTATAGATTGGGATCTTTGAATTTTTGCAATATAAAAATGAATTCACTTTGAATCTGGCTTTTTTATAAAGTTTGTCATTAAATTTTTAAAAAATGATTTAAAGTTGTGATAGTAAAGCTCAGACTCTAGATTGAATGATGATCATGAACATTTCTAGTAAAGAATTTCTTCAGTAACATAGAACAACAAACATAGAACTCTAAAAGAAAGCCGTGAGACTTTTCTGATATCTAAGTTTCTAAGCAGGTTAAACATCAAGCAGATTCATTTTATTAGAAAGAAATTGTGAGTGCTGAGTAAATTTCTGGCCCCCTTCTACTTTCCTTTACATTCGTAAAGTCAGCCTCCATTGTGCTGTGGATCTGGAGTGAGATGACCTGTGTTCAGCCCCAGCTCTGTGACTTACTCCCTACGTAATTTCAGACATGTTACCCCTACCTCTCTGAGCCTCACTTTCTTTAATTATAAATAAAGGTAAAAAGGCTGGACTGGATCAGGGTCCTTAGTATTTTTGTGTCATTGACCCCTTTTCCAAGCCTCCACAGAATAACATTTGTATTTATGCAGGTGTATAAATGCATGCAATTAAATACATAGGCTCATAGAAGCTTTGAAACTAGTTAATATGAAAAATAGTTATCAGAAATTTTTTTAAAAAGTTAAGGACCCTGCTTAAGAATCCTAGGTGCTTTTGAAGGTCCCTTCCAACTCTTAATTGCTTTTATTTGGTCATAATAGTCAGCTTGCTATTATACTCTTAACTGATTTAATAATTCCATTATGTTCAAATCAATCTCATGTCATCCTTGATATGAGAGTTCATATTAAGTGAATACCAAGATTAAGTTACCATTATTGCTTATAGTTACTTTTAGCATTAATAGTTTGAGACAAATCATTCTGATTTCTGCTTTCTTTTTTTCCCCCCCTAAATCCTTCGTGTAGACTTCTAAATCTAATAGCTTCTAGCTATTTCCTGCCTCCACACTGCTTTAAAGAAAGGATCTGATGTTAGGGAGAATGCTAGACTTCCTGCTACAATAATTTTCATTTTCTTATATGCTATTCTAGGATGATTTTTTTTCCCGGCTCATGCAAATTAAGAGGAAAACATGTTGCTTTTCCTTGCTAGACTTTTTTTTTTTTTTAAATTTTCTTTGTTTATTGAAAGTAATACTAATGATAATATAAGTAGTTTTAATTGCAATTAGAAATAGCTTTCAAGACCTTTTCTTTTTTTGGGGGGAGGGATAGATAATTATTTAAAGTTTCTTATGCCATGTTCTTTCTTCTTAAGCGAGGACCTCAGACACCCTTGATTTTTCTCTATGTGGTTGATACTTGTCTGGAAGAAGAAGACCTTCAAGCTCTAAAAGAGTCTCTACAGATGTCCTTAAGCCTTCTTCCTCCAGATGCTTTGGTGGGTCTAATCACTTTTGGTAGAATGGTGCAGGTTCATGAGTTGAGCTGTGAAGGAATCTCAAAAAGCTATGTCTTTCGAGGAACCAAGGATTTGACAGCAAAGCAAATACAGGTTTGTTTCTTGGGTGTGAAAACTCAGAACATTAGAAACTTTTTCAAGATTTAAAATATTTTGTAAACTGAGTTGTTTCTTCTCTTGTTAGGATATGTTAGGCCTTACCAAACCAGCTATGTCTACTCAGCAAACAAGACCTGTTCAGCCACAGGGACAACCTTTTATTTCAAGCAGGTAAGGTCAGATTGTTATTTGACCCATAATAAAAGAAGATTCAAAATGTTGCCAAATCTCTTTTATTTTCTAAAAAACAAATGTTTGAGCCTGTAAATTAAATTCCCAAGGCATGTTTTTTTTTTTTTTAATAACTTTTTATTGATAGAACACATGCCAGGGTAATTTTTACAGCATTATCCCTTGCATTCACTTCTGTTCCAATTTTTCCCCTCCCTCCCTCCACCCTTTCCCCCAGATGGCAAGCAGTCCTTTACATGTTGAATGGGTTACAGTATATACTAGATACAATATATGTGTGCAGAACCAAACAGTTTTCTTGTTGCACAGGGAGAATTGAATTCAGAGGGTTTAAATAACCCGGGAAGAAAAACAAAAATGCAAGCAGTTTATATTCATCTCCCAGTGTTCTTTCTCTGGGTGTAGCTGTTTCTGTCCATCTTTGATCAATTAAGGCTCTCTTTATCGAAGAGATCCACTTCCATCAGAATATATCCTCAAACAGTATCATTGTTGAGGTATATAATGATCTCCTGGTTCTGCTCATTTCACTCAGCATCAGTTCATGTAAGTCTCGCCAGTCCTCTCTGTAATCATCCTGCTGGTCATTCCTTACAGAACAATAATATTCCATAACATTCATATGCCACAATTTACTCAACCATTCTCCAATTGATGGACATCCTTTCATTTTCCAGCTTCTAGCCACTACAAACAGGGCTGCCACAAACATTTTGGCACATACAAGTCCCTTTCCTTTCTTTAGTATCTCTTTGGGGTATAAGCCCAGTAGAAACACTGCTGGATCAAAGGGTATCCAAGGCATGTTTTTGATATTTTTTAAAAAGGCATTGAGAACTTTATTTCTTATGTTCTGGACCTATAAAAATTTTAAATTGGTTTTTAATCCATTATTAATCAGATTTCCTTATATATGTGTGTGTGTGTTTGTGTGTATATGTGGTTTGGATTTTTAAAAAAAAAAATATTTTTATTGATCTGTTTTGTCCCAGTTTGTAAATTCTTTTCCCTGCTCCCAGAGAGTCATCCCTTATTATAAAGAATGCAAAAACTCTTCCAGTTTAAAAAAGATAACTATCAAAAATCTGACATTATCTTCAGTATTTCTATGTGTAGTATCTCTGCCTCTGCAAAGAAGGGGTGAATGTTCCTTTTCATATCTCTTCTTTGAAGTTAAGCTTGGGCATTATAATTTCACAACATTGAGTTTCATCTGCTTTGTTGTTCTTTCCATTTCTATTAATTTTGTCATCCATATTATTTTCACGATTCTGCTTTCTTTACTTTGTTTCATTTTATATGTCTAAACTTGCTGCTCTATAATCATTGTATTTATTGTTCCCTTAAATTCAAGTTTTAGAACTTGTTTAGCCACTCCCCAATTGGTGATCACTGCCAATGTTCTTCACTATCCCAAAAAGTACTACTATATAATCTTAGCATATATATCTTTTATAAATATATTTTTCCTTGACTTCCTTGAAATACATGCCTAGCAATGGAACCTTCATATTAGGATAGTTTTTAGTTTTGAAAAGAATGCTTGGGGTAGCTAGGTGGCGCAGTGGATAGAGCATCAGCCCTGAAGTCAAGAGGACCAAATTCAAATCTGGTCTCAGACACTTAACACTTCCTAACTGTTTGACCCTGGATAAATCACTTAACCCCAATAGCCTCAGCAAAAACAAACAAAAAAAAGTGCTTAATTTGAATATGGAGAATGAGATTTATGAATGATGTGTTTTGGGAAGCATATATATTAATAAATCATTCTGTCTGAATTCCTTGGAGAGGCATATTATTAGAAATTATTCACTACTTAAGGTTGAACAGAGGTTTATTACTGTTCATGCTTTTAAGACCAGAGTGCTTTTTTAAACTGATACTGATGGGGCTCATTTGAAATCTTGTAGGTTTCTGCAGCCTGTTCATAAGATTGACATGAACCTGACAGATCTTCTTGGGGAATTACAAAGGGACCCATGGCCAGTAACTCAAGGAAAAAGACCTTTGCGATCTACAGGTGTTGCTTTGTCCATTGCTGTTGGCTTATTGGAGGTAATTTAGATTTTTCTGTGACTTCTTAAGTGAAACAGTGATTCAAACAATGTTGGGTAGTTTTGGTTGGTGTTACCAGTTTATTAGTTGTTTAGTTTATTTGGAAGTGTTAATTCATTATTACCTCCTCATATTTGAGTGTATCATTACATAGTGAGAAACAGAGGGGGACTGGCAAGAGAAGTGGGTCATAAGAAATGCTGGCAAGTTGGTCCAAGGTTTGAACTGGAGGAATATATGTCTTGCTGAATGGGAAATATTTTCCTTTTTTTAAAAAAATTTATCTTGTTAAAATTTTATTTTCAAAACATGCATAGATAATTTTCAACATTCATTCTTGCAGAATCTTGTGTTTCAAATTTTTTTCTCCTTCCTTCCACCACTCCTTCCCCTAGATATCAAGTAATCCAGTATGTTAAACGTGTGCAGTTCTTCTATACTTATTTCCATAATTATCATGCTGCACAAGCAAAATAAGATCAAAAAGGAAAAAATGAGAAAGAAAACAAAAAGCAAGCAAGTAACAAGAAAAAATGTGAAAATATGTTGTGGTCCACACTCAATCCCCACAGTCTCTGAGTGCAAAAGCTCTTTCATCATAAATGTAATGTCCGGACTAGCTTTCTGGAGGTCCTCTGGATGGGCCTTGTTCTAAGCAAGATAGACTATTCCTGTCCATCCTCTTGGTGATTAAAGTCTTTATGGTCTTCTTCACAATCTGTGTCTGTCCCAGTCTGATCCAGTCTCAGTCTGACCCAGTCTCTTCCAGCAGTCTGGTTTAGTCATAGTCTTACTCTGTCCCCAGTTCTCTGCCCTTAAATACCCTATTATAATTACATTAACTGTAGAATTATTACATTACCATGTTCAGTACTAAGTATATGTAAATTAGATAGTCATTATCTCATCAATTCTACTAAGTTAACACTTTGGTGTAAATATCTTTGTTTCAAGTATACTTCTCCAGATTTCTGGCCCTTTACATACAAGACCATTGGAACTGGCCTGATTCACCTCATTGTTGAAAAGAGCCACTTCCCTCAGAATTGATCATCATATAATCTTGCTGTTACTGTGTACAGTGTTCTCCTTGTTCTACTCCATTTAGTGTTGGAAAAATCTTAATGTTTATAAATGTGGAGGAAAAATCATTCAGATTTTTTTTGGGAAAACTGGTAAAGCATATTTTCCTAATCTGTATGTTTTTAAAACAACGTAACTAATATCCTTAGGGCACTTTTCCAAATACTGGAGCAAGAATTATGTTGTTTACTGGAGGTCCACCCACTCAAGGACCAGGCATGGTAGTTGGAGATGAATTGAAGGTTCCTATTCGTTCCTGGCATGACATAGAGAAAGACAACGCACGTTTTATGAAAAAAGCAACCAAGGTGAGTACTTGAAACATTGGTAGTTTACCTAGTAACAAACCCATGTTATACCTACAAATCATAGAAACTGTTGTACTTGATCCATGTTGTCATTTCAGAAGGATCAATATGTGTTGGGTACTTGGAAGGTGGAATTCAGAGATCTATGATAGAGTTCTTCACTTTTAATAAATAATCTTACACTCAGTCTGCAAGTTATTTCAAGCACAACTTTTTTCCCCCATTGCCTATGAAGAGTATCCATAAATATTTGTAATTTGGCTGACATAAATGACTAATGATTGATGACTTTATTGATTTTGGCCACATTTAATTAATTTTTAAATTTGTACTTTAGTTAATGTAAAATGTCATTATGTGTAGGATTTGTAAGTTGCTTTTCTGAAGAATTAACATTATTTTAAGGATAAAATGAATATCTTTTTCACAATTAAATATAAATTTGAATTTGCCCCCTTATAAGAATCAAGAAACATATAAAAGAATATAAGGAAATATGTTGGTAATGTGATTTGAAACAGCTTTTCTCTTTGTTGCAGCACTATGAAATGCTCGCTAATCGTACTGCTACAAATGGTCACTGCATTGATATTTATGCCTGTGCCCTTGATCAAACTGGTCTTCAGGAAATGAAGTGTTGTGCAAATCTTACTGGGTACGTAAACATACTATGGGAGAAAAAAAGTTTTGTTGAAGGAAGAGAGATAGAAGATAAACCCTGTTTGATTAAGGATGGAATTTTAAATCCTAGATACAGTGTTGCATGACATCTAATTTTTTTTTTTTGGACCCTGGTCAAGTTACCTAACTCCTCTGTTTTAGTTTCTTCATTTATAAAATGGGATGAAATTTTTGTGAAGATCAAATGAGATAATAAGATGCAACTAGATGGTACAATGGATAGAACACTGGCCCTAGAGTCAGTAGGATCAGAGTTGAAATCCAGACTCACTTAACTCTTACTAGCTGTTTAATCCTGGGCAAGCCAAGAGCAGGGGGTAGGGGAGTGAGGAGTGGACGGTGAGGAGGGGAATGAGATAAAAAAACATAAAACACTTAGCATAAAGTCTGGCACATATTAAGTGCTATATAAACATTAATTATCACTTTAACAGTATTATGTTGTTTCAAAACAGTGCCTTAAGGACTATTTTCCTTTTGTATTTTTTTCTTTGAAAGTGTTCTTATACTACAGATTGAACCATACTATTGTTCAGCAGATCACTCTTCATTTGCTAAATTGCATGAGATAAAAAGGGAATATTGACAATAAAAGCTTTAAGTTACACGTATTTATAAATATATATCATGTACATATACACATACATGTATGTATATGTGGGCATGTGAATATATATTATGTGTGTATGTTATAGATAATATCTTGATTCATGGTGGAAGAAAATTCAATTAATTTAATTCTGGATTTAAGCTTTTAAAAACCTGTCCTGGACAATCTAATTTTATATTGATTCCCTGTTAAACATTCTGAAAATGGCCAATCGATTAATTACTTTATTAGCTGCTGAATCAAAGATTTTAGCAAATGAGTGGAAACATAATTTCTCACCTCTCGAGAGAAGTAAGGGAACAGATCGGTTGATTTTGCTTAAGATTTGCAACTTTAATACTTAAGAAAATTTGATTTCATTCTGTTGGTACTCTTATTACTGATGCATATTGCAATTGATAACATGACCAAGGCACTTTTCATCCTATGGCTTATCAGCTTAACTTTGTGATGAAGCCCTTAATTTCGTGAAAAAGTTTTAATATTGCTCTTTCCCCCCTAAATTTTCTCCTTCCTTGTCCTCCCTCTCCATTGAAAAGGTAACCAGTTTGACATAGGTTATCAGGTATGTAGTCATGCAAAATAAATTTCTTTGTAAGTCATTCTGTGAAGAAAAGACAGACAAAAAAAAAAAAAAAACCCAAGAAAAATAAAGAAAAAGTATATTTGATCTGCATTCAGGCTCCACCAGTTCCTTCTTTGGAGATGGACAGAACCTTTCATCATAAGTTCTGAAGAATTGTTTTGGATAATTGTATTGTTGAGAATAATTAAGTTATTTGTAGTAAATTATCATACAATTTTGCTGTTTACTGTGTAAAATGTTTTCCTAGTTCTGCCCATTTCACTTTCATGTTTCATGTAAGTCTATCCATTTTTTTCTGAGAGCATGCTGCTCATCATTTTTTTCTCAATAATATTTTTCGAAATATATGTAAAGATAGTTTTCAGGTTCATTAAAATTTTTTTTAAATATAATTTTTTGTTGGCCAAATACATGTAAAGAGAGTTATTAACATTCATTTTTGCAAGACTTTGTGTTCCAAATTTTTCTTCCTCTCTCCCCTTACCAAGACAGCAAGCAATCTGATAGAGATTAAATATGTGCAATCCTTTAAAAATATTTCTATATTTGTGATTTTGTACAAGAAAAATTAGACCCGAAAGGGGGGGGGGGGGAACCACAAGAAAGAAAGAAACAAACCTTTCTTCTTCCTTTTAAAATTCCTAGTGGACATATGGTGATGGGAGATTCCTTCAATACATCTCTCTTCAAGCAGACGTTCCAAAGGGTTTTTAGTAAAGACTTCAATGGAGATTTTCGAATGGCATTTGGTGCTACTTTGGATGTTAAGGTAAGATATGAAAGTCTTCTCCTGCCCCATTTTTTTTTTTTTAGTGTTATGAATATTAGCACTTCTTATACCATCAGGTTATATAAGTGCACAGGAAAGCATCATGGTACTTGTACCAGGAAGAAATGAGGAATGTAAATATAATAACGTTCTACTTATTTCAGTTGTCATAGTTCTGGTAGTTTGAATACATACACCAATCTTCTAGTAAATGGAAAAAAGTCATAAGGAGCTTTAAAAAATAGCTCCTGTGAAACTTTACATTTCATTTTAATCATTCATTTCTTAGACACAGAGCAGGCCACCTCAAGTTCTATCTTACCATATTTTCAGATCATGAGTATGGGAAAGCAAAAGAAGAGGCCAGTTAAGGAGAAGGTATATTCACCATAGTATTAGATGAAAATATACTTGGTGTCCAGTGTCCAAGTATGCAGAGAAAAACTAATATAGCCTAGAGGAATATAGTACTCTGGGACATTTCATTGTAGTGGCAAATGGACATTACATGTCACAGTTCATTGATGGTCATGAGGATGACCCTGATATATCAAGAAAAAGTGAAAAAAAAAAGGGATGTTGCAAAACAGAATTGTATATTGCAGGTGACAATTGAGAACTATATATAATTTAGTATCTCACATTTATATATGCTATAAAGTTTACAAAGAATATTCCTAATGACCATTCTTAAAGCATAGTTATTATCATGACCATGTTTTAGATGAGATGAGATTTAGATGAGAAAACTGAGACTGTGGAAGGTAAATTATCTTTAGTCAACCAACCTACAAGTTTCTCAGACAAATTTTGCATAGTCTGATACCATGTTTTTGTTGCTTTCTCTTAATTGCTAAATCCTAATGTTAAATTTGATAACTAAATTCTTAAAATTTTTGTTGTATGAATTTTTCTGCATCATGAGTTGAAAAAGTAGTTATTTGTTATTCCAAGAATAGTGATAAAATACCATATGCAACAACAGTTCACATTTATATAATGTACAATTTGCAAAATACTTTACAAATATTTCATTTGATTCTCACAACCACTTTTGAAGATAAGTGCTATAATTATCCCAACTTTATAGATGAAGTGAGGCAGACAGAGGGTAAGTAACTTGTATAGGATAATACAGCTAGTAAGTATCTGAATCAGAATCAATTCAGAGCTTTCTGACTCAGGCCCAGCACTCTGTCCACTGGGCCACTTTTGCTTCCTTAAGACAGTTGAATTAAATTTCACAGATGCTGACAGCAGTCTTACTTTGGATATGTAAGTTATTTTTAACATAATTTATATATAATTCATAGAGGGAATTATTAACATTTTAATCCAATAACAGTTATCCTACAGAGATCTTCAAGAAAAATTACATATTGTATATATTATATAATATATAATTTTTTTCTAGGGAGAACATGCTTTTGAATTTTTTCTGACAAACTTTATTGGGTTTGTGGGATGAATGTGGTTCTCAATTTTACATTTTGTATTCTGTAATTGTGTTTTAGACTTCTCGAGAATTAAAGATTTCAGGAGCGATTGGTCCATGTATATCTCTAAACGTGAAAGGGCCATGTGTGTCAGAAAATGTAAGTAGAATTTTTTTCTTTATTTCAAAGAAGTTGGAAAATTAATAATTCTGATGGCAGTGCATTAAATTGTTGTTTTATATTTCTTTAGATAGGAAGGATTTGTTTCTAAAAGAATTTTTTTTATTCTGATAGACTATGAACTTAGAAGCTTGCATTTAGGCAATGTCCCTAAGAGGAAACAATTTTTTTTCCCCACTCATTATGAAATTAAAGACAGTTGAGAGAGAGAGAACTTAGCTTCAAAGTGCTTATTTTCTTTTTTGTGTTGATGGCTTATTGTTTTGCTTCTTTGAAGAACTGATTTAAGTGATACTTGAGTTTTGTTGTGTGGAAAGTCCATGCTGCCTAAGAGGATTAGCTGTATTTTGGCAACAACAGACCGTCAAGATTGAGCATCAAACAAACATTTAATGATTAATTTAGTGGAAGAAGTCAGATACTGTTAGCCTCCTCATTTTCTAAGAGGGAAAACCCAGGTTATGCCTGGAGTTCAAAGAAGAGACCTAAAGCTTCTCAAAGGGCTTTCCTCACGATGACCCTATGAGATGTCCGGCACAGTGTACTTGTACATGATACTGCTTTATATAGTCACAGAGGATCATGAGACCTGTATACATCTGCAGTGATAAATAGTAGGACTGATTCCCAAAAACAAACTTTATTAGCTTTGCAGTTTTGCTAATAAGATTGACCCTGCTTCTTAACTTTTCCCAGAGAATAGGCAATGTGAGCAGATAAGATTTTGGTGCTTGATAGCCATACATAGTTCATGTCCCTTTACTTCAACTTATTTGCCTTTTTCTGATCTCTAAAGAACAATACTCAGCATATTCATTGTAATACAGGAGAAATTGAGGCAATATAAAGATTAGAGAGTTTTTAATATTTTATTTGGATTTCTGAGAAGGAAAGATTTTCTGGGATCAAAGGATCCAGTTTGGTCCCAGGGCTAAATCAGACTTTTGTCTCAAAGAATCCAATGGCGAATGTGAGATTCCAATAATTTTTATAAATATGGCTCCAAGATCAGGGAGAAAGGGATGGAAAGTAGGAATTTCCAGGGATTGATCATCAATCTAATTCTGACAAGTTGTGTGTATGTGTGGGGGTAGGACCATAAATTCTTGATAGCTTAGGAGAAGTTAGGAGCCAGGCAGTCTGAACTTAGGGATAGAGGATACCAATTAGGTAAGTGAGATAGGAAATCTGGAGTTTTATGACTCTTTTGGACTATCAGAGTGGCCAGCTACAGTCCTAATTATCTCAGTCCTAATGGTGAGGAAGGGGGAGGGGGTTTGCAACCAGGGGCATTGAGGTAGAACAATGAAGCTGAGGCAAGACAATTAGGGAACTGTGGCACAACATCATGAGATGAATTAGTAAGAACAACACTAAATGTTGGTTTGGATTTTACCGCTTTCTTTAGATGCTAGAAATATTTTGCTCTAGAATAGTAAATGTAGTATTTTTATCCTTTGGTCAAATGAATATTTTCCTCTTTCTAAAGAATTCAAATTCTAGTCTTGTATTCTCTGAATCTACAATTGTGAAAGTAAGCATTGGATTGTAAATAGGCATTTTTGCTTCTGTTATTAAAAAGTCTAAAGAAATCATATGCTTTTGAAAAATCATGTGCAAATCTTTCTGTGGACAAATTTTATTTACAGTTCGTTTTCATATAGTCAGTACACTTAACTTTTTTCTTAAGTACATATGTATATATCAAGAAAGTAAATCCTGAAAAGAATTAAATAGATCTCTCTTAATCCTTATTCATTGCATTTACTATCAGACTTGGTTCTTTTAAGTTCCCTTCAGTATAATTTGTCACTTGTATCTTTTTAAGTGATATGATGAGAATTAGTCCCAGTTTCACTTGAGATATATTAATTTTAAAATAGCACTAACTAAAATTTATAATTTTATACCTGATTAAACAAGTTACAGTTCTGTTCATTGAAACTTAAATGGAAAGATAGTTCTAAAAGTAATATTCTAATAAACTTTTTTCATTAGCAGTTAAGTACCTTTAATTTTTGTTCCTCTTCTTTTAGGAATATGGCATTAGTGGTACTAGTCAGTGGAAAATCTGTAGTCTGGATCCCACGACAACCCTTGGCATCTACTTTGAAGTAGTTAATCAGGTCAGTCTTATTCTTTTATTGTGTGTGCAAGGAACTGTACCAGGTATTGTGAGAAATATCATTTTTGAGAGCCTAGGGAAGAAGCTTGAGTAGATAATCTGATAGAAGATAGCATATGAGTTCTGTAAAAGTGGTACAGAGAGAAGGCTTTGTTGGCCAAAAGGAGGAGAGTGAGAAGATAGAGCAGATAGCATTTGAGCTGATCCTTGGAACACAGGAAAGATTTGATAGGTAAACAGAGGCTTTTCTAAGGGAAGGGAATATCATGAACAAAGGGAAATGTATAGTCATTCCTTTTGACAAAAGTAGGATGCTTGAGATTAATTAGTGGGAAATAAACCTGAGAGAGGGTAGTTTGAGACCTGACTATAAAGGGTCTGAATTCTTTGCTTTAAGACTTTTATTCTGCAGGCAGTAGAGATCCAAGAAACAGTGTTACATAGTGAATGGAGGGTCAGCCTTGGAATTAAAACAGTGGGATTAGGTCATACCTAACACATAGTGCCTCTATGTGATCATGAGCAGATCACCTAAATCTCTCCTTGTTCTAGGAAAACTCTCCAAGATCATAAATCATAGACAAGTTGCTGTTCTGCTTCAGTGAAGGAATTTCCATAATCCATATTTCCCGTTGTAGTAAAATCATAGGTGTAGATCCCAGCTTCTTAAATTGTGGGTTATGGCCCCACATGGGATTTCGTAACTGAATGTGGGAGTTGGAAAATATGATTTTTATTGTCAGTAAATATTTGACTTGTATACCTATTTTATATACCTAAATATCTAGGATAATATAAAAATTTATGTGAAAATGTGAAAAGGATTTGTGAGTGAAAAAAGTTTAAGAAGCCCTAGTCTGTATTACAGAGGTGGACAGAAAAAAAAGTTTTGAACGTATTGAAGGTTTTGGGCTAAGGAAATGAAAATCACAGCCATATTTTAGTTGCTTCCATATCTATTACCATGTTTCATAATCTTTCACCAATATAAGATACTTTAAGATACTTTTCCTGTACATCATTATTAATGTAATTATATACTCTGGCTCCAGTTTAGCACAGTTTTATTTATGCTTCCTAGGACTTGCTTCATAATTAAACAGATAACTTAAATCTCCACACTGGCAAATTACTTTGATGGTTTTTGAGATAGCATTATTTTTATGATCTTTTATTATAATATTTATAAGCTTCTTGCTAAAAATTCATGGTATGTTGCTTGTGATAACAACAGGACAACTTGCAGATTATTTGTACCTTGCAGAGATGGTATAAAGTAACAAAGCAATTCAACACCATTTTTCTCATAGCACAATGCACCAATACCTCAAGGAGGCAGAGGAGCAATTCAGTTTGTTACCCAGTATCAGCATTCCAGCACTCAGAGACGAATCCGAGTGACAACGGTTGCCAGAAGGTGAGATTTTCTCATTTGTTGTTATATTGTGTTAATGAATAATTCCTCCTGTGAATAAAGGTTTTATTATTTATTAATGAGTAGTTAAAATTCTACTGAATGATCTTGAGCCAAATTTTCATGTTTGACTTGAGTCTACAGAAAAGACCATGCTAGTTAACTACTCTCATTAGCTACTGCATTCACTTGCTTTAGTAATCATTATACCAAATTAATAAATAAAAATCACTACTTCATTTTATTCTGTGTTTTAAGCCAACCCATTAAAACAATTTAATGAACTCTTAAATGTTTTAAACTTATTTGTAATATCAGTCTAGAGGATAGAACACTATTAGAACTTTGGAGACCTTCAATTTAGTCTTGTTTTCTTCTCTTATTACTTTAGAATACTGGACAGGTTACTTATGTATATTTCCTTTAGAAAAATAGAAGTAATTATTCTTCAGGGATGATGCATGGCTAATTGATAATGTATAAATCTGATAAAACTTCAAATTTAACAGTTACTGAAAATAACAAAGATATAATATGACAAGTTCCTAAAAAACTGAGCTTTTGAGGAGGAGAAAAAATGTTACAAGATAAATTCTTTTTCTAAGTTTTTTTTCTTACATATATATATTGAGTCAGAGCTATACCATTAAATTAATTCCGGAATTTCCAGTTGGGCAGATGCACAGAATCAGTTCCAGCATATAGAAGCTGCTTTTGACCAGGAAGCTGCTGCAGTATTGATGGCTCGGCTTGGAGTGTTCAGAGCTGAATCAGAAGAGGGACCTGATGTTCTTCGATGGCTAGACAGGCAATTAATCAGACTGGTAGGTGTGAACAGCTACATTTTGGTTATACCAATGTTTGTGCCAAAAAGACCCTCTAATAATGAATCAGAAAGATTAATGATTTAGCTGGATGTGAGAGGTGGGGGATGTGGAAAGAGTTTAAGATACTGTCGAGAGTATAAACATGAGAATTAATAACACTAGTATACAAAGTGTTTTAGAAAGAAGAGAAACTTGTCAGATCAGCTGGAGGGGTTTGTAGGAATTCAGGCATAACTTGATAGGATTAGGACTAGGGTAATAAAGCAGGGAAATTTTTAAAGGAAAAAATCGGCTTAGTGGCTGATTATATGGAGTTAAAAAAAAGAGTAAGAAATAATTTAAAAGTTTGAGGTGAGACCTGGGTGATTGAGGATAAAGTGGTATCATTGAGAGAGATGGGGGAAAGGGCATCACTTTTAGGAGAAAGGCCATTAATTTAATTTGTGACTTGAATTTGAGGTAGAAAAGGAGAATATAGAGGTGGGGAGAAGGGAATAAACATATTTATATGTAATATTTATATTTGTTTTTATTTATATAAATTGATTTATGACATTTTATTTATATTGTCACATATATAACACATTTATATAAGCAAAAGGAGCCAGCTTAGATCAATGGAAGAATTTTTGAAGAAGAGGAGATGGTGAATGAGAACATGTAGTAAGGGATCAAGAAGTCTGAAGATTAAATGATTCTTTAAATTTGTCAAGAAGGATGTTATTGATGACTGTAGAGAGAACAGCTTTATTAAAGTGTGTGAGACAGCAGCCACATTGCAAGGCAGTCACGAAGAAATGGTCATGATGAAGCAGGGAAAAGAGGAATACCACAGAATCCATGTGACAATGAAAAGAAGTTGTCACATTGAGAAGAGGGGCAGCCCTAATGTCATCACTCTTATTGCAATCAGATTAACTTGTACTTGTTTTATGTGTCTTCACCAGTGTCAGAAATTTGGACAGTATAACAAAGAGGACCCCAGTTCTTTTAGATTGTCAGATTCGTTTTCTTTGTATCCTCAGGTAAGCAATAAATATCTCATTAAAGTATTCCACTTTAGAAGTTTATCCAATAATTTAAAGAATTCATTCTTTAGAAGTTAAGTCTCTAGGTCACTAAAGCTGATTCTTTCCCAAAGGGTTACAATAAAAAAAGATGTATTTGATGAAAATTTTTGTTAAAAGTGCTTTTCTGATTTTTTTAAACAGAATATGCTGACTATAATTTAGCCTCTTCTTTATGATTCAGATATCATTCTAGACAACATTTATTAACTTTTACAATACATTAATTTTCTTTCTTTTTCCTTTCTCCTGTTACTAATTTCCTATTTTTTCTTTGAATATGCAGTTCATGTTCCATCTTCGAAGATCCCCATTTCTTCAAGTGTTTAATAACAGTCCAGATGAATCATCTTATTACCGGCATCATTTTGCCCGACAAGATTTGACCCAATCCCTTATCATGATCCAGCCTATTCTTTATTCTTATTCTTTTCACGGTCCACCTGAGGTACGAATTGATGAAATTTATTTTTAGTAATCTTACATGATGATTTTTTCAGTGAACTTAATTATATGATAAGTCATTTTAAATTGTCTTTTTTACAATACCTTAACAATATTTTTATAGTAAATTTCTGAAAAAATTTTTTCACTGAAGCTCACTATTGATTTCTTTATATTATGAACAAATTATATATATGAAAGGAAATGTAGTTCTTAGTAATGGATAATAATGTTTCCAAAGCCCATTGATTTTACCTTTATAATGCCTCTTGCATCCTTTGTGTTCTCTCCTCTGACCCTGTTATCACTGATGCAGGCCCTCATCTCTCACTGGGTTTATTACAGTAACCTGCTGGTTTCTCTCTTAGCCAAGAGACTCTCTCTATTCCATGCCCTCCTCCACTCACCCATCAAAGAAATCTTCCAAAACAAAAGCTCTCGCCATATCACCTGTCTGATACAATGACAGCAATAACTGTCTTTCACCTCTAGGATGAAATATAAAGTCCTTTGTTTGGCATTCAAAGCCTTTCAAAATCTGTTGCCCTGCAAGTCCTCCTTTCCTCCCTCCCTATTTTTCAATCTTACATATCATCCCTTCCTTGTGTACCCGATACAGTAGCCTCTTTTCTGTTCCTCAAACAAAATACTCCATGTCCTGACTTCAATGGCACTAGCTATCCTTCATTCCTGAAATGCTTTTTCTCATCTCTGTCTTCTGACTTCTTTGGCTTGCTTCTAGTCTCAGGGGAAATCCTATTTTCTACAAGAAACCTTTCCTTATCCCTCCTTAATACTCTTGCCTTCCTTTAGTTGATTATCTCTAATTGATCCTGTACATATCTCTATATAGTTGTTTGCTTATCACCTCCCTCATCAGACTCTGTACTCCTTGAGAGCAAGGACTGCTTTTTACCTTTCTTTGCATATAACTGCAAGGCCTGTCACAAAGTAGTCAGGTAATTAATGTTTAATTACTGACTAACTGGAACTGGAATAGAAAAAGAGTTTTCAGCAGAGGTCAGAGACTCTTAGGAGTGGTTTCTCAGTTTATTATTGTATTTTCTCCATAATGGTCAGGGATTTTTTAAAATGTATTTAACATATTAATCCATGCTATTGAAATTTAAAACTGTCAAGCAGAAAGAAGAAAATATACACAAATTGAGAGAGAATGCAAAGATTTGTCATTTAAATTAATATGTTTATTCAGTTTTATAATCATCTGTAAAACCTAGATTAAAGTGTGAATATTTAGTAGGCAATAAAAATTTTCTTTTTTAAACTTTTCTGATAATTTCATCATTTTTATTTTCCCCCCTATTCTTTCCTCAGCCAGTACTTTTAGACAGCAGCAGTATTTTAGCTGACAGAATTCTACTGATGGATACCTTTTTCCAAATTGTCATCTACCTTGGTGAGGTAAGGTGACATAGTTACTTGCCTGATTTATTCTTTATGAACATTTCTGAGACTTCAGATAGGACCTGAATAATAATAATGATGATGGTGTTGATAAGTCTTGGATAGAAAACAGTTATCTTCATACTGTGAACAATTTTCAGGGGATGTCATTTTTTTCATATTTCCAAATTGCATTTAGCTTGATGAAAAGAGACTGGAAACATCTAGAGCTAGTTCTTCCCTAAGGGGTTATTTAAAGCAGAAACTGTTCTTTTAGACTCTCATATTTGAAACTACCATGCAACGCAGCTTTAGGTGTCTATGTATCACTGGCAGGGAGGTATGACCTTGAGTAAGGGAGCTGTAATGAAAAAACTGAAATAAAAGAAAATATGGAGATAAGTGGAGATATAGAGTAAATGAATAAAAGTTTAGCATTCAAGCAGGTAAATAAAACAAAAATCTAAAAATAGGAAGAATGAGTAAAATTTCATTAAAAAATTAAGTATATTTAGGAATAAACACAATATGAAAGAATGTGAATCCATAGTGTTGATAAAGGAATCATGTAGATTCCCTAAAAGTCATGTAACAATAACAAGCAATCCCAGGAATAATTCAAAAGGGAACTATTCATAAAAGAAGAAATTAGTAATGAATTTAGCTCAGAAATTAGAGGTCTCATTGCAGAATTAGAGTAAACACAATAGGAAAAATTGAATGAATAATGGAGAATCTTTATAAAGAATTGAAAGCTCTAAAAAACAGTGACAGATATGGAACAGAAATAGAGTATAAGAAAATTTGGCAGAAGAAAAGCCAAAGAAAAGAATTCTAAAAGAATAGGTGACTTTTATGCAAACCACAATAACTAATCTTGAAAATAAAATGCACAGGATATAACTTAAAGTTTCAGAGTTTTAGGCCTGGTATAAAAAAAGAAAAGTTTTCTCATAATTACAACATCCAGAAGTGAAATACGATGCCTCTGAAAATAGCATGTTCCCCTTAAATCTTCTCTCAGAGGATATTTGAGAGTGCGATATTCCTTTGAAGAATGGATTGGATTAGGTGCTGTTGGAGTTCCTGGCTCTGAAATTTCCCGATTTTGTATCATCCCACACAGACTCCTGTTAGATTAAATTCCCTTTCTTGTTCTAAATCTTGTACCACCAGCTGAACTATTTTCTTGATGTGCTTCGATTTCTAGAAATCCATTTATAGAAGTGACTGATAGATTCTCCTCTTCTGGGGGATGCTGAGGCAGCTTGATGGTGATATAGTCGGGAAGGCCTGAGTTCATGCTCAGTCTCAGATACTTAATAGCTTATGTGACCTTGGGCAAGTCACTTCATCTGTGCCTCAGCTTCTTCTTTGTTAAGATGGGGATAATGATGGCATCTCCTTCTCAGAATTATTGTAAGGATCAGTTGGCACAATATTTCTTTTTTTTTCCCCCTGAGACAGTTGGGGTTAAGTGACTTGCCCAGGGTCACACAGCCAGGAAGTGTTACGTGTCTGAGGTCACATTTAAACTCAGGTCCTCCTGACTTCAGGGCCAGTGCTCCATTTGCTACGCCACTTAGCTGCCTCCTGGCACAATATTTCTAAAGTGCATAGCACAGCAGTGTTTGGCACAATAGTAGGAACTTGATAAATGCTTATTCCCTTCCCCTCTTTTCATGCTATACATCATACACCCTGAAAGTCCTGCCAAACCAGAGGCATAGTTGACTTTTTAGAGCATTAGAAAAATGAATATACACAAAAAAGTGAGGGTTTGTGTTTACTTTGGTTCTTTTTACACCTCTTATTCCTTTTCCTAATACCGTCTCTACCATTATCCAGGATAGGGTGGTTTAAATTTTTAGCTCATTTGTGATCCCAGGAAATGTACTCCCTTAGAGTAAATCATGGTTTTTTGAGGGAAATGTGCCCAAATACTGAGTTCTGATGACAACGAAGCATATGTGATGCAGGAATAAATTGAGTAATTAAATTAAAAAGCTTTAGCCACCATTTCTGATGGATTTAAAGGAGAAGCAATCAGTTAATAGTAATTGTTAGAATTTATATAGTGCTTTAAGATCTGCAAAGCCCTTTACTTACTTAATTCAATCCTTTTAAAATCCCTTGAGGTAGGTACTATTATCTCCATTTTATAATTTGTAGTTGAAGAGACAAAAGGAGTCCAAGATCAGATAGCTAAGTAAATTTCTGAGGCACCATTTGAATCCTTGTCTTTCTGAATCCAAGTTCAGTTCTGTATCAAATGTGCTGCTGTCTGGTTGTCATGAGGACCCATCCACCACCTCATTTCTGTCAATGACCTTCTAGGCACTTCTGTAGTCCAAATTAAAACATGGCAACTGTACTAGGAAGTTAACCCAGGCTAATACTACTAGGAAGTTAACCCAGGCTAATACATAGGATCAAATAGCTGGCCTCTAAACAGATTCCTAGTATGATCTTTACAGAATTTTTAGGTGGTAAAAATCTTTGTAATTATCATAACTTAAACTAATATTTTCTGTGTTGCTTTGAGACAATAAGGTAGAATGGATGGGGGTGCTAGACTTAGAAGACCTGGATTCATATGCTACCTTTGGCATTTATAAGAAGTGTGACCTTGGACAAGTCATTTAACTTCTGGAACTCTCTAGGTGAAAAACAATCAATAGGTTGCATTCTATATTTATGGAACATGGGTACCATACTTAAAAGTTCCCCCGATTGAAACAATTGTTATTCTTCATGTGTAGCCTTCATTTATTTGCATGTTTCTGCTATATTACAAAACAAAGTAGCCTGGGTGATTGAGAAAGAAAGTAAGGCCTAGATGCAACAGATTGTTTGAAAAGGTGACTAGAGGCAATCTACTGGAGAAGAAAAAATACTCAAAAATAGTGTTAGTTTTTAATCCTATGAAGTGGGAGACTCTTGACAAAAATGTCAGGAAAGGGAATTGATTATGGGGTGTGGACAGGAACATTATGCAATGAGTTTTTTTTTTTTTCCAGTTTCGTTTATAACATTAACAAAGGTTAAAAAGTGCTGTACTGACTTGTAGCTTAGAATTGTACATTAGGAAATTTTAAAAGGTTCTTTGTGATTATGTGATTTAAATGTAGTTATCAGCTCCTTTGTGATATGGGATGCTTTGGGTCTCTTTTGCTTTATCATCACCTTAGAATTTTACTTTCTTGTCTTATAATATTGGTGTTTGAAATAAATTGTTATTTATTTCACTTTTGTTGTTGGGATGTCAGATAAGTTTCACAGAAAATTAAATTTTACAGGATATTAAGTATTTTCCCATTAAATTTTTTTTTTTTTTTTTTTTTTGATGTAGACCATAGCGCAATGGCGTAAAGCTGGCTATCAGGACATGCCTGAGTATGAAAATTTTAAGCATCTTTTACAAGCTCCATTGGATGATGCTCAGGACATCCTGCAAACTCGATTCCCAATGCCAAGATACATCAACACTGAACATGGAGGTAGTCAGGTAAGTTCAGAGACACTCATCACCAAGTTAGCAGAAAGTTGAAAAATTTGTTTTTAGCTTCAACAACTCTTGAAGACTATTTCTTAAGATACAAAAATATTGTGGTAGATGTGAGCAGAGAGAATAATATATGCTGATAAAATGAAGATTTTGAAGTAAACTTGCAAAATAGCTTTTTAAAAAATTATAGCTATAATGCTATAGTTAGAGAAGTTGACTTAAGAATAGAGAAATATTTTGCAAAATAAAGTGTTTCTCATTACTAAAACCCAAATGGAAGAAAACTGGATTTAGTAAAGATTTCTTAGAGTCTTAGTTTTGACATTTACTGAATATATTACCATACTTAAGTCACTTCACCTTTTATGAGCTTCACTTTTTTTCCAAAAGTAAATTGGGAATAATTAGTTACATCAGCTGAACTCCAGAAATTCTGTAAGAAGCCTTAAATAAAGTAGTGTATAGAAAGAGCTTTTTAAACTAGAACGTATCATACAAGTGTAAGTTATTATTTTGGTCATTATTTTTACTGATTAAGGAAAACAGGTTCTTTAGCAGGAACAAATTTTTTAAAAAAGGAAGTCCTTGATGGCCTGCTTAATCTAAGGAGTGTATTTTGGAATTAAAGAACTTTCAGTTCTACTTATTAATAGTGCATCCTCAGAAAAGTAACTCTTAGCCTCAGTTTCCTGATGTCAGATGAAAATAATAATAATAATAGCTGTAATAATTTAGCAAAGTTGTGATGAAGAAAATACTTTGTAAACATAAATATCAGGTGTTATTCTTTGTACTCACTAACATAAATAAAATTTATAATCATTAAATAATGTGTTTTTATATTTTAAAGGCTCGATTTCTCTTGTCGAAAGTCAATCCATCTCAGACACACAATAATTTGTATCCTTGGGGACAGGTAAGGAATGAATTTCCAAAATTATGGCAAGACTAGATATCTCTCTCCTATTCCATCATCATCTCACCCCTTCCTCTCATCCTCCTTTTGCATTCTCCAGCACTACCACTAATCAACGTTCCCTTCCATCAGTTTCAAGTACACTATCACATTGCATTACCTCAGTCCGATCATTTAACCTTTGGATTTATTTTCTCATTTGTACAATAAGAGTTGGCCAAACTAACATTTTCACAATAATATCGTTGTCAGGTTATCCACTATAGCAGTGTTTTTGCTAAAACAGATGATGATTAGTGGGTTTTGCCTTAAGTGAAATTTGATTGTCTTTATGTCTGTCCATCTGTTTGTCTCTCCCCCCCCCCCCCCCCATAGTATTATTATGTTAAATTCAATTCTGAGGCACTGAACCTTCACAATAGATATGTAGGAGCAATAAAAATTTTATGTAATTATAAAATAATTATTTTCTCTAAGATAAGTTTACATTGAAAGCTGATACTTACAAAGAATCTGTCCAAAAGTCACTGGAATTGTCTATGAAAATCTGGTTTGGAATTAATTTTTGTAAATTATTTTGAAAACTGTCTCAGTTGTATAACAGGGTAGAAGCAAATAAGGTAATTCTAAGATATGTCCCTTTTAATTTTTAAAATTTCTTTGGTAATTATTATTTCTGTTTGACTTCAGTGAAGTATCAAAATTGTGTTTTAATGTACTAAATATAAGTATTAAAATAAGTACTAAAAGGATATGAGGAATAGAAATGAGAAAGAGGAATAATAATAATAATAATAATAGTCTTTGATAACTGGCTGAATATGACAGGAAGAAATCACATGAAGATGCAGTTGCCATTCTCTTGAAGTTTAAAAATGTAGAAGGAATGTGAACTCAAATTAAGAATTATGTTCTGCTTATGTTTGTGTCTCTAGCATCTGGTATGGTTTTCTTTACACAATATGATCAATAAATGCTGTTGACTAATCAATAGGCATTAATCTGATATATTTTATTGGTCATACGCATAGACTCTTATTATTTGCTTAGCAGACTCTTGCCAGGAGTGCTGGAAAAAGCTGCAAAGTTTAGCTAAGTTATGCTGTCCTCAGTCATGAAGCTGGTAAGAGCACAATAACACTAGAATAGTATTGAGTGTAGTTTTCAAGTTTCCGTGCAGGTTCAGAGGAATTCATCAGGCATGAGAGAAGAAAATCCTAAGCATTGGGAATAGAGTAAGGAGATATTTTTAGTCTCGTTTGTCTGGAGCTCTGAAGTGGGTAGAGGGTAGTAATATGATAGAAAGATAGACTAAGCCATACTAATTAAACTCCCAAGAAATTATTTTACAGATCTAGAAAACAAAGTTCATCTGGAAGAACAAAAGCTCAAGAATTTCAAGGGAATTTAATGGAAAAAAATGCCAATGAAGGTAGCCTAGCTGTGCCAGACCTAAAACTATATTATAAAGCAGCGGTCATCAAAACCATTTGGTACTGGCGAAGAAATAGAGTAGTTGATCAGTAGAATAGGTTAGGTTCACAGAACAAAATAGTCAATGACTATAGTATTAAACAAGCCCAAAGACCCTAGTTTTTGGGATGAGAAATCCACTATTTGACAAAACTGCTGAGAATATTGGAAATTAGTATGATAGAAACTAGGTATTGACTCACACTTAAATCCTAGACCAAGATAAAATTGAAATAGGTTCACAATTTAGACATAAAGAGGGATATTAGAAAAACATAGGATAGTTTACCTTTCAGATCTGTGAAGAAGGAAAGAATTTGTTAACAAGAACTGGAACTCATAATTGAACACCAAATAGATAATTTTTTTCATATTAAGCTAAAAAGTTTTTATACAAACAAAACTAATGCAGACAAGATTAGAAGAAAAGGAATAAATTGGGGAAAATTTTTTATATTTAAGGGTTCTAATAAAGGCCTCATTTGTAAAATATATAGAGAATTGATTGAAATTTATAAAAAGCTATTCTCCAATTAATAAATGGTCAAAGAATATGATAAGACAATTATCAGATGAAGAAATTAAAATCATTTCTAGTCATATGAAAAGGTGCTCTAAGTCACTATTAATCAGAGAAATGCAAATTAAGACAACTCTGAGGTACCACTACACACCTCTCAAATTGGCTAAGATGACAGGAAAAGATAATGACAAATGTTGGAGGGGATGTGGGAAAAGTGAGACACTGATAGATACATTGTTGGTGGAATTGTGAATGGATCCAACCATTCTGGAGAGCAGTTTGGAATATGCTCAAAAAGTTATCAAACTGTACATATCCTTTGATCCAGCAGTGTTTCTACAGTTATACTACTAGTATATCCCAAAGAGATCTCAAAAGAGGGAAAGGGACCCCGTGTATGCAAAAATGTTTGTGGCAGCCCTTTTTGTAGTGTCAAGAAACTGGAAACTGAGTGGATGGATGCCCATCAGTTGGGGAATGGCTGAATAAATTATGATATATGAATGTAATGCAATATTATCATTCTGTAAGAAACGATCAGCAGGGTGATTTCAAAGATGCCTGAAGAGACTTGCATGTACTGATGCTAAATGAAATGAGCAGAACCAGATTATTATTGTACACAGCAATAACAAGACTATAAGATGATCAATTGTGATGAATGTGACTCTTTCCAACAGTGAGGTGATTCAGGCCAATTACAGTGGTCTTGTGATGAAGAGAGGTATCTGCATCCAGAGAGAGGACTGTGGGAATTGACTGTAAATTACAACATAAGATTCTCTTGTTGTTGCTCATTTTCATTTTGTTTTCTTATTCATTTACGTTCCTTTTTGATCTACTCTTTCTTGTGAAGCAAGAGAATTGTATAAATATATTTACATACATTGGATTTAACATATATTTTAACATGCATAATATATATTGAATTACTTGCCATCTGGGGGAAGAGGTGGTGGGAAGGAGGGGAAAATTTGGAACAAAATGCTATGCAAGGATCAGTGTTGAAAAATCATCCATGCATATGTTTTAGAAATAAAAACCTTTAATAATTAAAAAAAAAATACACTGATGCCAGGGGATCCTTGAACAACCAAGCAAAGTAATGGGAACTTTACTTTTCGATGGAGATTTTTGAGGTTGCTAGTGGTAGTTGAGCATCAGTGTTGAAGAATGTATTTGAAGATTGTAGAAGTCGAGGACAAGAAGACCTGTCAGGAAATTACAGTGGTGGTTTAGGCAGGTGGTAAGAAGAACCCTGTAATAAAGAGGTGGGAGGGATGTGGATCTGGAGGGATAGAAATGAGAAATTAAAGAGGGAGAATAATGATAATAATAATACTCCTTGGTAATTGACTATTAGAGGAGAGAAAAAGGAGAATCTAAAGATAATGTCAGGATTTTAAGCACAGGAATTAGGGTGAATATTTGTGCCTACTGACAGAAGACATAAAGAAGAGCAAGTTAAGAGGGAAAGAAGCTCAGGAAATATTTTGAATGTAAGCTTCTAATGGGACATTCTTCTTTTTACAGACTTTGCATTATGTCGTGAGAACTTAACTATAACTTTTAAGTTATATACCTCCAGTTAAATGTTAACTCCTTTAGAGTTGAGGCTTTTGCTTTTGTCCTTGTGTGCTCTCCAGCTAGTACTGTGCTTTGTTAAATTGAGAATTCAGCTGGAGAGGCCATAAAGACTGCAAGTCTGGAAGTTTAAAATAGAAGTGTCAAAGATAACAGTTTGGAGTAATCTGCATAGCTAAAGCTGAAAGAAATAGTAAAGTTGTTCAGGAACAAGAAAAAAGATGATTAAGCACAAATCCTTAGGAAATATCTCTGTGAGAGGTGGGAAGAGATGAGGAATCTAAAGAATGAGAAGAGTGTCCAGAGAAGAGAAGTTATACTGGAGGGGCTGCGAAAGTAATTAGTGTCACAGTTGTAGAGAAGTCAAAGAGGATGGGACTGAAAAAAAGATGTCATTGACCTTTGAGAGATCAGGGTTAGTAGCATGGTGAAGCTGGCCATATCTGCAAGGGGCTGAGAAAAAAAAAAATTACTTGGTGAGGAAGTAAAGTATCAGGTGTAGATAATTTTTTTCTGGAAGTTTAGCAGAAAAGGAAGAATGATCTGGGATTCAGGAATCCAGCCATGATAGTATTTGGATTTGAATGACTTGAGAGTTTTTGCAGGTAAATGGGAAGGAGCCATTTGTTAAGGAGGAATGGAGGAATCATGACAAGGTGGAGTGAAATGATGGCTTTACTGCTAGAGCAAGATCCTTAAGAAGGGAAGCAGAAAGGACTGGCATCAGGAACAAAGTAGGGAAGGAGGGGAGAGAGAGAGAGAAGGAGGGAGGAAGGAAGGAAAAAAAGTATGGAGGGGAGGAAGGAAGAGCCATTTGTTTTTCTAGTCTTATGTCACATTGTTCTCTTCTGTATACTCTGTATTCAGTGACGTTCTATCCTTTTCTTTGTCTTTGCTCGACCTGTTCTTGAAGCCTGATCTCTTCATCTTTTCCCTCTGTGCCAGTTGAATTCCTGTGTCTTTTAAAGCCCATCTCAATTGCTACTGCAACATTAATTTCTCGTGTCACATATCCATAATAATGACCTTATTTCCATGGCTCTTACATAATAGTGTTTTGTTCTTTGCTTCTATATTTCACTTATGTATTATAGCTTTTATATATGTCTTTCCTGTCAGACTGTCATAGATGTGAATGAGTGAGATCAGGGGACCTAAAACTAAACCACAAACTCTTTGTGAGCTATGCCTAGCATAGTGTCCTGCAAATAGATAAACTTAGTAAATATTTTTTGAATTGGATTGGGTCAAATTGAATAACGGGAATTTCCTTGGGGAAATAGGAAGCTAAATTATCTATTATTTCTGTAGTAGAAAGGGAAAGGTTTACAATGGAATTCTCATCTTGCAAAAGTATCTACTAATTGTTCTACTGAGTTTTGTGTTTAACAAAATAATCCTTCCCCCCATAATCTTATTATTTCTTTTTTCAAAAAAAAAAAATGAAACCTAAAATATCTTTATTTTTTGCTTTTCAGGAATCTGGAGCCCCAATATTAACAGATGATGTTAGTCTGCAGGTATTCATGGATCATTTGAAAAAACTGGCAGTATCAAGTGCCTCTTAAATTGAGAAAGTAGCAGGAATATTCAAGAAAGAAGACAATAACTAGACTATGTTCATAACTGTTTGAAACATTTACTACATTCCTTTTACTTTATTGTAAAGATTTTAAAATGTCATCATGTATCCCATATATTCAAAAGCAGTTTTTTTTTACATAGTTTTGATTTTTAATTTATTTGTACTCATCACTTTGTTCTGTCTTTTTTCATGAACTGTAACGTAGTTCATTGATGTTTTGGAACTTACAGGTTTTTAATCAGCTTTCTTTATCCTAACATTATAATATTCTGTAGAAACTATGGAAAACTTTTGCAACTCCCTCAAATGAAGGAATAATGGGTGTGAAGAAAATAAACTGGATGGGGAGAGTACTAGCTAAAAAGGTATTATAGGAAACTTGAGTTCCTGTTGTTTTGTTCAGAGAATTTACCCATATTACCCATAATGTACTTCCTAGAAAGACAATGTATCTGTGTATAGAACGCTGGTCCTGGTACCAGGAAGAAATGAGGTCAACAGTCATACTTGGAAAACTTCCTTACTCATGTTTCCTTGGCTAAGACACTTAATGCCCTAGGCAGCCATTTCACTAAGATTGCAGAGTAGGTGCCAACCTGCATTAGGAGAGGAAGTTTTTCATTGAGGACTATATATGGGGGGTGGGGGAGGGGGAGAGTTTCACACTAAGAAGGAGATCCCTGCAGGCCACACATTTGATACCTCTGGCCTCAGTTTGACACATTGGGATCACAGTTCCAGTCTCTGTCCCTGCCTTATCTTTCCTGAACTTCATTCTTTATTTATCCTCTAAATAATAATAGGAAAAGCACGCCAGTAGTGTCACATTAGAATAACATGATTGAGGGGGCCAGGTCCAAACTGATGCCCCCTGAGCCACCTTGACAGCGCTAAGCAAGGAGTAAGTACAATCTGAATACGTCTCTAAATTGAGTCCACAAGCATTTAAAAATATTTATTATTGGTGTATTGTTGCATATATGTGCTAAGCACTAAGAAAGGCAATCCTCTTACCCTCCCTTCCAAAAAACAAAGCCCTACAATCTCTGTTTTCAAGAATTCATAGTGTTAATGGAGGAGAGAGCATGGAACGAAGGATAAAATACAGGATAAATTTGAGAGAGGCCCTAAGGAAGAAACATTTATGAAAGTTGAATGTGCTAGGCACTCTGCTAAGGGGTCTAAAATTAGCTCATTTCATCCTTACAACACCCCTGAAAGTGCTATTATTATCAACCACATTTTACATGTGAAGAAATAGCTAGACAGAGACTGAATGATGCTCTGACGGTCATACAACTTACTAAGCATCTGAGGCTGAATTTAATTAAGGCTTCCTGCCTCTAGACCAGATCTCTGTGCATTTTGGCACCCCTTGGCTTCTTTGGCTCTAAAATGGAGCACAAAAATGGGCTTCTGACATAGGGTAAAACTTGGAGTTGGAAGGCTTTGAGATGATCCAGGCTTGGGAGAATGCCCAGAATCAGGAGTTAGTGTTTTGGTTGAGGTATAACTAGTAAGAGGTCAGTGTCATTGAATGATGGGAGATAAGACTGATGATAGAGTATAATGAGTGGTTGTCATAGTCATGTGCCACTAGAGAAAAGTATTTTTCTTTTTTTCTTTTTTTTGATAATTACCAGATAATTTGTAAGTAGTAGTAATGCCATTAGAATAATAGCTCTCAAAAACAAAACAAAAACTTTGGGGTAAGCCAGGTGGTTCAGTAGATAGAATGTTGGGCTTGGAGTTAAGAAGGCCAGACTTCATATGTGGTTTCAGACAGTAAGCTGTGTGACCCTGAGCAAGCTATTTAACTCTAATTGCTTCTAGAGTGGGGGAAATCCTTGGCTTTCTCTTTAAGGAAAGACCTGTCTTGTTCTCGTTGGGCTTTGTCAGTAAGAACAGTCTTCAAGTAGAAGGAGATTCTTTGTCTCACAACTAAATATCCATGTAAGGCCTACTCAATAAGTTCCAGGGCCAAAAACACCTTTTAGTCTACCTTTTAGATGACTGGCAGGGGGATGGCATTAGAGATAAAATGAAGCTGATGGCAATCCTACCTACCTATGCATTTCCTCTTATACCCAAACCTTTTTGGTGGGTTCTTACCATTCTGTCTGTGTCTAGTTGAAAAGCCACTCTCCCTTCCCCTCTCCTATCATGAAGAGGTGTCTGAGAACCTCTAACAGACTTTAGGATCCCCTAATAGTCTTTCCCCAATGATTATTGTTAAGTACATATTCAAAAGAAGGCTATTAGTGTTGAAAGAGTTGTGGGAAAATAGATAATACATTTTTGGTGAAGTTTTTAAAAAAATAGAATCATTTTGGAAAGTGATTCACAATTATACAGCATATAAGAGAACAAGACAGTAAAAACTAGAGCCTCTATTTGAATTGGCTTACCTTGTTACCTTGAGAACAGAGATTACATGTGTTTTATTTTTCTATTTGTAACACCAGCACTTGGCCTTGTGCTGTACTAATAGGAATAAATGTTTTAGTTAAAGACAATACTTTCTGTTCCATTTCATGAGGACAAGGATTTTATTTATCTCAACTTTTTCCCTTATCCTTAAACCATGTGATATAGTGGTCCCATTTCTATTTGACTTTGATGCAATTCTTTGAGTACAGTGATCCCTTCCACATCTCAGGGGTAGGGGTGCACTACCTCCCTGATCTGAAAAAAATCTGTAAAGTCTTTTGGATCTCCCTTTGTACCAGGGAAGTCTGAAATTTGTCTCTTTTATGAGGTGTTTACAGTATCTTATTGTAAAATTTGTTGTAAAATTAAGTATTTGATCAAAGATTGTGTCATCTGCAGCTTCTAAAAAATCCCTCAAGTTCCCATTTAATTTCATATGCTAATGCAAGATGTATTGAGATGTGGATAACTGTACTGGGTTTGGAGCAACTGTTTGTTTCAATCATTCACAATGAGAAAGCTGGGAACTGTATTGAGTTTAGAGACAGCTGGGAACATTTATATGAACTGATTCAAAGAGAACAATTTATACAATAACAATATTGTGACAACTCCATCTTGGATCAATGTAGTGACCAATCAAATTCCAAAGGACTCTTGATGGAACATGCTATCTTTATTGACAAATGAAAAATGAGACTTTTAAAAATTAGTTCATATAGAAATTTGTTTTGCTTGACTATACATATTTGTAATAAATTTTTTTCTTTTTAATGAGGAAGGGAGGTAGGAACAAGAGAAGACAAATTTGCTTGATTGAACAAAAATTTGTTTAAAAAAAGATGAAAAAAATTGTTTGCCAGACATTGTACTAGATGATGGAAATATAAAGACCAAAATGAAACAAGTCTTGCTCTTAAAGGAATTTATTGGGGGGGGGGGGAAGAAAGGGGAATGAAAGAAGAAATAATTGAATTGCCCCATACTTGAAGTCAGAAATTTGGATACTAAGAATTATATAACACCAGGCAGTGAGGTGGCACAGTGGATGGAGCACCAGCCCTGAAGTTGGGAGGACCCGAGTTCAAATTTGCCTTCAGACACTTCCTGGGCAAATCACTTAACTCCAAATGACTCAAAAAAAAAGTATAATCAAACCTTTTATAAATGAGGAAATAGAAGTGAATTACACAAGATCAGATAGATAGTAAAAGGATCAAAAACAATGGTGTTCTTGCCCAATCCAATGCTTTTTTCAGAACAGTTGGTTTGATTTCATTATGAGGCACGATTTCGAATGTTAAAAAGGTAAAAACCAAAACAACAAAAAAAAAAAAACCTTGAATTTTTGCAGACCCTGCCATCAAGTGCTTCTGGCTTCACTGGGCCCTTGGATACTGGTGGGGCTTGCCACTGTCTTCAGATAGCTCAGTTAAATACATACCCAAGGTTAATTCCATTATGTTCTTTAAAAATAAGCCCGGAGGGAGGGGTTTTGCATATAAGAAATGCTACTTTAAAGGAATCATTCCTAGGTTCGTTTGGGAGAGTGGTGACTTCTCGGATTAAAATGGTGCTGATGGTTCATTGCTGATTATGAACACCACTTCTAAGTAGTTATTTTGTTTTAACCACCAAATCATCACTTAGTGAGTAGAACATCTCCCAAATCCAGTCTGCTTTCCTTCTTAATATATCATTCTTCTCTTGCTGCATAATTCCGAATTGCTTTCCCAAGTGATTATATTTTTAAAAATAAACTAGGAGAAACGTATTAACTATTTTTCCATAATCCTTTCAACATTGACTTGCCTAGTCATCTCTGCCAGTTGTAGGTATGAAGTGAAGCCTCCAGATTAGAATTGCATTGCTCGTGTTAGAAATTTGTAGTAGTTAGTGGTATGTATTAGTCTTCCATATAATTATTCAAAGACTTCAATTCTTTTGAGAAGTTTTCACTATAATTGACTATTAAAAGGTGGCTTTCGGTTTTACACGTTTCTGCAAACTGACTACATTTCCCAAGATGCAATGCATCCCGGAGGTGTTCGTTGATGGGGAATTACACCAATCAGGAGGCCTGTTACTGACGCGCCTGCGTCTTGTCTCCCTTGCAGGCTAGGCCCTAGGACGCTTGTTTGCTCCCTGAGGCCGGTGGACCTGCTCCTTAGTCGGGGCGTCATGAGGGAGTGCGTGCCCTCCCTCTGGTACCGGCGGATGTCCTTAATCTATGCCCTTGGGGCCTGGACCTTGGTGGGCTCCATTTGCATTTCAAGCTGGAAGAGGAAGCAGACATTAGGTACCTACAGAGGGTTCCCTGGGTAACCCTAGTGGGAGGAGAGGACCAACAGCGGGTTTTGGAGTCTGAGGGACCTGGGTTAATATCCTGTCTCTGACGCTGATCAGCGGTGCGGTCTTGCGCCACTCACCTCCCAGAGCTTCAGTTTACTCTTTTTGTAAAAGGGAGGCGGGGTGGGGAGAAAGGAGACAAGAGGAGCCCCTCTTAAGGAGTCACATGTGTTAATGCCTCTACCAGCGCAGCTCTTCTCCACCCCGTGCTCCCCCTCCCCCTTCTCCCTCCCTTCCCTCTCCCTCACTCCCTTCTCCCCTCCCCCCCCCCCCACCTCGGTCTCCCCTTCTCCCCTTCCCCCCATCCCCTTCTTCCCTCTTGGGCCTCGAGGCTCGATATGGTGGGACTACCTTTGAATGGTGATGAGTAAGACTTGCTCCTCCAAGTTCGGTGGTGGTGGTGGCACTGAGCTTGGAGTTAGGAAGACCTGAGTTCAAATTCAGCCTCAAGCATTTATTAGCTTTGTGACCCTGGGAAAGTCACTTAACCTTAACATCAATTGACTTATCTATAAACTGGGGTTAGTTACAGCATTCACTTCCCAGGGTTGTGATGAGGATCAAATGAGGTAATAATTGTATAGTTTAGCACAATACCTGGCACTTAGTAAGTACTATATAAATATTAACTATTATTATTGTTGGTAGTAGTAATGATAGTAGTCCATCACATCTACTTCAGAGATGCTAGAAGAAATAATTTTATCTCCAAGAACAGTTGAGTCAAATCACAAATTGGAGAAAAAATAATTTAATTAAAGATAATAACAGCAACAAGATAATATACCAGAAATTTTGGGATGTAGCTAAAGTAGTCCGCAGAGGAAATTTCATATTTCTAAACATTTTCAAAAATATAAGGAAGGATGGATCAGCAAATTGGACAATTAACTGAAAGAACCAGAACAAAAACAAAACAAAAACATTAAACAGTAAAAACTGGATTCCTGTGAGAAAAGTATATAGTTATGGTTTGTTATGAGAGTGGGCAAAAAAATAAATGAATCCCCTACATTTGCTACCAAGTTTGGTAGGAAAGGGATTTATTGGCCCTTGGGGAAAAAAGACTGAAAAACAGTTCAGGAATACTTTTATTTTTAAAAATAGACATAAATTGACCTGTTTTAAGTTTTCTCATCTGCAAATAGTTTGTTATACTAGATGACCTTTTAGACTCTTCCAATATTAAATCTATTGTACAGTAAACCCAGATTAATTCTCTAAGAGTAGTTAAATGTTTACATATAGTATCATTTATATAATCTCTTTTTGCTTTTTGGATCAGTTTTGGTAGGGTTTTCCCTTTTTTCTGAAAACAGGTTTTTGTTATATAGGATGACTCTGGGATAGAGGGTGGGAAAGAAGAAAGGATGCAATCGGAAATTTTGGCTGTATAAAAACAAAAGACAGCAGTAAAATGTATTTTTAAAAAAATTATTGTTTATATACAGAAAGTCTAATAGAGGTTGGGAACTGCTCTCTTTAAATTCACTATTTAAACTCAAATTAGTATGCCCAGCTTTTTAGTAGGTGGTAGTAAAAGGTAAAGAGTTTCAAGGTAAAAATTAAAAGGGGCTAAAGATTGATGCTAATTCACAAGCAAATTCTTTAAGGCCCCTGATAACCAATATAGTTTGAAGCACTAAGTTTGGAGAAAAAAAAATTCTGTTCTTTAGAAGTGTTTACCAATCCTTCCCATGCTTATCAAATAAATGTATATGGCAACAATAAATATTAGTAGCTTGAAGATTTATAATATTGGTGTTGTTTTTTAAATAAAAGTCTAAAATCTATTTTCATAGCCTCAGTTTATCTACTTGTAATGATTGAGATTTATAATTCTTTTCTTAGCCAATGAAGAGGTACTTAAAGACGAAGACTCTGTTGAGAAGGCTGAATCCAGAAGAGGATTTTATGTGGAAACAGTTGTGACATATAAAGAAAATTTTGTACCATTTAGTACTAGATTCTACAACTACTGGAAATCGTGGAGTAATGGGCCTGGTCCATCAGAATGACTAATTTCTTTAATGCTCAAATCAGGATTTTGGCATGGTGTATAAATTTGACAGAAGAATTTACTTAAAAGCTTAAGTTTGTTTAAAAATATGTAAACCTTTATAATGTTTACATTTGATTTTACTGTAATACTATACAATAAATATTTTCCTTGAGACAACTATATTTGCATTTCATTAATAGATATGCTTCTGAAGTTATCTCAGGTAATTGTTGAAATAGGATTTTGTTAAGCTTAGTATCTTGAAAATGCATTCATTGTAGCTGTAATTTTCTTTTATGGTGCAGTGATATATAGTTTAATGGATTATTTAATGTTTGATGTAAGCACCTCTCCATGTCTTTCTTCTCTTCCAGTTAAAGTAACATTGGTGAGGCAATTTTGTAAATATGTTCTGAATTAGGTCATAAAGCCTTCAAAGGTTTAAAAGACCATGTACAATGTTAACTAGGATCCTCCAGTACAATACCATAAATTGGAGGAGGAGGAGAAGGAGGGTGGATTGGTGATATTATGATCTTGTTGATATTTGAATTCTCCTTTATAGATTACTCAACTGATATGCTTATCATTGAAGTATTTTTAAGGAAATTAAATGATATGGTAAAAGGAAAGGAACAATCATTTATTAGTGCCTACCATTAGTATCCTTGTGCCAGGCACAGTGCTAGGCTCTTTACAGTTGTTATCTCATTTGATCCTCTCAACAACCTGAAATAGGTGCTATTATTATCACTATTTTACAGATAAGGAAACTGAGGCAAATAGAGGTTAAGTGACTTACTCAGGGTCATACAGATAATAAATGAATTGAATTAAATCCTGACTCCAAGCTAAGCATTTTATCCATTGTGTCACTTCGCTGCTTCTAAGAAATTTTTTTCAAATAAATTACTTTCAGAGTAGTCTGAAAGCAGCATAATGGAACTGACCTAACACAATTGTGGGCTACATTTTTTTTTTTTTTTTAAAGCTATCTACTATTTCAGCAATTTTTTTTTTTCTTTTTATGTTTTCATCATTTCATCAATATACTGCTTGCCTTCTCAAGGACTGGGAGAAGGCAGGAAGGAGAAAATGTGGAATTCAAAATTTTTAAAAATGTAATTGGAAAATATTTAACGAAATAGGAATAGAGATAGTCTGAGTAGGAGACAGTAGAACATAGGGGAAAGAATACTGGTTTTGGAATCACAAAATTGAGGATTAGACCCTATCTTTTGACACATCTTACTTATGTGGCCTTGGACAAGTCACTTAAGCTACATAGGCCTCAGTTTTCTCATTTGTATAATGAAGAGATAAGAGGTCTACTGAAGTATCAGCTCTAGATCCTATGATTCACTGATAATCTACATCGATTTAATACAGATTCAGTGCAGTTTCCTAGATCTATTATATTAATATTTATATAATGATGACTATGTTCACCTGGGGCACTATAAGATACTGAGGTGCATTGCAGATATCAAAGAAATAAAATTATGTTTAGTAATCGTGTGCAGAATAGTGTTTGGTTTGGAGAAGAAGTGAGAACACTTGCACAGTATTCTTTTTTGAGTCAGAGCTTTGTTTTGCCAAAGTCATTGGGCCAAATAGCATGGGGAGCTAATTGGCAATTAGGGCCAGGGGTAGAAAGCTTATATACCAGAACTCCTGCTTGAAGCCATGTTAGGAATGCTAAGGCTGCTAACAGCAATCTTTTGTCAGATAGTAACTTGTTAAAACCAGTCAAAACAACAATTTAGTTACCTGAGTTCAAGGAAAAGTTTCCTGGGCAAGTGTTCCTTCTCAGGGCCCAGCAAGTCCAAATATTTATGTTCAACCTGGTTATCTGGGTTCAAGGAACAGTTTACTGGATAAGTGTTTCTTCTATGGGTCCAGTAAGTCTAAACATATTTATGTTAGTGATTTTAGAAAATGTTAGTAATTTTCATAAAATGCTCCAGCACCCAAGGTCAGGTTCCAGCATGTCCCCTACAATAGTTTTAGGCATTAGATTGCCAACTGTTGGAGCACAAAGCATGTTTGCTTTTTTAAAAAAAAAAGCCCTAGCACCTAAGACATAAGGGCTAAGTAAATGCTTCATTTTCTTTTATCGTGCATCATCAGTCAAGTGTCAGATTCTGTCATCTATCTTACATGGACCATTGGATTGACCCAATTAATCTCCCTACTTCAAAGCACTTTCCAATCCTCTATAAAGCTGCCAAAGTGATGTCATGTCACTTTCCTTCTCAATTAAATCCAGTGGCTACCTATTACTTTAGAGTAAAACTTGTCTTTTACTTCTCAGTCTGGTCACAGCCTATCTTTCCTGACTTATGTGTTAGTCTTCCTGAGCTCTAAGTTTCAGCTTTGCTGGTCTCTTTGTTACTCGCAGATGGCACTCTATCCTCCCTCTCCTTGCCTTTGCACTGGGTGTCCCTCAGAATTTTCTTCTCCATCTCATAAACACTGTCTGAGATCAAGTACCACCTTCTGTACATTCTTGATCCTACAATTTGTGTCCTTAACTACCCTGTATTTATTTATCTATTATATTATTATTATTTTTTTAAATTTTATTTTATTTAATAATAACTTTGTATTGACAGAATCCATGCCAGGGTAATTTTTTACAACATTATCACTCGCTTATGTTTCGTTTTTTCCCCTCCCTTCCTCCACCCCCCTCCCAAGATGGCAAGCAGTCCTATATATGTTAAATATGTTGCAGTATATCCTAGATATAATACATATTTGCAGAACCAAACAGTTCTCCTGTTGCACAGGGAGAATTGGATTCAGAAGGTAAAAATAACTCGGGAAGAAAATCAAAAATGCAAATAGTTCACATTCGTTTCCCAGTGTTCCTTCTTTGGGTGTAGCTGTTTCTGTCCATCATTTATCCATTGAAACTCAGTTAGGTCTCTTTGTCATAGAAATCCACTTCCATCAGAATACATCCTCATACAATATCGTTGTCGAAGTGTATAATGATCTCCTGGTTCTGCTCATCTCATTTAGCATCAGTCCATGTAGGTTTCTCCAAGCCTCTCTGTATTCATCCTGTTGGTCATTTCTTACAGAACAATAATATTCCATAACATTCATATACCACAATTTACCCAGCCATTCTCCAATTGATGGGCATCCATTCATTTTCCAGTTTCTAGCTACTACAAACAGGGCTGCCACAAACATTTTGGCACACCTGTATTTATTTTTTATATGGTTTATAACCTCCTTGAAAGCAAGGATCATTTCTTAAACTCAGTGCCTTTGAAACATTTTTCAAATGTACATAAGAAAATTCAAAAGAAAACATAGCTAAATAGTATAGTTATGAAAGTAATAGGCAGAATTATATACCTAGTATTTATATAGTGCTTTAAGATTTACAAATTGCTTTATAATTGTTATTTTATAACAAAATAACTTTGAGAAGATAACTCAGTAGTTTCTTCCTGACTTAAAAAAGTCCAGACCTTTGTTCCTTACACCTATCATATGTGCTGTATAAGCTCTGGTCCCACTCTATCAGGACCAGGCTTGATATAGATCCCTTCAGGGTTCCCTAGAGGATTTGTCTTTGCTACCACTGGTTTTAGCTCCTACCATTTATATTCCCTACATTTATTAGGGGCCAGTGATTAGCACCTTAATTTCATTTAAACATGAATTTATTTAATATGCATTTCATATATACATATATGTAACATTTTAAAAATCAAGATTTAGCCTCATAGAGAATAATCTTTTTGTATTCTGCTGGGCATATAAAAATGTTCTCTTTTTTGGGTGATTTAGTTAATTTTAAAAATAATTTTAAAAAATAGCCAATTCAACACTGAATATCGAGAAATCTGTTAATCTTGGCATTTATGAAGATAACAATGGGTTCTTTATAGATTTTTGTTTAGGAGCATAATTTAAGCTAAAATGGGAAAACATTTGAAACTTTTAAATATCTTTGTACTTCATGGTTTTGAAACCTCCAGCCTTTACTTTCATCCAGACTGAAGGCTCCAGATTTGTAACCCGAGGTTCTGATTGGTGAGCATTTCACTTTCTCTTGCTCATTATCAGATCCCTCACAACTTGTGGTCATTTTCATCCTGGGAATGGCATTTACCAATCCTTCCCTATATCAACTACCAACATCTCAATCAATTACTTCATTCACCATCATCTCCCAACCTCCTTGTTTGAAAGCTACCTCTATGCAAAGTGTGTTGTTTTTCCCTAGTAGATTGTAAGCTTCTTGAAGGCAGGAACTGTTTGACTTGATTGTGTTTGTATCTCCTGAAATTAGCAGTGCTTGGCACATACTAAGCCCATAATAAATCTATTTTCTATTCATTTTTTTCCCTATAAGATGCTGAGAGCCTTGACATACTTTATCTTACTGGTATTAACTTCCCTCCCAGGGTCATTAAGTGAAATATTCTTATTTACAGATGGCAAAATAGAAATAATAGTTCAATTAAGAAAATACTGTTACAGAATTAGGCTGACTTGTTTCATAGGGATGATCACTTAGTAACTTAAAACAAGTTATTGTATTCATTTTTGCCTTTTTTGTTCCTTTTGTTCTTGCCTTTTCTAATTCTTTTCATAAAATTTTTATTCATTTTGAACTTAAATATGGAAAGATAAAAAAGGAACATTTCCACATATACAGCACAATATAAAGAATTCTCTATAATATGAATTTAAATTTCAGTTAATTTTTTTTGAAAAATATATAAGTAGTACAATTTGGTTTCAAAGCTATTATGCTTTTTAATGCCTCCTAACTTTTCTTTTATTCTCTGTGCACTTTCAAATATATTTTCCCTCCCTTCCCATCCAACTCTAGAGATGGCTACCAAAAGTTTTTTTTCTTTAGAGGTAGATAGCATCTTTCTTCATAGAAAGTAGTTGATTTGAGCATTTTTAGTATTTAATTGCTCAAAGTTGTTTTTAAAATCATATTGCTATTACTGTGCACAATGTTCTTTTGCAAGTCTTCCCATGTTTTTCTAAAATCAATGAGCTCATTTCTTATAACAGAAATATTCTATCACAATCATGTACAATTTGTTTAGCCATTTTCCACTTGTCATCTTTGAAATTTCCATTTCTTTTCCACCACAAGGAGAGCAGCTATAAATATTTTAGAATGTTTTCTTTTATCCTTAATCATTTTGGAGAACAGAACTACCAGTAGGATTGCTGGGTCAAAAGGTATAGGCAATTTAATTACCAAAATGATTGAATCAGTTCACAATTTCACCAATAGTAATTTTCTTCCCTCCACATCTATTCTTAATTCTTCCTCTCCAAATTTTAAGGATCCTTTCCAACTTTTTGTGAAGGGAAGACACGCTAAGGATTTCCAAAGTGAAAGAGACTAGTAGGACCAAATGATTAGTTACTGGTTTTTTTCCCCCAGGATACAGACTTCCTTGCCTATACAGTTTAATTGTGCAGCTGCACAGTATAGGAAATAAAACTGCAAAATGAACTTTCTTTGTCACTAATCTACTTTCAGTTGTCACCTCTAGCCTGCTTCCAATTTGCTTGCCCAAAGTAATCAGTGGTTTCCCCAATATTAAGAGTGACATCTTGAATTTCATCAGGAAATCCCAAGAAGCAGCCAAATGAAGTAGTCTTCAATTACTGCTGTTTTCATTAATTGAAATTCTTCCTTATTGATTTATAACTCAGATTAGATCTAATTTCCCTGAATGAAGCTTCTAAATAAGCTTATTCCGTTTAAACTGATTAACCTATTACTAATCTATGCTTCTTTGAATAGAATTGGTTAAATTGTCTTCATGGATGACAAAATGACAAATTTGGAACTGGAAGGAAACTCAGCCACGTAATCCCACCAATATCTGAAGAAAAATCATAGGGATCGCAGATTTAGGTTTGGAGAGTTCTTAGAAGTTAGTTTAACCCTCCCATTTTACAGATGAGGAAATTGAGGGCCACAAGTTAAATGTTTTGCCCGGGTCACATGAGCAATGAATAGCTTTTGTGAGGAGACCATGGTCTGTAGTTTGGAGACCATCTCTCTCAGCATCTGTCTAATTTTTCTTGAACCTTCTTCCAGAGAAGTTTTTTATGAGACCAAGACTTTGTTTTTAATATATTTTTCCCAATATCAAGCCCAATTTGGACTATTTCCAAGTTCTATATATTTCTATCAGTTCTGGCATGTGCTAAACAGAACAAATTTGTTCCTTCCATAGGACAGCCCTTCAAATATTTGAAGATGGGAATATTTGAGTCACCCAAGTATCGATTACTGGTTGAAAAAGCCCTGTTTTTTGTTGTTTTTGTCTTACAAGTCTTAGCATAGTGTGGAGGGCTTATGTTTTCAGTAGGTGACCTAAACCCCAAACTTTTATTTAAAAAAATCATTTACAAAATACTATATCCATACAATTACTTTGCTGTTGTTCATCTTTTCCACGTTGAAGACCTAAGTAGGTCACCCCAACGATACTAATGAAATCACAGTTCTTTGAAATAATCGGTGTTGAATTAACTGTACGAGCCAGGCGCTCTCCGCCAGTCCCAGCGAGAGGGAGTCTCTCGCTCCCAGCGCTGCGACTGGGGCTTGCTCCGAGCCTTCCCGCGCCACCTCCCCAACGGAACGGGGATTGAGCTCAGCCCGCCTCTTGCCAGGCAGGTGAGCGCCGCACCTGAGGACGGACGCGGACGGCTACCGCTGCCGGGGGTGGCCCCTAGAGGGCGGCAGGGGCTGCCGAGACGCCGGCGCAGCGTGGGCCGATGGGGAGGACTCGCTAGGGAGACGGAGGAGGAACAGGAGGAGGTGGAGGTGTAAAGTGAGGAGTGGGGAGCGGGCCAGGTCCCATTGCTGCTTCCCTTGTCCCTATTTGGGCCGCCCTCGGTGGGACGGAGCCGCCATGAAGGCCATCATCCAGCGCGTCACGCGGGCCAGCGTCACAGGTCAGTGCGTGGCCGGCCAAGGCCTGTCTCCTCCGCTCGGACCCCGGGCCCCGGCAGGGTGGGGCGGCGTTGGGGCCCCCGGGCGCCGGCGTGCTCCTCCCGCCTAGGCTCATTTTGGCCCGAGAGAGGGGTTTGCCTCCCCCGGAGAGACTCGCTAGCTCCGCCCGGTCCACCCTTGCTTTGCCGGGGCAGGAGGCGACCAGGACTCTTGGTCGACTCATGGAGCAGTACTGACCCTCCGGCGTGGCGTCTGGCGTGACTCGGTCTGGCCCTCTGGGCGGACTCGGTGTCGAGATCACCCCCACCTTGAGAAGGAAAATCCCCTCACAAAGAGAGAGACCATCCCCAGAGAGAGTGACAGAGACAGAGAGCATCCCTATCTGGACACCGCCATCTATAGAGAACCCACCTTTGCCCAGAAAGAGACCGTCCTTACGTGGCGGCCACTTTCTCGTGTAACAAATTGGGTACTTGACCTCCTTCCTGTAGACTGAGACTCTTTGAGAGTAGGGACGACTTCTCCTTTCTTTGTAACCCCGGTGCTTCGAGCCGTGTTTGACTGGTAGTAAGCCCTTGCATTCGGCGTGCTTCTGAGTCTCCCATTTAGGTTCCCGTTCCTAGGGCCACAAGATCCACAGGTCGGAAAGGGGACCCCAGCCGGATCCACAGTCCCTCCCCTAATCCCTTTTACACCCTCCCTTGGGTGTTCCTTTCATTTTTGTACCGGAAACCCGCTATGAAGAAGGCTCCCCACATCTCCTTTTCTTAGTTCTAAGAGAGTATCCCAGCCTTTCCACTTAATGGCCTATTTGATAAATTGCTAAAGTCAATCTCATAGAAAACAGCTATCAATCATAAATACTTTCTGCTCCCAGGCAGCTTACATGATAAAGGTAGGGCAGGGAAGAAGAAACAGCATGTACTTTTGTGGGAATATATATGCATACATATGCAAATGAGTATATGCACACATATATAACACATTTAAAAATATATATGAAACTATGGAAAACTATACCCTACATATTATGCATATGGTATTATGTATAATGCTATATACATATGTACATATAAATATGTACATAGGCAATACATAGTAGTTTTGGGAAGGAGGGATGGCATCTGTAGAAGGTGGTGCTTGAATTGAGTGTTGAAGGAAGTTATAGTTTCCTAGAAACAGAAAAATGAGATGGGGGTGTATTCCAGGCTTTGGGGTCATGGAGGGCACAAGGGCCAAGAGGGAATTTCGTTGCTGTTTCTCTTGTGTGTAATGCAGTGAGTAAGCCAGCCCGACTGACATATAATATGTGGCGAATAGTCAAGGGTAAGAACACTGGGAAAGTGTGAAGGAGTTAGATTGAGAAGATACCTAAGTGCCCAACAAGATTGAGAGGGAGACATAATTACAACCCTAAATCAATTTTAGGCAGTGAGTTGAGGACAGATTCATAGGTAAAGATGAGATTGGGAGACCAATATTCATGGGAGGGGAGATGAAGGTCAGAACTGGGGTGGAGATTGTGTGCGTGTAGGGGAATGATGTGTAGATAGAAGCAAGACCTCGGAACTTCCTGAATCTGTGGAGTGTGGAGTAAGGAATTGAAGATACCTTGAAGTTAAGGATCTTGGTGACTGGAAGCCTGGTAGTCTCCTCTACAAGAATAGATGTATTTTGGGGGGAGGAGGTTTTTATAAAAATTTTTTGATTTTTTTTATTTTTAAGATATGTGTTATGAAATACCCATGGGGCATCCAGATTGAAATGTCTTTTAGGCAGTTCAATATTTGGGACTAGTGCTCTGGAGAGACACTGGTAATTTGGATATAATCATGGAAACTATCTGCCTACAGAATAAAAATTGAACCTATCAGAACTGATAAAATGATTAAGTGATAGAATATACATAAAAAAGAACAGCCATGTTTGTTCTCACATACTGCTTAAAATAAGATTAGCTTGGAAAGTAACCCTAGAATAAATTTACTTTAAAGGCTTCTAAAAGAAACAGAACTATAGAAAAACCATGAAGTGAATAAGAATCAAAGTCCTGAATACTTTAACTATCCGAATTGATTTCTTTTGCCCATTTCTATAGCCCAAACCAAAAAGCAACCATTTTGTGCCATTTCCCAATTAACAAACAACTCTGTTTCTATCTGCCATTCGCAGACCTGACAAAAGTATTAGTAAAATTTCAGTAAGGTAAATTGTGCCCTTATGCGTGACTCTTGTGAGCTTCAAAAGGTTAACTAAAACACATGTAATTTCACTTATTAAAGAGTGGAATTTTTTTGGTATTAGAAATATGTTCATTTATTTGGAAAAAAAATACCAAAAATGTGTTTTGTTTTCTTTGTAAAACCCAGTATCCATCAAAATATTTTGATACTTTGCTAGATCATTTGTCATTCCATAAGTTTGGGAACCTTTCTTTAATACAAATTGCAATTTTTCCTTGCATTCTTATTTTATGAACATCTTTTTCATGTTTACACATACATCCTCCATGGAATACCTCCATGGAGTATATTACTCCCCCTTATATGTGGAAATGCCAAACAAGTCTAGTCATTAGGGCAGGATAATGGTGAACATGACTCAAATGGAAAGATAATTCATTTTACAGGGAAGGAAAAGGGACCTGGATGGATTCCATGTTGTAGGGGAAAAGCAGCTTGGGGAAACATGGCTAATTAGGTCCTGAGACAACTTTGTCTTTGTTTCGTGATGATTAAAAAGGTTCAAGAGATAAAGTGTCTAGGTAATTTAATTATTTTATTAATAAATCCAATATGTTATTAATGAAAGGATAATCATTTGGCTGTCAGACCAAAGATAATCATGGCAGACTATGCTTAGGGCTTAGACGTTCTTTTAGAACCGGATTTGCAATCAACTCTGATTGGTTAACACAATGGGAAGTTGGCTCTAGTAAAATGATGGATGGAGTGACATCATATCTCCCCTGGAGAGTCATCTTTTTATCCTGACTCCATAGCTTTGGGCAATCTAATCAAAGAATTTACCCCCACTCAAACTAAAGTAGAACCCAAAGTTTTTTTTTTTTTTTTTTTTTTTTTTTTTTTTTTAATCTTAGATTAAATTCTTTATAAGGTTGGGTAGAGTCTTGACCATGATTGAGAAGTATTAATTTAATCTGATTATTTGTGATATCTTGCAAGATGCTGAATTTTTTACTTTTTGAATTCAGAATATTAGAAGGGAAGAATTCTGGATCTATCTAAATAATTGGTTATTAATAATCATTTCTCTCAGCTTAAAAAAAGTAATCCATGTCACAAGAAAGGAGTCGGGTACATTGTGGGAAAACTGTTATATATTAATGCTGTTATTCTCCTATAGAGAGCCCTGCCTTGTAACAGATAAGTATAATTAAGCAGAATGAATCACCAAGTGTTGGTCATGTTAGACAATACATATATACATACATATATATATATATAATTATATATAATATATAATTATATATCAATATATCTCATATTAATTATATATAATAATATAATGATATATGTCATTAGGCATATTATGTATTATATATGTTATATACATAATATACCTAATGACATATATCAGTATATCTCTATATCTCATTCCACAACTAGAGTCTTTCACTTTTTTCTGAGAGCAGAGAGGGCCTTGTCAATCTTCTAGAGTCAAAATTAATCAGATGTACTTTTTTTTTTTTAATTTTTATTTTTTATTTAATGATTACTTTATATTGACAACATTATCCCTTGCACTCGTTTCTTTTCCGATTTTTTTTTCCCCTCCCTCCCTCCACCCCCTCCCCTAGATGGTAAGCAGTCCTTTATATGTTGGATATGTTGCAGTATATATCCTAGATACAATATATGTTTGCAGAACCGAACAGTTCTCTTGTTGCATAGGGAGAATTGGATTCAGAAGGTATAAATAACCCGGGAAGAAAAACAAAAATGCAGATAGTTCACATTCGTTTCCCAGTGTTCGTTCTTTGGGTGTAGCTGCTTTTGTCCGTCATTTATCAATTGAAACTTAGTTAGGTCTCTTTGTCAAAGAAATCCACTTCCATCAAAATATGTCCTCATACAATATCGTTGTCGAAGTGTATAATGATCTCCTGGTTCTGCTCATTTCACTTAGCATCAGTTCATGTAAGTCTCTCCAGTCCTCTCTGTATTCATCCTGCTGGTCATTTCTTACAGAACAATAATATTCCATAACATTCATATACCACAATTTACCCAGCCATTCTCCAATTGATGGGCATCCATTCATTTTCCAGTTTCTAGCCACTACAAATAGGGCTGCTACATATCTTATATCTTTGGGATATAAGCCCAATAGAAACACTGCTGGATCAAAGGGTATGCACAATTTGATAATTTTTTGGGCATAATTCCAGATTGCTCTCCAGAATGGTTGGATTCGTTCACAACTCCACCAACAATGCATTAGTGTCCCAGTTTTCCCGCATCCCCTCCAACATTCATTATTATTTTTTCCTGTCATCTTAGCCAATCTGACAGGTGTGTAGTGGTATCTCAGAGTTGTCTTAATTTGCATTTCTCTGATCAATAATGATTTGGAACACTCTTTCATATGAGTGGTAATAGTTTCAATTTCCAGATGTACTTTTCAGTGTTGTTTTTCTTTAAAGTCATTTTGTAAATTGTTTTTCTGGTTCTGTATACTTGGTTCTTCATCTGGTCATAGATATTTCCTCAGATTTCTTTTAATTCTTAATACTTGTGTTTTCTTAGAGCACAATAATATTCTATTACATTCACATACTACAGTTTGCTCCTTAGTTGGTAGTCATTCATTTTGATCTCACTCCCCTAAATGCTGCTAAAAATCTTTGACCTCGTTGTAGTTTGTACATAGTAGTTGTATTGCTGAATCAAAGGATGTGGAGAGTTTAATGGAGTAATTTCAGAATTGTTTTCTGGGATGGTTAGATGAGTTTACAACTCAGCCAACAGTGTAATCATGGTTGATTTTTTCAAAACACCTCTAACTTAATCCATTTCCATCTTTTGTTATCTTTGCTAGTAGGATGACTATGAGACAAACCAGTTATTTTAATTTATTTTTTATTTTTAGTAATTTAAAACTTTGCTTTGTATCAATCTAAGAACTACATGTTCATATCCTTTGACCACTTGTCTTTTGGGAAAATTTTTTTGTTATATGTATTTAAGCATTTCCCATGTATTTTGAATATCAGATCTTTATATTTTCTGGGAAGACTCCTTAAATTGGCAGTTTCTTTTATTCTAGCTACATTAATACTGTTTGTTTAGAAACATTTACATTTTGTATGTCTAAAAACAGCCTGTTTTATAATTACCTTAATTAGTTAAGAACTCTCTGCCTAGAAAACCACCTATTTGAGTGAAAATGGATGCCTGACTTGAATTAGTACATATGGAATATTACTGTCACAAAAACATGAATTTGAATCTTGCCTCAGATACATCTGTTACTGAGGGTGAAGAATTGAGGATGGTATCTAAGTAGTGCACCTGAAGAACTGGGGGGGTGGGTTGTTGCTTGCTGTGTGCAGGGCCATGTGCTACGTGCCAGAGTTCTAGATCTCAAGAACTGGTAATAATAGCTAACATTTATCTGGCATTGTAAGATTTGTACAGGGCTTTACAAATACCTCATTAGGCCCTTACAACAATCCCAAGAGGGAGGTAAATAAAAAGTAATTTTAGCAGAAAGAGAACTATTAACTAGAGTGAATAGCACAGGTGTGATATAGGAAATGGTTCCTGAGTTATGTTTTGAAGGAAGTTCTAGATTCTAAGAGATGGAGGAAGGAAGAAGTGTTATGGGAACTGACTAGGCAAAGGTTAGGATCATGGGGTCTTAGAGTTGTTTATTGAAACCTAGAAGGGAGTCCAGAAACCATCTGGCAAGAAGGGAATAAACATTTATATAGTGACCAGTATGTGCCAGGTGCTGAGCTAAAGATTTTTACAAACATTATATAATTTGATCTAGACAAACTCTCTCCTGTTACAATTAAGGAATCTGAGGCCTAAGAAAAATGCTTTAGAATCAATTTAGGAGTGAATTTACCAGCCCAGGACAGTTTTGGGGGGGGAAGGGAGGGAGGCGGTTTCAGCAGGAAAGGTTTATCTGGATGGAGTGGGAGGGAGCTTAGTTAGTGAGCAGCAATGGCAATTGGCTCCCTAGGAAGCCTGAAGCAAGAGTCTGGGCAAGCCACCAGCTAAGTCCTCCTCCTCCTCTTACCCCCTCACCTCCTTTAAACCAGTAGCCTTGAGTCAGGTCAGCAGTCAGTGCAGCCCCGCAGCACAATGCCTATTCCTAGGGGAGGCCACTTGTGCTAGCCAGAAGTAAGGCCCTGCCTCTGTGCCTAAGCGAGCCCCCATTACAGTTGTCCCATTAGCATACTGTCCCTTTCCTGAAAGTCAGTAGCTAGGATCTGAGGCCTGACAAAAGAAGGTTGGGATGATGCAGGAATGGATCTTAATTCTTACATAAAAGTACAAAGTCACAGAAGAGGCAGGGAAAAAAAAAAAAAAAAACCAAAAATGAAAAAAGAATCATAGAAAGTAATTGTAGTGACCAGGGAGGATCAGGGCACAAATTTAGAAGAGAACAGTGGTGTCAAAGTGGCTACCATGAAAAGTCTCAAAGAAAAATGTAAATTAGTTTCACTGTCAAAAATAACTCCTGAAGGAGCTTAGAAAAGATTTAAAAAAGCAAATTAAAGAAGTAGAGGAACAGTTGGGAAAGTAAAATGAGAATAATGCAGTAGAATCATGAATAAAGTCAATAGCTTGATAAAGGAAGCATAAAAAAGGAGAAAATTATAAAAATTTACTGAAGAGAACAACATCTTCAAAAGTAGAACTGAGCAAATGGAAAAGTTTACTGAAGAAAGTAATTGCTTAAAAATTAGAATTGGAGAAATGGAAACTAATGATTCCATGAGACCTAAAAAATGATAAATGGATGGAATGGATAAATGAATGGAAAAAAAAAAGAAGAAAATGTGATATTCTCTTATTGGAAAATCAACTGACCTAGAAAATAGATCCAGGATAGAATTATTTTATGCAGGCAATTGGGATTAAGTGACTTATTCAGGTTCACACAGCTATGAAGTATTAAGTGTCTGAGGTCAGATTTTAGCTCAGATCCTTCTGACTCCAGGGCTGGTACTCTAAATACTAGCTGCCTCCACAATAGAGAATTTAATAATTATTGGGCTACCTGAAAGCCATGATCCAAAAAAAGAGCCTAGATATCATATTTCAAGAAATTATCAAGGAAAACTTCCTGATATTTTAAAATTAGAGGAGAAAATAGCAATTGAAAAAATCCACTGAACACCTTCTGAAAAAGATTCCCCAAATGAAAACTCTCAGGAAATTCCAGAGCTCCCAAGTCAAGGAGAAAATATTTCAAGCAGCCAAAAAGAAACTATTCAAATATGGTGCCATAATCAGGATAATACAAGATTTGGTAGCTTTTACATTAAAGAATAGGAGGGCTTGGAGTAGGATATTCAAGAAGGCAAAGTGCTAGGATTACAATGAAGAATCATCTACCCAGCAAAATTTAGTATAATCCTTCAAGAAGAACAAAAGGGATATTCAGTTTGTTTGAAAGTCTGGTAGGTGCAAATTTGTCTATTTGTGGGAGAAATCAGGAGAGCTTGAAATTTACCGGCCTATTCCATTATCTTTCCAGAACCCCCCCCATAATTTAATTTTTGATAAACCCAAAGATCCAGACTTTGGGGATTCATTATTTGAAAAAACCTTCTGGGAAATTTGGAAAGCAATATAGCAGAAACCAGACATAGACCAATATTACACTACATACCATAATAAGGTCAAAATGGGCTTTAGATATAAAAGGTGATACAATAAATTAATTAGGAAGGCATAGAATAGTTTATCTGTCAAATCTATGGATAAGGGAAGGATTTAGAATCAAACAAGATATAGAGAGCATTATAAAATATAAAATGAATAATTTTGATTATACAAAATTAAAAAGTTTTTGCACAAAGAAACTAATGTAACCAAAATTAGAAGGAAAACAGAAAAATAATTTTTTTTTTTTATAGCAGGTATCTCTGTTCAATCTCAAATATATACAGAATGGAGCTATTTACATTCCACAAAATGACTGATATGAAAATTTTTCACATGATTGAACATGTATAATCTTATGTCAGATTGCTTATCATCTTTTGGAGAGGGGAGGAAGAAAGGGATAGAATTTGAAACTTAAAACTTTAAAAAAAGTTAAAATTTGTTTTTACAAGTAATTGGGGGAAAATAAAATATTAAAAACTGTCAGTTCCATTGATAAAAAACCATATCAATTTCTAATGTTGAATCATTTGATAGTTCTAATGATTTTGGTGGTGAGAACTTTCTTTTTTGTGTCTCAAGTAGCTGTGGGTGTTGAGGAGATAGGGGCAACTCCTGTAGGTGTAGTTGAAAAGTTGTACCACGATAAAAGTTGCTTCCCAGGTTATGGCTGTGGGGTAGGATAGCAAGTTAAATGCATGTCAGGTGTTTGGAGGCAGGGCCTGCTGCTATTCTCGGGTTTTTGGATTTATGTGCCAGTCAATGTTGATTCGGTTTGGCATAAATGTTGGGCTCTTTCTCTGCGGGGTATACTGCTCTTGATGATAACTCTGGAGGCTGGGGTAGAAGCTGGATGGTGGTGGTAGGGAGTATTGCTACTGCTGGAGCTCTTGGACTCCATCGGAGTCTGATGAGAGGTGATGGTAGTGGTTTGACTCATTTGGTGTATGCTGCCTCCTCTCAATGGTTTGCTCCATTGAAGGAGTAGTAAGAACCAGTCCTAAGTGTGAAGGGATGGGTCAATTCTCCAAAAGTCCCCACAGCTGTGAATCATTTAAGGAATTACAAATCAGCCTTTGCTGACCCAGATGTTGCTTGTGAATTGGGAATGAAATAAATTAGAGAGAAGAGGAAGGAGGTCAGAGAAATGCAACTATCTCCAGTCTCCTTGTATCTTTTATCATCCTCTCACATAAAGGTATCTTCTGTTGGTCAGAATTGTATTCCTAGCAGCCACTAGCAGATTGTTCCCATAACAAAGGAGGAGTGAGAAAAGTATGTTTAAGTAAACTTAAAGAAGTAATTTAAATTTGAGACATTGGAATAATGTTGGCTTTGCATTTTTGAGGATTGTTAGAATAGTCATGTTTCTTGCTTTTATGAAATTCCTGATGTGCAAAAAAAAAGAATATTTTCTGTTTTTCTATGTATACAAAAATTTACAAGGAAAAAAAGAAATGAAATAATATGCTTAAATCCAAGCTAATAATATCTAAGATGTTTCCTTTGAACTATTTTTAGTTATTTTTGGGTTTTGATCTGATTCCACAGTAATTACAAAAATATTTAAGAACTAGATTAGCAAAATGATTGTATGTTATAAAAATAATATTTAATTGTCTTAGATTCTTTTTTTTTTAAGGTTTTAGTGATAGAGATACAAGACTAATTACATAAATTATAATTGGGGTAAGATTGAATTAATTTTTTTGGGGGGGGTTATTACCATTGTTTGTAATGGCTTCTTTTTTTATTTTTTATTTTTTTTATTTTATAATAACTTTTTATTGACAGAATCCATGCCAGGGTAATTTTTTTTTACAACATTATCCCTTGCACTCGCTTCTGTTCCGATTTTTCCCTTCCCTCCCTTCCCCCCTCCCCTAGATGGCAAGCAGTCCTATATATATGAAATATGTTGCAGTATATCCTAGATACAATATATGTTTGCAGAACTGAACAGTTCTCTTGTTGCACAGAGAGAATTGGATTCAGAAGGTAAAAATAACCTGGGTAGAAAAACAAAAATGCAAATAGTTCGCATTCATTTCCCAGTGTTCTTTCTTTGGATGTAGCTGCTTCTATCCATCATTTATCAATTGAAACTGAATTAGGTCTCTTTGTCAATGAAATCCACTTACATCAGAATATATCCTCATACAATATCATTGTTGAAGTGTATAATGATCTCCTGGTTCTGCTCATTTCACTTAGCATCAGTTCATGGAAGTCTCTCCAAGCCTCTCTGTATTCATCCTGCTGGTCATTTCTTACAGAACAATAATATTCCATAACATTCACATACCACAATTTACCTACCATTCTTCAATTGATGGGCATCCATTCAGTTTCCAGTTTCTAGCCACTACAAACAGGGCTGCCACAAACATTTTGGCACATACAGGTCCCTTTCCCTTCTTTAGTATCTCTTTGGGATATAAGCCCAGAAGTAACACTGCTGGATCAAAGGGTAAGCACAGTTTGATAACTTTTTGGGCATAATTCCAGATTGCTCTCCAGAATGGTTGGATTCGTTCACAACTCCACCAACAATGCATCAGTGTCCCAGTTTTCCTGCATCCCCTCCAACATTCATCATTATTTTTTCCTGTCATCTTAGCCAGATTGAATTAAATTTAAATGGAAAAGGATTTGAGTTTTCCATCACAATTATAGTTTGTCCTTACTACAAAGAACATCATGAATGATATTTTATTTCATATATTAAAATGTCATTCTTTGATTCTTTTGTGATTGTCACAGAAGAGAGAATATAAGAGATTTTACACATGTAATTACACAATGTAATATAGATAGGAGAAGGTGCCAGATTTAGAATCAGGAAGACATGAATTTGATTCCCATCTCCTGTACTTACTAGATTTAAGACCTTAGGCACATCACTTAAATTTTCTGAGCCTCAGTTTCATCACTTACATAAATGAAGATAATAATACTTGTACTAACAATAATACTTGATATTGTAAAGATCAAACACAATAGTATTAGCCATAGTTATAATGATGATTATATCACCTTTCATCTTAGCTATAGCAATAGTCTTTAATTTTTTTTTTCTGTCTCAAATTTCTCCTTTCTCTTAAGCCATTTTCCATATCATTGCCAGGGTGATTTTCTTTAAATTTAGGCATTACCATGTCATTCCTTTCTTTGATAAATTAAAAAAAATTTTTTTTGCTCTTTATTTTTTTTTATTAGAGCTTTTAATTTTCAAAACATTAATGGATAATTTTTCAACATTGACCTTTGCAAAACTTTCTGTTCCAAATTTTCCCCTCCCTTATCCCCATCCCTACCTTAGATGGCAAGTAATTCAATATTTGTTAAACATGTTGAAAAACACATGTTAAATCCAATATATGTATACATATTTATACAATTATGGTGCTGCACAAGAAAACTCAGATCAAAAAGGGAAAAAATGAGAAAGAAAATGAAATGTAAGCAAACAACAAAAAGTGAAAATGCTGTATTGTGATCCACACTCAGTTCTCACAGTTCTCTCTCTGGGTGCAAATGGCTTTTATTATCACAAGTCCATTGGAACTGGCCTAAATTGTCTCGTTGTTGAAAAGAGCCATGTCCATCAGAATTGATCTTTGTATAATCTTGCTGTTGCCATGTACTCTCTCTGTTATAATCTCTCTGTTAATCTTAATAATGTTATAATCTCTCTGTTGCCATGTACATCTCCTGGTTCTGCTCATTTCAGTTCATGTAATTCTCTCCAAGCCTGTCTGTATTCATCCTGCTAGTCGTTTCTTACAGAACAATAATATTCCATAACATTCATATATTGTAACTTATTCAACCATTTTTCAATTGATGGGCATCCACTCAGTTTCCAGTTTCTTGCCACTACAAAGAGGGCTGCCACAAACATTTTTGCACATGTGGGTCCCTTTCCCTCCTTTAAGATCTCTTTGGGTTTCTACTGAAGGGAAGAAGGGACCTGTATGTGCCAAAATGTTTGTGGCAGCCCTGTTTGTAGTGGCTAGAAGCTGGAAAATGAGTGGATGCCCATCAATTGGAGAATGGTTGAGTAAATTGTGGTATATGAACGTTATGGAATATTATTGTTCTGTAAGGAATGACCAGCAGGATGAATACAGAGAGGACTGGCGAGACTTACATGAACTGATGCTGAGTGAAATGAGCAGAACCAGGAGATCATTATATACCTCAACAATGATACTGTTTGAGGATGTATTCTGATGGAAGTGGATCTCTTCGATAAAGAGAGCTAATTCAGTTTCAATTGATCAAAGATGGACAGAAGCAGCTACACCCAAAGAAAGAACACTGGGAAATGAATATAAACTGCTTGCATTTTTGTTTTTCTTCCCGGGTTATCTATACCTTCTGAATTCAATTCTCCCTGTGCAACAAGAGAACTGTTCGGTTCTGCACACATATATTGTATCTAGGATATACTGTAACCGATTCAATATGTAAAGCACTGCTTGCCATCTGGGGGAGGGAGTGAGGGAGAGGAAAAATCGGAATAGAAGTGAATGCAAGGGATAATGCTGTAAAAAATTACCCTGGCATGGGTTCTATCAATAAAAAGTTATTAAAAAAAAAAAAAAAAAGAAATTGGCTGGGGGGGAGGGAGAAGGCAGCCTTTTGGTGAAATGGATAGAGCATCAGCCCTGAAGGCAGGAGGACCTAAGTTCAAATCTTGTCTCAGACACTTAACACTTCCTAGCTGTGTGACCCTGGGCAAGTCACTTTGCCTCAGCAAAAAAAAAAAAAAAAAAAAAAAAAAAAAAAAAAAGATCTCTTTGGGATTTAAGCCCAGTAGAAACACTGCTGGGTCAAAGGATATGCACCCTTGATAAATTTCTGATAACTTCTTAGTACTAAATCAAATCCCTAGATCCAATATATTTAAAAAAAAAAAAAACCCAAAACAATAATAAAACCAACTTCTTTTTTTTTTTTTTTTTAATTTTATTTTATTTAATAATAACTTTGTATTGACAGAATCCATGCCAGGATAATTTTTATACGACATTATCCCTTGCAATCACTTATGTTTCGTTTTTTCCCCTCCCTCCCTCCCCCCCCCCCCCCCCCAGGATAAAACCAACTTCTTTAGTTACTAATGCCCTTTACAGCCTGATCCCAATTTTATCTTTTCAATATAACTAAATAGATCTATTCCATGCAGAATATAGTCCAGACAAACTGCCAACTTTCTGTTGTTCATTTCTGATTCTCTGTTTCAAAACCCAGTGTATTTGTACTTGTTCCTCTTTCCTGGAATGAACTCTCCTTACCTCTGTTTCTCAAATTCCCTAGTTTCTTTCAAATCTCAGTTCAGATAAAATTGTTTTCAATGGAGGAATGGCTTTTGTTCTTATGACTGTGAATCAGTTCCCTGTGTATTTTAGAAATGAGATCTTTATCAGAAAAACTTGTCACAAAGACTTTTCTTTCCATTTACATGCTTCCCTTTTAAAAATTTAGATATATTGCTTTTGCTTGTATAAAACTTTTAAATTTTATGTAATAAAAATGTATATTTTACTTACTGTGATCCTCTCATTCTTGCTTGGTCATGGAAGTCTTTATCCATAGATCCATAGAAAGGTAATTTCTTTCATGCATCCTTTATTTGTTCATTATGTCATGCTCTAAGTTATGAACTCATAAATGTTTATTTTGGTATACAGTTTAAGATGTTGTTGTATACCTAGTTTCTTCCAGATTGCTTTCCACTTTTCTTACAGTTTTATCAAGAATGAATTCTTATCTCAAAACAATTCCAACTATTGGGGATTGTTGGTATTATTAAACATTAGTTTGATGTCATCATTTTCTTCTATTTGTTATATGCCATATCTGTTACATTGATCAATTGCTCTACATCTTACTGCAATCCAATTTTTTTGTTTGGGCGATTATTTCTTTAAGATATACTTTGAGATCTAATAATTCTGGGTTCCCTTATTTTTACTTTTTTTTTTTTTTTTTAAGGAGAGGGAAATAATTCCCTTGAGATTCTTGACTTTTTGTTCAAGAAGTATTTTTCAATATCAATTCTTTGGGATTAAGAGTTCATTATAATTCATCAATTTATGATTCCCTTTCAGTTAGTCAACAAATGTAAAGTGCCTAATATAAGAAGGCAAAGGCAAAAAACAATTTTTGCTCACACTCTGATGTCTCAGACATTAATTTAACTATATTAGCAATATAATTAAAACATAACAGTATGCTGTTTAGGTACTTTTAGGAGCTTGATGGAGATGTTTTGGGAACATTTATACATTTATTCTTCTCAAGAATAGACTTTAATTTTGGAAATTTGGAAAAATTGGAAATAAATTTTTCCAAGATGATTTCTTAATTTTAGTTTTAATAATATTCTTTTTAAAAATAATTATAACTTTTTATTGACAGTACATATGCATGGGTAATTTTTTACAACATTATCTCTTGCACTCACTTCTGTTCCAATTTTTCCCTTCTCTCCCTCTTCCCCCTCCCTTAGATGGCAGGCAGTCTTATACATGTTAAATATGTTATAGTATATCCTAGATACAATATATGTGTGCAGAACCGAACAGTTCTCTTGTTGCACAGGAAGAATTGGATTCAGAAGGTAAAAATAACCTGGGAAGAAAAACAAAAATGCAAACAGTTTATTCTCATTTCCCAGTGTTCCTTCTCTGGGTGTAGCTGATTTTGTCCATCATTGGAACTGAATTATATCTTCTCTTTGTCGAAGATATCCACTTCCATCAGAATACATCCTCATACAGTATTGTTGTTGAAGTGTATAATGATCTCCTGGTTCTGTTCATTTCATTCAGCATCAGTTCATGTAAGTCTCTCCAAGTCTTTCTGTATTCATCCTACTGGTCATTTCTTATAGAACAATAATATTCCATAATGTGGAATATACCACAATTTACCCAACCATTCTTCAACTGATGAGCATCCATTCAATTTTCAGTTTCTAGCCACTACAAACAGGGCTGCCACAAACATTTTGGCACATACAGGTCCCTTTCTCTTCTTTAGTATTTCTTTGGGATATAAGTTTGATAACTTTTTGGGCATAATTCCAGATTGCTCTCCAGAATGGCTGGATTCGTTCACAATACCACCAACAATGCATCAGTGTCCCAGTTTTCCCGCATCCCTTCCAACATTCATCATTATTTTTTCCTGTCATCTTAGCCAATCTGACAGGTGTGTAGTGGTATCTCAGAGTTGTCTTAATTTGCATTTCTCTGATCAATAGTGATTTGGAACACTCTTTCATATGAGTGGAAATAGTTTCAATTTCATCATTTGAAAATTGTCTGTTCATATCCTTTGACCATTTATCAATTGGAGAATAGCTTGAATTCTTATAAATTTGAGTTAATTCTCTATTTTAGAAATGAGGCCTTTATCAGATCCTTTGAATGTAAAAATGTTTTCCTAGTTTATTGCTTCCTTTCTTATCTTGTCTGCTTTAGTTTTGTTTGTATAGAAACTTTTTAATTTAATATAATCAAAATTATCTATTTTATGATCAATAATGATCTCTCTAGTTCTTCTTTGGTCACAAATTCCTTCATTCTCCACAAGTCTGAGAGGTAAACTATCCTATGTTCCTCTAATTTATTTATGATCTCGTTCTTTATGCCTAAATCATGGGCCCATTTTGATCTTATCTTTAAAAAATTATTTTAAGGCCATACACAATTATTTCAAGGTTACTTGTTTTTAAGCTCTTTGATAATGAGGACTATGCCACAGGTATTGAGTGATCTACATTATTCTGCATGTAGTAGTCACTCATTATGCATAATGATTAATTTTTTGATTAATTGATAAATTGAGATTCGCTTGCTAGCTAGTTTTAGTTCATTTGAACTAGTGCTTCTCTGAGACATTGTAGTGCTATGATCATATACTTGAATACAATCATTCATATTTTCACTTTTTCCCTTAAATTCTGTACTGTTTGTCTTCTTTTTTTAAAAAATTCTTTATATTTGTCATTTCTTACGATTCAATAATATTAAATTTTATTTGAGAAAATACCTAGTTCACCTATTTCCTACCTGATAGAAATCTCTTTTGTTTCCATTTCTGTTATACAAATGATGATGCTATGATTTAAGAGATTGATCTGTGTAGATATATTTGATATAGAGATGTAGATATACGTACACATAAGTATAGATATGTTATGCATATAGGTGTACATATACATGTACACAACTCTAAAGGCCAGAGTCAAGAAGACTGAGTTCAAATCCTCCACATTTACTAGTTCTGTGACTCTAGACAAGTCTATTGATTTCTTGTTTGCCTCAGTTTCCTCAATTGTAAAATGGAGATAATAATAACCCCTATCTCACAGGGTTGTATTCAGAAAATAGAATATATTTGTAAAAGTGATAAGCACTTTGATATATATGTTTTTGATATATACTTAGCACAGTGCCTCAGAAAGTAGGTGCTATATAAATGTCTATTTCCTTTCCCTCTTTGTTCTTTATTCATTTGTGTGTGTACATATGAATATGTACATATTCACATACAGAATATATTATGTGTAAATTGATGCATATATGTGGGCATCCTTTCCTTTTGTTATTTATCTTCTTGGAATATAATGGAAGCTACATTTTAGAAGGTATAGTTTTTTTAGAGGAGTGAGAACAAGATGTTGACTGAATTTGAAGCCCTACTTCTTAATGATCTATCAAAGGAATTATACATGTTTGTCCTGTAATGGGAGTTTCATTTAATGCCACCAGAACTTCTATTTGCTAACTCTTTTCTGAAGAGAAGAACATTATGACTTTTTAAAAAATTTAACCCAATTATATCCCTAAGGTATAGCTCTTGTCAGTTTTGAAATAAAAAATTCAGCTTCAGAAATTTTTCTAGATGATTTATCTTATGCTCAGATTTGTAATTCATCATTCTTTTCAAATAGTTAGCACTTTCTCCAGATATGAAATAGGAATGAAAAGTACATCAGTTGATTATTTCTTTAGCTCCTGCTATTTTGTATTGTATTCTTATAATGCTTTAAGAATTATGGGAAGTGAAAAGTTTTTTTTAAAAAACATTCTTTTATAATTGTTACTTATAACCATAACATTTAATACTTGTTCCTTAATTTCACTGTAATTTATTTATTTACTTTTCTTTTTTTTTTTCTTAGTTGGAGAGGAGCAGATAAGTGCCATTGGACGGGGCATTTGTGTGTTGCTGGGTATTTCTATGGAAGATACACAGAAAGAACTGGAACACATGTAAGATATGGACTCAATTTAAATTAGTGTTCTCCAAAAGATATTCATTATAACTGTACATGGAGCTTCCATAGCTTTGTGTTAATAAAGTGAGTCACAATCAATTATTGTCTCTGTATGGTATGACTTACCCATTTTACAGATGAGGATACTGATATAATTTGGATTACATAGTATCTCCCACAGTAACTTAGTAGCAAAAGTGGTGGCATCCCTCTTCATAGTTCTGTCCTTTTTGACATCACGGTTTCTAGTGAACTTTGTCTTAATTTATCTAAAGATAACCCTTTCTTTTCTACTTAGACTACATCTATTAGTTTTAACTTGGGATTTTCTGCTTTCATCTAGGGCTCTTATACAGCTTTCTGAAAGTAAGAAAAACATTTAAATTCCCTTTAATTTTAATGTTAAGGTTTGTCATTTTAGTAGTTTAGGAGGTAGGTTTTTTTTTTTTAGATATTTTAAATGCATTTAAGATAAGAATAGGCTTAAAAATTTCCAGTGATTGCTAAATTTTAATAAAAAAATACTCTTTAAAAATTATTTCAAGGACATCTAGTTTTTAAGCTTTCTGGGCATTACTGTATCATAGACATTATATATTCCATAATATTTTGTACATAATAGGCATTTGACACATATATATTGATTAATTGTTATACTGAAATTCTGTTCCTCATCTGTTTTTACCTCATTTGAATAATGGCTTTTCTGGGGATAAAAATTATACCCAGCGCTTCTTTCTACCAAGGTACATTATAATTTTTTACTTAGTTCATTATGTAAAAAAAAAAGGGGGAATATATATCAGCATTAGTCAAGGAACAAAAGCACAGTCACATTCACTTCTAACCAAACTTTAGAATTTATTAATAGCCTACATTAGATTATTTTATTACAAAAAGGGGTTAAGAAGGTATACACACACATGTATATTTATATGTGTGTATATGTATGTATTCACATCTTTGGGTCCCAGTCTTCACCTAGTTCTACAACTGAATAATTCAAAAAATATTCCCTCTTCCTGTAGGGATATAGAAGCAAGAAGTAATTCTTATACTTACATAAACAAAGGGAGAAGACATCTTTTACAAATGTATTAATCTAGCACAAGGATTCTTAACCTGAGGTTCATAGATTTTAGAGGAGTCTAAATATATTTCAAGGGGTATGGGGGAGGTCTATGAATTTGTTTTAGAAATATTTTTGTAGCTCTTTAGATACAGTTGGTATATTTATGTCCTATATATTTTGTTGTATGCATTTTAAAGCACTGTTCTGAGGAGGGATCCATAGGCTTCCTCAGACTACCATAGTCAGACTACCATACCTCAGACTACCTTAAGAATCTGTATTGGAGAGTAATACCATTTTGAATGTCTTTGAATTTACTGGTCTTGAGTAGGATGGATAAGGTTTCCCCAAAGATTTGTAGTATTCCTTTGATATCAGAGGCTGTTTATATGAACTCATTCTAATTCTTACTTTCTGTCTGTCCCCCCTCTTCCTTCTTGTTGAAGGGGCTTAATCTAATCAGTATTTATCATTATCTTTTAAAAAAGAATACTCCAATCTGTAAAATTATGGGCTAGCTCCCTGGAGGGCTTCAGGGTCAGCCAGAGTCAGGATAAATTAAAGTTCTTAGTCTTTACGGGGGAGAAGTGAAGGAGGCAGGCAAGCTGCCACAAGGCTTACCAAAGATCTCTCCTGGATTCTGGAGTCCAGAGTCTGCAGCCTCTTTCCTCCTCATCCTCCTGCCTCCAAGTCACTCTTTTCTCTCCTTCTACCCCCAAATCCTTGCCTCTGATTATCTTACCACCAAACATTTAGCAAGCACCAAAAGTGAGGAGAGCCATGATCCAAATATATGCTAATAAAGCCATTGTCTCACATCGAATAGGTAATTAGTCTTAAGTGCTCTGCATTCTCAGATTCAAGTACACCTATTCAGAGTTTCAGTCCTCTGCACCAATCAGACAGAAATTCTGTAGGTTAAAATTGAGTGTCAAGATATTCCATTAAATAAATGCTTAAAAATAATGAGCAGATACCATAAGAAACTAATAGCATGGATCTCAATTTTTGTTTTGCCCACCCTCTGGAGTGTCTTTAGTGCCTCTAGAAAACTTACTTGCACAATGGGATGGAAAATACTCAAAAAATTAAATTTAAATTCATTTGCAATTAAAAATAATAATAATATCATTTCAATATTTCTGAGACCTGGGTTTTTGGGAAGTTTCTTTTGTAAAATCAAATAAACAATAACAATTTATATCATCAACAAAAGGATCAGATGTTACTGAGATAGTTTTAACTCAAGTTGAGAAGCTTCTAGTTCCTTAAGAAATATTGGAAGAATATTTCCAATACTTCTTGTTATGTCAGTGTTTAATTTAATTTAAAATAGATATTTAGGTTGGGGTGACATGAAAAATGATTGGTGTCAGAATTGTCAGTTTAAATATTAAATGTATTCTGTGGTATGTGCAGAGAAACACTGGACCTGTGCCTTGTACTAAGAAGAAAATGTAATTGGGAATTAAAACATAGGCCAACACTTTGAAGCTAATTAAAGCAATATCATTGAAGCTAGATGATCATATTCTTTCTTTTCTTAATGGTATTATGTTTGAGTTGATTGTAGCATGTATAATAAAATGCTTTTCTGTCTAGAATGAAAATGATGTGCCATAGGAAGATGTATATGAATAAGGAGAGAATGAAATCACATTGTGTTGTAATCCCTCTGCATTTATTTTTCCTTTCCACTCCAGTTTGGGACTAGGTTCCATTTAAAAATTAGCATTCATATAATAGTTAAGGAGAAAATTATTTGGTGGCAATAAGTCTACTAGGAAAATTGTGGTATAGTCAAAAATGGGCTGAATTCGGAGTCAAGTCAACTTGGTTCCCTTCTCTTCTTTGTACTTATAATAATTAAGTCCCTTAAATTTTTTGAACCTCATGTAACTCACTAATATTTATCTTCCAAATTATAGAGAGATTGGATACAATCTAATGGAAGAAGCTCAGATAGACCAAACCATGTACTGAGAAATTTTCTTTGTCTTTCTCTAAGTTATGTGATCTCATTTATTTGGATATTCTCATGATCAGTGAAGATTACAACTCATCCATACCTTCTCATTCTGTGTTTTTCTTTTCCATGTTCTTTCATAGATTTTTTTAGAGTGTCTCTAAGAGTTGGAGGTCCATTTTTTAGGTCTTTTTTGTAGTTTATGGGTACTAGGGTAAGTTTTGCTGTTAATTTGTTATCCCCTTTGTTTCACTGTGTGATTGGCCCACCTTCTCTGGTTTCAGAAACTTGATTTCTATATTGAACTTACTAAAAAATGTAAATATGCTGTTGGTCATTCCCTTTGTTAATACCTAGATGGATGAAATATGTGAAAATGTGTGGATGAAATGCTTAAAGAATGTTGAAAAAGAGGATTAATCAAGTTGTTTATTCTAACTGCTATCATTCTTCATAAGACCTGGATTTTCAAGGTGTTATTATGACTTTGTACCTAATTTAAATATATGTAAAGAAAATATGTCAGGGGATCCATTTTAGTAAAGTTATCCCAAGGCCATTTAAGGGTAAAACCAAGATGACAATAAACATGAAAAATGGAAAACAAATTTGTAAAATTTTTTAAAAATGTATTTTTATTTTTACCATTATGAATTTGACAGACATTAACAAACATGAACATTTTCTTATAAAAAGAATAGAAAAGGAGTATTTCATATGATACTATGAATGTCTGTTTTTCCCCAAGTATGCTTTAAATTTAACTCAATAATTTCAACACTGCCCTGCTTTTTTTTTTTTTTTTCACCTTTTAAACTGCATTCTACTCTATTCTGTGCAATTTTTTTTTTCTTCTTTTAGTTTTGGCATAACTGTCATGCTCCCATAACTATTTTCTTTGCCTCTCCTTCCTCCCACCTACCAAAAAAAAACTTTCCCTTGCAACAAATAAATATAGCCAAGTAAAACAAATTTACTCATTGGCCTTTTCTGAAAGTATGTGCTTCATTTTATTCTAGTTCATCACCTCTTTAAGAGGTCTTTCAAATTTGTTTCACTTTGCACTCTTGTGATCATTGTATAAATTGTTTTTTTTGTTTTGTCACTTCACTTTGGATCAGTTCAAACTAGTTTACCCATCCCTTTTATCATTTCTGTATCATGATGTAATTATATTCCTCATATTTTTATGCCACAATTTGTTTTGCCAATTATTGAATACTCTCTTTATTTTCACTTCTTTGTTACAACAAAAAGTGATGCACACTCTTTCTCTTTCTCTCTTTATATATATATATATATATATATATATATATATATATATATATATAATATATATATATATATATATATATATTATATATATATATTTTGCTGAGGCAATTGGGGTTAAGTGACTTGTCCAGGGTCACACAGCTAGGAAGTGTTAAGTGTACTAGAGGCTAGAGGCTAGATTTGAACTCAGGTCCTCCTAACTTCAGGATTGATGCTCTATCCACTGCACTACCTAGCTGCCCCATGCTATAAATATTTTTAAAAATAATTTTGTTACATTAAAATTCCAAGCTGTTTCCCTCTCTCCCTCCTAATCTTATACTAGAGGGACCCAATATTTGAGACACCCCCCCACCCCTACCCCGACTTGTGAAAATATATCATTTCTTTTTCTGGAGGTAAATAGCATCTTTCTTCATGATTCTTTTGTAATTGTTTTGAATGTTTATATAACTTAGAATTCCGTAAACTTAGAATGTTTATATAACTTAGCTTATTCATTACATTTACTCTTTGAACAGTATAGTTGTTACTGTATATAGAATTCTCTTGGTTCTGCTCATTTTATTTCATTATTTCTAGCAAGTCGTTCTATGATTTTCTAAAAGTAATCTGCTCACCATTTCTTATAGGATAGTAGTATTCTCTCACAATCATATGTTAAAATTTATTTAGCCTTTCCCCACTTGAGCATCCTTAAATTTCCAGTACTTTACCACCATAAAGAGAGTTGCTTTACATATTTTAGAATATATAGGTTTTTTTCCTTTTTCCTTGATCTTCTTGGGAAAAAGACCTAATAATGATACTGCTGGGTCAGGGGATATACACAGTTTTATAACTCTTAAAGTGATTATTCTCCAGATTATTCTCCAAAATTGTTGGATCAATTTGTACTTCTACCAACAGTCTATTGATGTCACAATTTGCCATATCCTGTACAATATTTATTTCCTCCTATCATTTTAGCTAAGGTAGGTGTGAATTGGTATCTTCAAGTTGTTGTAATTTGCATTTATTTAGTCAGTAATGATTTAGAGAATTTTTTATATGATAATTTATAGCTTTGATTTCTTCTTTCAAAAGCTGCCTGTTCATTTTCTTTGTTCATGTGTCAATTTGGCAATGAAATGTATCCTTTTTTTTTTTTTTTTTTTTTTTTTAATAATAGCTTTTTATTTTCAAAACAAAGGATTTGGAACTATGCTTTTTTATAATAATCGTTTTTTTATTTTTCAAAACACACACAAAGAAAATTTTTAACGTTCAACTTTTCAAAGATAGTTTTTAACATTCACCCTTGCAAAACCTTATGTTCCAAATTTTTCTCCTTTCCTTTTCCCTTCCCCCTCCTCTAAATAGCAAATAATCTAATATAGTGTAAATATGTGCAATTCTTCTAAGCATAGTTCTACATTTATCCTGCTATACAAGAAAATTCAGAACAAAAAGGAAAAAATTAGAAAGAAATGAAAAAGCAAGCAAAACACCAACAAAAAAAAATGAAAATATTATGTTGTGATCCACATTCAGTCCCCATAGTCCTCTTTCTGGATGCAGATGGCTCTATTGGAATTGATCTGAATCACTTCATTGTTGAAAAGAGCCATGTTCATCACAGTTGATTATCACATAGTCTTGTTGCTATGTATAGTGTTGTCTTGGTTTTATTCACTTCATTCAGCATCAGTTTATGTAAGGTCTCTCCAAGCCTTTCTGAAATCATCCTCTGATTGTTGCTTATAGTACAGTAATGGAACGACTCATATTATTAAAAATTTGGCAGAGTTATTTGAGATATGAAGCCCTTATCTGAGAAAGTGTCTGTAAAATCCTATGCTCCCTTCCCCCAATTTTCTGCTTTTCTTCTAATTTTGGCTATATTGGTTTTATTTGTACAAAGCCTTTTAAATTTAATATAAGAGGGGCAGCTAGGTGGTGCAGTGGTTAGCACATCAGACCTGAAGTCAGCAGGAGCCGAATTCAGATTTGATCTCAGACACTTAACACTTCTTATCTGTGTGACCTTGGCGCAAGTCACTTTTGCCTCAGCAAAAAAAGAAAAGAAAAGTTATCCATTTTATACCTCACAGTGCTCCCTGCCTCTTATTTATTCATAATATCTCCTATCCATAAATCTGATAGGTAATGTTTCATATTCTTCTGATTTACTTCTGATATCTTCCTTTATGTCTAGGTTATATATCTGTTTTGAACTTGTCTTGGTAAATAGTGTAAGATATTGGTCTATTCCTAGTTTCTGCCAGACTGCTATCCAGTTTTTGCAACAGTTTTTGTGAAACAGGGAATTTTTATCCTGAATGCTGAAATCTTTACATTTATCATACACAGGTTTACTAAAATAATTTAGTAATGTGCTTTGTATATCTATATTTTATTCCACTGATCCAACCTTCTGTTTTTTAGCTAGTGCCAGATAGTTTTGATAATTACCACCTTTTATAATATAGTTTAAGCTCTGGTACTGCTAGAGTTCCTTTCTTTATCTGTTTCCCCCCACTAATTCCTTTGATATTCTTGACCTTTTGTTCTTCATATGAATTTTATTATTATTTTTCTAATTCAATAAAGTAATTTTTTGGTAATTTAATTGAGATCGCACTGAATAAATAAATTAATTTGGTAGAATTGTCATTTTTATTAAATTGGCTTGGCCCATTCATGAGCAATTATTATTTTTCCAATTATTTAAATCTGATTTCATTTTTATAAAAATTATTATATAATTATGTTCATACAGGTCTTTGGTTTGCCTTGGCAGGTGTGCATCTTGGCAGATATATGTTTTTGACAAATAATTTAGTCAATTAATGAACATTCTTTGTTTTCAGTTCTTTTCTACAGCAAAGAGTGATGTTGTAAATATCTTTGTTCATATGAGTCACTTGCCTCTTTCTTTGGGCTATATGCTCATTTGTTGTGTCACCAAGGCCCAGTGTAGTGCCTTTTAAAGTATACTCCCACAGTGAGATGATTCAGACCGATTCCAATAGACTTGTGATGGAGAGAGCCATATGTATCCAGAAAGAGGACTTGTGAGAACTGAATGTGAATCACAACTTATAATTTTCACCTTTGTTGTTGTTGTTGTTTGTTTTTTTCCCTTTCTCACCCCCTCTTTTGATCTGATTTTTCTTGTACAATATGATAAATGTGGAAATATGTTTAGAAGAATTGTACATATTTGACCTATATTGGATATACTTTTTTAAGGGAGGGGGTGGGAAGAAGGGAAGGAGAAAAATTAGGAACATGAGGTTTTGCAAAGGTGAATGTTGAAATTTATCTTTGCTTTTGAAAAAAAAATTATTGTAAAAAAGTATAGTTCCATATCCTTTGAATTTAATAAATTATAGTACCAAATTATTATCAATTCATAGCTCTCCCAATGGTAGGTTAATATGTACATCTTCCTATGATCCTTTTGGATACTGTCATTATTTCTTTTTTGTCATCTTTTACAGTCTGATAGATCTGAGGTAGAATTCTTGAACTGTTTTATAGATTTTTATGACATTATTCTCAACGACAGTGGAACTACCATTTTTGGATTTGAGGATCCTAGATCTGAATATATGTAATATATGTGTGTGTGTGTGTGTGTATGTCAAGGCCTATTTGGCCTAAATATATACATACACACATTTTACCAAAACACCTTTAAAAGTAAAGTTCTGAACAAAAACTCCTGAGTTAATTTTGAACTGTTTGTTACCTTTGATGTGCTTAAGACAATGAAGACTGACTCATAAGAGTTAAGAATTAAATTTAAAAATTTAGGTGATGAGCAAACTTAGTTACCTTTTTTTTTTTGGGTCATATAATCCCTTGTAAGCTCATGCTTTCCTATGCAGAAGAATGGGCACCTAGGTGCTGGAAAAATTCATTTTGAAGCTTAGCCAGGGCTATGAAAATAGGCCACAATCTTTATGTAAAATTTTCCAATAAATCTGCCAAATTAACCTTGAAGGTGTGTTGGTTTTTAACTTTTTGTCTTCCTTTGTCCTCTTTAGTCAGTTTCATTGTTCAGAGATCTCAAAATATAGATCTGGGCACAGAACTACTAGTATTGATTCATGTATTTGTTGTTTACCAGTTTCTACCTTAGAGTTCTTGGGGGGAAAAATTAGTAAAACATCATAAATCTATGTCAGAGATGGACCCATTTCTGCACAAAAAAGAAGGAATGAGAAACTTTAATTGTAGCCTTCCTGAGACCTACAATTTTTTTTTCTTATTCTTTTTTTTTTTTTCCCTTGGGGGGGGGGTCTTTTCCTAGTAGTATTTTATTTTTCCAATTACATATAAAGATAAATTTCAATATTTATTTTTGTAAGATTTTGAGTTCTAATTTTTTTTCTCCATCTCCTTTACCTTCTCCTTCCCTAAGACAGCAAGCAATGTGATATATAGGTTATATATGTACAGTCATTTTAAACATATTTCTATATTAGTCATGCTGTGAAAGAAAATTCAGAAGAAAGGGAAAAATTACAAGAGAGAAAAAGCAAACAAACAAAAAGGTGAAAATAGTGTACTTTGATCTGCATTCAGGCTTCATAGTTCTCTCTCTGCATGGACTTGGCATTTTTCATCTCAAGTCTATTGGAATTGTCTTAGATCACTGTATTACTGAGAAGAGCTAAGTCTGTCATAGTTGATCATCACATAATCTTGGTGTTATTGTGTACAATGTTTTCCTGGTTCTGTCTTCTTCACTTAGCATCAATTCATGTAAGTCTTTCCAGGCTTTTCTGAAATCAGCCTGCTCATCATTTCTTACAGAACAATAACATTCCATTACATTAATATACATAACTTACTTAGCCATTCACCAATTGATAGGCATCCATTCAGTTTCCTCAAAAAGTGCTGCCATAAACATTTTCACTTGTGGGTTCTTTTCTCATTTTTATGATCTTTTTGAGATATAGACCCAGTGGAAATATTGCTGGATCAAAGGGTTTTAATAGCCCTTTGGGCATAGTTCCAAGTTGCTCTCCAAAATGACAGGATCAGTTCACAACTCCACCAGCAATGCATTAGTGAGACTGTTTTAAAGAATATCTTTTTTAAAACTCTTACTCGACTATGTGAATTTTCTTTGTGCTTTCCTTTTTCTTCCCTATTTTGGATCCTGATTTATCATAAACATTCAATTGGTGAGACATCTGCCACCAAATCTAGGGATTAAAATTGGTGGAAGAGCTTGATGAATTCTATTTTTTATGTTAAGGAAAAAATCATGTAGTCTTAGGAAAGTGGCTTATAGAGAACTTATAGAAGAAATAGAAATGGCCCTGAAGAAAACAAAATACCGAAAAATATTTGGTCCTGTTAGAGGCTGTACATTTTTGAGCATATTGAGGGATGGATTTTTTTTTTTAATTAAAGATTTTTATTTTTCTCTGTATCTTTTTCCCCCCTGAGGCATTTGGGGTTAAGTGACTTGCCTAGGGTCACACAGCTAGGAAGTGCTAACTGTCTGAGACCAGATTTGAACTCATGTCCTCCTGACTTCAGGGCTGGTGCTCTATCCTGTGCGCCATCTAGCTAACTCTAAAGCTTTTTATTTTTCAAAACACATGCATGGACAGTTCTTTAACATTAGCCCTTGCAAAACCTTGTATTCCAATTTTCCCTCTCTTCCCTCACACCCTCTCCCAGATAGCAAGTAGTCTAATATATGTTAAACATAGTAGAAATATATGTTAAGTCCAACATTTGCATACATATTTATACAATTATTGTGCTGCACAAGAACAAATCAAACCAATTTAAAAAAAGAAGCATAATAAAATGCAAGCAAGAAACAACAAAAAAAGTGGAAAATGCTATGTTGTAAACCATAGTTCCCACAGTCCTCTCTGGGTATATATGGCTCTCTTCATCACTGAATAACTGGAATTGATTTGAATTACCTCATTGTTGAAAAGAGCCACATTCATCAGAATTGATCATTGTATAGTCTTGTTGCCAGGTACAGTGATTTCCTGGTTCTCCTCATTTCACTGAGCATCAGTTCATCTAAGTCTCTCCAGGCCTCTCTGAAATCATTCTACTGATCATTTCTTATAGAACAATAATATTCCATAACATTCATATACCATAACGTATCCAGCCATTCTCCAATTGATGGGCATCCACTCAGTTTCCAATTTCTTGACACTACAAAGAGAGCTGCCACAAACATTTTTGCACATGTGGGTCCCTTGAGGGATTGATTTTTCTAGGATTATGAAAGACAGAAGGATATCAAATATGTGAAGGGAAATCTAAAACCGTATTATTATCAAAAAATAGTAGCCAATATATTTATAACTATTGGTCCTTATGTTTGTTTTGCTTTCTGCACAACTTTTTAATGAGAATAATCACAAGCATTTTGAGATATCAGATGGGAACAGGTATGTTTTGTGAGTGATAATCCATGATAGACTTTATTATTACAAAACTGATTGAAAGTTATAGAAAAAGTGCAGCATTCTATTTGTGTGGTTTTTCTTAACTATAAAAAATTGTGATTCAGTAGCACAAAAAATCCTATTTTACAGAGCTTCCCTTAAAATGTTCTTCTAGGTATATATATCAAATTCATAGAAAATAGTATGAAATATATTAGCAATAAGGGCAGCTAGTAATAGGTGGCACAGTGGATAGAGCACCAGCCCTGAATCCAGGAGGACCTGAGTTCAAATCTGGACTCAGATACTTAACCCTTCCTAATTGTGTGACCCTGGGCAAATTCCTTAACTCCATTTGCCTCAGCAAAAAAATAAAATAAAATAAAATAAATCTAATAATAGAACTTTGTTAGTGAACCTTTATTTTTTAACTTGAAGTGAAACAAAACAGAGATGTAGATTTGTCAAAGATAGTTTGCCATGGTCACAAAGTAGGTCCATTTCAAAATCTAAACTTCAAAAGGATTCTCTCTATATAAGGTCTTTCAGATGGTCCTGATTGTGATGAAAGAAGGAAAAGAATTTATTAAATACTTAATATGTGTTAAGTAGTATGCTAAATAATGGATGACTTTGTGCTCATTGTATCAACCAGTAGGGCAACATCCTACATGAGATCTATAATTCAAAAGTTTTGTTAAGGTATTTACTCCAGAACAGCTAAGTGGATAAAGAATACCTATTATCTAGACAGGCTATTTTGTTGGATAGAAAATTTTCAAAACTTTTCTGTCATGATATGTCTTTTTAACAACTGTTGTAAACGGCAAGATTGTTGAGGCCACATTTGAATTGGAGGAGGAGAGCAAATATGACTGACATCAAAAAAAATTACTCATTTTTTAAAATAGCCTAAACTACCTGAAATCTAAGGTCCTTCTTTTTAAAGTTATTGATGTCTTTTGTTTTTATATTATAGTAATTTCTGGATATATTCATCTTTTCCTGGTGAATTTTTCCTTGTAATATTACCAATCAATTAAGCAAACCAATCAATACAATGATTTTATCTGACAGCATGTATAACATTCTACGCTCAAGAGCCCCTAGGAGGAATATACATTTCCTAAAAGCCCATCCATCTTATAAATTCAAGTACTCTTCCAGTGAAGTTGTATACCTGTGAGCCATGGTATACTGTTGCTGAAAAGTAATATTGAAGACCATTTAAATAGTGATAAAAAGGTGTATATGTATACTACAACATATTACAAATGAGGAATTTCACAAATTATCATCACAGCAGAATCACCTATGGAGAATTCAAACTCATTCATAAGAATTTGGCTCGCCTATCCACACTGGAAAAACCAAATGGATAAAGAATGCCAACTCTTTAGGTTGCAATGTACAATTTGATGGATAACCTGTAGAGTTCCCCTATTAACACTGTCTAGGACAGATACTTGAAAAGCATGATTGGAAAAAATGGACTTATTACATAGAACAAGGAATAACCAGTGGTCATTCTGTATTTACGTTCCATTGGTATTACATAATGCACTTATTATTTAGAATTAGATTTTTTAATTTCTAATTGGATTTTAGTCTATCTTTACCTTATTGAATTTTTGAATTTATTATTATTGAATTATTGAATATAAAAGAAAACATTTACTATTTTTGATTTTCTGCATTTATTAATTTTTTCCCAAAGATCTATCCTAAGTTTTCTAAGATTCTATTAACCTCCCTTGTTTCTTGTTTATTTTGTGGTTAGATTTGTCTAATTCTGAGAGGGAAAGCTTGAGGTCCCCTATTAATATAGTTTTGCTGTCTAATTCTTCCTATAGCTGGCTTAATCTTTTGGATTTGGATGCTCTATCCCTTGGTGCATATGTATTTAGTAGCACTTGATTGTTTGTGGTACCCTTTAACAAGATATAGTTTCCTTTCTTATCTCTTTTAATTAGATCTATTTTAACTTTTGCTTCATCTTAGATCAGAATTGCTATCCCTCTTTGTTTTTTTTGTTTCAGCTGAAGCATAATAAATTCTGTTCTAGACTTTTACTGTTACTCTGTACATGTTTCTGTGTCAAATGTGTTTCTTGTAAACAACCTATTGCAGGATTTTTGTTTGCTTGTATGTTTCGGCAATTGGGGTTAAATGACTTGCTCAGGGTCACACAGCCAGAAAGTTTCTGAGGTCAGATTTGAACTCACCTCTTCTGACTTCCGGGCTGATGCTCTACCTACTGCGCCACTTAGCTGCCCCAGGATTTTGTTTTTTAATCCATTCTGTAATTTACTTCCATTTCATGGGGGACTTCATTCTATTCACATACACAGCTCTTGTCTTTCCCTCTGACAGATTAATGAACTGAATGAAAAAAGTATTCCGTCAACCACTAACTTGAATCTCATAGATTTTTGACTCTTTAATATTATTGACATGACTATGAGATTCAAGTTAGTGGTTGACGGACTATGAGATTCAAGTTAGTGGTTGACGGAATACTTTTTTCATTCAGTTGTTAAATAGATGCAAAGCTAGGTAGCATGTGCTGTATCTCTTTAGCCGTGCAAAGAGTTTGGTTAGGTTTATGAGAAAATATCAATAAAGACAGTATAATTTATTGTGAAATATAACCATCTCAGTTTAAGTTGATATGCATTTTTATATAGAAATTAAAGTTTTTATTTAAAGGGAACTCCCTGTTACTTAAAGTGACAAGTAAAAGGTAAGACTTGTACCAAAGCCGGGTTTTTTTTTTTTTTTTAACTCCCCTTCTTATTTAAATTTATTTAATCTTATTTAAATTTAAATTAAAAACATGTTATTGATACCTTTTGGTTTTATATCATGGTAATTTCTAAACATAAAATTTTCCTTCTTTATAATAAAGGAAAACTATTAACTGCAAAATCAGGTTATATATCAGACTAAATCTGATGGCATATATGACATTTTGTAGTCCAGTATAGTTTTCAACCTCTCTGTCACAACTCCATTGTTTTGTATATGAGAATGAGGAAATTTTTTCACACATGAAGAAAAAATCATAGTGACTTATATGACTTGCCTATGGTCATGCAGTTTGTGCCTGTGCAGAGTATGCTCTGTGTAGAGTAATCTTTCCCCTTATCTTCTATTGCCAGTGTTATTTTCCACATATCATAGTATAATTTCAGCAAGTGTTTTTTCTACTTGCTTCTTTGGAAAATATATTCTGGTAGGAATAAAGGTGGAATGATTTTTGCTCACTAGATGCTTATGTAACATTAGATTGGAGGTGAAAGAGTGATGCTGTCCATAAATTCTACCTAGGTAGGGATCAGGATAAAGCAGGCTTAGTTATTGTTCTTTATGGTATGCATGTTAATCTAAATTTTGGGGAAGATTTTATTTTTGATCTTAAAGATTTAGTACTTGGTTATATATTTGAAGAAATGTCTTCCACCCAAAGAAGATAATGATTCTAGTTGGTGAGTTATCCACTGATGAGTTATTCACAGTTACATTCTATACCAGTTCACAAACTATTTCCCTTATTTCATAGAATCATAGTCTAGAACTAAAAGGGACTTAAGAAATTATCTAGTCCAGTTCCTTCACTTTACAGATATGGAAACTAGTAACATATTCTTAGGTGGGTGTGTTTTGAACAGGGGAAGTTGCTTATTGCTCTACAAGTAGCTTTCATGTTTTTCTTTTCAGGGTTCGAAAGATTTTAAACCTGAGGGTATTTGAAGATGAAAGTGGGAAACACTGGTCAAAAAGTGTGATGGACAAACAGTATGAAGTATTGTGTGTCAGCCAGTTTACTCTTCAATGTATTCTGAAAGGGAACAAACCAGACTATCATATGGCGATGCCTACGGAACAAGCAGAGATTTTCTACAACAATTTCCTTGAGCAACTTAGAAAGGCTTATAAACCAGAGCTCATTAAAGGTATGTTGTGCCTATAGAATAAGAAGGTAAAAAATGAAAGAAAGGCCTCTTTATGAAAATTACAGAAATTTTTGGGGAAGGTTAGTTAGCTTTGTCATCTCATCAAAAAACTGATAATATGTTAGAAATAAATACCTTTTTACCCCTACCAATTTCATCTTTTTTTTTTTTTCCTGGTTATTTTTTAACTGTGATACTAAATTATTATTCAACTTGTAGTTATTATTTGTGTTGTTTCCATTATTCACCACCTGTTCTTTTGGTCATTCATACAATTGTTCAGGCATTTAAAATGTTGGGGGAAATGCTCTAAGTGATAATAGAATTTATATCTTTTTAAAAGTTTAGTGTTTTCCCTTTCCATTACTGCCTTGTTAGAATAGGAACATTTTTGTTCCATGAAGAATATCTTGTTTTTGATATTGTGAGAAAAAATTAACAATTAGGATATTTACTAGTAGTTCATTCCCTGCCTTATATTACGAAAATTAATATGTATTAGGGCAGCTAGGTAGCACAGTGAATAGAACACCAGCCCTGAATTCAGGAGGACTTGAGTTCAAATGTGGTCTCAGACACTTAACACTTCCTAGCCTTGTGATCCTGGGTCAGTCACTTAAGTCCACTTAACCTCAGAAAAGGAAAAAGAAAAAAAAAAAGGAAAGAACTATGTATTTATTTATGTGATTAGAGTATTTGGTTGGGCTATCACTTGCGTTTTCCTACATGTATACAGAGAAGATTTGGTTTCCATGAATAATTGTTCTTTTTTTAAAAAGACAGTCCTTTTTCCCTCTGGGACTCATTGTCTATTGGAACTAGAGAATTCAGTGGGAGTTTATGTATCAGAGCTCTAATTGAGGTGCCAGCAGCTGGTAAATCTAAATTCTCTATTATTGTTCCTAATCAAAATGGCAGAGAGAGTGTTTGTGAAGGAGTTTACATTTCTCTAAAAAACAGCCAGTCAGTAAATAATTATTAAATGATTGCTATGTGCCAGGCATTGTGTTAAGCATTGGGGAATAAAAAGAAAGGTAAAAGATGATCCCTGTTCTCAAGGTGATTATATATATATGTATATACAGGATAAAGTGGAAGTCACTAGAATCAAGGAGCATCAAATAGGCTTATTCTAGAAAGTGGGACTTGACAGAATTAGAGTATAGAGATAAGGAGGGAGAGAATTTTAGTCATGGAGAAATATTTTGAATTGAGGGAAGTATTGAAGACTCAATACTTTGAGTATGGGGTGAATGAGAGGCATAAAGAAATGGGAAAAGGGAGGCAGGTTCTAAAGGATCTTGAAACACCAAAAAAATTTTTTAAAAATTTGATTCTGAAGATGATAGGGAGCAACTGCAGTTCTAGGAAGACCAGTTTGATAGCTGAGTGAAAAAACAAAAAGAAGAAAAAATAGTTTAAAAAAATGAATAAAAATTTGCCAAAACAAAAAGTAAATCATTTGAAAAAAGTACAGAGACAGTATATAAAAATACTTAAGAGAAATGGAAAGAGGTAAAGTACCCAAAGAAAGAGAAATATTTATCCATTGGAGGAAATCTCAAGATAACTGACACTTAAAAGAATTTAAGCAAACAGAACTATAAGAGCATATAAAAGAGCTCTTGGGAATTTAAAAATCCCAGATTCCCTTAATAGGACAATCTCAGAGAATGGGCCTTGCAGGCCATGTGGGCTAATCTTTATGGGACACTGACACAATTTATAGTTGCTACTCAGTAGATTAGATTTCTCTGAATGGAACTCACAATTGCTCTTGACAGCTCATTCTACTTTCTCATACCATATCTGTTAGGAAACATTTTTTACAAAGAGCCTATGTCCCTTTGAAATATTTAGTCACTACTTCTAATTCTACTCTTTGGAGCAAAGTGGAACAAGGTACCATCATTCTGCATTTAAGTCTGTCAGATATATGATTATAGATAACATGGATAACCTTCTACTGCTATAAACTGAGGGGAGAAGAAAAATTCCTCTTTGAAAGCTTTTTTTCTGAAATTCATGGCCTTGCCCTTTCATTTTTTCCAGAGGCATCCATCCCATGTATCCATCATAATACATGCAGAGTTTTTGAACACAGAACCATTTTTACTTTGGTGCTGAGAATTTTTGCCCTACAAATGGATGGTGTAGTACAGAACAGAAAAAACCCTATTTCTGGTTCGAATTCTGGCTTGTATTGCCTATGTGACTTTGGGCAAGTCACTGAATTCTCTCATCCTCAGTTTTCTCATTTGAGATCATAATGTACAGTGCCTGGCACATAGTAAATGCTTTGAAAATGAAGTTTTCTACAGGAAGATTATTTAATGATCAACTGTGATGAACTTGGCTCTTCTCAGCAATGTGGTGATCCAAGACAATATCAATAGACTTGGGATGGAAAATCCTATTTGTATCCAGAGAGATAATTATGGAGACTGAATGTGGATCAAAACATAGTATTTTCATCTTTTTGTTTGTTTTTTTTTGTTTTTCTTTCTTGTGTTTTTTTTCTCTTTTGGTCTGATTTTTTTCACAGCAGCACAGATGTAGAAATATGTTTAAAAGGATTGCATGTGTTTTACCTATATCAGATTGCTTGCTGTCTTGGGAAAGGAGAGATAAGGGAGGGAGAAAAAAAAATTTGGACCACAGCCTTACAAAAGTGAATATTGAAAACTCTAAATGTATTTGGAAAAATAAAATACTTTTTTTTTTTTTTTTTTTTTTTTGCTGAGGCAATTGGGGTTAAGTGACTTGCCCAGGATCATATAGCTAGGAAGTGATAAGTGTCTTGAGGCCAGATTTGAACTTAATTCCTTCTGACTTCAGGGCTGGTGTTGGAATGCTTACTAACTGCTAACTAATTCGAGTTGATCTAATCTTACAAGAAGATGTTTTGGGCAGAACCTGAAACATGGTACTAAGTAGAACTAATTAATACAAGGCTTGTGTTCATGAACACTCTAATTAGTTAGCAGTTAGTAAGGATTCCAACAGGCTGGTACTCTATTCATTATACCAACTAGTTGCCCCCATAAAATGCTATTGAGGAAAAAAAAAGAAAATGTTAGTTTTAGAGCTAGATTCTGTGTTCCTTCTAAATCTTTTCTTTTCTAAGCGAAATATATTCAGTTTCTTGAGCTAGTTGTTAAATTGGGGCCCTTCATTATCTGATTGTCCTTCAGCCCTTTCCTACCTTTCAGTGTTTTTCACCTTACTCCTGTCTATATACCCTGATCCAACTATATTGCTTTGCTTGTAGTTGCTCAGATATGTCTTCCATTACCTGTCTTTTTGCATTAGCTGTCTTATTCCTGGGATGCTGTTATTCACTCTGTTATTCACCTGGGTTTCTTAGTGTTTTTGATCATTATTTACGAGTCTTCTGCAGGAGGACTTTCCCTGGCTTAGTAGCTGCTCATGTTTTCAGATTATTTTTATATATCTTCCTTATGCAAAGTAGTTGTCTGAACATTGTCTCCTTATTAAACTATCAACTTCTTGAACTTGTATGATTGTATTTGTTTTTTCCTTTTCTTTCTTTTTTTTTTTTTTTTTTTTGCTTTCGTGCCCCTAGCACTTAACATAATGCCTGGGTTAGAGGAACCACTTAAGTGATTATAGACCGACAGAGTAAGGCATAGTAACCTGTTTTGTGTGTGTGTGTGTGTGTGTGTGTGTGTGTGTGTTTTGTTTTACTGAGGCAATTGGGGTTAAATGACTTGCCCATGGTCACACTTGCCCAGATTAAGCGTTAAGGATTTGAGGTCAGATTTGAACTCTGGTCCTCCTGACTTCAGGGCTGGCGCTCTATCCATTGCACCATCTAGCTGCCCTCCATAGTAACCTGTTTTAAGATTCTGGTTCCAAGTTTCCTTTTCAATATCAATAGACAAATATACAAGCAGTAAAGCTACTTGAGGAGATGTAAATAACAAAAAACATTCATTGATTTTGGAGGTGGATATAATAACATAAAAACATTGAAAAGTTACCAGAATTCATGAGGATTTCAAGCTCTCAATAACAAAATTAATAATTGAATTCTTCTCCAAATATTTCTGAAAAAAAAAATGTTGTCTAGTTCATTGATGGAATGGTGTCTCATGGCAAAGCCCTTTTTTTTTTTTTTTTGGCTTTTGTAGTCCCTTTAAAAAACAGTTGCTTCTTAACTCTCTCCAGCTGCTTCTCAAATAGTCATTTTCATCATTACTGAACCTAAATCAATGATGTAGAGTGTTTCTCTTTACCGAGCCCTCATTACCTGTTTACTGGGGAGGGATTTCTGTCAGAGATGTTCAGTAAAATATTTTTTCCTGGGACAAAGATGATGTGTGGGGCATGAAGAAAGAGTGTTGTAATGTTGATTACAGTGGTAGGTCCAATTTCTCACTGTGTGGGGTACAGCTCATCCTTCCCCTATAAAATCATGAAGTAGTGAAAGGATACAAGGTAAGACATACAGGAATTGTGATCTCTTCATCACTGCAGGAAGGAAATACATTCCCCAGATAGATGCCTAGTGTAAAACTAAGGTCACTTCACTTTAGTTATGGGTCTGAGAATTATTGACGTCTTGGATAGTGGGAAATTAGGATAGAAGTGTAGAGCTTGCATCAAGGCTTTTTCTGAAGCTCTGTCTTCTTTTTGGTGAGTAGTTCTATTTCAAAGTAGGCTCTGAAGTTAATGTGACACAGAAGAGATGGAGTACAGGAGCTAGCACTCTGTACCTTCCCTCAGATTCTGTTGTGATACCTCTTTGGGGGAGGTATGTGACTGTCTGTTGCACTCAGCCTCTAGAAGGTTCCCCTGGAATGGAAGTACTTTTAATATGATCTTGGCAGTAAACTAGGGATGCTTCATAAGGGCGAGCCTTGTAAGTACATATAGACTCATCATCTGGAAGCTGGCCATTTGGTAATGAAGTTTTGACTTGTGTCAATTCTTGAAACAAAGAAAAACACCCAGGATGGTCCAATAGTATTACGCAGGCCCTTTCTGTGGTGACTTTTGACACAGTGATAGAAAAGGGCATATAAATCATTAGGAATCTCATAATTTTAGAATTTTTTCCTTTCTTTAACACATTAATATCTTTAGTTGTTGCATCATCTTTAAAGCTTGGTTGGCACTCCTGGGGTTTAGTTCTTGAGGTTGTAATTGAGCAGAAAAGGGGTTTGAGACAAAATAATTTATTCAGTTCCTCTGCCAAATGGAAAAACGGTTCGTGATCAGATGCTTGAGAATGTATGGAGGAGACACTGATATCTGAGAGATAGAAATAAACTCTTGAAAGGCAACATCTGTGAAAACTGAAGGAGTTGACAAACAGTAGCTTTGAGTAACAGTGAAAAATGCTTCCTTTGCAAGTTTGTACCCAATAGAGCTTTTCCTTAACCCTTTTTCCTTTATGATTTGAGTAAAAAACCAACTTTTTTCTTAAATTAGATTTTGGTTAGCATTTAGAATATAAAACAAATACAAAATGGGAAAGCAAGTAAGGCAGATTTTAGGTACAAGTAATCTTTTTCTAATCCAACATGCCGTGTACATTTGAACTCTAAGCAAATTGTGAAACAGTTTGCTTGGTATTATATGAAGAAGTTGTACTGGAACTAAATAAAATGAATTTTAGAAGAACAGATAGACTAAATCAAGTACACAAAACTGTGTTGGATGTGACAAGCTGTAAGATCATCGAAAGATAAAGTTTCAAGATATCTTAAATAGTTGGGGGAATGTCAAAGATATAAAAAAAAACAAACAACCCTACTTGGATGTTATTACTTCTACCACCACCACAAAAAACAAAAACAAAACTGTGAGGGGAAAAAAATAATATATATATATATATATATATATGTATTTATTTATTTATGAGAGAGACAGAGGGAATAGTAAGAAGTACAGTTAAGCTCATCTACCATATCTCTTCCATAAAGATTTAGAAAAGACACAAAAACTTCTGTTCAGAAAATCCAGAAAAAAAAAATCATAGTCATTTATAAATCAGGAGAAACCTAAAATGAAAGCTCTGTTTTTTAAAGTAGTGATTGCTAGATCCTTGTTGATTCCAATTCTGGCTCATTGATACTTTCAGTATTGCTTAGGTATTTTTTTCTTTGAATTAGAACGTCTGCATTTTGACTCTAGTCAAAATCCAGTCTTTTGTCAAAGACACCAGAATTCTTTTTTTTTTTTTTTTTTTTAAATAACCTTCCATTGACAGAGAACGCATGCCAGGGCAATTCTCTACAGCATCATCCCTTGCATTCACCTCTGCTCCAACCTTTCCCCTCCCTCCCTCCACCCCCTCCCCCAGATGGCAAGCAGTCCTCTACATGCCGAATGGGTTACAGTATATCCTAGATACAACACGTGTGCAGAACCGAACAGTCCTCCCGCTGCACAGGGAGAATTGAATTCAGAAGGTATAAACAACCCGGAAAGAAAAACAAAAATGCAAGCAGTTTATATTCATTTCCCAGTGTTCTTTCTTTGGGTGTAGCTGTTTCTGTCTATCTTTGATCAGTTAAGGCTCTCTTTATCGAAGAGATCCATTTCCATTAGAATACATCCTCAACATGAGCTGGTGGAGCTGATTCAAGAGAAAGCAGGCTCTAGAGCAAGGCTGGCATGCTGGAAAATGGCAGACTACCAACCATAGGCAGAGAGACGTTGGGGGTCTCTGTGGTGTGCCCCCCTTGAGTGCCTCTCCATGTTGGAAATGCCCAGTGGTGGGAACCTAGAAGCTGCTGTTCCTCAAGTTGTACTTCAACCATTTTCTTCTTTCAAAGAAAAGATGGGAGACCTGGACGGGACCAGATGCTGCCGTCCAGGGGACAGAGCTACCCCTCCTTGAACCTTCATTGAGGACTTTTCTTCTATCACATTTTGATAGTTACTCTGAGTCAAAAGCACAGGCCATCAGATCTCTTAATCTCCTCTTCCCCCTCCTTCCCAACTGCACTGATTAGGAGAGATTTTTTTTTGACCTGTCTGAAATAGAGGGAAGAATTGTTTTGTTTTGTTTTTTTAACTTTTTAAGAAAAGTTAATGTGAAATAAGTAGTTTAATACTATCCAAATAAATAGGCCATAGGGCCATGCTGACTCTCTGGTATCAACATACCAATATAAGTCTTATCATATAGATATAAATTTGTTGAGTATGAAACGTGGAGATGGGAATATGATAGAGACAGAAAAAAGGGATAGTATTGGATAGTGCACATTGATGATCTTCCAGGAGAATTTAAGATAGGGATTTGGGACCTCTTTGGCTTCTTCCATTGTGTACATGTATCATGCATGTTTGCCATTGGACACCCACCCTTTCTATCTATGCCTTTGACCAACTTGTTTCCTTCAGATGGAATTTCTGCTCTGAGTTTATTAAATGTGTGGGACTGGTCTCAGGTGTTCAGGGAAACATTTGGAAAGGTATATAATCCTCTTCTTCTTCTTTTTTTTAATCAGTTATCCAAAGGAGAGAAACCTTCAGCACATTCTTTTAAGATGTGGGATTTAGAGTTCCTTTCCTACATTTAAAAAATGCATATATATACATATATATTGATATTATTCTTAGTATTGATCAATTCCTCTGAGCTTAGCAGGATTTTTTTTTAAATAAAATGCATGGAAAACTAAGAGTGAGACATTCACTAATGCCTAAAAAAAATCCTGGTTTCATCCCGCTGAGGGAAAAAGTTTCTTTAATGAGAGAGACAGCTAACCAGGACAGTAGAACTGAATTTTCACATTAAGGGAAGAGCTGAGAGAGGAACAGATTGTTTTTTCCTGTTTATTTCCATGAAAAATTTTCTCTCTTTTTGAAGAGGAAGCTATCAGGTCTCACAAAAAGAAGAAGAAGAAGAAGAAGGAAAATGTGTCTTCCACTGTGTAACACCTCTTTCTCACCACTGGCATATTTTCCTTCAAATTTTCATATATCATGCTACCAGCTTTTACTTCCATTATGAAAATAGGCTCTTAAGCCAAGAGGAAATAATGACCTACCATCCTTCCTTTCCTGAGAATTGAAGGTTAAGGTCTTTGGTGCTTCCAATCTCCTGCCAACCCAAAGTGTACACACTCAAGTCCCTTCAGCAACAGAAATAAAATTCTGCCTCGGCTGGTGATTTGGAGACTTCTTGTGGTTTTGGAAGACCTCCTTTGTTGGAAGAATGATGCTGAAGGTGTGAAGTATTGGCTAGCTTACGGCAGGAAAAACCAGCATTGGCAAGCCAGGCCACTGCAACCCAGGGCTCTTCCTTTGGAGCTACTGGACTATCAGTGACTCACTGTGTCCCTGTATTATACTAACCTGTATATACTGTGTACCATTAAAAACATCCTTTGTATTTCCATGACCTTGGGCCATGTAACTAGGAGCAACTAGTTTCACAAGATTTTGCTTCTTAACATTTCATCGTTGTGACTAGGACAGCTATTTTTAACGCATGTAAATGAAACATTTTGGGAGGCTCCTGAAGGAGCAAAATGGGAAAACCTCTGCCTGATTGTGGGTAGTCCTGCCCAGGAGAAAGAAATAAAGACTTGTACCGATTTAAAAAAAAAAAAAAAGAATACATCCTCAAACAGTATCGTTGTTGAGGTATATAATGATCTCCTGGTTCTGCTCATTTCACTCAGCATCAGTTCATGTAAGTCTCGCCAGTCCTCTCTGTATTCATCCTGCTGGTCATTTCTTACAGAACAATAATATTCCATAACATTCATATACCACAATTTACTCAACCATTCTCCAATTGATGGACATTCTTTCATTTTCCAGCTTCTAGCCACTACAAACAGGGCTGCCACAAACATTTTGGCACATACAGGTCCCTTTCTTTAGTATCTCTTTGGGGTATAATCCCAGTAGAAACACTGCTGGATCAAAGGGTATGCACAGTTTGATAACTTTTTGAGCATAGTTCCAAATTGATCTCCAGAATGGCTGGATGTGTTCACAATTCCACCAACAATGTATCAGTGTCCCTGTTTTCCCACATCCCCTCCAACATTCCCCATTATCTTTCCCTGTCATTCTAGCCAATCTGACAGGTGTGTAGTGGTATCTCAGAGTTGTCTTAATTTGCATTTCTCTGATTAATAATGATTTGGATCATATTTTCATATGTCTATAGTTTCAATTTCTTCGTCTGAGAATTGTCTGTTCATATCCTTTGACCATTTATCAATTGGAGAATGGTTTGATTTCTTATAGATAGAGTCAATTCTCTATATATTTTGGAAATGAGGCCTTTATCAGAACCTTTGATTGTAAAAATGTTTTCCCAGTTTATTGTTTCCCTTCTAATCTTGTTTGCATTTGTTTTGTTTGTATAAAAACTTTTCAATTTGATATAATCAAAATTTTCTATGTTGTGGTCAATAGTGATTTCTAGTTCTTCTTTGGTCATAAATTCCTCCCTCTTCCACAGGTCTGCGAGGTAAACTATCCTATGCTCTTCCAATTTATTTATAATCTCATTCTTTATGCCTAGGTCATGAACCCATTTTGACCTTATCTTGGACACCAGAATTCTTGTAATCATTCAGGTTTGTAATCTCAGTCATCCTCTGCTTTTTATTCTTCTCTCCTTCCTTTTTCCCTCCCAATAACATATGAATTTTCAAATTCTGTGTCTGCAACATCTCTGGCATTTTCCCCTTTCTTTCCATTCATAGGACCACTATTTTTATTCAGACCTTCATTATCTTTTGACTACACAATTAATGCAATACGATCCTCCTGTGATAAGCTTTTTTTCTCTCTTTTATCTGTCCTCCACAAAACTGTTAAATGGATATTTTTAAAGCACAAGCCTGATCATGTTATTGCTCTCCTTAGTAAACTTCATGATTTTGTTTTGTTTCTGTTTTAAAGCTTTTCTAACTAAGATTCATCCTTTCTGGATAGGTTCTGTGTTATCTTTCCAGGCTTATACATTATTCATATACTCTATGTTCTGAGTCAGATTGGCTTATTTACTTTCCTTATACATATATTCTAGCTCCTATCTGTATTCCTTTGACATTCTTTGACTAGAATGTTTTCTTTCTGCTTTTAGACTCCCTTAGTTCCTTCAAAGCTCAATTTAAATACCTTTTCCTACATGAGTCCTTTCTTGATTTATCCCATTTGTTAGTTTTTTCCTTTGGGCTTCTGCACCCCATAACCTCTGAAGTTTAAGTCCTAGCTTTGACACACAGTACTTCTCACTGTTCCCTTTTAAAATATAAATTAAAAAAAAAATAACACTAGAAGCTTTAAACAGTTCTGTTGAAAACAAGGATATTATTGTGTAGTTAATTAGAACTTAGAGAAATGGGATACTTTCATTTATCAGATCATTTAGATAAAAAGCAACATGTTTTGTCAAGAAATGTTCATGAAAATATATTTTTAAACTATATGGATTTCTCTCCTCTCCCTTTTATCCTCCCATGTAACTTCTATTTAAGAGGGAGTTAAGAATTTAACCAGTTATTGGGAATGTAATTTAAAAAAATTTAGTTTCAGTTCACAGAACAAAACAAATTATTTCCCTAACATAATACAATAAAAAAAGATGATTGCATCTGGAATTATGCCCAAAAAGTTATTAAACTGTGCATACCCTTTGATCCAGCAGTGCTACTACTGGGCATATCCCTTAAAAAGATACTAAAGAAGGGAAAGGGACCTGTATGTACCAAAATGTTTGTGGCAGCCCTGTTTGTAGTGGCTAGAAACTGGAAAATGAATGGATGCCCATCAATTGGAGAATGGTTGAGTAAATTGTGGTATATGAATGTTATGGAATATTATTGTTCTGTAAAAAATGACCAGCAGGATGAATACAGAGAGGCTTGGAGAGACTTATATGAACTGATGCTAAGTGGAATGAGCAGAACCAGGAGATCATTATATACCTCAACAACGATACTGTATGAGGATGTATTCTGATGGAAGTGGATCTCTTCGACAAAGAGAAGATCTAACTCAGTTCCAATTGATCAATGATGGACAGAAGCAGCTATACCCAAAGAACACTGGGAAATGAATGTAAACTGTTTGCATTTTTGTTTTTCTTCCCAGATTATTTCTACCTTCTGAATCCAATTCTCCCTGTGCAACAAGAAAACTGTTCGGTTCTGCACACATATATTGTATCTAGGATATACTGTGACACATTTAACATGTAAAGGACTGCTTGCCATCTAGGGGAGGGGATAGAGGGAGGGAGGGGAAAAATCGGAACAGAAGTGAGTGCAAGGGATAATGTTGTAAAAAATTACCCTGGCATGGTTTCTGTCAATAAAAAATTATTATAATAATAAAAAAAATGATTGCACATGATTCCAGGAATGAGTTAATCATTGTGCTAGGTTTCATTTCTTTGAAGTTTATAAAAACGTGTATTTAGCAAGCTTCTTCAGGGTGGATCTGATTCCTTTTTTTCTTCTGTATCACGGAGCAAGTTTTAATAAATGTTTGTTAACTGGATATGAAGCAAAGTAATATTAAGCAACTAAAATGAAGAAAATATTTTTCTGTTAATTAATTCTAAGGATTTAATTTCTCTCTGAGTAGTAAAGAGATAACTTTGACTTGAAAAGATAGTTGAAAGGGACAGCTAGGTAGTGCAGTGGATAGAGCACCAGCCTTGAAGTCAGGAAGACCTGAGTTCAAATGTGGGTCAGACACTTCATACGTCCTAGCTGTGTGACCCTGGGCAAGTCATTAATCCCAATTGCTTCAGAAAAAAAAAAAAAGGTAGTAGAAAATAGATGAGCAAAACAGTTTTATTTCAAAATTCTTTTAAAGGTTTTTTTTTTTTTTAATATTTATTTTTATTTAATAATTACTTTATATTGACAGAATCCATGCCAGGGTGATTTTTTTTACAACATTATCCCTTGCACTCGTTTCTGTTCCGATTTTTCCCCTCCCTCCCTCCACCCCCTCCCCTAGATGGCAAGCAGTCCTATATGTGTTGGATATGTTGCAGTATATCCTAGATACAATATATGTTTGCAGAACCGAACAGTTCTCTTGTTGCACAGGGAGAATTGGATTCAGAAGGTATAAATAACCTGGGAAGAAAAACAAAAATGCAGATAGTTCACATTCGTTTTCCAGTGTTCTTTCTTTGGGTGTAGCTGCTTCTGTCCGTCATTTACCAATTGAAGCTCAGTTAGGTCTCTTTGTCAAAGAAATCCACTTCCATCAAAATATGTCCTCATACAATATCGTTGTCGAAGTGTATAATGATCTCCTGGTTCTGCTCATTTCACTTAGCATGAGTTCATGTAAGTCTCGCCAGTCCTCTCTGTATTCATCCTGCTGGTCATTTCTTACAGAACAATAATATTCCATAATGTTCATATACCACAATTTACTCAATCATTCTCCAATTGATGGGCATCCATTCATTTTCCAGTTTCTAGCCACTACAAACAGGGCTGCTACAAACATTTTGGCACATACAGGTCCCTTTCCCTTCTTTAATATTTCTTTGGGAGATAAGCCCAATAGAAACACTGCTGGATCAAAAGGTATGCACAATTTGATAACTTTTTGGGCATAATTCCAGATTGCTCTCCAGAATGGTTGGATTCGTTCACAACTCCACCAACAATGCATCAGTGTCCCAGTTTTCCTGCATCCCCTCCAACATTCATCATTATTTTTTTCCTGTCTTCTTAGCCAATCTGACAGGTGTGTAGTGGTATCTCAGAGTTGTCTTAATTTGCATTTCTCTGATTAATGATTTGGAACACTCTTTCATATGAGTGGTAATAGTTTCAATTTCATCCTCTGAAAATTGTCTGTTCATATCCTTTGACCATTTATCAATTGAAGAATGGCTTGATTTCTTATAAATTTGAGTCAGTTCTCTATATATTTTGGAAATGAGGCCTTTATCAGAACCTTTTAAAGGTATTGTTACAATTTTAATGGAATATTATTTCTCTAGTACCAAATAAAGATGGTTTTTAACATTCATTTAAAAAATAGTTTTTTATTTTTCTGAATACATGCAGAGATAGTTTTCAACACTCATCTTTGCAAAACCTTGTATTTCACATTTTCTCCCTCCCTTTTCCCCACTTCTTCTCAATAGAGGGTAAAAATGCACAATTCTTCTAAATATATTTCCACATTTGTCATACTGTGCAAGAAAAATCATATAAAAAGGGAAAAAAAACCACAAAAGAAAATAAAACCAAGCAGACAGATAACCACCACCAAAAAAAAAAAAAAAAAAAAAGGTGAAAATACTATACTTTGATTCATATTCAATATCTAGTTTTCTCTGTGGATGAGGATGGCTCTTTCCATCACAAGTCTATTGGAATTGCCTTGAATTACCTCATTATTGAAAGAGTCCATCACAGCTGGTCATTACATAATCTTCTTGTTGCTATGTATAATGATCTCCTGGTTCTGCTCATTCCACTTAGCATCAGTTCATGTCAGTCTCTCCAGGTCTCTCTGTATTCATCCTGCTGGTCATTTCTTACAGAACAATAATATTCCATAACATTCATATACTATAATTTATCCAGCCATTCCCCAACTGATGGGTATCCATTCAGTTTCCAGTTTCTAGCCACTACAAACAGGGCTGCCATAAACATTTTGGCACATATAGGTTCCTTTCCCTCCTTTAAGATCTCTTTGGGATATAAGCCCAGTAGAAAAACTGCTGAATCAAAGATGGTATGCAGTTTGATAACTTTTTGAGCATAGTTCCAGATTGTTTTTCAGAATGCCTGGATCATTTCACAATTCCACCAACAATGTATCAGTGTCCCAGTTTTCCCGCATCCCATCCAACATTCATCATTATCTTTTACTGTCATCTTTGCCAATCTGACAGGTGTATAGTGGTACCTCAGGTGTCTTAATATGCATTTCTCTGATCTATATCATGATTTAGAGCATTTTTTTCATATGACTAGAAATGGCTTTAATTTCTTTGTCTGAAAATTGTCTTACATTCATTTTGAGTTCCAGTTCCCGCCCCTGCCCTCCTTTCCTCCCCAGTTTCTCTTACCTCATCCCTCACTAAGACAACAAACAGACTGAAAGAGGTCAGTTTTTGACGTATATCCATGAGAGTTATTTTGGGAAAGAAAAATCAGAACAAATGGGGAAAACCACAAGAAAACAACAACAGCAAACAAATAACAACAACCAGTTATCACAAAAAGTTGAAAATAATATGCTTTGATCTACATTTAGTCACATTCAGGCTTTATAGTTTTTTCTCTGAATGTGGGTGGCATCTTCCATCCAAGATCTATAGGAATTGTCTTGGATCACACTGTAGTGTTAAGAAGATCTAATTTCATCATGTTTCAAGATCCTTAGCATTTTTTAAGAATCTCTGTTTTAAACTAGCATTGAATAAATTTGATTTTCCTTTCAACTCTCCTCTTTTTATGAATGAACCTTTATTTAAAAATATTAAATCTTACTATAATTGATTTCTAGCTGAAAGAGAACTTTGAGGGTATCTAATCCAATAGATATCCTTATAGATAAGGAATAAGGCTTTTTTTGGTCTAAAACAATTTCTGAACCAAACTTTCCATTCATTTTAATTTATTTCTATTTAAAAAAATTGTGAACTTAAGAAAAAACACATAAAATAGACATTTACATATATTTAGTAGAACAAAAAAAGTATTTTGCAAGAAACTAGATCTGTTATATACAACTTTCTTTTCCTTTTCAGTGAATATATGTTCACTTAATAGTTTTCAAAGCTATTCTGCTTGTCTTTCTTTTTGGCCTTCCTTCCATTTTCTTCTTTACATTAAAAAATGGCTCGATGTTTGTTTTGGCTGTCTTACTCCTTTTATACTATTAACCTTCCACTTGGAGGAAAAAACTCTTGTTCCCCCCCCCCCAAAAAAAAAAAAAAAAAAAAGCATCTGTATACTGCCTTAAGGTTTCTAAAACACAAATGTTATATCACTTGATTCTAATAGAAACCTTTGGAGGTAGGTGTTATTACTACATCCATTTTACAAATGAGGAAATTGAGGCAGACAGAAATTAAATGACTTGTGCATAGTCATCTAGTCTTTCAGGCTCTATTTGGAAACTCTGATCTTTATGACTCCAGATCCATTGTTCACCATCTAGCTGCTTAGGTTATATGTGCTCAAACAATTCAAATTGCCACATTTGGCTGTTTTGAAAAAATATTTTTCTTATTTTGTGTCTTGTCTCTCTGTCAAGAGTAGAAAGAAGGCTTCATCATTGGTCCTTTTTACTCATTACTGGTCATTACATTGATTAGAATTCATAAGCCTTTCAAAAAAAATTTTTTTTTTTTTTTTGGTAATGTGTTACTGTATAATTTATTTTGGTTTTGCTCACTTTTCTGTGCATCAGTTCATGTAAGGACTTTCCTTGTTTCTCCTTTTTGTTATTTCTTATATAACTCAATAATATTCTGTTACATCCATATACTTAGTCATTCCATGTGAGATGGAAATCTTCTTATTTTCCAGTTCTTTACCACCACAAAAACATCTAATTACATTTTTTGGGGGTATATTTGGATCCTTTTTTTCTTTCTTTTTGTTTATGTAGTGCTGGTAATAGTATGCTTGAGTTGTAATACTTCAGTAACTTTTAGGGACTGGTTCCAAACTGTTTTCTAGAATGATTGGACCAATTCACAGCTTCAGCTCAAGTACAATAATGTGGTTGTTTTTGTGTAATCTCTGTAATTATAATTTTTGAGGGTCAGTTTGCAAATGTGATATTTTTGCAATGTGAGGTTTTTTTTTCCTTATTGACTTGGAGTATTTTTTCATGTTTGTTTAGTTTGTTTTTCTTTTTCTTTTTAAAATTTTCTTTTACTTTTTTTTTTTACATTTTAAGTTCCAAATTGTTTTCTCCTCTTCCCACTCCACAATATAGAAAGCCACCATCTTTCTCTTTCTTTCTGTCTTTTTCTCTGTTTCTGTTTCTCTCTCTTTCTCTCTCTCTCTCTCTCTCTCTCTCTCTCTCTCTCTCACACACACACACACATATGTAAAACCATATCATGTACACTTCTATTTATCATTTCTTTTTCTGGAGGTAGATAGCATCATCTTTATAAGTCTGTTTAGTTGATTATTTACAGTATTCAAAATAACTTTGTTGTTCACAGTTGTTCTTCAAACAATACTACTGTTCCTGTGTACAATGTTTTCTTATTTCTGCATATTTCACTATTTCATGCAAGTCTGTCCATCTTTTTCTTAATAAGTTCATCGTTTTTTTTATAGCACAGTAATATTCCTGACTTGATGGTCATCCCCTCAATTTCCAATTTTTGCCACCACAAGGGAGAGCTGCTATAAATATTTTAGAATTTTTCTTTTCCTTTTTCAGCTTGATTTTTTTTTTTCCTATGGAAATAGCTTGCTCAAATTTTTTGCACAATATCGATTGGGGGATGATTTTTGTTCCTGTACATTTGAATCATTTCTGTGACAAAAATTGTTCAAGGACCCATTGATTGGAATTGCTGCCAGTCATAAAATAAACAATTCAGAAATAGGGAAAAATTGAAGCTTATTATACCCAGAGCACAGGTATCAGTGAACAATAAATTGGTGATCTGAACACCTTGTTTCTACAACCTTATGGAGGTCTTGGTTATAAAAGCAGTATAGGTACAATGGACTTTAGAAGAGCAAATAAGAGGGAAAAGGACCTATATGTGCAAAAATATTTGTAGCAGTTCTTTTTGTGTTGGCACAGAATTGAGAAATGAGTACATGCCCATCAATTGGAGAATGGTTGAATATGAAAATAATGGAATATTATTGTTCTAAAACAGGTTGGTTTTAGAAAGGCCTGGAAACATCTATATGAACTGATGCTAAATGAAGCAGTCAGAATCAGGAAAATGTACACAGCAACAGCAGGATTATGCCGTGGTTGACTATGATAGACTTGGTTCTTATCAGCATTTCAGTAATCCAAGCCAGTTCCGATAAATTTTGGATGGAAAATGCCATATGCATTTGGAGACTAAATATAAATCAATACATGCTATGTTCATTTTTTGTTGTTGTTGTTATTGTTTTCCTCTTGTGGTTTTTCCTTTTGTTTTGATTACCCTTCCAACATGATTCATATGGAAATATGTAAAAATTGAATATCCCCCCCCATGTTGTTTTTCATATAACAGAGGAAAATTTTAAAAAAGGAAAAAAAAAAAAAGCAAATAAGGAGGATGATTTACAAATCAGAGAACAGGAGAATCAGTTAAAATAGCAAACTAGGGGGAAAAAAAATAAATAAAATAGGATACTAACTCATTAACACTGAACCTGTAGTCAGTAAACTTTACACAGATCTTAGCATGAATAAGAAAAGTAAGCCAGAAATTATCTCATCACAGTTCCTGTTTTGGTCTTAGGTCATATAATATATAGATCTAAATCACAATCTTGCAAATCCTGCTGATCTTTTCACATCTCATATTAATAGCATTTCTTATGCAAATTGTTTTCCAAAATCATAAAGTAACAATTATGACTGTCTTAGCATAAAACTATCATGGTTTTAAAACAGACTGGAAACAAAATTTATTGCCATTCAAATAACATTTGTCCAGTTGGATGCATTTCTTAATTATTTTGTAGAAAAAAACTCACTTATCTTTTATTTTAAGCATTCTATACTATTTACATTTAGAGGTTAGCATAGAGATTGCATAGATATCAGCATAATAATTATAATCTGTTTGAATTTAAAATTAGAAAAGTGACCAAAAGCATTACCAGTCAGGGCATAGATCAGCCATGTTGTGAATAATGATTTTCTTGATTAATTTATCACAATCTAATATAAATAAATTTTTTCAAAGTTGAAGGTCTATGTCAGCTATCCCTCAAATCTTAGTGTGACTTAATTTTGATAGATTACACTTACAATTCTTATTCTTATTATCTACAAGCATTTTAACTTAAAAGTTTTAAGTATGTTTTCCATCAATATTTGTTTTACTTGTAGAAGGTCAAATATCATATTTGTCTTAATAGGAAAAACATATCTCACTTTAAATGAGACTACATTATGATTTTAAATAGGACAAACTCAACCGAAGAAAATCTAGATTTATAGTTACAAATGGTACCATGTAGAATCTCAATTTTCCCAAGGGCTCTTCACTGTCATCATTTCAAATGATAGACTCTATTACTTATACTAAATCTACTGCTAAAGATTAAAGTGGCAGTCCTGAAATTTTAATTCTCATGTTTTTATTTATTTATTTATTTTGCTTAGGCTGTTGAGGTCAAGTGCCTTACCCAAGGTCACACAGCTAGGAAGTGTTAAGTATCTGAGGTCACATTTGAACTCGGGTCCTCCTGACTTCAGGGCTGGTTCTCTATCCACTGCACCACCTTAATGCCCCAATTTTCATGTTTTGAGATACATTCTTGGCTCTTTTGATACACTGGAATTGCAAACATAATCTTTGTTAACATAGTAATGAAACCATAAATGGATTTTCTTTGCATAGATTAGAATATATCCATTTGTTGGTCTTTCAAGGACAGAATTTTATTATGTTTCATTCAAATAATTCCATGTTGTGAATTTGTTTCTGTATTTACTAGGGAAATGTAACTGGTTAGAATTCTGACTGTCAGTTTTGTAATGCTGGAGAAACTGAGCAAGACAGAGATTAGAGAACAATTTAATAGTTTATTAAATGGAGAGATTTACTGGGTCCAAATGGATGCATGTTTAGTCCCAGGGCTGAATGAGACAATCCTCTCACAGAATCCAGCACTGAGTATTAGCAAGATTTTTATAGGATAACAAGAATAATGACATATTGGGGGAGGTACCTGGATGGGGATAACCTAATTGGGGGGGGAGGCACCTAGGATAGCATAATGGAGGGAGGTACTGGAGAGGTTATTGATATTCTAATGATATCTAAAATGGATAGATCTTTATCCTGTCAAACATTAAGAAGGAATGATTATAGCCTAAGAATATAAAACCTTTATCTCATCAAACTTTTTTTTTTTTTCAACAATTTATTAATTATATCTCATCAAACTTTAAGAGGGAATGATTATAGCCGGGAGTTTTAGGGCAGAGCAACTGAGGTAGACCTTTATCTCATCAAACATTAAGAGGGAAAGGTTATAACCTGAAGCAGAATAACTAAAATGGACAATTAGAGAAACTGGGTCTGGACATTAAAAGGGAACTGTGGCATGACATAATGAGAATTAAAAACTAATAATTGTTTTCCTTGTCACACTGTCCTTTTTTCCAATTTAATCTCCATATAGCTGTCAAAATAATTTTCCTAAAACTCAAGTCTGACTATTAGATTCTAGTAGCTTTACTACTATTTTAGGATCTTGACTTTAGGATCAAATTTTTATTTCATATTTATAATATACTTTCCTACTTCTATGTCTGTTTAAGTTTTAGAATATATTAAGTTTCACAGCATATAATGCATAAACAAACATCCTTATGGCTATACTCAGACTTTTTTTTTTTTTTTTTTTTTACTAATTGCATGAAGACAGTCATTAATTTTTAGACTATCTTTAGTTTCTGGCTATCTTTCACACATAAAATTTTCATAATATATTCTATGATTTGATTGTTTTGGAAGTATCACTTCAAGATCTGAGATATTTTAAAACATAATATGTAAATAAGTACTCTTAGTTTCTGTTCTTAACTGGAGAAAAAGCAGGAAAAGAAAACAAATGCCATGTGATTTTGAATACTAGAAATAAAGTTGGAAATAATACCTTTGCCTTTGAGCCTGTATTTTGTTCTTCAGAAAAGAACAGTATTTGAAATTTGTTACTAATTATAGCTCTAATTTTAGTTGTCAATTAAATACACAGTTTCCTTTTCAACTGATGCCTTTCCAGCCAGTGGGACATGGCTGGTACATGGATAAAAATGAAGTATTTAATTTGAATGACCATTTAAAACTAAAAAGTTATAAAGTCCATTATTAAAAATACTACTAGTATAAAACTATTCAAATGTGAACACTTTATTCTGTATATTAATGGCTGAAACTTAATTTTTGATAAGAAATGTCAAAGGTATAGATGTTTTTAAGAATTTAGGATTATAGAAAAAGTGAGTGATCTGGAAGGAACCTCAGAGACCATTTAGTCTAACCCACTAACTTTACATGTGAAAAAACCCCTTAGTTATACAGTTATTAAATGTCAGCAGTGGACTTGAACTTGAACCTATATCCTTTAACTTCTAAGCTAGTGATCTTTTCAATATTTTGTTAACATTTGACTTAACTAATAGTTCTGACAGGGGTCTATGAAGAGCTACTTTTCATACTTTGTTTCTGCTGCTTAGGAGGAAAGGGTGAATTGGAGAGAATGAAGCTAACGGGTAATAACAACTGTTATTAGAACTATTAATTAGAATTATTAGTCCATGATCTAGGTAATCTATTGCCCTGAGAGAGCCATTGTTGTTTCAGGCATTGAGATATTGGAATTTATCTGATGATCAGTCATTCCTAATGGAAACTGAAGTCCAGGCAGACTCTCCATCTTAATATTGCTGTTCCTTACCTACAACACTCCATTTCTTATCTTGATACTTTTATCCTGGCTGTCTCACAATCTGGAAGCATTTCTCCCTTTTTTTTTTTTTTTTTTTTTGGTGAGGCGATTGGGGTTAAGTCACATAGCCAGGAAGTGTTAAGTGTCTGAGGCCAGATTTGAACTCAGGTCCCCCTGACTTCAGGGTTGGTACTCTGTCTACTGTGCCATAGCTGCCCCTGAAAGCATTTCTTTCTTCCCTCTATCTTTTAGAATCCTTTTTGCTTTCAAACATTTAAAAAAGTATCACCTTCTGTTTGAAAGTGTTTGAGGTCACTCAGGATACTGATACCTTCCCAGCCAGGGTAACACAGAATCTGAGAGTTGGAGAAGTTAGCCTACTTCATTCATGAAATTCCTATAGCATATCTGTTATACGGTTTCTGCTTGAAGACTCCTAAGGAGGGGACCCCTCCCCCCCCAGCTGCTTCTTGAAGCTTATTGTTAGGACATTTTGTCTGATGTCATAACTGAATTAGCATCTCTGCCACTTTTACCTATAATTCCTTCTTCTGCCCTCTAGGGCCAAAAAGAACAAGCTTGTGTCATCCCTCCCTTCAACAGACCTTGAAATTCTTGAAGGCAGCTCTCATGTTTTCTTTGAGTCTTTTCTTTTAAAGCCTTAATATGCCCAGATCCTTCTGCAGAGCCTCATATATCATATAGACTGTCACCATTTTAGTAGCCTTTTTAAAAAAGTAGTACTTTTTAAGAAAAATCTTTTTTTTATTAAAACTTTTTATTTACAAAATAAATGCATGAATAATTTTTCAACATTGATCTCTGCAAAACTTTTTATTCCACATTTTCCCCTCCTTCCCCCAGATGGCAGATAATCTAAAACATGTTAAATGTATTAAAATATATGTTAAATCCAAAATATGTATACATACTTATACAGTTTTCTTGCTGCACAAGAAAAATCTGATCAAGAAGGAAAAAAATTGTGAAAGAAAACAAAATGCAAACAAACAACAACAAAAAGAGTTAAAGTGCTATGGATGCTGTGATCCACACTCAGTTCCCACAGTTTCTCTATAGGTGCAGATGGTTCTCTTCATCACAAGATTATTGGAGCTAATCTGAATGATCTCATTGTTGGAAAGAGCCACATTCTGGATACTGTGTAATTCATTGATGTTGTTCTTAAGTTTAGTGGCCAGAAGTGAAGTTATTTTTGTGCTTTTAAAATGAGATTCTTTGATAGTTATTTTAGTATCTTCATTTTTTCTAATATGTCCTATTAATGTTTCAGATGGCAAGTTTGGAGCCTACATGCAAGTACATATCCAGAATGATGGGCCTGTAACTATAGAACTAGAGTCCCCACTGGCTGCCACTGCAGATCCCAAGCAGGTAAAGCTTCTACAGACTAACATGCTGGAGAATGAAGAAGGCTTGTTTAGTTCTTAACTATCCATTACTGCTTTCACTATATAGGCCTCTCCTAATCATTACGTGTGATAATTCCTTATTTTATATATTATTTTTCTTACTAAGAATTTTAATCACTTTTTTACATGCTATCTCTTATAAAGCAGTTGAATCAGGGAATGCTTCTGGAATATGGTGGTTCTAATCTCACATGTGATAAATTTTTGTTCCCTGGCAAAGTGTCATGGAGCTCCCGGGACACTAGGGGGCAGTTGAGTAACATCATATCCTCTATTCTTTTTGTGTTTTCAATTTAGACCAGTTCCTCGTAGTGTTCCTGGAACAGATTGTATGTCCGGGAAAGTGGGAATGTGGCATTATGAGGGTCTTCCCTAATTCATGATTTCACAAGAAATATCGGTCCTGGATTTGCTGACAATTATGTCTTCCATGATAAAGGAGAAGGTTTAGAAACCAAAGACAAATTCTACATTTCTCTTAGAAAATGATAACTATTTTAAAGACCTTAATAGATTTTGAGCTATATAAGCAGGTGGAGAAGACAAAAGAGAAATTCCCTTTCTTCCCCTTTTCTTTTGAATAGTTGACTTAATTTTCTTAAAATTCTTTATGATCTTGGGAGGAAAATATTGTTTAAACTTATTGTGTGCTGAGGGACCTGAATTCTTTTGGAGAATTCTTTTTGTAAAGACAGAAATGCATAGAGAAGTGGCTGCTGGCTAGTCAGAATTGGTGAAAGAGTTTGAATTAGAACTTATGTTTCAAGTGGTCTCTCTCCTACTCAAGAAACTTATATTGGTGACTGTGCTGGATAGGGTAAGTGCTCAAAATATATTTGCTGAATTACTATTTCCTTTCATATATGTTTGGTTATTTCAAATTAAGATTTCTTCAAATGGTGTTTCTTTTTTCTATAGTTAACATTTGGTTATCAAACCCTTTAATTCAAAGACAGCAAAGAAGAGTAGTGCTTTTTGCCAGTTTTTGCCCTTGATCTTGTGAAATGTCTAAGGTAATTATTATTATTAAAGGATACTCATTTCATTCTCTTTTTTGTTTGTTTCAACTTTTAGAAAATCATGCTATATTTGAAAGTACTTTAAAAGATTGTAAATACTAAACAAATATAAGGATACAACATTATTATACTTGTTCCAAATGTGAATCTTTCTACCCTTACCTCCCTTTACCTTCCCTCTGCATCTAGGTGTCTTTAAAAAAAAAAATGGATTAAATGAGAAACAGTATAGTGTAGTGTATGCAGTTCTGGTCTTGGAAGCTAGAAGAAAAGACCTTCAGTTTTCATCTCTAATACTTCCTTCTTATGTGACAATGAGAAAGATACAACTTTTCTGAGCCTTAAGCAGTTCTCTCAGACTACAAATTATAGTAATGAAATGAAAGGAAAGGGAATAATAATATTTTTAGTTTCTTATAGAGTTGGAAAAATTAACTCTGAATTCACTCACAGTTCTTCAACTTCCTTTTCTTCTTGCTTTTAAACTGGGTCTAATTTGTTTTCTTATATTTTTAGCTTGAGTTATTCTGTTTTCTGTATATTTAAAAAAAGAATACAAAAGAACCTTTGCTGAGTATGTGAATTTTTTTTTGAATGGTTTTTCTTGAAATAATGAAAAGAGGACAGCATGTCTTTTGCATATTCATAGTTTCACCAAAGTCAAAAAATGAAAGTAAAATTTTTTCTTGATTCTAGAGAGCATTCTCAACTCCTTGGGGCATAGCAGAAACCTGCTTTAATTATGATAAATAAAGCCATTATTCATATTTTATGGCGTTATGTCTTTTGGTTAATTTTTTTTTTAATCTTTTAGAAGTTTTTACTGAAGTTTTTTTACCAGTCAGATTTAGAAATATCCTTGTATTATTTTGGATTATTGCCAATAAAAACTAAATTAATGAACTATCCTAAAAGTTGAAATTTGCATAAATTTGTTTTGTTTAGTTTTTTTAACTTAAAATAGTGATTAGTGTGAAAACATTCATTTTTTTGTTTTTATCCTAGTGCTAGGATTGGCTTGTTGTGAAGTCGTGCAATGCTGAAGTTAACCTTTAGGAGTTCTTCACAAAAGAAAATGTTAGGGGAAAAAAAACAATTTCATTATTACTATTCCAAAGTGGCTTCTTGGAGAAGTTCTGGGTTTCCCCTTCCTAGAGGTCTTCAAGGCACAAAGTTCGACAACTACTTGACTTGTTATAATAAAGCTTTCTTTTATTTATGTTTTATATTAGATGAACACTGAGATCTTTCTAACCCTATTCTGTGAATTTTGTCATAAGGGTAAAAAGTCAGCTCTTACAATTTCCCTTGAGGCATTTCAAAAGATGTAGGCATGAATTTATTTATATTTTTTGTTTTGGTATTTGTTTGCATCACATTTCTTTCTTTCTAATACCCATGCACATATAAGGAAGAATGGCCTGACTGCGATAAGAATCACAGACCTCAGAAGAAATTTTTTCCAATAAATGTCTGCATAAAAATGTGTTTTCCAACATATCATCAAGTCCTCAGTTGAAATTCCTTGAGAAGAAATACTTTATTCCCCAAGGCATGTCATCTTCATTTTGTCAAATGTTGAGGTTCGTCATGTGAAGAATTCACAAAGACCATTCTTTGCCAAAAAGCAGGTTTATTTAGGAGAAGAGGTTGAAGACAGAATGAAGAGATGTAATAGACACCAGAAATGGTAAATGTGAAATATAGTGAGAGAGCAATAGGGTTACCAGGGAAAGGGGTTTTAACAATTAACAATTAACAATTAACCAGGAGAAAGAGAATATACCATGAGGTAGGTGTATTCCATTAACTGGCAAGCTAAATTTGTAGAGGGATTTAACATCCCGAAAGAGTTAGTTTTCTGTAAGTAGGAGAAAGAAATGATGAGAGGATGAGAGGCAGTGGGCCATGTTGGGCTAAGGGAGTTAGGGTTTGCAGAGTTCTGCAAAAATGGCATGGGGAAATATAACCCTGGGGTTTGACATAATTTGGATTTCTGAGTGGATGCAGCAAAGTGAGGCTGTCCACAACCTCCACAGAGGGTGGGACTGCAAGGTTGAACTGATCTCTATCAGTGCCCTTCCCTGCTTGCCTCAGGGAATAATTTCATCAGTACTTCAGGCTGTTAGTCCCACCTAGTTACTCAGGACATCATCAATAAATACTTATTCCTTTTCCTGGCATGACAGGACCAAGAGGCCTTTAGATTGTTCCAGTAGGAATTGATATATTAGATAGATTAGATAAGTCTTATCAATCAGTAAACATGTATTAAATGCCTGTTATCAGCCAGGGGAAGGAATAAGCATTTATTAAAGTGCCTACTTTTAAAATACTATTTCATTTGATCTTCATAGCAGCTCTGTGAAGTAGGTATTATTATTCCTATTTTATAGTTAATGAAACCAAGGCGCACCAAGGTTAACATAGCTAGCAAGCCAGAGTTTCACAGTTAGAAAGAGAGGATTTGCATTCTGGTCTTCCTGACTCCAGGCCCACTCTCTGTCCATTGTGTCACCTTTGTGTGCCAGGCACTGTGCTGGTGCTAAGGATACAGAGCAAGAGCAGAAATATCCTTGCTTATAGTCTAAAGGAGGGAGACAGCATTTCAGGTACTAGATATTGAGAAGGTCTGGACCAGGGTAGTGCAGGAGGAGAGAATGCAGTGTTCAAGAGATGTTGTGAAGATAGGATTTACAAGACTTGGTCACAAATGTTATATAGAGGTGAGATAGACCAGGGAGTTGAAGATACTTAGGTTGTGAGCCTTGGTGACTGGGAAGATAGGTTGGATGGGAGAGCAATAAAGAGACTTGTGAGCAAGGTATTGTATTTGCTTTGGAAAGAGCTAATGACCCCAAAATAAAGTGTCCACCATGTAAATGGAGAAAAGAGGGTATTACTGGTTTGGAAATAGAATTGACAAAATATGACTAATATTAGCTATGGAGGATGTATGTGTGAAAGTGAAAAGTTGATTCTGAGGTTGTGAACCTGGAGTGACTGAGAAGACACTATCATCCTCAGCAGAGATATGGAAGTTTGAAGGAAGGATGTATTTTAGGGAGAAGATAATTATCTCTTTTGGAAATATTATATTTTAGATGCAGATGAGATGTTCAGATGAAGAGATCCAATAGCCCAAAGCTTCTTAAACTGTGGGTCACAATCCCATATTGGGTCACATAACTGAATATGGGGATCATGAAATAGCAAAATATTGATAAACTATGAAAACATTGAAGATTCTCTATGTTCTATAGTATCAAATATTCCAAGATTTAATTCTTTATATGAAAATAAACAAACATCCATCTCATTAGTATGCAAATTTGCTTTCATCTTTAATAAATGATAAAAGTACATGTATACTAAATAATTATTTAAATAATTTTCTTTGTGATTTATTATCAGTAAATGTTTGATTTCTGCTTGATATACCTATGTATCTGGAGTTATGTAAAATTTTCTTGGGTGAAAAGGAGTTGTGAATAGAAAAAGTTTAAGAAGCTCTGCAGTTGACAACTCCAGCTAGAGTTACTGGAAACTTAGTTGTGTGTGTATGTCTACATCTATGTTTGGGAATCATCTGCATAGAGATGAGCATTAAACCTATGGGAGCTGATGAGGTTAAAGGAAGATGGTATAACAGAGGAGGAAGTACTGGATTTGGAATTACGAGCACTTGTACTTACATCTTATGCACTATTTAAAAGTTATCTGACCTTGGGCAAGCTATTTAATCTCTCTGAGCTTCATAACCTCTGAGCTTTCTTCTGGCTCTAAATCTGTGGTCATATGAGATAGAGTTTCTAAACCTTAGACTATAGACTGCTTCTCAAAATCATGTTTTAAATGTATAAAATAAATTTTGTAGGATGACAAAGGAAACCAGTTATATTGAACTAAAATTATCAGAATATTAAAAAACAAACAAAAGTTCATTGACTTTAGGTTAAGAATTTTTGTAGTAAGAGGACCTACTATAGAATTCTGGTGGGACATGTACAGATAATGGATGGAACTTGGGATATTGATCAAGCAAAAGGCATGGAAGCAGGAACACATGGGCATGGAAACTGAGGGAAGAGAAGGCCTCCTGGAGAGCGAGAGCTCAAAAGTTTCAGAAGCAGTGTCAGTCAAGAAAGGTAGAGCCTCAGGAATATCAATTAGATTTGATCAAGACATATAGAATATTTAAAGAAAAAGGTGGAATGGGAAGAGAAACATTTGCCAGTGAGTTGGCTATACATGAAATGGTGTGACCTAATACCACTTATTTTGCATCTTTTCCTAAATTAGTACGGAGTTTTTTAAAAGAAAAAAAGACTCAAGTAATACATTTCCCAAATGAGTTAAATTTATAGATGTTACTATAGCTATTGTTGTCAATAGACTTAAAATTTGAGTACAAGAAACCGCCTATCAATTAACCTGTGGCAGAAGTAAAAATAAAAATTTTTATTGAAAACATGTTTTTTAGAGTTCAGTGTCTATAATTTATTGAATGTAAATAATAGAAGAGAAACATATGCTCAAGATATCTTAATATAATAATTTCTTTGAGCTGCTGCTATTTTTGTTCTCAGTTTAATTTTTCAGTTTTCTCTCAGTCTTTTTGTAGAAAGTCAGCATTTAATTGCCCTAATAAAAATCTGACTTGTTTACCTCTTATTTTTGAGAATATGAAACTCAAAATAACAGTGATTCAGATATGTCTGCAATATTTTTCATGTAACATTTTTTTAAAAATTTATAATCATGAAAAGAAAACTTTGAAGACCAATTTCTATGTAGCATCCTTTTAAGTTTATGGCTTTTTTGTTATGGGCCAGAACTTGAAACAAGGTACTAAGTGGAATTGAGGAAACAATGGTTAAATCTAGTTTAACATTGATTTAATCCTACAACAAATAATGGTTTCCTAGTGATGTAATGATTGGTTTATTTATTTTCAGTGTGGAGTGTATAAGCTCAGACCAACTCAGCTAGAATCAGAACTAGGGAAGACAGAGACCATGGTAGTGGTGGTCCTCCTGCCTCCCCCATAGAAACCAAGATAAATTCAGGAGGACCTCAAGAAAGCTGGCCCGGGCCCCAGGCAAGGAGATAATAAAGGATTTGGACTTTAACACCTGGCTACACTTGTGGTGATTACTGAACTGAAATGAAGGCTGCTCCCAGAGACCCCAAAGAAACTGAAAAAGAGAACATTACACCTTTTAATATACATTTTCCTTTTTCCTTTTCCATTCAGGATCATGCTGTCCATATGAAATCCCCAAAGCAATGGTTTAGTATTCACAGAGAAGCAGTGTTATTTAATGGAAACACAAAAGCAAAATCCTATTATTTATTTCCAAGGTCATTATGATGTCATCATGAAACCATCAGTGTAGAGAGATAATTAATGTGTGATCTCCACTAAACATCTATATTTTATTCCCTGTGGATTTATTGAAGTTTAATAGTATACATTTACCCACTTTATATTCCACTAGGAAAAGTCTCTTTTTGTTTCTCCTTAGTCTCTGTGTTCATAGACACTTTTAATAATCTTGTATATTTTAAACTAAACTTATAAGCTTGGTAATTTTTCTATTTAATATTTAGGTAAAATAATGTTCATGGATACAAATGTTATATTCATCATTTAATTAAAAATACCAAGAGATAGAGATGAGTCCTATTTTTGTTTTCTCCCATTTATTTCTTTTTCCTTACTAGGTCTTCAAATAATGAAGAGAAAGATAAAGAAGCAAGAGATATTAGAATAATAAATCTGAAATAATTATAAATAGCCTTTATTTTTGTCAGTGTGTAGCATAAAGAAAATGTATCTTAACTGAGGAGACCTGAGGTTGAGTTCTGTCTCTGCCAGTGGTAGTAATGTGAGGACATTGGGCAAAATAATTTCATTTCTCTGAGCTTCAGTTTTCTAGAACATCTATAGAATGAAAATAATGATAATAGTTGGCTCTTAAATTGTATTTTATTATATTTAAATTTATTACATTTATATAGCATGTCATTACATTGTAAGGATATTGAGGATAATTGTTGCTGATTTTTTATTTCCTTTGCATTTAGCACAGTGCCTGGTACATAGTCAGCACTTAATAAATGATTATTGATTGATTGACTTTAAGCTTTACAAATATTTTATATTTGTGTTACAGGTTTGAGGGTTGACAAGTATACTGTTATTTATGATTCAGAGGGAAAAGCATTCCTTTTTTTTTTGGTCCAGAGAGCAATTTGGACCATGGTGATTTCTGATGGACTTGAGTCATGTCCAAGAATGTAGGAATTCTTAACTCAAGATCTGTGAGTTTGTTTTTAAAAAAAAAATTCTGCTAATTGTATTTTAATATAATTAATTTCCTTTGGCAAAGGGGCAGCATTTGAAAGGAGAAACTGAAAAGAGCTGAACTGGAGCAAGGAGATGTTCTTTGTTAAGAGAGACAAATTTTGTTGAGGTCTGTCATCATCTGTGAAAGGTCATCAGGCATCTGTGAAGAGAAGCCTCGGACTGAAGCTTTTGGTCATACTTAGCTTTTCAAGGACTGAAGGAAGTTCTAAAATGTTATGAGCCAGAACTTGAAACAAGGTGTTGTCATTAGAGTTGATAGAAATGATGTTTAAGTTTATACCTTTAAGAGTTTACACATTAGAGGTCACACCTTAGAGCTCACACCTTTAAGAGAGTTTACACATTAGAGCTCACACATTCACAAGTACGGGAGATTCACAAGTTACACTTCCCATAATCCCACTCTTGGATGAGGAGTCAACCTTTGAATTTACACCTCTAAAAGAGCATAAAAGGAGCTGAGTTAGTGAAGTGAGTTCGGTTAGGAAGATTGTCAAGAATTGGAGTTGAGCTAGAGGCAGAAGCTGGCAGAGGCAAAAGATTAGCAAGGAGAGCTCTTGGAACCAAAGAAAGCTAACTGGGGTCTTTTGGAAGAGACGATAAAAGATTGGATTTTAACTCCTGGCTGCATTGGAGGTGATTATTACTTTGAACCGAAACTAAAACTGCCTCCAGAAAACCTCCCCAAGAAACCTGCTCCCAGAGAACCATTATATATATTAAAAAAGAAGAGAACACTACACTTAAAGATATTTTCCCTCCAACTTCCCTTCTCTGTGCCTGTCTGGTAACTGGCATGATGATATAATTCACTAGCTTCTTTTACTTGAGATTTCCCCTCTATCTTGGTTTTTCCTCAGATATGTAAAAGCCAAGGTTTAGCTGGAAATGGATGAAATTTAAATTGGGCATAGCATTTATCTTACTTTTAGTCTAGGGGGCAATAGGATGACTTTCAAGTCTATGTGATCTCTTTCTCTGTAGCTAGGTCCCAATTAGGATGAATAATGAAGCCTGTAAAATGATTATGCATATTTGAATTTGCACTATTTGAAGTCATAATGTATAAAATATGGTAATTGGTTCCAGCCCAATGGAATATGCAATACACATTCAAATAATGGGGCCAGTTTGTGGAATTCATTATTCACATTAATTAGGATCTAGCTATCAGTTATTAATAAATACAATAGTTCATAGCCCCCAGTTAGTAGAGTTCTTAACAGTTAAAAATTTACCTCTTTGACCTAACTGCTTGATGGTAAAGCTGAGATCCACTCTGCAATATCGCTAACAGAAACTTATCTGTTCCCTTGTGATTCCTTTATCAGTGATGATGTGTATGTGTAGAATATTGCTGTAATAAAAGTTTCTATGGATAGGAAAGGGATAGGATCTATGCTTTCATTGATGGAAGGTAGTTATAGGTGAGGACCCTCCTCCTACCAATGCAATTTGAAAATTTTCAGACATTTGTAGTCTTAGAAAGTTGCCTATGAAAATGGGAAGCTGGGTTCCCAGCCCAAGGTCATGCCAGCAGAATGAGTCAGAGGCCCATGATAAGTCCAGATTACCTTGATTGAGGCCATCTTTCCATCTGTGGGGTCCTGTAGGTTCCCACACAGGTAGCAATCTTTGTACAGGTCCATGGCAGTGATTCTTTTTTGTTCTTTTTGGGCAGTGATTAAGTCCATGCCTTTGAGTAGCTTCCTCTTCCTCATAATATCTCCTTACTCTCAGTCATTCCACTTTTAAGCTGTGTATACGTGATTTTTCCTAGCTGCTTTTCTCGTCTTCCAATACCAGCTCACTTTAGGACTGAACAAGTCAGTTTATGGTAATTGGCCTTGGATAAGTCATTCTTGGGGCCTTGGTTTCCTCATGTGTAAAAATGAGATAGAAGGCTTCCAGGTTCCTTAGTAGCTCTAAATCTCCCGATTCCTCCTCTTGTTTAGAACAAAATCTCAAACAGAAAAATTCATATTTTATCACAGAGGCAAAAGGGAATTACTGAAGCTTCCTGGGCTAGACCTCTACTTTAAGAATACCATTTTGACAGCTACATAGAGGATGATTGGAGAGGGTGGGGACTTAAAACAGGGAGATTTAATTGGGAGGCTATTGCAGTAAGTCTAGGTAAGAGATGATCCCCCTCCTGGATCACTGCCTTATCAAGTGGAAGAGCATGAGAGAATGGTGAGCTATACTGTGCAGAGGTACCTAAGGTGGGCTGGTCACCAGGAGAGTTCTGGCAAAAGGAAATCTACTAGAGAATCAAATTGCAAATCACTCTGCTGTCTTTGCCAAGAAAATCCCACAAATAATATTAGCATGGTAAAAGATTTGAAACTGGAAAATGAGTCTTTCCACTCAAGAGGTGTATCTGACACATTGTTGGAGTAGAGCAGAGGATGACTTCTACTAGCTACAGAAGAATGAAGCAACTGGGTCAAAGCTGAAAGCTAGTTTAGTACAGATGGATCTGGTAATAAAAGAAAAGTGATGCTGGAAACATCAGTGTGGCCCAGGAATCTGGAATAATAGCTATTAATCTATGAATCAAGGTAAGCTGGATGTGATCGAACAAAAAATAGAAGTGTTAAACATCAACATCTTGGGTATCACTGAATTTAAATGGATGGGACTGGTTGAATTTAATACTACATTATATACACTACTATGAATAGTATGTGAGCAGAAGAAATGGAGTAGATCTCATAGTTAATAAAAAATATAATCTCAAAAATGACAGAATCATAAATTTTTGAATCCAAAACAAACTGTTCAGCTTCACAGTAATGTAAGTCTGTATTCCAGTCTCTTTTGCTAAAGAAGCCAAAGTTGCTCACTTATATGAAGAACTAAAATATCTTTCATAAATAACATAAAAATATGTCATATCCATCATAGATGATTTGAATATTTAAGTAGGAAGTCAGAATACTTAGAATAACAGGCAAGTTTGGCCTTGGAGTACAAAATGAAGTAGGGCAATGCAGAGAAATAGAAGAAAACAATAGAATGGATTAAACAGATCTTTTCAAGCAAAGTAGAGGTATCAAGAGAACATTTCATATAAAAATGGGCATGATAAAGCATAAAAATAGTAGGGACTTAATAAAAGCAGAAGAAATAAGAGATGGTGAGATTATACAGAAAACCAACACAAGAAAAATCTTCATATCCTGGAGAATAAAGTCAAGTGGGGAAGCACTGCTAACAAAAAGGCTAGTGAGGTGATAAAATTCCATTTGAATTATTAAAATCCTAAAACATGATGCTATTAAAGTGCTGTACTCAGTATGTCAGCAAATTTGGTAAACATGGTAGCCACTAGATTGAAAGATTAGTTTATGTCCCAATCCTAAAGAGTGCCAAAGAGTGCCAGTTACTGAATGATTTTACTAATTTCTCATGTTAGCCCAAAGTTATATTTAAGATTCTGCAAGCTAGGCTTCAGCAATTTGTGAACAAAGAGTTACTAGGATTGTAGGCTGCTTTTCAAAGAGATAGAGGAAGAAGAGACCAAATTGCCCAATGTTTGCTGGACTATAGAAAAAGCAAGGAGGATTCCAGGAAACATCTTATGCTTCATTGATCATATTAAACTTTTGACTATATGGATCACAACAAAATGTGGCAATCCTCAAAGAAATGACAGTATGAGGTCATCTTATTTATCTTCTGAGGACCCTGTATGTGGGCCAAAAAGCAGTAGTTAAAAGTGAAAATGGAAAAACATTGGTATTGTCACCTTCTTTAGAGTACAGCATATAAAATGCCATGCTGAAAGCTGGAATTAAGACTGTTGGGAGTAATATCAACAATCTCAGAAACACTCGGATACTACTTCTGATGGCAGAAAGTGAAGAAGCCTCTTGATGAGGGTGAAAGAGGATATTGTAAAAGCTATCCTGAAGTTTAAAACAAAAACAAAACAAAATAAAACTTGATCATGGCAATTTGTCCCTCCACTTCCAAGCAAATAGATTTTATATTCTTGGTCCTAAAGTCCATTGTAGATGGTGGTTGTAGCCATGAAATGAAGAGAAATTTGTTCCTTGGAAGGAAAACTATGGCAGTTTTGGACAGCCTTAACAGAGACATCACCTTGCTGACAAGGCTTCTTATCATTAAAACTTTGGTTTTTCTAGTGGCAATGTATGACTGTGAGAGTGGGTTAATAAGGATAACAGTGCTACAAAATTAGTGCTTTCAAATTGTGGTTCTAGAGAAGATTTTTGAGAGTCTTCTAGATTGCAAGGAGATCAGATAGGAAAATACTTAAAAGAAACTAACTTAGACTATTAGTTGGTAGGACAAACTGAAGCTGAAGCTTAATATTTTGGCCACAAAATTGGAATAAAGAACTCATGTAGTAATGCTCACTTTGTGAAAGCTTATGTAGTGTGTTGTCTGTAATCTCGAATTTAAAAAATACCTTTTTTTTTTGAATGCCTCTTTTGTTTTTCAAACAATAACAAAATAAAACCTACATTATTTTCTTCTACAATTTGCATTGTGATATCTTACAAAATGATTGCCAAGCGAAAGTAAAGTGTCTGATCATAATTCTACATAGATTGTGAGGCAGATGGTATTGGGAAGTTTTAACCTGGCTAGCTTAGTCCTCTTCTCTGCTCAAAGAGGGCCTATTTTCTCCATCATTCTCTTTCTTGGAGTGTTATTGGAGTGTGTGTGTATATATATATATATATATATATATATATATATATATATATATACATACATATATTGAATTCAGAAGGTATAAATAATCCGGGAAGAAAAACAAAAATGCAAGCAGTTTACATTCATTTCCCAGTGTTCTTTCTTTGGGTGTAGCTGCTTCTGCCCATCTTTGATCAATGGAAACTGAATTAGCTCTCTTTATTGAAGAGATCCACTTTCATCGGAATACATCTTCAAACAGTATCATTGTTTTATATAATGATCATCTGGTTCTGCTCATTTCACTTAGCATCAGTTCATGTAAGTCTCACCAGTCCTCTCTGTATTCATCCCGCTGGTCATTCCTTACAGAACAATAATATTCCATAACGTTCATATACCACAATTTACCCAACCATTCTCCAATTGATGGACATCCTTTCATTTTCCAGCTTCTAGCCACTACAAACAGGGCTGCCACAAACATTTTGGCACATACAGGTCCCTTTCCCTTCTTTAGTATCTCTTTGGGGTATAAGCTCAGTAGAAACACTGTTAGATCAAAGGGTATGCATAGTTTGATAACTTTTTGAGCATAGTTCCAAATCACTCTCCAGAATGGCTGGATGTGTTCACAATTCCACCAACAATGTATCAGCGTCCCAGTTTTCCCACCTCCCCTCCAACATTCCACATTATCTTTCCCTGTCACTCTAGCCAATCTGACAGGTGTGTAGTGGTATCTCAGAGTTGCCTTAATTTGCATTTCTCTGATTAATAATGATTTGGAGCATGTTTTCATATGTCTATAAATAGTTTCACTTTCTTCGTCTGAGAACTGTCTGTTCATATCCTTTGACCATTTATCAATTGGAGAATGGTTTGATTTCTTATAACTTAGAGTCAATTCTCTATATATTTTGGAAATGAGGCCTTTATCAGAATCTTTGATTGTAAAAATGTTTTCCCAGTTTATTGTTTCCCTTCTAATCTTGTCTGCATTTGTTTTGTTTGTACAAAAACTTTTCAATTTGATATAATCAAAATTTTCTATTTTGTGGTCAATAGTGATCTCTAGTTCTTCTTTGGTCATAAATTCCTCCCTCTTCCACAGGTCTGAGAGGTAAAGTATCCTATGCTTTTCCAATTTATTTATCATCTCATTCTTTATGCTTAGGTCATGAACCCATTTTGACCTTATCTTGGTGTACGGTGTTAAGTGTGGGTCAATGCCTAGTTTCTGCCATACTAATTTCCAATTTTCCCAGCAATTTTTGTCAAATAATGCATTCTTATCCCAGAAACTGGGGTCTTTGGGTTTGTCAAATACTATATTATTAAAGTTATTGGCTATTTTGTCCTTTGAACCTAACTTATTCCATTGATCAACTAGTCTATTTCTTAGCCAATACCAGATAGTTTTAGTAACTGCTGTTTTATAATATAATTTAAGATCTGGTACAGCTAGGCCACCATGAAGGGGGTTTTTAAAAAGAGAAATAGAGGATTTTATATTTACATTTGGGCCTGGAGGTAATAAGAAACCACTGGAGTTTACTGGGTAGAGAGGTGACTTGGTCAGATGTGTTTTAAGGAAGATCATTTGGGTAGCTAAGTGGAGGATAGATTGGAGTGGGGAGAGATTTGAAGCAGGTAGATCAACCAGAATGGTATTGAACAGGAAACTAGACTTGAGATGATGGAGGCTTTGTACCAGGATACTAGTAGTGTCTGAGAAAAGAAGGTGGTATTTGGGAGAGATGCTGTCAAGTTCGAGTTGTTGGGACTTGATAATAGATTGGATATAGAGGTGAGGGCAAGTGGGGACTTGTGGAGGACACCTCTCAATTGTGGGAATTAGGAAGAAGGGGGAGGGTTTTGCAGAAATGGTAGTGAATTCAATGGTGGTTTAAGATATCTACAAGATAGCCAGTTTGAGATGTTCAATAGTCAGTTGGAGTTGGGAGAATGGAGATAGGAGAGAGATTAGGACTGGGGAAATAGATCCTGAGAAACATCATCATGAAGATAATAATTGAATCCATGGGAGTTAATGAGGTCACCAAATGAAATAGTATAGAGGAAAAAGAGAAGAGGGCTCAGCATAGGATTTGTGTAAGAGACAGAACTTACAAGAAGATCTTGACTACTAGATATTTATTCACTATAATTTGTTGCCTTTCTTTCTATATATATAATATAACAGTAACTGACAATCATGTTAAGCAAACAAGCCTTTGGACAGCTTAAATAAATGTTTTATATAAGGGATCTATCTATCTATATGATAATGTTCATCTATAATTATGATTTCAAATGGTCTGTATAAGGAGATCGAATATTACAATTAAGAGACCATTCTTAAATTTAGCATATTTTAGCATATAAATTTGGATAAACAATCTTTCCTCTAACTTTTTCAGCTGAAAAATGAGAATGTTAGAGAGACATCAATATAAACTAGTGGTATCAAACTTGGTTGTTGACCTTCATTCTCAGAGAGGACCAAAATGACATCATTATGTTAAGGATTACATTACAATATGTTCTACAATGTGTTCTACAGTATGTTCTGTGTTAAGAATCATATTACAGTATATTCTACATATGAGCTCAGAATGTGGCACCACAAGTTGGGCATTAATAGATGTGTGAACATTTGGGGTGGATTCTCTAACTTTGTGCATCTCATGTTTCTTCTGGACTACTTCAGTTCTGTCCTGCTGATAGAGTACTACACCTTCTCTGATGAGGTGGGCCATGATGGGCAGTCCTGTACCAGTGTCTCTTATGTTACATGATCAATTCCAAAGTTCTCAGAAGAGATCTTGAAAATGTCCTCATATTGCTTTTTTCTGACTACTATGTGAATGCTTGCCCAGCAGTTCTCCATAAAATAGTCTTTTTGGTAGGTGTACATTTTGCATTTGAACAGTGTAGCTAATTCATTATGGCAAGTGGGGTTACAGTTTCTGCAGCTGAGTTGGAATGCCTGGCAATTTAGTTCAAGAAAGGACCTTAATCAAATCACTATTGATCAGAGAAATGCAAATTAAGATATCTGAGATACCACTACACACCTGTCAGATTGGCTGAGATGACAGGAAAAAATAATGATGAATGTTGGAGGGGATGTGGGAAAACTGGGACATTGATGCGTTGTTGGTGGAGTTGTGAATGAATCCCACCATTCTGGAGAGCAATCTGGAATTCTGCCCAAAAAGTTATCAAATTGTGCATACCCTTTGATCCAGTAGTGCTACTATTGGGCTTATACCCCAAAGAGATACTAAAGAAGGGAAAGGGACCTGTATGTGCCAAAATGTTTGTGGCAGCCCTGTTTGTAGTGGCCAGAAACTGGAAAATGAATGGATGCCCATCAATTAGAGAATGGCTGGGTAAATTGTGGTATATGAACGTTATGGAATATTATTGTTCTGTAAGAAGTGACCAGCAGGATGAATACAGAGAGGCTTGGAGAGACTTACATGAACTGATGCCAAGTGAAATGAGCAGAACCAGGAGATCATTATATACCTCAACAACGATACTGTATGAGGATGTATTCTGATGGAAGTGGATTTCTTTGACAAAGAGAAGATCTAATTCAGTTTCAATTGATCAATGATGGACAGAAGCAGCTACACCCAAAGAAAGAACACTGGGAAATGAATGTAAATTGTTTGCATTTTTGTTTTTCTTCCCGGGTTATTTCTATTTTCTGAATCCACTTCTCCCTGTGCAGCAAGAGAACTGTTCGGTTCTGCACACATATATTGTATCTAGGATATGCTGTGACATATTTAACATATGTAGAACTGCTTGCCATCTAGGGAAGGGATGGAGGGAGAGAGGGGAAAAATTGGAACTTAAGTGAGTGCAAGGGATAATGTTGTAAAAAAATTACCCTGGCATAGGTTCTGTCAATAAAAAGTTATTAAAAAAATAAATAAATTAAAAAAAAAAAAGAAAGGATCTTAATGTCTGGTATCTTATCCTGCCAGGTGATCTTAAGAATCTTCCTAAGATAATTCAAGTAGAAATGATTCAGTTTCTTGACATATTGTCCAGATTTCACAGGAATACAACAATGAGGTCAACACAATAGCTCTGGAGACCTTCAGTTTGGTAGTCAGTTTAATACCTCTTCTCTCCTGTACTTTTCTTTTTTTTTTTTTTAAATAACTTTTTATTGACAATACCCATGCCAGGATAATTTTTTACAGCATTATCCCTTGCGCTCATTTCTGTTTTGATTTTCCCCCTCCCTCTCTCTATTCCCCTCCCCCAGATAGCAAGCAGTCTTATACATGTTAAATAGGTTACAGTATATCCTAGATACAATATATGTGTGCAGAACCGAACAGTTCTCTTATTGCTCAGGGAGAATTGGATTCAGAAGGTATAAATAACCCGGGAAGAAAAACAAAAATGCAAGCAGTTTACATTCATTTCCCAGTGTTCTTTCTTTGAGTGTAACTGCTTCTGTCCATCATTGATCTTTTGAAACTGAATTAGATATTCTCTTTGTCTAAGAGATCCACTTCCAACAGAATACATCCTCATACAGTAACATTGTTGAGGCATATAATAATCTCCTGGTTCTGCTCATTTCACTTAGCATCAGTTCATGTAAGTCTCGCCAGTCCTCCCTGTATTCATCCTGCTGGTCATTTCTTACAGAACAATAATATTCCATAACATTCATATACCACAATTTATTCAACCATTTTCCCAATTCATTCTCCTGTGCTTTCCTTTGGAGCTTTCCAAACTCTGAGTTAGTTCTGGCAATGTATGTGTCAACCTCATTATCAATGTGGACATCCCCGGAAAGTATGTTTCCAAAATAAATGAACTTATCTCCAACATTCAGAACTTCTCCATTTTCTGTTCCTGTTGGTTCTACATATGGATGGTGTGGTGCTGGCTGATGGAGTATCTGTGTTTTCTTGTTGTTAATTTGTTAGGCCAAAATTAGCACAAGCAGCAGAGAATCGATCTATATACTTTATTGCTTCTCAGCTTTAGAGTTTGCATCGAGTGCACCTGCAAACAAAAAAATCATGCATCAACACTTCTTCCACTTGGGCTTGTAGCCTTTTCAGTTTGAAGAATTTACCATTATTGTAGTAGCTATTTGTTCTCATCGAAGGTGACAGCATGGCTGAAAAAAGTGCTAAAAAGTACACAGTTTTGTGTGCTTCCATTGGTAATTGGGAAAGCAATAGAGGAACAACTGTTATCCAGAACCCAGTCAAATGTGAACTTCTCCAGGTAACCACATTTTGACATAATTTTCCATAAGCCTTCACAACTGTGACAGTACCAAAGATCTACAAACATTGTGTACAGACCTCTTGTTCTGCTCTTGGCTTTTCTCTTGGAGTGGTCACGCAGCAAATACCATCTCAAATGTTCCTTGGCCCTTTCTGAAGCCACATTGGCTCTCAAGTAGATGGCCATCTTCCAGATGGAGGATCAGTCTTTTAAGGAGGACTTTGGCAAGATTTTTGCTAAAAATCACTAAGAGACAAACCTATGATTATCACAAGTCAATCAATTTCCTTTATCTTTATAGAGATGGACAATGGAGGCATCCTTGAACTCCTGGGGATAATTTCCTCTTGCCATATAATCCAGAAAATTTCATTCAGCTTTTGTATGAGCAATGGACTTCTCACCTTGCAATTCTCAGTTGGAATAGAATCACTACCAGTGCTTTGTCACATGAAAGGAATCTAATGGCATTCAAAACCTCTTCTTCGGTTGGAACTTCAGCTAAGGAGGGATTGACTTCAACCTGAAGGAGACAGTCAGTGATTTCCACATTGATTGATGACAGTCTATTGAGAACACTATGGAAATGTTCAGCCTATCTCCCTGTTCTTATCACTAATCAGTGTGGCTCCATCAGTACTTACTACTTGAAATGCATTGAATAGATTCTTGACCCATAAATAACCGTCAGGGTATCATAAAAGTGCTTTGAATTGTTACCATCAACATAAAACTGAATTTCATCTGCCTTGTTATCTCTCTCCAAGCTTTGCATATAGTTTACCTTTTTTCTCTCTTATGATGTCTTTATTTCCATATTTTTTTGTGTGTAGTTCTGTGCTTTTAAGTGTTCAATGGATTCTTAAAAAGCATACTATTTTCACCTTTTTTTCCTTGTGATTTTTCCTTTTTGTTCTGATTTTGAACACCCACACACCCACACACACACACACCCCACACACAAAACATGGAAATAAAAAAGTATCATGTGAGAAAAAAATAGTGTGCTTCAATCTGCATTCAGTCTCCATAGTTCTCTCTTTGGATGTGAATAGAGTTTTCCACCCCAAGTTTATTGAAATTGCTTTACATCACTGCATTGCTGAGAAAAGCCGAGGCTATCATCCTGGCTCTGCTTGGTTCACTCAGCATCAGTTCATGTAACTGATCTCTCTAGGCTTTTCTAAAATGAGCATATTCACTATTTCTTACAGAACAATAATATTCCATTACATTCATATAACAAAACTTATTCAGTCATTCTTCAATTGTTGGGCATCCATTCATTTTCCAGTTCCTTGCCACCGCAAAAAGGGCTGCTACACACATTTTTTGAACACATAGGTTCTTATTCCTTTTTATGATCTCTTTGGAATACAGACTCAATAGAAACACTGCTGGATTAAAAAGAATTTCATTACTGTTAAGACTGGTTTACCTATTTTCTGGGCCCTGGTGGTGCTATGACATTTGGGTATTTCTTTATATATTTATCTGATAAGTATAATAATAGGTCTTTAGAAAAGGTTTTTCTCTTATGAATGAAAAGGGAAGGACTTTAAGAAGCCTTGTAATAACACCTTTAAAAAATAGAAAATTATGTGTTATGGGGGTAGAGTTCCACATATGAAAAGTCATATTTATACTTTTGCATATTTCTGTGTGTTTTTTAGCATATGTAGAATATGCTTTTAATATTAACATGTCAAGCATCAAAAGAACACCTATAAATATCTTGCCACATGCTATTTTTCTTGGAGAGTTTCAATTTTAAAATTTAAATTATTGAAGTTAAATTTATTTATTTTCTCCTTGTGAGGAGAAAAAGACAACACTTGTAGCAGGTATGCATCATCAAGCAACATAAACACCCGCATTGTATTGTGAGTGTTTTTTATTCTGTATAATATGTTTTTTATTCTGTATAATAGGTAGCATTTTTCATCGAGTTAAGTGTTTCAAAGTTGTTCATTTTTATAAAGTTATAGTTAATAAGTAAGTTATTTTCCTGGTTTTATTCATTTCCTTTTGTATCATTTTATACAAGTCTTCCTAGTTTTTTATTTTGTTTTTTTGCTGAGGCAACTGGGGTTAAGAGACTTCCCCAGGGTCACACAGGAAGTATTAAGTGTCTGAGGTCAGATTTGAATTCAGGTCCCCCTGACTTCAGGGCTGGTGCTCTATCCACTGCACCATCTAACTGCCCCCCTAGTTTTTTCTGAAACTTTCCCTTATCATTTAGTATTCCTTTCAATTCATATGCCATAGTTTGTTCAACCATTCCCTAATTTATAGGCGTCTTCTTGAGAGAACTTTTTTTTTAGGGCTGAATTATATTGGAACTTTTCAAACACAAATGGATTTTGTTTCAGCTGGGTTTTGATCTAGGTGTGTCAGTTAATACAGTCACTGCTTGGGCCCATCATCTTGGAAAGCAGCTCCTGTGGAAAGGTTACTGTTCCTAGAGGGACTATATATCACATCTAAAATCCCAAAAAGAATAATTCTTGTCACCAAAGTCCTTGACTCTGTCAAATTGTCCCACCTCATAAACATATATAATTTTATTTTAAACAAGAGATATTACCATTTGCTTTGCTGCTGTACCCTAAATATCTTTCCATTGAATTTGCTCCTGGAGTCTTCCTTGTGTGTTATATACTCCTTTTGAATGCCAGTTCTTGAGAACAGAGATTAGCTTACTTTTATGTGTTCTTGTACTTAATGCCTTATATCTTGGACTTGTGTGTTGGGTTCAATTTGTTCCCTGAGGAACGTGGCAAGAGCTTAGACTAAGTATCTTCCATATGCCCTAAAGCAACAATTTCCATCTGTGCCAGCAGGGGACAACTTCTGCCTCCTGCTGCCAGCTCAGATCCCAACCAGGATATGGAAAACTACTACTGCAGAGAGGAGCAACTTCCCTGTCACCTCAGGCTTTCCATTAAATAAGAACAGGAAAGTTGATGGGGAATAGAACTTCTTTCTGCTGCAGTTTTGACTTCCATCTCTTGCTGCACCCTTTTGCTGCCTAATCTAACCCATTGTAGGGAAGAACCTTCTTATGTGTGATTATATTATATATAATTAAATTTCAATTTAATTTAAATAGAAAACAAGCTTATAAACAATTATTAACCAATCTTAAAATTCCAAGACTCTGTTTGGTTTTGCATTCTCTTATTATTGGGGAGTCTCATAGTATTCTTTAAGTGAGAAAATAACAGAAGCTCTTGGATCTAGCTGAAGGGAACAGAAGAATTTCAAATGGCTTCTCAAGCCCAAAGCTAAGCTCTGGGTATTAGATAAACACTACTCTCTGTAAAGGTTCTGTGACATATGACCATAGCAAAATTTGCTCTCTGATTGCAGAAATGAGCCACAACTAGTGGGCACATATGATATATTTCTAATGGCTGCCTTTCCCCAACTGGTAATATGCAGGGGGAAGAAGAAAACTGCACATATCCAAGTTAGTGATTTTTTGTTGATTCAGTTGTAGCTGACCCTTTATGACCCCATTTGGAATTTTTTTGGCAAAGATACTGACTAGAATGGTTTTGCAATTTCCCTCAGCTCATTTTACAGATGTAGAAACTGAGGCAAAGAGAGTTGTGACATGCTCAGTATTCTACAGCTAGTCTGAGATCTATTTTGAACTCTGGTCTTCCTGACTCAAGGCTCAATGCTCCCCACACTGCACCACCTATCTTCCCTTAAAGTAAGTGAGTAGTGAGAGTAATTATGATGCATAGAAATGATAGCTGATAAGATCATGAAGAGAGATGATATAAACAAAAGAGGGCTTAATTATAATGGGACATGCAAAATTGAGAAGATGAATGTGGGTAATGATCCTTTAGTCTGATTGAGAATGATCATTTTGATAGTTGGGAGAGACCTGAGAGAGCAGGATATTGATAACACAGGGTTGAGAGAGTATCCAGGAAGAAAGATGGTCACTTGTGTGAAGTGCTACCAAGATGTCAAGTATGAGGAGGATTAAGAACACATGTGACCTAATTCATAATGTTGGTTATTGGAAATATATATATATTCATAATATATTTGGTAATCATTAATAATGTGGAGTATGTGTATATATATATATATACACACATACACACACACACACACACACACACACATATATATATATATATATATATTATTTTGTTGAGGCAGTTGAGGTTAAGTGACTTGCCCAGGTTTACAGTGCTAGGAAGTGTTAAGTATCTGAGGCTATATTTGAACTCAGGTCCTCCTGACTTCAGGGTTGGTGTTCTATCCACTACACTACTTAGTTGCCCCTTATATTTTGTTTGAATGATTATTGATAGCTTGGATTTCTTCCTGTGAGAACCTTGTATTCATATCATTTGACCATTTATCAATTGAAGAATAACTCATTAAAAATTTGATTTAATTTCTTATCAATCTTATAAATTAGACTATTATTGGAGAAACTTGTTGCAAAGATTTTTTTTTAATCACTTGACTATTTCCCTTTTATTTTTAATTGCACCTCTTTTGTTTATGAAACGTTTATTCTTATATAATCAGAAATGTTCATTTAAATCTTCTATGAGCCAATCTTTCTTTCCCTTTCTACAGATTGAGTTAATATATATAAAGTGCTTTGGAAAACTTAAATGACTATATCAGTGCTAGTTATTATTATTATTTTTATTATTATTGTTCATATTACTAGATCCAAAAGGTAATTTCTTGTTTCTTTAATTTCTTTTTGAGGTAGTCTTTTATATCTTAAATTGTATAAACATTTGGATATAATCTGATGCTTTTCTTTGATCTTCAGTGGAGTAGTGGTAGAGAGTTAGGATACTTCCACTTTTCCATCTTTGCGGATCATTCACATATCTTTTAAAAATTTTAAATGGAAAGCTGTATTCTCTTTATTCTATATACTTTAATTTAGAATAAATAACTAAACAGCCTCTTCCTCATTAGGGCAGCAGACAGGGAGCAGAGAGACCCTGAATCTCTGCCCTTAGACATTGCAGAGGCAGATGGAGTTGGGCAGGACAGTGCACTTCTCCTCTTAACTCTGGGAAACGTAAGGAATTACAGAGCATGAGGCCTGGTGTAGAAAAGGGGCTACCTCATCAGGAAGAGCAGCGTGGGGTTTTTCAGCTATCACTTCATTCTCATCAATGCCAAGGTTTAATTTAGTAAAGTTAGAATGAATGAATCTAGGGATACTCAAGAAGGTTCCAGAAGATAGCAGGAGTTTCTTGAAAAAAATCAGGTCCTTCCCAATCTTGTCATTTTTGTCAGTTGCATTTTAGTCATTCAAACATATGTGATTGTCATAATGTATAAATTGGAGATTATCACTTTTAGCATTTTTATTCAGAATTTATTTCATCAACTTTCATAAATTCCCAAATTTTGCCTTGCTGTCTTCTATTTTTTTTTTAAATTTCATCTTCTTTTTCCTGAAGTTTTAACCCTTCCCTAGTAAAAGAGACAAGGATCTTCCCATCAAATTCTTTTAGCAAATGCGTGCAGTACTCTTCTTTAAACTCATGTATACTACTTTAAAGCTTCATTTCTGTCCCTGATCTATAAAGGCAGCATTTGGCTACCAATTCTTTACTCTTCCAATGATATAGTGAATGCACTTCTGAATTTCTTTCATTCCAAACAGCTTATTCAGAAAAAATATAGAACATATCACAAATTTGTGTGTCATCCTTATGTGCCATATTAATAATCTTCACTGTATTGATCCAGTTTTAGTATATGTGCTCATAAAGTGAGTACTTGCATATCTTTTCAAGAATATCTTTCCCGTCTTCCCTTCCATTTTTCCTTCTGTCTCTTTTTCCTTTTCTGTACTCAGAATAAACTATTATCACATTGATTATTTTGGGTTTAGTTTATACATCCCAAAATTAGTTTCCAAGCTACATATTTTATTAACAGGAATATAGCAGATGATAGTATTAACTGAGCTTACCTTTTTAATTTGAAATGTAAGGCTTATAATATCCCAAGTTTCTCTTTTTTTAGTGATTATTAATAGCTTATAGTTAAGACACAACCTGTTACCTAAACAATCAATTGTTGCATTTGATATAAAGCAAGATAATTTGTGAATTTAACATTTTTCTTGTTCCATTGGTTAGCTGTGACTGAGATATATTTGTAGTCATGTATTTGTATTTCCTCAAGTGAAATCTTCATCTTTTACATATTAACATTAAAGGAAGCTTTATTGTTTACCACAGGACTTTGCACTATTCTTTAAGGTCCAGATGAATAGCACTCTTACAATGCTAGTGCCTAGGACAAAACGTGCCTTTGTATTTTTAGAAATAGTGTTTTGTTAGTTTTGGTGAAACCCTAAAAACCAGTAATTGAGTGCTTTCATGAATTCACTTATTATGTGTCAGAATATTGTGTGGCAGATAACTTTAGTGGCTATGGTTATGTTTCTTGGAAGGAGTTATGATATTAAAGTTAGAAATTTGCTTTTAATTTTGTTAAATGTAACATTTACCCGTTTTCTCAGTTTACAAATCAAAACTAGACTTTACCGTTAGTCGTTTAAGAAAAATCAGACTATAAACTTTTTCTTCTTGGCATGTTCTTATGGTTTATATTTGAAGTTAGATTACATAGTTTGGCATATATAGTATGTGCAAAAGATAAGAATATTGTGGTATTACAATTCTGTTGGCTCTCTATTTACTACTCATCTGTACTGCTTATGCCAAGACATTCCTATTTTTAAAAGTTGCAAGCTGTACTTGTGAAACATGTGGGTAGGACATGCACAGTGGCAATGTACCATTTTCCAAAGTACAATATGTTAATAGCCATATGTGATTATTACTTTTTTTCAGGATATATTTGGCTCATCATTCATAATGTCTAAATCATTTTTTGGTACTCTTGCACTGAAACTGAAATTTTTTTTGTTTTCTTGTGTTGTCTTTGCTAGTTTCCTGTGATTATTTACATTTTATGGAGAGAAGACTTTAATAAAATAGTGTTGTTGGGTTTAGCTTTTTTTTTTTTTTTTGTGGGAGAGAAGTGTCTTTTTCATCACTTCTGAATTCTTTAAAGAGTGAAGAAGAAACATTTTTCTTCCCTTGTTTTACTATTCTTCATTTAAACTAAGTATATACCTAGATCATATGGAATCATTTCCTTAAATTCTGTCTTCTCCATGAGCACTAATTATGGAAATTATCAATCCTATCTTAAAGTTCTGGTACTAAGTAGAAGTAGTTATTGTAGCTTTTTGAATGGGCTGTTAGGTTGCATGAGTGACCCCTTATGGTCACCTTTTATTTTTTTTTCCGACTATGTAGTTAAGATGTAGTTAAGAAGGTGCTAATGTGGGAAGCATTGTGCTTTCCATACATTGGCTCTTGGATATGGGAATTGTTTTCATAAAGGGATTTGAGAAATCATCTAATCTGACCTGTTCATTTTATAAAAGATGAGAATCTCAGAGAAATTAAATGAATGGTGGAGTTTAGACTGGACCCTACATCTCATGATTCCCAGTGCATGACTCTTTCTACTAAGCCATGCTCTCTCTTTTAATTCTTTCAATTTGCTCATACCACAATGTCTCAAAATATATTCCTTGAAACCCAAAGTATTTTTAAAGCATTAAAAGAGATTTCATAAATTGAGTGGATGCTCATCAGGTGGAGAGTGGCTGAATAAGTTATGGTGTATATGAATGTTATGGAATATTATTGTTCTATAAGAAATGAACAGCAGGAGGATTTGAGAGAGGCCTGGAGAGACTGACATGAACTAATACTGTGAAGTGAGTAGAACTAAGAGAACATCATACACAGCCACAAGATTATGTGATGATCAACTGTAATGGACAGCAAGATGATTCAGGCCAGTTCCAGATTCAGGCCAGTTATGTGATGGAGAGAGCTATCTACACCCAGAGAGAGGACTGTGGGAACTGAGTGTGGATCAAAGCATAGTATTCACTTTTTAAAAAATTGTTGTTTGCTTACATTTTGTTTTTTCCTCAATTTTTTCCTCTTTGATCTGATTTTTCTTGTGCAGATAATTATGAAAATATGTTTAGAAGAATTGCATATCTTTAACTTATATTGGATTACTTGCTGTTTAGGGGAGGGGATGGGAGAAAAGGAGAGAGAAAAAAATTGGAACACAAGGTTTTGCAAGGGTGAATGTTGAAAACTTCTATGCATATGTTTTGAAAATAAAAAGCTTTTAAAGAAGACTTCACAAAAGAAAAAAAATTCTAATATTACATAAGCACATACATTAAACAGATTTATCCTCTTTCTTGCATTTGTTGTTCTACATTGTGTTGTGCTGATGAAGATAACAATAACAATAAAAACAATCCACCAGAATTATACAAGTTGGTAAAATGTGAAAAACAAAGCTTGGGTATCATTTATATAATGAATGACAAAGTGGATACATCAAGGGAGGTGACAGAAACTAGAGTTTCTGTGCATAACTGGAAAGCAGTGAGTCTGGATAAGATCTGTAATTATTGGCTCAAATACTTTAGCATAGATCATGGATTACTAACTAAGCACTTAACCATTGTCTTCTCTTGTGCTGGCTTGATTCCACTTTACTTTCTTTCTTTTTTTTTTTTTTCCTTCTAATTTTGTGTAAAGCAATTGTGGTTAAGTGACTTGACCAGAATCACACAACTAGTAAATATCAAATGTCTGAGACCTATCCCAGGGCAGGTACTCCTGTCCCCTGTACCACCTAGCTGCCCTGATCCCAATATTTTTAATGGAAGGTATTACATATGTATTACAAAAAATCAGGAATTTTCCTCCAAATATAGATGAATTATGTATTTATGTACTTTGTATAAAGTGTTCACATATTTGATCTACCAAAAAAATCTATAAGCACTTAAAGGAAATTATTGGATTAGGAATGAAAAGGTTGTGCTGGGGGAATAACGAGCAATTTATTATTGATTTGGTAATTACTGAGGAAGCCACCTGGAAATGCCTTGGCATTTACGCTGCATTGATTAATTACCAGGAAGCCTTTAATTCTGTTTCCTTTCTTATGGTTTAACCATGTATTACAAATATATGAAATAAATCCAAATATGATAAAATTGTTAAAATATTTGATGTACAAGTGGGAAAGGTGGGGGAATGGATTAATCTTGAGTCTGAAAAACCTGAATTCAAATTTTAACTCAGATACTTAAAAGCTTTGTGATTCTGTTTAAGCCAGTTGTCTGTCTCATTTTTTATCTGTAAAATGGAGATAATACCACTTTTCAGAGTTGTTGATGGAGGATTTAATGAGATAGAATTTGTAAAAGGGTTTGCAAATCTTAAAGCAGTAGCAATTAATAATAATAATAATGACACATATTATATATATATAATGTTGGGTAGTTGATATAAAATATCATCTTCCAGAGAGGTAGTTTAAATCCTTTATGGTTTTGCTTAGCCTTCCTCCCATTATTGTTACTCTTGTAAAGAACTGTGAATGACATAAAACAAAGGTCTGACCATATTACTCCCTTATACATAAAATCTAGTGACTCCCTATTAGCTCCAGTATAAAATATAAAGTCCTCCATTTGACTTTAAAAATCCTTTATAATGTGTCCCTTTGCTACCTTTTCAGTCTTCTTATACCTTAATCCCTTCACACATTCTATGTTTCAGTGACTCTCCTTTATGCTATTGCTTGAACAAGATATTTCATCTCCTAATCCTGTGCTTTTTTCAGAAAACAGTTCTGTTCTCAACAAGGTCACATTCTAAGTAGGAGAGAAAATACATGCAAGAAAGTGCAGCTGTAGTGTAGATGAAAAGGCCAGAAGTTTTAAAGGTGAAAGGGTGGGATGGATGGACAGAGCCACAGGCTCTTTAAGTTATGCTGTTTGTTTAGATGATAATGCCAGATGAAGATGGGACTTAGAGGCAAGTGTGTAGAGAACCTTAGGACTCACTAGCTAGGCAGATAATGCCATCAGAAGCAGGCTATCCATTCATGTCCTATCTGAAGTCAGCCTACGTAAAGGGTAAAGGCAAAAGAGAGGGCCACTGGCATTTTTCCAGCAACTCTTGTTGGTGACCAACTGTTCCAGATGAGTTCTTTAACTTTGTCAGTATAGATCATTCCCCTAACAACACTTACTGAAACCCTTTTACCATTTAGTAAATGATTTTTGGAAATTTTTGTGTGACCAAAAATTACACTGTGGCCAGTCTGGTGGTGAGTCTCCGTGAAGTCAGGTTTTGTTTTATTTTTCCCTCAGATAGCAATTCCCAAATTGAAGTCTTTGTCATACTGAGACTTTCTATAGCCCTATACTCCATTAACATAGGATCATAATGAGGGATTGGAATAAGGCCAATAAGATTGGTGCTATTTGTAAATGTTGGTTAAAAAAATTCTAGTTATTTTAAAATTAAGCTTTTTTTTTGTTGTTGTTGTTGTTATCCTCAAAGTAATGACTACATATAAACACAAGAAGGGCCAAATTCTCCTACTAGTTGGTTAGATGAAAATACTTAATTTAATTGGCAAATGAGTTACTATTTACTGTAACTGCTGGTTCTGCATATAGATGATGTGGTGCTGACTGATGGAAGACCTGTGTTTTCTTTTTCTTTTGGTGAATGAAACTTTTATTTACACAATGTATCTATGTATCTAGAAGTAGATTTTCTAAATTTTTTTCTAAATTATTTTCTTATGTGCAAGAAATTACTATAATTTTATTTACAAAACAAAACATATTAAAATCAATGGACTTTGGATAGTTCTCATTCTGTGATGTGCTCAATACAAATGATACACACCTGTTTTGAAACATACAGAAAAGTATAAAATACAGCATTCTGGAATGCAGGTATTAATTTCATGGCCCTCCATTATCACTATAAAATTCTTTTAATCCAACAGGTATTCTTAATATAAAATTCTGTAAGAATTTTTCATGATTTATGGATATAGCATTTGGAACACTTTTCAGATACAGCAACTACACAACATTTTTCTGTGTTGTGATTAATTATTAGTAAAAATGATGTTTATAAAAACATTCTTTGCAGGATTAAAAAAAGTATTAAGAGAAACCAAATTTGCGATTACTACCATATTAGTAATTTTAGTTTAGGATTTAAAAGTTATTCCTGGAACAGAGGATTGTTCCTTATTAGTATATTCAACAATACTATTGCTGATAGTGTGATTCCATTTTCAAGTTCATAATTCACATACTATGAAATGCAGTTAGGATTAAAATAAAATTATCTTTCTGATTTAATCACAAAGTAGTATCTCTTATCATGAAAACAATAAAATATACAATATTTTTTAAAAAGCAGTTCTGAAGCAGTGATCATAAGAAAAATATTTAGACTTTTGTGGCATCAGTGAAATTTGAGACATTGAATATTCATTCCTAACTTAAGACTTTACCATTTTCTATCCTGTTTCAATAATACTGACTCAGCAATTATAAAGTAATGTTCAATGTGTAATTTGTTATTCATTATATTCAAATAATTTAACCTTTTGACACATTGTTTACTTTAAGAGAAAGATAGCTGATCTTAAATGGCTTATTCAGAAATTCTAGATTTAAAATTTATTTTTCATTCTATAGTTGTTTCCTAACCTAAGGATTTGCCTTCCATAGTTTTGAGTATTGCAGCAAGTAGAACGAGAACAATTTTTCCTTTATGATTTGTTTTTTAAGATATCTTGGAATACTTTCAATAGTATTCGGTTACTCTTCAATTTACATAGGAGTGTACTAGAAGTGTGAAAATAGCTTTTGTCATTTACATATTTTATGAAGATTTATTTTCCTCCCATTATTATTGGCAAAAATTGACACAGCTTTTCTATTTATTTTTTTCTCATAAGCAAAGATTTTGGCTGCAGAGATTTTGGGCTATGCCTATGTGACACACAAGCTATTATTTGATATAGTTCTCTAAAAGTGAGTCAGGTTAGGCAGAGGAGAAAAACAATCAAACTGCAAAATGGAAATACAATAACAGAGTGACTGATGGCTTTGTCTTACCATTTTTAATCAACCTCCTTTAACATCACATAACCTTTTTAGTTATATTGTACTACCTCAACCGACAGTGACTGAATAGATGGAATGCATTTCAGTCTCCACTAATTTATAATTACACATTAGTTTATTGGTATGTTTTTAAATTTTGGGGACATATTACAGCTTGAGGCTTAAAATTACATTAAAATATTATTTTATATTAAGGTCACATATGAAAACATTTTTACAAGTGTCAGTGTGAATTGAAGACTATTTGTATCCCAAAAACACAAAAGAAAAATATAAAAACATTTAGGTAAACCAAGTCAAAAAAATAAAATACAAGCTTAATTCAGAATTCAACGATCAAATCTCAAACACAACAAATATATGAAATCATTTCAAAATGCCAGTTTTAGATTATTTCCAAAATTATTCCATGTGACTAGATTGAAATATATAGGGTGATCTAAAAAAGACCTGTATTTTCTTGGTGTTAATTATTAGACCAAAATTAGTATAAGCAGCAGAAAATTTATCCATATTTTGCTGCATCTTTGGAGGCTGCATTGAGTACACAATCCTCTGCAAACAAAAAATCATGTGCCAATGCTCCCTCCACTTTCATTTTGACTTGTAGCCTTTTCAAGTTGAAGAAGTAGTAGCTGAATTTGATTCCTCTATGTCCTCATTGAAGCTGTTTGACAACATGGCTGACACATCATGGGAGCAAGTACCTAGCCTTGTTTCACTCCTTTGGTGACTGGGAAAGCTTGAGAGCATTGCCCATTGTCCAGAACCAGGCAAACCTAGGCCTTCATGAAACTGAGACACTATGCTGATGAACTTGGTGCAACCAAATTTTGACATAATTTCCCACAATCCCTCACTTAGCCAGTATTGTGTCAGCAAAAATGCTTTAAACAAATGACTGAATCATTCAGATTTGTTTATGGATGTAGAGGTAGTTTATAATGACAATTAAGTCTTCTGTCTTTGTTATTGGTAGAATCAGGCTTACTTTCTGTATTTTTTGATTTTAAATAGTGAATGACTTACTCTGATACTGGATTGTGTGACTGTAAAATGTTACATGTTAGAAGATTATTTAACAATTAGTGGTGTCAACTGTATATTATTTGATTCCTTTCTTAATTATTGCTTTTTCCTCCTTATTTCATTTCCATTAATTATTATTTAAAAAAAAAACTGGGTAGGTTTAAAAAAAAAAAGCAAAAAAAGAAAGTTGGCTACAAAACCTCTAGACAGTCACTTTTTAAGTTCTTTAAGAAAAGGCAAGATGTCATATTTGGTTATTTGATTTTTAAGTATCTGTTTTTTAGTATGTGTTTAAAAGCCATCTTGTATAATTGCTAATCTTTTAGCAAAATTTTTTCTCTTTAGAAAAGTTCTTAATAATGCTGGGCAATTCTAATTCCAATTCTAACCTAGGTTGAAAAATAAATTTCACGAAAACTAGGTAAAAATTATTCCAAAATTTCTTAATAGTAATTTGTTTTGTTTTGTTTTATTGTGTTTTGAATGTTTAAGAGTCCATTAAGCCCTGGAAGAAGTTGTGATGGAACATTTTACATAATATGTGTAGTGTTTATCGAAACTGAAATGGGAAATAGAACAAACTCTTTAACAACCTTCATTTAGTAACATTTATTTGTATCTCTTGGCTGCTTAGCACAGTGCTTGATCACCTGTGATGACCGCGTATTTAAAATCAGCCGGAGTCAGGATTTCAGGTTAAGGAAAAAATCTTCAATCTTTATTCGCAGTAGAAAGAATTCTCAGTAGAGGTGAAGAAAGATTGCGATAGCAATATGGGCAGCTATGACAGGAAGCCAGGTAGCAGAGGGGGATCAGAGGTGAAGGGCGGGTCGCCATAGCCATGCGAGCAGCTGTGTCAAGAGGCCAGCCAGCAGTCTCTCCTTCCCCTTCCTTTTCCATTCCCCTGCCTCCATTCACCAAAATCGTCATTTCCTATACAATGCATCAGGACTTGCACAAAGAGTGGGCAGGGCCATTCTTTCTCCAAGCATATATATTAATAGAGTATGGTCCAATTACTATTTAGCCTCACGTGCTTGGGACCTCAGTACATCAACTCGAGCCTCAGCACATTACAGTCAACTAGTAGGTGCTGAATACATCTTGCAAAGTGTGACTTTGTAATGTGAAATTGTCTTTTTTCAATTACAAGTCTACTTTTTACAAGTTTTTTTTTTTTTTAAAACTTGGAAAGTTTTCTCAGTAGATGCTTCCTAATGTTTACATGTTTTTTTTTTCTTTTAAAATCTCTTCCAAGTTAGTTGCCAAATGTTATTCCTTTAGAAAATGGTTTGAGTTTTATGGAAACCTTTTGTTTTTTTATTTTAGTTCTCTTCCAAATGTCTATAATATAGCTATTGGGATTGCCTTGTTATTCGCAGCCTAAATACCACAATGTTCCTGGAAGATTTGGTGAGCCGAATTGGGAATTTGCAGATTATGCGATCAGGTTTTAGTTGAAAGTTCAAATTATTTTGTACTGGGTGGTTTTGTTATTGTTATTGTAAAAAAGGTTATGTGTTATACTCATTATTTGATAATTGACATACTTGTGTTTGTATTTTTTCTAGTTGTAAGAGTTTGAATCTAAAAGTCTTGATTTGTGTTGTAGAGAACTTCAATTTTAATCTTTTAAAGAAGACCTAATACATGGAAATTAAAATTTACAAAGCAAATCATTTAGCTGGTGTAATTCTTTGTATGATAAAAAAGGTTTTTTAGGAAAGAAATAATTCATCATTAAATTTGCTTAGATAACAGTCTCCTTTATTGCACAATTTTCCTTAGAATAGAATTTGATTTATTAAAATTTGGTTTGCACATGACTTCAGGAATACCACTCTTCTTTCAAGCAAAATAAATACCCATTAGGTAGAGTTTAAGTATAATTAGTTTGATTCTAGTCAATAATAGCTACACTTGATTTATATCATGAAGGCTCTTTACAACACGTAAGTTTTCTTTGGCTCATTTCTATCTCTATTTTCCCTGATAAAAATTCCAGGAATTTTCATCCTATTCTTTTTAGAGGTTTCCAATCTTTTCAGTTAACATCTATGTTAGAACACTAGGTTTTGGGACTGAGGGTGATTTAGTGTTCTTTTCAGGGACTTAGTTTCCTTTGTAAAATGAGGGGATTAGGATGGATGATTTCAAATTATCTTTTTCCAGCTCCAGATCTATTATTCTGTGATCCTTTATGCTCCTCATTATCAGGTGAGGGAACCAACATTCATTCCTGAAGGCCTCTTGATATAGTGGAGAAGTGCTGAAGCTGGAAGCTACTAATCATGTGACCAGTTTCAGGTTTTTTTTTTTTTTTTCCCCCCAAAGGCTGACTCATAACTGCTTCTTAATCTTGAACATCTTCCTGTCAGGAAGAGTAGGATAATATCATAAATTTAGAACTAAAAAGGAGTTTAGAGGAGATTGAATCCATGTCCTTCATTTTATTGCTAAAGAAACTGAAACTGAGAAAGGTTAAATGATTCCCATGATCACATAACTAGTGTCTGAGGCAAGATTTGAACTTAGGTTCACTAGTCTACAAGTCCTGCATTGTGTATACTCTCCTTCTGCCTGCCTCAAATGGGGCTTTCTTGATGTAGTTGATATGTGCAGAAACCAAGGACCAGAAGTTGTGTCTTCTCTTTGTTAATAAAATACTGTACTTCAGTAAGTGAGCCTGTGTATAGCAGAACTTTGTATGGTTCCAAACCTGTACCTAGTACATTAAAACTTAATGCCTTTTAAGTAGGGCTACTTTTCTCTAGCTTAAACTGATTTTCCTTTTGTGGAGGGATACAAAAAGGCTTGGTGGAGGATTTGAAATATCCTGTATCTATTGAATATTAAAATTAGACTCTGTTCCCTTTCCTGTGCTTCTGCTTTGTAGTATTATGCATGAAATTATACTTTGTAGTAGTTTCTCAACTAGTTTAAAAAAAAAAAAAGCCCTTTCCTGAAGAGATAACAGCAGAATCTCTTTTTCTCATGTAATTTAACCACATTTCTGTGTTTAAAATGTTAATGTATGCTCAAAATTTCCATCATTGTAAATGTTTCCTTATTTGATCAGGTTGCTATACTGTTTATTTAAGTTATATTTCTCTCTTCTAACTGAATGTGTTCTTATGGTCAAAGATCACATTTCTTACTTCGGTGAAGGAAATAAGATGGAAAATAAGATAGTGTAAAGGCAGGTTGCCAATGTGGTTATGTCATGAAATTTTGATATATTCTCTTTAGTATGTTTATTGTTGCTCTGAATTCCTATAGCCCATAAAGTGTTCTTTTGGGGAGGAAGGTAGGTGGGTGGAGGAGGACTATGTTTAGTTTTCATTTGTAGTCTAATTTTTCACGTGTTATAGTTCTCTCTCATACCCTACCATCTTTAAAAAATTTTGATCTACCAAGGGAAAGAACACTTTTATTTAAGAATCCAATGACTGATACTGAGGATTATTGACAGTGTGTGTGACTGGGTAACTTTTATTCTGTTTGCTTACTTGTAAAACAGGGAAGATGGATTAAATTATCACAGATGACTGCTAGAACTTTGGACTTATTTTAAGATGCTATGAGCTTTTATATTTGTATTTTCTTTATTTCATATTCCTTTTTGGAGAGGCAGTATGGCCTATTCAATACAGAACTGACCCTAAGACCTGGAAGACCTGGTTTTAAGTCTTGTCTCTGATACATACTGGGTATGTGACATGCAAATTACTTAAACTTTTGGTTTACTGACTTAAATTATTCTATAAGGCCAAATGTTGGAGAGAGTGTTCTGACCTGTATTGATAATGAGAATTTCCTCACTTGGGTGTTTCCCATTCCTATCTCCATCTTTTAAAAAAAATAAATGGAAGATTATTTTATTTCTTTGTACAAAAATGTTGGGTGGTGGTGGTGGTATTTGTTAATGGAATGCTTTTTCTCATGATGACATGATCCAAAAAGGACATTCATTAACATTTGCAGTCCTGGTAAATGAAATATGCAATTGAAGATAACAAGTGATTTGGAATTAAAGGAAATAAAAGAAATGATTTTTTTTTCATGTTCTGTGTTTGAGAGGGGCAGAGGAAGAAAGAGGCTGATATTTCTCTTAGTAGCTCAAGGCAACGCAGGCAGCAAAAGCAAATAGTTTCTGGCAGGATTTGGTTGTGCTGTAGAGTTTTTCATGACTTGAGATCTCTTTTCTTAGAAGGTATGAAAGACTTTTCAGTATAAGTATTGATGAAACTTGGCTCTGCTGGTGTGGAGGACCAAAGGGATTGGTATATTTTTGCTTTTTAAGGAAAAACTAGCTTCTTGTTTCCTTGAAGTGGATCTATCCCAAGCAGATGACACTGATTTTCATTAAGGAAGCAATTGTACAATACCCTTAATAGTTTGTTCTCCATCAGATTAATGTCTGCTTCTCATTAACAGCAGGTGTTAATGGGACTTAAGGCAGCAAGGTGGTGCAGTAGATAGAGAATCAGCACTGAAGTCAGGAGCCCCTAAGTTCAAATCTAACCCCAGATACTTAAAGCTTCTTGGCTGTGTGATTCTGGGCAAGTCACTTAACCCTAATTGCCTCAGCAAAATAAATAAATAAACAAACAAACAAATAAATAAATAAATAAACTGTCTCTTATTAGAAATAAAGCAGAGAGAATTTGAGAGAGATGAATTTTCCTCATTATGAGATCTAACTATGGTCCAAATACTGATCTTATTTTATTTATTTATTTATTTTTGGCTTTAGCAATTTATTAAACTATCTAGGTATTTTGTAGAGAGAATACCCTTCCTGAGAAAATCACAGATCTTTAAAATATTGTTTTATTATGAGACATGGCAAAGATATCCTCTACTCTTATCCCATCCCCTGTGCTTCATCATGACTTGAAGCTGACCTTGGATTCTAGAGGTCCTCGAAGGTATAATAGGATTTGGTAGGACCTACCAAGTAAATAGGCTTGGTGTTTGGATTTGGTGAATTGAGTTAATTTTGGAAAATTCCATCATATGAATGTTGATTACCATGTGATAAATTTATAGTTACTGCATGAAGACTTTTTATTTACTTAGGCAAGGAAAGATTTTTATTTGTATCTGTGGAAGTAAGGTTCCAGATTTTTAAAATTTTGAATTAAGCAATATATGTAATTAATAGTGTCATCTATGTTTTATAGGTCTGGCTGATTAGCTCAATAAAAATGCCATATTAATGTAATTGTATGTTATTTATCTCAATACCTTTATTGCTCATGAGGTTGGAAGTATAATAATTTGAAGTAGTCAAATTCTTTTTAGATTACTTGTATTCCATGGGTGCCTTTAACCTTGCCCAGCTGTCTGTCATGAAACATACACGTGTAGAGAAGTATAAGGAATAAATCCATTACCAGTATATGCAGAGGGAATGACTGGGAAGGTGTATTGCTCATGAATTAGTAGTTCTATCTTTGTATGTGAAAGATTGTTCTGTTTTTTTTTTTTAATAAGACTGTAGAGTTGGTAACTAAATTATTTCATTTATTCACCTATTTATTTACCCATATATCAATATCAATAGCTATTCATTTTCATCTATCTATAATAATAATTATATTAGCAAACATTTATATTGTGTTTTAAGTTTTACAAAGTGCTGTACATATCTTATCTCATCTAAGCTTTACTTACCCACCCACCTACATATTTACCTACCTACTTCTCTCTTTCCCTCCTTTCTATCTTGGGCAGACTAGAAGTGCTATGGACTTTCACAATCTTGCTCCCACTGCTGATTGGTACAGAAGCTTTGACTTGGTCTATTTCCTACTTAGCTTGGTCACCCCTCTTAGGCAACTGGGTAGCTTCTTGCTGGGGATGGAGGAGTAAGGAAGGAGAAGTATTTCACTATCTTGATGTCAGACTTACTGAAGATACCTAATTTAGCTTTGGTTCTCTTGTAAATCAGCACTCCCGAGGTTTTGAAGTCAAATGATGCTTCAGCCTCATCCTCTCCAGCAGCAGCCAGCACCTTTACATCAGAGTCCTGTAAAGGACACAACTCAAATAATGTAGTTGAAGACATCAGTTTTATTTAGCCAATATGACATTTGGAATTACACACAGGCTCCTAGCTTGCTGTTGATGGAGGATGTTGGATGTCAGTTGTAACTTTTCCTTGTTATTTCTTCCTTGTGCTTGTCCCTTTTTCCTTTAAGGGCTTTTTGTGAGGTGAAATTCTCCTGTGATAAGTCCTGCTCTTAAAGTTTTCAGCAATTTCCTTTAACTTGTCAAATTGCTGAATAAACTTAAACATATGGGTGAAAGTGGTATGGTTAATGCTAATATAAAGGTTTAGTCTTGGTTCTTCCTAATTAATGAAAGGAAAAATGTCTATATGTATCTATATGTCATACCTGATATATCGATCATTTAATCTATTGTGTTTATTTCTTTACATATGATGAAGGTCGGTGCTATTTTAAAGCTAAAGAAACATTTCAAATCGTTTCAAAATGACATACTTTTTATTTTTACCTAAATCCAATTGGCTTGAGTACAGTTGTTATGGAAGCAATAGTCTTATGGGAAGGTTGTTTAGGTCATATTTATGAAAAGTTCTTGTTAAGTATCTTTCTATTCATGGTGCTCTATAAGTTGTTTATAAAGCTAATTAAGCAGATGCCAAGCCTGCTTCTAATATCTTGTAGGCTAAGAGCCAGATATTCTTTATTCAGTCTAGTGCTAATGTCAGTTTTATATGAGCTGTCTTGTACTTTTCCTCTTCATCTTTTCCTAAGAGGCTTTGTGCCCATTTGAGTTATATTTTATGAGGAAAGTAGTTATGTCATAGTGTTCTATCTTGTTAATGAAGAGATAAAACAACCAGCAGTAGTTTTTTTCAAGGCAGAGGAAAGAAATAAAGCCAAAGCAAAAATTATTTTTTTTTTCAATTAAAACATATGCATGGACAATTCATCATTAGCTCTTGTAAAACCCTATGTTCCAATTTCCCACCCCCTCTTCCTCTACTCCCTCCCCTAGATGCACAAGTAGTCTAATATATGTTAAATATGGTAGAAATATATGTTAAATCCAATATATGCATATATATTTATACAATTATCATGCTGCAGAAGAAAAAAAAAGAGAAGCCAAATAAAATGCAAGCAAGCAACAACAAAAAGAGTGAAAATGCTATATTGTAAACTACAGTTCCCACAGTCCTCTCTCTGGGTATAGATGTCTCTTTTTGTCACTGTACAGTTGGAACTGGTTTGAATCATCTCATTGTTGAAGAGAACCATGTCCGTCAGAATTGATCATCGATAGTCTTGTTATTGCCATGTATAATGATCTCCTGGTTCTGCTCATTTCACTTAGAACTAGTTTATGTAAGTCTCTCCAAGCATCTCTGAAACCATCCTGTTGGTCATTTCTTACAGAACAATAATATTCCATAACATTCATATACCATAATTAGTTATCCTCCAATTGATGGGCATCCATTCAGTTTCCAGCTTCTTTCTACTACAAAAAAGACTGCCACAAACATTTTTGCACATGTGGGTCCCTTTCCCTCCAAAGCAAAAAATCTTTAAAAAATTCTAATTCTTTAAAAAAAAAATGTTCAAGAATCAAAGAAACCAAAAATATAAGACTGGAATGGGGGATAAGCAATTATTAAAGTAGGGATCAATATTACAAAGTAAAATTCAGTAAGTTTGGGATTGACTAGTGATTGAAGAGTGACACTCTTCAAGATACTTAGTGACTTACTGATTTTCTTGATATTTTAGTAGATCAAAACCTAAATTATAATCTTCTATTTCTCTTTTCTTTAGCAATTACTTCAGGCTAAGACAGCTGTTGACATTAGCACATAATTAGTTTCCCAGTTTTTTTAAAACCATTTTTCTTTGGAGCAGCTAGACAGTGCAGTGGATAGAGGACCTGAGTTCAAATTTGGCTTCAGATACTTCCTAGCTGTTTACCTCAGTTTCCTCATCTGTAAAATGAACCAGGGAAGGAAATGGCAAACCATTCTACTATGTCTGCCAAGAAAACCCAAAATAGGTTGCAACGAATCAGAAATGACTGAAAGTGACTAAAAAGATAACTGCAAAAGAGAAAAAAAAAATCAATATGTTCTAATTACCCTGAATCATTGAATAGTATGCACATGTCATATCCTCAAAATAAGGATGGAAGGCTTTTCTGTTTTGGTAATGTGTCTAGTAACTAGAGATGCCATCAGCACTCTTAAGCAGGTAATCACATCCACTTAAAACCTGGCCCATGGACCAGGATACAAATTTTGAGCATTATGATGCAAAAAAAAATCAGTGCAATAAGCCCTTTCAAAGACTTATTGTACAACAAGATTTCATCAATCAGAGCTTTCATTAATTGCCTAAAATGCACTTATTAAGTTTACTGTCATAGGAATTTTATGTGACCCATAAATAGTATATTTTATTAGGAAAATGTGACATCCTTCAGGTTTAGAGTTTTAAAAATGAAACATCAGTCTTAGAGAAAGAATAGAATACCTTGAAACTGCAGCCAAAATATTGGTTTACTAAAGTTAATGAGAAATTGGGCTAGGAATCACTTTAATATAGCATTATAAAAACCTACATTGTTTAGTTGTAACTAGATTATACATATGGCTATACAACATGGATTTTAGTGTCTTTGTCATCTTTAGTGTCTTTAGTGTCATGGATTTTGGTCTTTGTTATCACCCAAGAATGTTAATAATGGAAAATAACAAATTTGGTAAGACCAGGTTTGAAAAGCAGAACAAAGTTGTTTTAAGGGCCAGTGTGAATTGGTTTCTGCCAATTGTGTGTTTCAAAGGAGGTCTTTTAAATTTCATAAGGATGCATTAAAAATTAAAAACTGGAGTACTTCAAATCCCAGTAGCTGGGGCAAATTAACTAAACTGTGATTTGAGGAGTGCCTTTTTGCCAAGAGCCCTCAGAAACACTTTCATCTATTCTTTCATGGATGACTGAAATTCCTTCATTAGAAATTTGTTTGCTGTTCCTCCACTCTTGGCACTTCTAACCTATACTCCTTTGGGTTCTTTTTCTTTTCCAGTCTTCCTAGAACATCTTTTATGAGCCCATTATCATGTAGGATTTGTAGTCAGATGATTTGGACTGGTACTCTTAAGTTTAGTTTAAGATTCATTTTTCTATTTTTCAGAATAATATATACAAGTATGTCTGTATTTGTGCATGTATGTAGATGGATATAGGAATGATATCTAAGATCTTCATATGGTTGATTTATAAGGGCCAAATGAGATTATGTATAGTGTAATGTTCTCTGTTTTGGTTTGCTTGGGGTCTTTAAGGCAGCCTTCGTTTCAATTCAGTAATCGCCAGAAGAGTAGCCAGGGGTTAAAGTCCAAATCCTTTATCATCTCTTTTCGTGATGGTAAGCAGCTTTCTGGAGAACCTTTCGGTCTGGCCTTGGTCTTAGTCGGGGAAGTGCAGGAGGCCAGGCTAGTAGAAGATTGAATTGAATTTCTCCCCTTGGTTCTGAGAGCTTAAACTCCTGCCTCCAGTCCTTTGTCTTCTCTGCCTCTGAGGGCTTTCTGAGTCCCAGCTTATATGCTCCACACTGAGTATAAACCAATCATTATATCACTACGAAACCATTATTTGTTGTAAGATTAAATCATACTGAACCATGCTAAACTAGATAACCATTGTCTCATCAATTCCACTTAGTACCTTGTAAGCATCCTTGTTTCAAGTTCAGAGTTCTGGCCCATGACAGTATAGTACTTTGCATCTTTTAATATTTATATAAATTAATATCTTTTGCTATTATAAGTAGTTTAGATACTAGCCAACTAGCCAGTATAGAATAATGATTTTGTAGATAAGAAAACTGAATACCAATCCTGCCTCAGATATCTCAGACCCTGAAAAAGGGAGTCGGCCCCTCACAACCTCAATTTTCTTAGTTGTAAAATAGTGATAATAGTAGCACCTATTTCACAAGGTTATTATGAAGCTCAAAAGAGATATGTTGTTTTTTTTTTTTTTTTTTTCCTCTGAGGCAATTGGGGTTAAGGGACTTGCCCAAGATTACACAGTTAGGAAGTGTTGTGTCTGAGGCCAGATTCGAACTTGGGTCTTCCTGACTTTAGGGCTGGTGCTCTATCCACTGCACCACCTAGCTGTCCCTCAAGTACTTTTTAAAGCTGAAAACATTACATAAAGGTTCACTGTCTTTTCCTCCTCGTAGACTTTAGAGTGTTTATAATAAGACCTTTTTTTGGGGGTGGGGATGGGAATGCAGTTGGAACTAGATGACTTGCCCAGGGTCACATAGCTAAGTGTCTGAGACTGAATTTGAACTCAGGACCTCATTACTCCAGGGCTAGTGCTCTTGTCCGCTGTACCTCTTAGCTGCCTCTAATAAGACATTTAGTAAGTGTATATTGAATTCTTTTAGGCTATAAAAGAATTGTCCCATTAATAATAATAAATTATGCTATGTTAAATTTTCAGATATGTAGGTAAAGATTTGTAAAGCAGTTTCCATATACTAGATAGGCACCATGTCAGGTGTAAGGAATATAAACAAGCAAAGCAAGATCATCCTTACCTTTAAAGAGGTTTTATTTTGATGGGGAAGACGACATATGAAGGGGGACTGTAGTGTAAAATGGGGAAATACAAGGTGAAAGGGGGATTCTTCTTTATCTCCCTTTGGAGCAAATTAAGTGTCTGAGGCAAAATTTGAACTCAGGTCTTCCTGATCCAGGCCTAATGCTCCATCCACTGAGTTACCTAGCTGCTTCTTCTAGTTATTTAGGTCTGTCTTTATCTCTGTAGAGAGTGTTTTGTAATTGTTTTCCTATAGTTCCCATGTGTGTCTTGATATTATTATTATAACAATAATAGCTAGAATTATGAAATACTTTTATTTATAAATATTATTCCTTATGTCCAGGAAGTAGTTAGTATTATTATCCCTATTTTACAAATGAAGAAACCGAGGCAGATAGAGGTTAAGGAAAGGTACCCAGGGCCACACAATTAGTAAATGGCAGAGGCCAGATTTAAAGTTAGGTCTTACTTTTTCCTACTCTAATGCTCTATGCATTATATCAATTTGTTCCCAGTCTCCTAGCTGGCATCTGGATTCCTGTTATATATTTTGTAGTTATTTTGATTGAAATTTCTTTTTAAAAAATCTTTTCCTGCTAGATTTTGTCAATTATCAGAAATGTGGATATGTGTTTATTGTTTCAGTTAATATTTTTGTACCTGACATTTTCTAGATAGGCCATCTTTTCATTTGTAAAAAGTTGTAGTTTTGTTTTTTCTTTGTCTATATTTCAGTTTATCTTATTATTACAGTCATTTTTTGTATCATATTAAATAACAATAGCAATAATGAACATCATTTTTTTTGGATTAAAAAAAATTTTTTTTTGAAACCTTCCTCATTATTTCATTATTTGTTCATGGCTTTAGATAGTTACTATTTTCTATGCTAAGGAAAAGAATTTATTCCTATGCTTTAATTTAAAATCAAATTAATTTTAATTTAAAATTGTTCATTAGAGTTCATAGTTTTATTTCATAGGCTGCTAAGTGGTGCAATAGATAGAATACACTCTATTGTACACTCTGTTTGGAGTCAGGAAGACTTGACTTAAAAATCTGGCCTTAGACATCTGAGTGACCTGGGCAAATCACTTAATCATGGGTGCCTCAGTTTCCTCATTTGTAAAATGAACTGGAGAAGGAGATGACAATGATTGCCATTCCAGTATCTTTGCCAAGAAAATCTGAAATGGGTCATAAAGAGTTGGACACGAGTGAACAAACCTTGTGATGTAGTCACACCATCTCTCAGACACACCTGCCTTCTCTCCATTCATGCCAGCACCATCTTAGTACAGGACCTTGCCATCACTTACCTAGATTATTGTTTTAGCCTTCTGTGATTTTCTTAAAGCACAGTCTTGGTATGTCTCTACTCATTCAAATTTAATGACTCATAATTGTCTCTGTAATCAAATATTCAATCCTTGTTTTTCATTTAAAATCTTTTTTCACATGCCCAACTCTTCATTCATAGCCACATTTCTCTCCTTCCTGCTCTTTACCATCCAGCCAAATTGGCCCTTTTGCTCTTCCTTGTGTGCATATAAAATACAACTAAAATATCTGAATGTAAACAATAAATATATGCAATTCATTAAGTAGAATTATGTAAAGAAAGATTAATATAGAAAACTTTGAGTTGAAATCAGATGATTTGCTTATATTTGTTTCTTTTTCATTGTATATGATCAATACCTACATACAGAAAAGAAAAAGGACTCATTGAAAACTGTTATACTTAATGATCATTTATGACCTTTGTTATATTGTTTATTTTCCAACAAAAAGCATGATAAAAGATTCGTCTGCTTATCTAGCATTGTTCAAATTAAGTGACTAATTAATTACTAATAAATAGTTGGTTTACAAATGTGATAATTCTTGAGGACATTCATAGGGATTTCCAGAAAATAACGAAGCACATTCAGTTATGTTCATAGGAGAAAAATATAATTTAAAAAAAACCCCTAAAATTCTTTTTTACTTTATATTAATTTTTTGGGTTGGGATATTTTATAATGTATATAATATGTTAGTGTAACTGTGTGTATGTGTGTGTATATACACATACACACAGATAATGGGGGGATCAACTTTTTAAAAAAATTAATCAAGATGTATGATAAAAATATTTGAAGACTACAGTTGAGGACCAAACTATGACAAATGACAGATTTCTGTTCAAAATTTGAATGGGCCGCTTCATGATACAGTGAATTCCTCAGGGGGATAACTACCAGGATAATTTATAGGACTAGGTGGTTGAATTAGGTGACTTTCTAAGATCCTTTCTAATGAAAAGCATTCTAATTCTATGAATGATAATTCTGAAATTCTCCTTTTTTTTTTTTTAACCACAGAAACGAGCCACAATTTTATCCAAGAGAATGACAGTAATGAAACAATATACCAAAACCCATAGTCCACAGCCAAAGTGATTCTTACAGGAAATTTTTTCTTTCTTTCTTTCTTTCTTTCTTTCTTTCTTTCTTTCTTTCTTTTTTTTTTTTTTACTGATAAAATATCTGTGGTTTTCTTTTTCTTTTCTTTTCTTTTCTTTTTTTTAATAATTATAACTTTTTATTGACAGAACCCCTGCCTGGGTAATTTTTTACAACATTATCCCTTACACTCACTTCTGTTCCGATTTTTCCCCTTCGTCCCTCCACCCCCTCCCCCAGATGGCAAGCAGTCCTACATATGTTAAATGTATCACAGTATATCCTAGATACAATATATGTGTGCAGAACCAAACAGTTCTCTTGTTGCACAGGAAGAATTGGATTCAGAAGGTAAAAATAACCTGGGAAGAAAAACAAAAATGCAAACAGTTTACATTCATTTCCCAGTGTTCCTTCTCTGGGTGTAGCTGCTTCTGTCCATCCTTGATCAATTGAAACTGAGTTAGATCTTCTCTTTGTCAAAGAAATCCACTTCCATCAGAATACATCCTCATACAGTATCATTGTTGAAGTATATAATGATCTCCTGGTTCTGCTCATTTCACTTAGCATCAATTCATGTCTCTCCAAGCTTCTCTGTATTCATCCTGCTGGTCATTTCTTACAGAACAATAATATTCCATAACATTCATATACCACAATTTATCCAGCCATTCTCCAATTGATGGGCATCCATTCATTTTCCAGTTTCTAGCCACTACAAACAGAGATTCCACAAACATTTTGGCACATACAGGTCCCTTTCCCTTCTTTAGTATCTCTTTGGGGTATAAGCCCAGTAGTAGCACTGCTAGGTCAAAGGGTATGCACAGTTTGATAACATTTTGGGCATAATTCCGGATTGCTCTCCAGAATGGCTGGATTCGTTCTCCCTCACTCTTAAAAGTGTAAATTATGTTCATAATTCCTTGGACATACCCACCCACCTAAATATATGTTTGCTTTTAAAAATGGGAAAAGTTAAAACATTAAGAAACATCATTAACTTGAAATCCTACTTTTCTATTCCTAATAACTGAAATGTCACTATACATTAGTTTAGTGATTGCTCTTCTTCATTGTGAATGTTAAATAATTATCTGTAGCTTTCACATAAACATGATTTAGGTTACAATATTTGCTAGAAAATATGTATGCTTGAATAATGGATATGACTAGAAAGAAATTCTCGCAGATTGTTGTTTTTATAACAAATTCTGGGAGAGAAAAACCCCATAACTTTAATTTTGAAGGTCGGTATAACTACAAACAGGTATAGCTAGTTAGAGGTCAGAAGGGTATGATATGACATAATATGAGATAAAAAATTCAAAACCCTTTGAAAGCTTTGTAGATAATAATGAGCATTGAAATTTGAAACATCACGTGCATTTTTAATATTTCTACTAGGAAAGAGATTGCAGCGCTCTTAATGTTTAATGCATTGACTGTAATAGAAGACTAAATTGATCTCCATGGTCCCATTTGTTCCATTACTGGTGAAAAGGAAATGAATTGATTTATATTTTAGCTCTTATTTAGGAACTAGACACCACAATTAGAGAATTCAGTAGGATTAGAACCCTGAAGTGAGATTTTCTATTTCTTCTTTGATTAATCAGCAAACATTTATTAAATAGCTACAATGTGAATAAAATCTGAAACGGGAAAGAAATAGCTTGGCCATTGTATATGACATACTATATAATTATCAGGAAAAATTAGATTATAGACAATATTTTAAATAAATAAATATTTCATTTTTCTATTTTTTATTCAATCTTCCCTTATCTATTTTAAATTTTATATAATTCTTTCTACTTTTCCTTCTTCCCTTTCTCCCTCCTCCATTTTGCTTTTTTAAAAAATAGAGTAGGAAAGGGAAATGGAATGCTTATAAATTAATCTCTTCTTTTGTAAAATTATTAATTCTTTTATTTTGATCATTCTTGATAAAATTGTGAAATTCCATTGTAACATTTTTATATCTTTAATACAATTCGGCACCAGTTGTCTCCTTTAATGTTTTACCTAATGAATGAAAAGATATATGAAAGAAAAAAATTTATTAAACATTTACTATGCTTTGAATTTTATAGTAAGTCTTGGTGATGTGAATAAAAAAGCAAAAACTTGAATCTGATTTTTTTTTTTAAATTTTATTTTATTTAATAATAACTTTGTATTGACAGAATCCATGCCAGGGTAATTTTTTACAACATTATCCCTTGCACTCGCTTATGTTTCGTTTTTTCCCCTCCCTCCCTCCACCCCCCCCCCCCCCCCAAGATGGCAAGCAGTCCTATATATGTTAAATATATTGCAGTATATCCTAGATATAATGCATATTAACTTGCATCTGATTAGAGAGAAAACCCATTTACAAGAATTGGCCCATAGTTTTGGTAGAAATTTATAGAGATTGACACCTTCCTTCCATGAAACATGGCAGAGTTGTTTAATCATGGTTCAGAATGTTTGATCAGAGTTCCTGAACTGGGAGTGTGGTGAAGGTAAAGGTAATGTAGGGGTAATGTCCTGTTTGACAGGGCAATTAGAAGATGAACATGGAATTAGGGAATGAAAGGTTACATGGCTAAAGTTTGCTTTAAATACTATGCCAAAGTGAGGCTGCCAATAAGCTGAACTTTGGGTTTCTCAAGACAGAAGTTACGAAAACAAAATGGTTAAATCTCTATCTAGTTCATGATATTTTTTTCTCCCTTCAGATCTATTTCTTTACTATCTTCATTTTTATGGATCACTGAGAATAGGCTGCACTGTTATTTAAAAGTTAGCTAATATCATCCTTGGGAAATAGGATGCCCAGAATAATATTTGATCATGTTAGTGTTATTTACCTTTTGATGTCAATCTAATGGAGAAGATGTACTTGGTCAAACATGAACATGTTTTGCTAAGAAAATATAGCCTTAATCAATCTGTGTAATATGTTAGTTGATTAATATGTGACATATATATCTTATAAAATAAATAATATAATACTTTATAAAATAAAAAAATAATTTTTAATGTAAGAGGAGTTCCATGATTTGTTTTGAAGGTAACAATGAATGAATGAAACTATTAACTAGTATTTAATTTTTTTAAAGGATTTCTGTATGTCACTATTTATTACTCAATTACTACATAGTCTGTAAGTCCTTAGTTTTTATCCTTTCTTCAAACATTTGGAAAGTGAAATTCTTTATTTCTGTAACCACTGTGATTGAGCTGCACAAAATGATATTTATTCCAATTTTGGAATTTTTGGGGAGATTTTATGGAATCCATCATTGCACTGCTTTGGTAAGTATCTTTGAGGATTTGATTTCTTCCTTGTGAATTGGGGGGTTCTGTAGGATTTCTCTAAAAATTCAGGCTTTAGGATCTGAGCCAAGGGCACAGATCCTTTAAACTCCTCATTTTGTTGTTTTAGAATTTTTAAAAGTAGTATATTATGTAATAACAGAAAAAGTATTTTGTTATTTAAATAAGATCAGAATTGTGGGATTGATGCATTTTTTAAAAAACTTTTTGTGAACCCTAAAACTTAGATAAGTTTCTGTGCATTTTTTAAAAAACTTTTTGTGAACCCTAAAACTTAGATAAGTTTCTGGTTTTTCTAATTCTGGATTCTGGCATGGATATCATTTCTGTCTCAGAATGAAAAAGGATGAAATTTTGAGGCTGTGAAACTCCAGGAAGAATAAAGTACAATGACTGTGTTGGGTTATAGAAGATTATGAAGCAATGAAAAAACCTGATGAATTTTTCATTATTTCCATTTGCCCAGATAAATTTACTAGAATATTCAGTTTTAACCCAAAGTTGGCATTTTGAGAAAGTTTAGTAAGTTTAACATTAACATTAAAATCTTGGTTTAAAAAAATAAAATGGAAATGAAAGTGTTAAATGAAGTTTGAAATGAGAAGAACCCTAACTCTAAAAGAGTTTACTTAACTTTTAGGAAAGATTTTTCTTTTCTTTTTCTTTTTGCCATCCTTTCTCAAGTCCTTACTTGTCCTATTTACCTAGTGAGTAAAAACAAAACAGAAATTAGAATTCATGGCTGCTGTATTTTTAATCAGCCTCTTTTTCAACTATCAAGGCCGCTTATATTTTGATTTTGTTCATTTTCTCTGTTAACAATTCATCATGTTAATAGCCAATTTGATTATAGTTAAGTTAGTATTTTTCCCTTAAGGTGACCAAAAAGTGTCAATAATTATATTAAATACAGATATTGACCTTACATATAGTTGTCAGTAATATTCCCTCTTTAGTGTTTCATCTTTCTTTTCTTGCTGTTTCTTAGATTTGAAATTTCTTTGTCCAGTAAAGTAATAGTATTACAAATGACATTTGGGAATTTTTGGTTCAGAAGCTCAAGCATTTCTGTTCAGTCTTGAGAAGAGATTTGGACTGTTAGATTTGTGTCACATCCAGGAGTTTTGAAAAAGATGCATTCATTCTTCAAGAAAGTAGAGTAGAAGCAAGAACTTTGCTTAAGCAGCAGCAGCAAGCATCTATAAAGAGTTACTGGTGCCAGCCTCACTTGGGATTTAATGAGATGAGCTGAAGGGGCAGCAAGAGAACAATAGGTGAACCTGGACAAAGGGACCGCACCAGAGAGGAGAAAATGCAGTGGGTTGTCAGATGACTGAAGAGGGTTTAGCTCTTCCTCTTTCCAGAATGGAGAAAGGGAGACAGCATCACACATTGGCCAGCTAATAGTTCTCTAATATGGTAACAAATCTTAAAATGTTTTGCCTTTCAGTTATCTCTTTTGTTCCACAAAATTATTTATGCAAAGTTTCAAGTATAATGAGGGAGGGAAGAATAAGGGGAAAGAAATCAGTGATAGCTAGGTTGATTCCAGGCAAAGTACTTCACCTTTGGTGAAGTATATCCTAAGCCTAGAAAGTATTCACTTTCTACAAGTCATCTCTATTAGATTTCCTGCCAAACAGAAGTAACTGGATGCATAAATCAAACTTCTTCCCTTCCCTTAAGTTATGGTTATTAATTTTATATACTCACCATTTATATTTAGATAATTTCTGGAAACATAGCAACAGAATGACTTATTTTCTTTTTTGGAGAGAGAGTTTGTTGATAACAAAGTTATCTTTGTTTTTGATCAGGAAGAACATGGTATGAGTTGCCATTCTTTTTCATATAGAAATATTCTTTTAACTTATTTTCTATTTTGAATCACCCATTTCAGTTAAGAAGAAAGATTATTGGTGATTCACAGTAGTACTTAGTAGTTTCAACAGTGTTTATTGCCATTTGACAATAACATTTTTAGCATGAATCATCCTTGTTTTAGATTTATTTATCATCTAATTGCTTTCTGAACTCAATTCAGCTTATCTTTAAAAAATTAAGCAAGTTAGTACCTATGTTCCATCTTAGGTAATAATGGAGGAGAGATTTTTAGATGGTGTTTTGCCGGATCCTTGAGGTAATAATGTCATCAATAAGACAAGTAATCAGAGAAGTATAGATATTAATATTTAAATGGACTATACACATTTTAGTAGAATTATATTTTTATATTGATTCTTTAAAAGTTGAGTTATTGGAGGAAAATTTGGTTTTTGAATAGAATTAAATAATACTTAAGATTTCAGTAAGCTTTTAAAAGTCATATACATTGAAGAGGAAATAAAACATTGATCATAACCTGCCTTATTTTGTCTAAGAAATTGTCCCTTGTGTAGCAGCAGCAATCTCTAAAGCTTTAGTAATTTGCTTTAATTTCTCATCATTATCAAACTATTTTATTAAATTGAATTCAAAACAGCTGACCTCAGAGCCAAGAAGACCTGAATTCAAATTCTACTTCTGATAACACATGACTGTGATCCTGGGGAAGTCACTTAACTTTTCAGAGTTCTAATACTATAAATTACAAAGGTGTCATCTACCATTGGCAGAGGGAGTTCCCTAATCTGGGAGTTCCCTATGGTTATAAAATCCAGAAATAAATCCAATCCTTATTTCTGTCGTTGTAAAGTTCCAGCTTGTATGCCAGACACAATGCCAGGTTGTGGACATACAGAGATAAAAAAGTAAGCATGCTTTCTCTTGGGGAAAACAACATGTACACAAATATAGATAATATAAAGTAATGAAATGGAGAAGACAATAACACCTGAAGGGAAAGGAACAGGAATATAATAAAGGATGTGGCAGCTGAGGAAACTGAAAGAAATTAAGGATTTGAAGAATTTGAGGTAAGAAAGGAAATGTCTCTGCCTTGGGGGGCAGAAAGGACTTTGGAAGACATTTAGTCCAGTGTTGTTCTTCCTCCCCTCCCCCCCAGTTTTATAGATGAAGAAATTGAGACCCATTGGTTAATGACTTTTCCAAAGTCTCACATGTAATTAGGGGTAGAGCAAATAATTAGAATTCAAGCCTTCTGACTCTTGAACCTAATAATCTTTCCACCATACTCTGCTGCCTTCTTGATAGAATTATTGCAGGCAGACAATACCAAGAAGTGTATAATGCAAAGTGTACAAAAGGGAATAATGTGCAGAAATTCTGGATCCTTTCATGCCAATTGAGTTGTATATATTTTATCTAAGTGAAAATAGGGAAATCCTAATGCTTCTTGAGCAAGAGAATAGTATGATCTAATTATTTCTTATTCCTTTTTATTTGCATTTTCTAACTTCTTGAAAAAATCTTTGTTTTTGTAATAATTTGATATAGAACTTTAACATATTTAACATGTATTGGTCAATCTGCTATCTGAGGGAAGGGGGGGGGAAGTTGGAACAAAAGGATTTGCAACTGTCAATGCTGAAAAATTACCTATGCATATATATCTTGTAAATAAAAAGCTATAATAATAAAAAAAATAAAAAAAATAATTTGATATAGAATTCTTAAGGTAAGATGAAGGGACATAAAACTAAATCTTGATATAAATGAACAATTTTTGCCTGATTGTTGCGATTTGCTCAAGTTATTTTGGAAAATGTTTTGAATATTAAACACTAAAAATGGGCAAATCTTACTCTTGTGTTCACAGTTTAATGGTTTGTGTATTTTAATAGATCACTGCTTCATTAGAAATGTACAAAATAACATTTGTTAAACTTGGCAAAATACACATTATTGTTAGGAATCGGTGGCCACAGGAATCTGACCTCTATGTTTTGCCATCAGCTACTAAATCATAAACTCAGGAATGAGGCACAGGTCCTTGAAATTCTGTTACATTTGAGATTTGTTATTATGTGGAGGGAAATGATTATTTCATGAATTATGTTCAGGATTCAATTTAGTGGACTTTTCAGAAATTAATTGTTTTATCCTTAGGTATAGTTTTTTGTCAGCATTGCTTTATAGCAATGAGTTCTAGATCACCATTTACTTTGAAGAATTAAAAATTGAGAATCACAGAGAGTGAAGAAAAGATGTATAATGAGTGTGATAAAGGTACAATGTAGAACCAATAGAAACTCAGCATATCAGAAAAAATATATATAAATAAAAAATTATGTGACAGAAAGAGAAGATGGGCTGGCCATGTAGCAAGAGTGAAAGATGTCAGGTGGATAGTCCAAGTGCTTTCAGGTGCTTCACAAATACCCTTGTTGTATCAAGAGAAAGTGAGGAAAGCCTTCAGAAGTATGTTGTAAAGCATGTTCAGAATTTGGGGTGAACATGTACAAAAATTCATGAGATGAGTATATATGGATATTTTCTATCACTGTAGGGAAATGCCAAATGGGAATGAAAATCATCTAGATATAGGTGAATGTTTAAATATCAGAATAGTTTAATAAATGCCTTTAAAATAAAACCTCAACCTCAACTATGTATTTTATTGAATTATACTCATTCTAAAGCTGTTTATAAATCTTGAATATTCCTTGAGAAATTGGATAGTCTTTAGTAATTCATTTTGCCTTTTGTTAGATCTTGGTGGTTCTTTGTAGTTTTTTTGTTTTTTTGTTTGCTAAGGCAGTCGGGGTTAAGTGACTTGCCCAAGGTCACACAGCTAGGAAATGTTAATTGTCTGAGGTCAAATTTGAACTCAGGTCCTCCTGACTTCAGGGCTGGTGCTCTATCCATTGTACCATCTAGCTACCCTTCTTTATGTTTTTCATATCTCTCTCTGCAGTTTTAAAGAATGGTTATAATAAGGACAATTAGTATTTATATAGATTTTATAGTTTGAAAGTGATTTACAAATATTATTCTGTTCTTATAACAGCCCTTTAAAATTATCTTTCTTCCTGATAGATTGCTGGACCTGGAATCAGGAAGACCCAAGTTCCTATCTAGCATCAGACACTTACTAGTTTTGTGACTCTGGGCAAATGATTTTATTTCTTCCAGCCTCAATTTATTTCTCTGTAAAATGATGATGATAATAATAGCATCTACCTCTCAGTTGTAAGGGCAAAATAAGATATTTATAAAGTCTTTTGCAGACTGTAAAGTGACATGTAAATACTAGCCTTTTTTCCTCATCTAATTTTACAGATGACGAAAATGAAGTATATGGTAGATAAGTGACTTACCCACTATGTTTAATATGCAAAATTGGATGGCATTAACTGGCTAGTACTGAAATGGCCCAGGTAATAAAATTCAAGACAGCCGCAATGAGGAAAATTTAGAATTTATTTAGTACTGAGCTCGGGTCGGAGTTCTAATCGAATTCCGTACCTTACAGAACTAAAGACAGTCTTATAAACATTTTTTGTTTGAGCTTGTTACATTTCAATCTGTGATTCGCATTTTACAACAGGAAGATAGAGGGTTTTACAGGATAAGAGGAGAAATCCCACCAGGGCATTAACATAGATAGATGGTTTCGGGACCACCCTCTCAATACCACCCTCCGGAACAGATATCCTTAAGGGTATTGTTGAGCCGGCCTTTTGGAATGCAGAAGAAATCCCCCAATCTAGCTGAGCAAACTTTCTTCTGCTGGTCTCAGGCGGAAAGGAGGGGAGAGGAGGGCTATTTGTCCATTTCAGTACTAGAGATTCTTTCTTGCTTGCATGGACTGTGGAATTGCATATAATGCATATCTAGATAAAAGTGAGTTTTAGAAAACTTTGCTAAATGAGGGAAGAAATAGGAAACAAAAGGCCAAAATGCCTTACTATGAATTGATATGATTAAATATGAAAGATAGATAGAAGGGCAGAAATGGTAACGGCAGGGTCACTGGAAGTTTTAAATAGTTCCTTGAATGTTTACTGTAGCTGTTTTCTACTTTGCATAATCTGCTGGTTGATTTGTAAATCTATCAGTATGTAAAATAAAAATAAACATCTATTCAGCATTTGACAGTTGACTTCATTTGCAAGTTGATTTTAAGTGTAATTTAGAACTGTTCATTTTTATAGAAGACTAATATTGCAATATCTGAAATATGCTTTCATGATCATGCCATCACAACATTAATCTTAGAAATTGGTCTACATTCATTTACATTTTTTGCATACATAATAAGTATATAGCAAGAATCTCACATAAATTCCAAAGTATTTTAGGAAATGACGATCATCATGTGGTCTTCAAAGTAGATAGAAGAGGTGGAATGACAGGTGAAAAAGAACCCATCCTTCTATTCCCCAAAAGCAAGAGGGAAAGAGTAAATGGCATCACATTTCCCTTCCAAAATAAGACACAGTTTGTTTTGTTCTATGTAGCCAGCAAATGTTTCACAATGTAGGATGCTGATATTTCTCCTAAAAAATGGATATTTTGTGTTTTTATGTCACCTTCATCTCCAAGTTCCTTTTTACTCCCCCCATCTGAATGCCATCTCTTGTAACAACAACAACAAAAAAGGAAAAAAAGGAAAAACTGAAGAAAGTCAATCATCACCCTGAAATCTGATAGTATTTATAATGTTCCACACTCATAGGCCTCCACTTTTTCAAAACAAAGGATGGAGGTGATAAGGTTTAGATTTAGGGAACCAAAATGAGATTAGGGTTTCTGGTGGTCAGGGAGTTAAATGATAAGGTCTAGTGTCAGGTTCGGGATTCAGGGATCCAAATGGAGAGGTTTGGCTCCCCTGCACCTCCTTGGAATTCGGCACAAGGGTAAGGAGTTTTGGGGATTCCCTTCTGGTGGCACAGAGGTTCTCTGTAAAGGAATTTACAGACCCAAAAACCTAGATTGATAGAAGAGGTTTATTATGGGGATTGGAAGTAAGGTTAGAAATCCTGACAGAGAGGCATAAAGTTTGGTTAGGGAAATAGGTGAGCGTAAAGAGAGGATAATATTGGAAAAGAATATTATTTCAGTGGGCAAATCTATGGCTATGACAAATGGAGTTTTGCACTGAGAATGCAGTTCTTAGTGGACAGAAGGTCCTGGCAGAAAAGGGAGCTGCCAAGATCCATCTGCAAAGACTTTAGTTGGGATGGAAGCTTATAATATTGGTTGTCTTAGTGGGGACTGGGAGAGCTCAAGTTGGCTCAGATCTAAGGGGCTGGGACAAGCCCGGATCTCCTATTTGAATTCAAAGGGATGCTTTTTCACCAGGATTTGTAATTGAATCAGAGGCTCTGGCATCCTGGAAAGACAACTTGTCTGGGGAGGATATGCCAGAAGGGTTTGGGAATCTGAAAGGAATCAGAGATCAATCGGAAATACAGTTTCTTAAAGGGACCACAACCCGCTTCAGAGATACATTTTCTAAGCTCTTTTCCCAAGTCAAGCTGTATTGTTGTGATTATGTGAGACTATATCTGACTCTGCAATCTTTTGAAGTTTTTTCTTTCTTCACTTTGATAGCCAAGATTCTATAAGAATCTCTGCATTCTAGCTGTCTTTACTTTTTCAACTTCCCTTTTCATAATTAAAGTCTTACGTTCTTGTTATTTGACTTGCTTCTACATCTGTTCTCTTCCAAGTCACTGGTGATTTCTGTATTAAAAAATCTAGAAAGACAAATGCGTATCTTTCTCCTTTCTGACTTTTTAGTTTTTGATATTGTTGACTACCTCATCCTGTTGCACAATTCTCCTTGGATTTTCAAGTCATTGCTCTATCATGGTTCTCTTATTTGCTTGGTAATTCCTTCTCTTAGTTTTCTTTGAGAGTCCATCATTTATATCCTGCCCACTGTGCATGAGTGTAGCCCAGAAATCTGTCTACTTTCTGTCTTCTATAGACTTTTTTTTTTTGTGATTCCATCAACATCCGTGCATTTGACTATGATTTTTATGTACCTGACTTCCATATCTATTTGTCCATGTTCTCACCTCTCTCATGAATTCCTATCTATTATTGCCACCTCCCTGTTTAACATCCTGGATGTCTGGATGTCTCCTGACCCCTTAAACTCAAATTGTCTAAAGCCCACTCATCCTTTTTTCTCATTTCTCTAAAAGTACCATTATTTTCTCTTTGCCTAGGTTAGGAGCCATCCTCAACCTTTCAATGTCCTTCACTGCTCATATGCAACCAGTTTTCCTGTTTGGCTTTTTAAAAAAAAAAATCCATTTTTTCAGTTAAGTTTTTTCTTTCATTCCTCTTGCCCTATTAAGGAGGGGAAGGAGATCCAAAAGTCACTTAATAAATATATTTAGTCAAGAAAAAGCAAGTGCCCATGTTGACCATGTGTATACATATGTTAGCATTGTGTCACCTCTGTCAGAAGGGAAATAGTCTTATTAGGAGTCATGTTCTGATCATTATGTGGATTGGTGGCTCTAAGTCTTTCAAAGTGTTTTCCATTGTTATGTTGATCAGTTTGCTGGTTCTGTTTACTCTGTATGAGTTCATGAGAGTCTTATTAGTTTTCTCTGAAGCTGTCCCTTCATTTCTTAAAGCACAATACTATTCCATTACATTTATATACCACAATATGTTTAGCTATTCCCCAGTTGATAGCAACCCTCTTAGTTTTTAGTTGTTTTCCATCATTCCACAGAAACTTAAATGAGCAATTTTGGTTACTTAAAATGAAAAAGATTTTGCACAAACAAAATCAGTTAGCTAAAATTAGAAAGTGGCTAAAAATGGATTTAAAAAAATCTTTAAAATCTTTTAAAAAAATGGCACAAGAGATAGAACATTGGACTTTGAATCAAAGACTTCAGTTCAAACACTGCTTCAAACACTGTTGGAATCTTTACAAATTAAGTCATTAGAGTTGATAGAGACAATAATTATCTAATTTAGCATCGTTCAGTATCATTGATCTAATCTTACAAGGAGAAAGTTTTGAGCCAGAACCTGAAACAAGGTACTAAGTAGAACTAATTGACACAGTGCTTGTGTTCACACCTTTACTCATTGGAGTTCACAAGTATGGAAGATTCACAAAGTTAACTGTGTAATATTGTGAATTCACACCTTCCTTGAAGCTCTTAGGGCCAGAGAGCACTCTGGGAAGAAACCCATAATCCCTCTCTCTCGCATCCCACAATCCCTCTCTCTCAAAGGAGCATAAATAGAGCTTCAATGAGCCAGTTAGGTAAGTTTTTCAGAGCGAAGAAGCTGCAAGTCGAGAGTGGAGCTGAATTTAGATTGAGAGGGGAGCATCAAGTGAGTTCAGCCAGAAGCCCTCTCTGAGTGAGGAGTCTTACTTCGGAATATTGACTGGGGTCGGAGAGGAGCACTCTGGGAGATTGAGAGCCAGAAGCTCTCTCTCAGAGGCAAGACAGATTCACTTTGGTGCTGGCTCTGGAGGCTGAAGAAAGCAGAGGCAGAAGCAAAGGACAAAGCGGCAAGAGCTCTTGGAACCAAGCAGAGAGATAGACCTCTAAGCTAATCGGGCTATATTGGAGACAATAAAAGATCTGAACTTTTACCAGCTGGCTGCATTTGGGGTAATTATTGAACTGAACTGATACTAAGGCAGCCTCCAGAAAACCTCCCCGAAAAACCTGCTTTCTCCCAGAGAGAACCATCATATTATATTATATTTTAAAAGAAGAAAATCACCACAAAACACCAACTAGTTGTTAGTGCAATTCAATACTGTCTTAGTTTTCTCAACTGTAAAAGGAAATATCACCTATTTTTCAGACTTAAGAGAAATAAAATGAGATGACATGTAATTTGCAAACCTTAAAGCACTATATAAGTACTAGCAATCTTTTTCTTCTTTTCTTCTCCTTCCTCTTCCTCTTCCTTTTCCTTTTCCTCCATCTTTTTCATCTCCATCTCCATCATCATCATCTCCATCATCATCATCTCATTGGGTCTGGAGTCTGGAATACCTGAGTTCAAATTTGGCCTCAGGTATTTGGACTTTCATTTTTATTGTTTACATTCAGTAGAACCATGACCAATAACATTTTTAGCTGAGTATTAGGCTGGAAAAGATGATCAACTTAATATGTGAAGTTTTTACAGTTTACTTTCCTCAAACTTAGCTAAAGAAGATAAAGGCTAACAGTGTTGTAGTTATTATTCTCTCCCTCTTTATCAGAATATTTGATAGGATAAAAGATCTTATGTTTTGGAATATCAGAATGCCTCTCTCCATCCCAAACTACTGGAATGTCAGATACAGGCTTATCAAGATGCCTCTCCCCATCTCTGGGGTTCCTCCCCCTCATGCCTCCCCTCACCTTGTCAGAACCCAATTGTCAGAGTCCTGTTCCCGCTCTTAGCACTCTGACTCTGCCCCCACCTTATCTACCCCCTGAGTCTGAGCCGCATGCGTGTATGTATGTATATATATATATATATATATATATATATATATATATATATATATATATGTATGTATGTATGTCATAGAACTCACATTGTTTGCTGGATTCTTGGAGACAATAGTCTCATTCAGCCCTGGGACCAAACCATGGATCCATTTGGTCCCAGTATATCTATCTTTCCATTTAATAAATTATTATTTATCTATCTCTATCTTGCCTCTAATCTCTATCTTGCCTCAGTTTCTCCAGCATTACAGGGTAAAAGTTCTCCTTTTGAAACCAAATAACATTTTTATGTCTTTATTGGAAAATATTTTAGCTCTTCTGTGTTGTCAAAGCTCTTTTCCCATTATCTCAGCTATGAAAGTATATAAGTTGTTTGGTATTAAGATGTAAACTAGTCAGTTAGGGTCTTGGTTTACTTTGTAAAATAAAAAAAATCTATTGGGAAATCTGTAAGATGACATGCCGCATTTTAAAAGGAATTCTTAACTTTAATATGATAAAATCAGCTATCTTCAAATAGTTGGACTAATCACTAATCTCTTAAAATAACACAGAAAATGACCTTTTACTTATGTTCTCTGAGGTATATTAGGTGGTTTGTTTTTCTTAGGCAGAAAAACATCTTGTGTGAATAATACAATGAAGCTTAACTGCAAAATTTCCCCCTGCAATTAGTATAGCCCTAGTATTCTAGCTTTAAATGAAAGTGCTGTTTTTATAATTAAAGTCTTTCATATCCTGTTGTGCATTAATTTTTTTTATTGGATGTTCCAGTATTTGACATGTGTGGCATTTTGAGGGTATATGCATCATATCCCATCAGGTGTGCACTGCAGATTATCTAAAAATAGAAAATAAATAACGGTGTAAACAGGAGAATGGAAAATAGTGTTGGTGGAGAGTGAATCAGCTTTGGTGACGTCAAGCATGTTTTTTTCTTTATGGTACTGTCTGTTATTTTTACCTAGGTAATCATCACCTCTGTGCCACTGTGATTTTGCAAAAGAGTCACAGGCTAAACTTATTTTAACTATGCATGTGCTCTTAGTTCCCCTTGACTTTTTTGGGATTGCAAGTAAATATAAGGAGTAAATTGGAATTTCACTGGGTAAAGAATATTGTAATTGATAGTGCAAAAGGCAAGAATGCTGCTTGACTTGCATTGAATTTCTTTAGACTTAAATAATTCTTGTGCTAAGTATGGATGGTTTTCATCAAGTCAAAGAGTATAATATTGGAAACCCTGCTTTTGTTGTTTTAAAAATCTATTCAATGTGTGAATGTCTGTATTTTTAAGTTTTCTTCTTCATAAGACTTGATCCTATTAATATACTAAAATAAAGCTAATCACTTTTTATGATTGTATTTAATTCATTAGATCAGTAGATTAGACACTAAATAGCAAAGTATATTGCTGCTTAATTCAGTAATGCTATAGATACTTGTGAAAGAATAAAAATCTTTTTAAATATGATTAGTTTACTTTTTGAAAATAGGATCAAATGGTATGTGAATATTATAGAATATTATTGTTCTGTAGGAAATAATCAGCAGGATGATTTCAGAGAGGCTTGGAGAGACATGAATTGATGCTGAGTGAAATGAGCAGAACCAGGAAATCATTGTACACAGCAACAGCAAGATTATACAATGATCAATTCTGATGGACATGGCCTTTTTCAACAGTGAGCTGATTCAGGCCAGGTCCAATAGTCTTGTGATGAAGAGTCATCTACACATAGAGAGAACTATGGGGACTGAATTATCACAACATAGCATTTTCACTTTTTTATTGTTTGCTTGCATTTTGTTTCTTTTCTCATTTTCTGTGTAGCATGATAATTGTGGAAATATATATTGAAGAATTGCACATGTTTAACATATATTGGATTACTTTCTTTCTAGAGGAGAGAGTGAAGAGAAGGGAGGGGAAAAATTTGGAATACAAGGTTTTACAAGGATAAATGTTGGAAATTATGCATTTGTTTTGAAAATAAAAAGCTTAAGGGGCAACTAGATAGTACAGTGGATAGAGCACCAGCTCTGAAGTCAGGAGGACCCGAGTTCAAATTTGGCCTCAGACACTTAACATTTCCTGACTGTGTGACCCTAGTCAAGTCACTTAATCCCAATTGCCTCAGGGGAAAAAAAAGAAAGAAAAGAAATGAAAAGGCTTAATTTTAAAAATAATATCAAGCTCTCAGTGCAATACCAAGCAAAGAGGTAGTAAATATGTTGGCTGGTATATTGGTTAATATCTTGTGATTTAGGTGACCAGATGCTGAATTATAAGGAAAGAATTTTTCTATTACAGGTACATTTCTTTCTGCTAATGTCATTGAGTATCATGAGAATGCTATATAAATATTCATGTATGATCATGTTTCCATGATCAAATAAAAATGCTTCATTTGGCCTCATTATATTGAACTCAATATAATGAAAAAAAGTCCATATTCCATTGAAAAGAAAATTTTGTATATTTAACATTTTGAAATTCATGGTTATGCTAATACAGATGTCTCTTGTTTACACACTTTAAAAAAAATAATTTGGCAAAAAAAAAAAGTCTTTCCAAATGAAAACCTGTTTTCATTAAGGAATTTTTAGGTGTTTCCCTCCCTTGTTCATTCAATTGAATTTAACAGATTTTAACATATTTTATACAAGGCAATGTGCTAAGATAATAAAGATGAGAATAAAACATTCTTTGCTTACAAGTAGTTTATGGACCACTGGTAGAGTTGATGAAAAGAATAACACAACTATAAGTAACAAAATAAGTTATTCTGCCATTTAATTTTTTCATCATGTCTTTCTGATGTTATGGAAATAAATTTTTCTTACCTGCCAGTTTCCATTCTCAGGTTCTCTTGAAATTTTATGATTGATCTGACTTGAGCCTAACTCTTGGCATTTCTGGTCTTCACACAAAGATGGAGTCCAAGCAAATTGACTTTGTATTTGTCATGTTTCTGTCCAAGTTCTATATAAACAACACTGATTTCCTAATTCTTCCTAACTCATACAACAAAACAACTGCATATACTTTATTCCCAAAATTAGAGCCATTTTCAATTAAACTGTGTTTTGTTCTTGAGCTCTTTGACATCATTGTTTTCTTTTATGATGAGTAAAAATGGTGCCATTAATCCTTAAGTTTCATGTTATTCTGTTTTGCTGTTGACTAGGTTGATGGGAAATAAAGACATTTAGGGAAAAGTTAACAATAGCATTGAAAAATAGTTGTCAAAAATGAATGCTAAAATATAAAAGTAACATGAAAGTTTGTACCTTGTTTTTGAATGCTTACTTACTGTAAAAATTTAGTAAAATGACATTAGGGCAATGACATTTGACACTGGGAATTTCACAGGTTTTTGCATTAGAAGTCCATTTTGTGTAATAAGCTCAAACTTCTCAAATATTTATTGTATAAGCTGGATCTTCTGAGAAAGTTTATGAGACTCGATGGATGCTACTAGGAAGATGCTAGTTAAGGAAATTCTCATACATTGAGAGAATAGTGGCAGTTCTTTTGTATTTCTCTTTCCTACTTAAGATTCCAGAGAGCTCTGCATGTTTAGACAAGGAAAAAGCTATGCTTGCTTTGATTTGAGTATAGCTTTTCTTTATAGAGTTGTTGATACCTTTAGTTTCCCTTATGTCATACTTGTGTTTTCTGCCCTTTATGATCTCCCTCTCTATTTTACCTCTCTAAACCCTACCCAATATGCCTTCTTTCAAGTCTGATAAAGGTGAGGAAAAGAATTAGGATCAAGGAGAGCTCCCTGAGACCCTGCTGGTTATCTCTTTCCTCGTTGACATTAGTCTTTTAATCAGTAGTCATTTAATCAGTGGCAAATTCAACTAATATTATTTTTCCATCTTGTCTATGAGAACATTACTTGCTGTGTGACCTTGGGGAAGTCACTTAATCCTGTTTACTTCCGTTTCCTCTGTAAAATGAGCTGAAGAAGAAAATAGAAGAAAATTTTCTTTGTGAAGAAAATTTTGAATTTTTTTGGGGGGAGGGATATTAAGGGACTTACCCAGGGTTACACAGCTAGGAAGTGTTAAGTGTCTGAGACCAGATTTTAACCAGGTCCTCCTGACTTCAAGGCTGGTGCTCTATTCACTGCGCCATCTAGCGCCCCCTATTTTTTTTGGGGGGGGTTATTGTTTTTTGGTAAAAAAACATCATGAAGAAATTTGACCCACAATTTGCTGAAATCCAAATATATTATTCCATTTTCTGTTAGTCTCATTTTCTTATCTATCAGTCTAGCACTGATATAATCACATTATATTTTCAGATAAAACAAAGCTAGGAGGTATAGTTAAAATCTTGGATGAATTAAGATCTAAAAATATGTTTATAAACTAGAATGCAAATTAGTAGGGATTAATGTACAATTTTGTACTTGAGTTAAAGTGCAGCAATTCTACACTAACACAACTATGAAGGTTAGTTCAAATCTCTTTTTTAATTCTGAATTTCTTATCTATCTTGTTTTTCTCAATTTCTATGTAATTTATGGATATTCTAGGGTTCTTTGCTGTTATTTAATGTTTCTCCCAGAGCACTTAGGATAGACCTTAATATATAATCAGTGCCTAATAAAAATTAACTTACAAGTTTATTATTTACATGTGCTGATGAATTCTCAAATTTGTCTATCCTACTCTAAACTTTTTTCTAACCTCCAAACTCATATCTCCAAAAGTCTTTCAGACATCCAGAATTAAATGTCCAGTAAATATCTTAAATTCAATATATCCAAAATGGAGCTCATTATCTTTCCCCCTAAACTCTCCCCCTACTTCCTTTCCCTATTGCGTAGAGGCTGTCACCATTGCCCCATACCTCTGGTTTGCAATCTGGGAACCATGCTAAATTCCCAAACCTCTCTCACCACATATCCCATCTGTTGCCAGAGCAACATCTCCCGACTGTGGCCTCTTTTATCCTCTGACATTGCCGCCCATGTTAGTGCGGCCCTCATCTTCAACTCTCTGATTAGGCCAAGTGCCTGCCTGTGGGTTCCCCTGCCTCAAACTTTTATCCCTCCAATACATCCTCTCTTTAGCCACTAACGTGATTTTCCTAATGGCAGGTTTTATCATGCCCCTCTGCTACTCAGTGAACTCCAATGCCTTGCCTTCATTTCCATGATCAAATAAAAAGGCTCGTTTGGCCTTTTAAAACCCAAAGCCCTCCCCCCATCATTCCCTTACTCCCTTGACATGTACTCTTCGGTGCAGTGACCACAGTTTCCTAGTGGTTCCAAAGGCAGACTCACGTCTGGACCTTTTCTCTGGCTATCCCTTATATCTGGAATGCTCTTCTCCTTTTCTGACTACTGATTTCCCTAGTTTCCTTCAAGAACTCTAGATTTCTACAAAAAACCTCCCTCTGTTGCTATTCAGCCATTTTTGGTTGCATCTGACTCTGTGACCCCAGTTGGGCTTTTCCTGGCAAAGATATTGGAGTAGTTTGTCATTTCCTTCTCCAATTCATTTCACAGATGATTGAAGTAAATGAGGTTAAATGACTTGCCCAGGATTACAGAACTAGTAAGTGTTTGAGACTGGATTTGAATTCAGGTCTTCCTGACTCCAGGCCCAATACTCTATACTTTGTGCTACCTAATTGTTGATTATCTACAATTTATCTTGTCTATAGCTTGCTTTGAATATATTTGTTTGCATTTATACTCTGTTGCAGAAAGTACAACTCCAGTCATCTGGTCACATAACCTAAATGCCAAACTTAAATTTACCTAAGACTATTTTATGGAGAACTTGCACAAGGCAAGCATAAGCACTCACATGGAGGTCAGAAGAAATAGTTCAATGGCACTCTCTGAAGAACTTTAACTCTGAAGAACTCTTTTAAGACATGGGACTGCCCAACTTGGTGTACCTGCATCAAAACAGAATTGAAATAGTGCAAAGGGAGTTTGAGATGCATCAGTGTAGAGACATCTCCACCCCAAATGTTCAGATGGGTTGTTTGTATTCAAATTGTATAAAATCCTTCCAAATTTCTGTTGGAATGGCCAGCCACACTTAAACACCTTGGCCCCAATGTCATACTGTGGTTGGTACTCTTTCAATATGAAAGATGAACCACATTTGTTTGCATGTTGTTTCTCCATCAAATTATAAACTCCTGGAGATTAGGAACTATTTGTTTTTTTGCCTCTGTGTCTCTAGCTCTTAGCCTGGCACATTTGTTCATGTTAAGTTGTTTTAGTCATGTCAGCTCATTGTGGTGGCATTTGGGTTTTACTTGGCAACGACACTGGCATAGTTTGCCATTTCCTTTTGCAACTTATTTGAGGAAACTGAGGCAAACAAGGTAAAGTGACTTCTGCAAGGTCCCATAGTTAATAAGAGTCAGGCTGGATTGAGCTCAGCAAAAGGAGTCCTGACTCCAGGCTCTTTCTCCATTGTCCCACGCAAGTTAGCTGGCACAGAGGAGGTACTTAATAAATGCTTATTGATTGATCACTACTTATGGACACACATTGTTTTCCCTGAAAAAACTGAGCTCCATGAAGACAGATGCTGCTTTGCTTTTATCTCTGATTCCCTAGAGCCTAAGAGTAGCAGGGGTATAGGAGGTACCTAACAAATGCTTGTTGATGGACTAAATGTGGAGATTGGTGGATTCCTCCTTGTGCCTTCACTTTATGTTTGAGGTGCCCTTTCATTTAACATACTGCTTTGAAACATCAGGAGAGGAGCATGACATGAGATGTACATTTGAAAGCTAATATTCAACAACTATGGTAGGTAGATTTGTCAGACCAAAGTTTCATGTCTGTCCACTTTTTTCATAGATTTAACAGTAGAGTCATTGCATCTGTAGAAGTCTCGAGGGCAGATAATGTGCTGATGTAAATACATAATTTGGATTTATAACTAATAAGTTGTTATTTTCTGTTGTAGTCATCTAGAAGTTTCCTATAAAGCAGTGAAAATAGTAGGCAAATTAATATTTAATGGTTTTCACCCACAAATGTGTTAGTACTATTGGCTGTTCTTTTTTAGATCTAGTCTAGTATAAAATAAATCAAATAAAGATCTTCTACAACAGCATGTCTAGTTATAATTCTAGCAGAGGATCTGATAAACTCTGTGTTTAAATGTTACCAGATCTCTCTAGTAATGGAATTACTACTTTAACTTTCTGTTTATTATAGCTTCTACAAAAGACTTCATTCAGGTTTTAATTTCCCTAAGGTTCTTAATCACTGGCCTACCAGAAGAGGTTGCTTGTGAGTTATAATAAAGGCTTTCAGCCTTTGCTGACAATGAGGGCAGGCCCCTTGTTGAGACTAAATCAGAAGGCTACCTCTCGAGAATTTATTTATTGAAAGGTGCCCTTTGCTTGATTTTCTTTGAGTCACTCTTTCCTTTCAAGCTCATGTCCTATTGGCATTTAAAAACTATTTTATGTAGTGTTCTGACTTTTAGGTTTGTGCCCAGTAATAATAATGCTTTATATTTAGACAATGGCTTTCTTTCCTAGATCTTGAACTCATTCAAAAATATTCTCATTAAATCTTCACAATGCTTTTTTTTTGATGAGGCTGAGAACCATATTTATCTCTATCCTTTCCCCCTTCTCCATCTTCACTCTATAGGTGGAATAGCTAGAGAACAGAATGTGATACTTTTCTTGGAAACAATACACTATATGGGAAAGATTTGAGGATGGACCTCTTAGCAGGGGTATCGCTTTTTGTATGGGAATTAGTTTGACTACTCGAATGATTCTGGCATACATCGACATCCTTGTCTAAAAAAAACAAGATAATTCCATAGTTCTGTATGAGAATTTGAAGAGAAGATGGATCAAATTCAAATTACTCAGTCTGATTTAAAATATTAATTTCCCTCTAAGATTCTAGTTACCTATACTTTTAATTAACTTAAGTCTGTCTTAAAGTTATTCATTGTCCTTTCATGGACCCTGAAAATAAGTTTCTCTCATTTCTCAGCATATAGATTTAATGATGACTATTTTGAACATGGTTCAGCGTTTTGAAAAGTTTTTTTTTACTATAATATTTATTGATAAGCTTTCAACCTCCCTTCTTTTCATTACCTAACCATAGTCCTTGGAAAGCAGTCAATCCTAGATAGAACAAAAGGGATTTTTGTTTTGTTTTGTTTAAGTACAAACGTATCTTATTGCCTTTATGATCAAATAATAGTGTGTAAAATATTCTTTTCGACTTTTATAGATTTTTTTAACAGCCTGATCTCCTTTTACTTTTCTTTTCTTTCTTTTTTAAAATACTTGCAAAGATAGTTTTTAACATTCACCCATGCAAAACCTTGTGTTCCAAAATATTCTCTCTCCTTCTTCACCTACCCCTTCTCCTGGACAACAAGTCATCCAATATAGGTTATATATATACAGTTCTAAACATATTTCCACAATTACTGGCGTTACTCTTCTATTAATCTGAAACAAGAAAAATCAGATCAAAAAAGGAGAAAAAAATAAGAAAGAAAAAAACAAGCAAGCAAATTGCAACATGATGAAAACACTATGTTGTGATCCACATTCAGTCCCCATAGTCCTGTCTCCAACACAAGTCTATTGGAATTGGCCTGAATCACCTCATTGTTGAAAATTGTTGAAAAGAGCTACATGGATCAGAGTTGATCATCATCATATAATCTTGTTGATGCTGTGTACAGTGTTCCTTTGGTTCAACTCATTTCATTTAGCATGAATTCATGTTAAGTCTCTTCAGGCCTTTTAAAAATCATCTTTCTGATTGTTTCTTATAGAACAATAATATTCCATTATATTCATATACCATACCTTATTCAAGCACTTCCCAACTTGATGGGCATACACTCTTTGCCACTACAAAAAGGGCTGCTACAAAAATTTTTCCTTTTTTCTTTTTTTTTAAACTTCTTCAGGCTTTAACTGTTTATACACAATATTATATTCCCCTGAAGTGGTACTGCAGCTGCATTTTGGGTATGCTGCCAGCAAATGACATCCCTTTGCCACAGTGACATCACAAAACTTGATATTTTTCTTGTGGTTCAGGGTGGTGATTCTCTGTTAAATTTACCCTATGAATTTCTAGTCACATGTTTTTAACTTATTAAAAAATGAATCTCTGTTGAAATTTATCTGACTTAAGCTTTATAAGAAACATAAAATCAAATCACTAAAGCATAATTTGTTAGAAATAAACTTTAAAAATTCATGTGTGTATTTTTCTCACTATTCCTTAAAAGCTTATTTTATGGAATACTATTTTATGATAGACCATAAGAGATCATTCATCTCTTTGTTTCTTCTTTTAGAGGTAAATGTTAATGTGGTATCAATAACAACTGTAGCTACAACTGGCATTTTTATAAACTATCAAGATTTTCAAAGCCTGTTATCTGTTATCTGTTTATCTGTTATATTGATTTCCCTAAACATGAAAATAGATATTTAAAGGTATTATTATTTTTACTACTCTTTTTACAACTGAGGCTCAGAGAAGTTGTGACTTTGGCATGGTCACACAAGCAGTAAGTGACCGAATTTGAACGCAGGATTATGTGACTTCCACTACATCTTTCTTTCTATGATATCAAGCTATTTTTCTTTCTCTTCTTTGAGGTGCTTGAGAAATATCTGGCCAGCTAGATCCCATCTCTTTTTTGATTTCTTCTAGCTATTCTTCTTTTGCCAAAGTCCATTTCTTTCCCAAACACCACAAGTCAGAAATTGCCAGGATACAGCGCTGTTAAGTATCGTAGAGTCACAAGCATTTTCTCCCAGGTGCTGATACCTGATAACGGGGTTTTCCATAAGCCAACCTCATCATATGGCAGAACCCTCTCAGCCTAATGCCCTTTCCCAGCTTCTTGCCCTGTGCCATCTCCTGGAATTTCCTTCCTCCTCCCCTCCATAGAGGAATGAACAGGGACATGCTACCTTTTCCATAAAACAACTACACCTGTTGTTAGACTATCCTACATATCACCTTATCTGCCCAATGTTCTTGATTTAACTTTTGATCTTGACAAAAGAATTTCTAATTATAGCTCATCTGGGAATGAAAGAAAAGAGAAGAAAAAGTTGCCATCATTCCATCCTCTTGTTGTACTGGTAACAGAGTTTGTGTCTACCTTCTACCATTGAGAAAGAGGCATTTTCCCTGTATTTTAAAATTTGGAAATATTTATTCTGATTTTTCACAATGACTTCTATAATTAACATCTTAATTGTTTTTCCTTTGTCATGACAGGTTCCACTCCTCTCCTAGAATAATAAGAGTCAGGTTACTAGAACAGTAATGCCAGGCACCATACTGCATTGGTCCACCACTTGTGGATCAAATAATATAACCAAGCTTCATCATAACTTAGCAAAAGCCCATTTTAACATTATTTGGTTAATCACCCAAGATAGAAATTGTACTGATTTTCTTATTAAATTGTTTCATCTTGTGTTTTCAGAACAAATGAACAATGCTTGGCATATGCCTACCTTCCTATAATTGAACAACAGAAAGAATGTTACTGTCTCTAAACTGTTCAGAAGCAGTACCAAGCTATTACTTTACCCTGGATATCTTTAATTGTTAGGAAGATTTCCTAATATCAAGTTTACATAAGTCCCTTTTCACCTTCCACCCGCTGTTTCCACTTCCACTATGGGGGGCCAATTACTCCTTTGAAATCCTCTTGTATCCTTCTTACCTGTGATGGGCCTTCACAGAAGCTCTCCTGGCTTTTCCTCTTCAGGTGAAACATTCCAAGTTCTTTCAACAGAACTTGCTATCCCATGGAATCTTTTCTGATAAAATACAAGCTTTTTGAGAGAAGGGATTACTTCAGTTTTTTGTATTTATATCCTCAGTGTCTGAGAAGGCATCTAGCTTAACATAGATCATTAAATGAATGTTGGTTTGTTAATTGAAATTTATAATACTTTAATGTTATCATATTCCTTGGGAAAACTTTGAAATTTTTTTCTTGAACATCTTTTATGATGCCCATATATTCCATATTTTTCAATATTATTTAGATGCAGTCCTGATACATCAGAAAATACAAATTGGATGACTTTTGGTATTGCCTTCTATTCTTATGATGAATTTTGGCTATAATGGAAGTCCTGAGATGTGACTTTGAAGTGTGAAAGTAATCCATGTCAGGGTGAAAAATTTCATCATTTGAAGAATCTATACTCGGCACTAAAATACTAGGCTAAGTTAAGAAAAAGCTAAAAACTCTGATTCCAGGAGTCTCAAATTATAACCTGGATAACTTTCAGAATATTATGTTCCTTTCTCAGGCTAGAATCATGATTTCTCCTTTACCAGAGGAAAAAGAAAACAATTTTTTAAAGGTTCGAATGCTTTTGGGACATCAAAAGACTTGTGAACCAACATTTGAATGAGTTCATTGAAAAGGAATCAGAAACATATGAAATTCAATTGTCTTAAGTTTGAAAATAGGCGGGGGGGAGGGAAGCATTGTCAAAATGTGTTTGGGCGGGAAGTCTTACTAAATCCTAAATGTCTAAAAAATAATAATCAGAATATAGCATGGTTAGCATATCTTAAGACAGACTCTGAAGTTTAACATAAAAGGCAGTAAGTGTAATTTCAAAGTATTACAGCAATACTTCAAAAACAAGATAGACTAAGCTTGGGCAACATGCAGTTGAGCAACATACTCAGCATATGCCAGCAAGGTACCTACATTCTTAACACTCAAAATATACAAAAAACTACCTTTCAATGGAAAAAGAAGTGGTAAATATAAACCCAAATTGATTGCATAGAATTAAAAACTTCATTAATATAATTGATATTAAGCTGTGTGAAGTTTTCCAATAAAGTGGATTTTCTTGAATTTGTAAAATAGAAGACGATTATAATAATCATCCTCCCTATTGAGCAGGAGAGAGTACATTGTTGTCCGATTCCATTTTATAAGGGATTATAGGGAGAAATGGACTGCTTCATCCAGAATAGCTAAAGCTACCAGAGTGAACTTGTGCACCAATCCCATATTCTATTGGCAGGCGTATGATGGCAGAGGAGCCTGGCTAAGGCAGCAGAATTGCCCCGGATTTACTGCCATCTTCCCATTTAAGTAGATCCCCTGGCAATATAGTGTAAAAGATTGTACTTGTACAAAAGCATCTGACATAGTCATGTATCCTCACTATCTCTATTACCATCCCATCTCTGGTTCAGATTTTCATCTTCCTTCTCTGTAATAGATTTGCATGCTTCTTAGGCAGTTAGGTGGCAGGGTGAATATAGTGCCAGGCCTACAGTCAGGAGGACTCATCTCGATGGGTTCAAATCTGTCTTCAGACACCTGGAAGCTGTGTGACCTTGAGCAAGTCACTAACTATCTCTGGACCTTTGACTTCTTCCTCAGTTTTCCATGTTCAACATGAAGAAGTGATCTCTAATGCCTTTTAGAATTCTGAAATTCCATAAGTCCCAATTTGAATGGAGTGGTATAATACTTAGCATTTTGGCACATGAGAGTTACATTGAAAAGCTTGACCCATTCATAAACATCGCCCTATATAAGGCAACTTACAAAAATGACAGGATTCCAAATGAGACAATGCTTCAACAGTGTTAAATCAGCATAATAGAGAATCTTACAAAGTCACCATTTTCCCTCCATGAGTCATATTATCTGAATGGAAGATGTTAGAGCAACAGAAAGAGATTTTATGATCAGATTAGGAATCTAAATATGCTACTTTTCAAAAAATAAAAATATTCAGTGAAGGCAGATTTAGAAAAAAATGGAACACATCTTTTTTTAAAATTATAACTTTTTATTGACAAAACATATGCATGGATAATTTTTTACAACATTGTCCCTTGCATTCACTTTTGTTCTGACTTTTCCCTTCCCTCCCTCCGTTCCCTCCCCTAGATGTCAGGCAGTATTATACATGTTAAACATGTTATAATATATCCTAGATACAATATATGTGTGTAGAACCGAACAGTTCTCTTGTTGCACAAGAATAATTTGATTCAAGGTAAAAATAACTCGGGAAGAAAAACAAAAATGCAAGTAGTCCACATTCATTTCCCAGTGTTCTGGGTGTAGCTGCTTCTGTCCATCATTCATCAATTAGAACTGAATTAGATCTTCTCTATCTCGAAGATATCCACTTCCATCAGAGTACATCCTTGTACAGTATTGTTATTGAGGTATATAATGATCTCCTGGTCCTGCTCATTTCACTCAGCATCAGTTCATGTAAGTCTCTCCAGGCCTTTCTGAAATCATCCTGCTGGTCATTTCTTACTGAACAATAATATTCCATAATATCCATATACCACAATTTATTCAGTCATTCTCCAATTGATGGGCATCCACTCAGTTTCCAGTTTCTGGCCACTACAAAAAAGGCTGCCACAAACATTCTTGCACATACAGGTCTTTTTCCCTTCTTTAAAATCTCTTTGGGATATAAGCCCAGTAGTAACACTGCTGGATCAAAGGGTATGCACAGTTTGATAACTTTTTGAACATAGTTCCAAATTGCTCTCCAGAATGGTTGGATTCGTTCACAACTCCACCAACAATGCTTGTGTCCCAGTTTTCCCACATCCCATCCAACATTTGTCATTATCTTTTCTTGTCATATTAGCCAATCTGACAGGTGTGTAGTGGTATATCAGAGTTGTCTTAATTTGCATTTCTCTGATCAATAATGATTTGGAACGCCCTTTCATATGAGTAGAAATAGTTTCAATTTCATCATCTGAAAATTGTCTATTTATATCCTTTGACTATCAATTGGAGAATGGCTTGATTTCTTATAAATTAGTCAATTCTTTATATATTTTCGAATTGAGGCCTTTATCAAAACCTTTAATTGTAAAAATGTTTTCCCAGTTTATTGCTTCTCTTCTAATCTTGTTTTCATGAGTTTTATTTGTACAAAATTCAGCTTTGTTTTTAAAAAGTAGGGAATATTTATATCATAACTTAAATATCAGCTTACAATTTTTACAGCAAGTTATAATCTAATAATAATTTGATTCAACTTCTTTCCTTAATCTCTTTAGTAATTCCATGGTCATAGCCAGCTCCCCTTTACCCTTGCACTAGCCTCTGAATTTACCTGTAATACTGCTCCTTCAACAATTGCATCCTTGTTTACCTTCTAACTTTTTAAAAACTTTTTTTTTAAACTTTGTTATTAATAACCTTCTCTTTTTCCTTCTTGATTTTTCTCTTCAAGTTCTACTACTTAATTGGCCCTGATGCTTCTTAATCTTCTTTAGTCATTTTATATCCTTCTTAATCTTGATCCTGCCCCTCTTTCAATTTTAATAGAATCTGGTCTAATATCTGGGTTTGAAGATTGTTACCTAAATTTCTGCTCTCCAAGTTCAGTCTTTCGTCTTCATTAATCCAAAACATTCCTTCCCCTTATATTCTTAAGTCCTCTCCTCCTACTTTTCTCTCTACCTTCTCCCACAGAAGCAAGAAGTCAGGAAAGAACTCCCCATAATTAATCTAGATTATAAATTTAATTGACACATAAGTGTAATGACCGTGCTAGCACCCAGACACCCCAGAATCAGCCAGAGTCAGGATAAGCAAAAGTCCGTCTTTAGGGGCAGATGTGAAGGGGATGGAAGAGAATCTTTGCAAGTGCCTTCTCCCTTGTCTACCACCTTGAGTGTGACCCTGGCTCATCTTACTTCATCCCCTAGTCCCTTCTACAATCCTCTATACACCAATCATTGAGCCAGTACGTGTAGTGGAAAGGAAGCATATTATCTAATTGTATTGTCCAATCAGTAGTTAGCTTCAAGCGCTCAGCAGTCCCGACCTCAGTGCATCAACCCAATAGTTTCAGCCCTCTACACATAAGTCCATATATGTATACAATATGCATATCTATATATACATATATACGTATGTACATACAGATTTTTTTTTTTAGTCCAAATATAACTTGATTGTATGACAGTGAATGAGATAGCTGAAGAGATCTTAGATCACACCAAGAGAGACAAAACAGGGAAATGATAGTCTCACTGTACTTTCCTAAGATCAGATTATATTGTATTCAGTTCTGGGTATTTCACTTTTGGAACATTCGAATTTGACAAAATTAGAAGAGACGTAGAGGGCAGCCAAAGAACACATAGAAGTGAGACCATATGAGAATCAGCTGAAGTAACTGGAGAGAGTTTGGGTTTGTAAGAGAGGACTTAGAAGGGCATGATGTGGAAGAAAATACTAAATTTTCTTTGCTCAGCTTCAGGCAGAACTATGCCATTAGACATAAGTTTGAGAAAGACAGATTGATTGAAGGAAAAACTTTCTATTAGAAGTTCCTAAACTGGAATGCACTACTCCCAGAAGAAATTGATTCTACTTTCCTGCATATCTTCACATAGTTATTATACAAAGCAGTGGATTGAGTACTAGACCTGGATTCCAGTCTTCCTCAAATGGCTTATTGGCTCTGTGATGCTGTGCAAATCACTGAACCTTTTATTTTTTTCCTATGTGGGATGGTGATATTAATAATACATACTTCACAAGTTGTGAGATCAAATGAGATAACGCATATAAAGTGCTTTGCAAGTTTTAAAGTGCTCATATAAATGCTAATTATTATTCTCATTCTTAATAGTAGAGCAGCTAGTCTAGAGAGCTAGTCTTTCTCAAACTTATGTCTAATGGCATAGTTCTGCCCCATGAAGTCGAGCAAATTTCTATTTTTTTAATGACTCCCAACTTGATTTGAAAATTGATACTTTGTGGTATAGTTTGAAATCTGTTATTATAGACCCCTTCATTATAGCTTTTTATGTTCAAAATATACACAAAATATTTGCAAAACCTTGTGTTCTAAATTTTTCTCCCTCTTTCCAGCATCCCCTCTACTAGACAGCAAGTAATACAGTACAGATTAAACATGTGCAATTCTTCTAAACATATGTCCACATTTAGCGTGCTGCACAAGAAAAATCAGATTGTAAAGGGAAAAAATAAAAAAGATAAAAATCAAGCAAACAAATAACAGCAACAACAACAAAAAGTGAAAATACTATGTTGTGATCTACATTCAGTCCCTATTGTTCTCTCTGGATGCAAATGGCTCTATCACAAGTCTATTGGAATTGGCTTGAATCACCTCATTGTTGAAAAGAGCCAAGTCCCATCAGAGTTGATCATCACATAATCTTGTTGCTATGTGCAGTATTCTCTTGGTTTTATTCACTTTACTTAGCATCAGTTTATGTAGCTGTCTGGGTCTTTCAGAAATCAGTCCACTGATTGTTTCTTATAGAATATCAATATCATTATATTCATATACTATAACTTATTCAGCCATTTTCAACTGATGGGTAACCACTTAGTTTTCAGTTCCTTGCCACTACAAAAAACAGCCCCCAAATTAAAAGCTTTTAGAAATATTTAAAATAATGGTAGCGGTATTTTTTTGGGCATTGAGCAGTTTGAGGGGTACTGCTAAAAGTCTTACTTTATAGTAAAGCATTTAAAATATGCAATCCAGTCTTGATGATTAGTATTATTATGCAATTCTACACTGGTTTATGTCTGGATTTTCTTGGATGTGATCAAGCAAACTATGTTCATTATAGATTGTAATTATTTAGAATGGTGTCCAATAGGAAGGGAACAGAGGATGATGAATAATTTTTTTTAAAACAAAATGGACAAAACATAAGATTGTCCAGGATGAATGTTGAAAGCCTAATTTATTATAAATATAAATTTTCTGGATCTAATAAGGATTTCAGATCTGGTAATTTTATTTTTGCTGGTATAAATCAACTTTGATTTTTCTTTCAGACATAATTTAGAAAATAAAATACAAATTTGAAAATTATATAATGGACTTTATTGTCATAGTTAAAATTCACTTCTCTCTGCTTAATAATTAAATAGTAATATGTAATTGTATTTGAAATAAAAACTGGTTTTCTATTCCATATGTATATCTGTTGGTCTACATGTTTATAGGTGGACAATTCTTTTAGATCCTTCATAGTAGCAATTGAATTAAAAAAATATAAAAACTCATCACAGTTTCGACAACCATTTCATCTTAGTGTACCTCTGCCTGTGTTTTAAAATATCCCAGTAGAATATTATTGTTCTGTAAGGAATGACCAGAAGGATGAATACAGAGAGGACTGGCGAGACTTACATGAACTGATGCTAAGTGAAATGAGCAGAACCAGGAGATCATTATATACCTCAATAACGATACTGTTTGAAGATGTATTCTGATGGAAGTGGATCTCTTCGATAAAGAGAGCTAATTCAGTTTCAATTGATCAAGGATGGACAGAAGCAGCTACACCCAAAGAAAGAACACTGGGAAATGAATATAAACTGCTTGCATTTTTGTTTTTCTTCCTGGGTTATTTATACCTTCTGAATTCAATTCTCCCTGTGCAACAAGAAAACTGTTCAGTTCTGCACACATATATTGTATCTAGGATATACTGTAACCTATTCAACATGTAAAGGACTGCTTGCCATCTGGGGGAGGGGGTGGAGGGAGGAAGGGGAAAAATCAGAACAGAAGTGAATGCAAGGGATAATGCTGTAAAAAATTACCCTGACGTGGGTTTTATCAATTAAAAAGTTACTAAAATAAAAAAAAATAGGAAAAAAATATCCCAGTAGTATTTCAACTAGAATTATAATTTGCCTTTTGTATTAAAAATTAGCACCATTTGAATGCCTTCCTTTAAATTCTTATCTTTGTGCAGGGGATGGTAAAGACAGTTATTTTGAATAGTAAACCATTTTTGCTCACAAGAAGTATTCAACAATAGATTCTTTTCTTTGTTATCTCCCAGCTGACTGAAAAATGTAGAGCAGATAGGTCAAATATATAGCCCCAAACCCTCCAGCCCATAACACTCTTGAGTGTTGTGCAAATCAGACTAAAATGTAATTGATAAGTATTTAACAAAATAAAGAAAAATTCAATAAAATATAGGTAAGATTGCATTTAAATAATAAGTCAATTGGCAATCTGCAGGGATTCTTATTAGTGGTCCTCAGTTCTAATTGTGTTTGCCAGCACTGTTGTAGAAAATATAAGATTACCCTGGTATTTGTTTGTTTTTTTTAATAGAGGATAGAGAACACAATGGATATGAATAAATGTAAGTAGAAATGTTGATTTTTTTTTTACTAACTAGGCTCTTTATTCCCTAATGTCTTTGGAGGCATTTAAAATTTTTTTATTTTATTTTATTATCAGTTCCAAATTCTCCCTCTCCTTTTCCCCCATCCTTCCTTATCTGTAGAGAGCCAGAACTCTGGAGAAGTATACTTGAATTATAATACTCTATTATAATTACATCATCATAGGGGTCAATCTTGTAGAACTATATTAAGTAGATATTCACGTACATGTACATTACATGTACTATACTGTACAGTACATGTACATGTACCAAACTAGAGAACTATTAATCACTATGCTAAAGTAGATAACCATTGTCTTGTTAATTCCTCTCAGTTACCGCCTTGTTTCAAGTATGCTTCTTCAGAGTTCTGGCTCTCTACACTTAGACAACTATGTATAGATAAGCAATTCCACTTAAAAATAAATTTTCCATATTACCATGTCAAAAACCAAATACTTCAATCTGCCCTCTGAGTTTACTTCTTCATCTTAAGGTGATAGTATGTTTTGTCATGAGTCTACTGGAATTGTGGTTGATCACTGTGTTAATCAGAATTCCTAAGTCTTTCAAAGTTCTTTGTCTTTATAGTATTGTTGTTTTTGTATAAAATATTCTCCTGGTTCTGTTTATTTCACTTTGTTTCAGTCTTGTAAGTCATCTTTGGTTTCTCTGAAATCATAATTTTTATTATTTCTATATGGTACAGCAGTTTCCCATCATATTCATAGAACAAAAGTTGTTCATCTATTTCCAAATTGATGCATGGTCCCTCAGCCTCCAATTCTTTTCCTCCACAAAAAGAGTTGCTACAAATGTATTTATGCATATGTCTTTTTTCCTTTTTCCTTTGGTCTTTTTAGTGTATAGAGACATAGTGGTAGTATTGCTGTGTCAAAGGATCTGTCTACATATGACTTTAATAGTTTTTGAGCATAATTCCAAATTGCTTTCCAGAATGGTTGGACCACTTCATAGTGGCACAAGTTGTGCATTAGTTTTCCTGTTTTCCTACAGTCTCTCTAGAATTTGTCATTTTTCTTTTTGTGTCATCTTAGCTAGTATGGCAAGTGTGAGGGGGGTAACTCCAAGTTATTTTAATTTATATTTCTTTAATTATATGATTTAGAGCATTTTATAATTGTGTTCTTAATAGTTCCTGTATATCTTGACAGTTTGATTCCCAAGTATTTTATACTGTGTATATAATTATTTTAAGTGGAAATTATTTTCTCTGATGGGTTTTGTTGGCAACATACAGAAATATGGGTAATTTGTGTGGGCTTATTTTTATCCTTCAACTTTGCTGAAGTTGCTGATTGTTTTCATTTTGTTTTTTAGCTGACTTTCATGAGTTATCTAAGTAACTCATGAAATCATCTACAAAAGATGATAATTTTGTTTCTTCTTTGCTTATACTTATCCCTTTAATTTTTAAAAAAATTTTTATTGCTCTGATTATCACTATTTTCAGTACTAACATCCTTGCTTTATCATTGATCTTTTTGTATTTCCTCTTAGATAAACTCTTAGTTTTAGATAAAATACTTATCATTAATAAAATGAATATTCATTCCTATGCTTCTCCTTTTTTAAAAACAGATATGAGTGTTCTATAATGTCAAAGCTATGAATTATGTTTCTAATTTTCCTAATACAATAAAATAAAAATATGTTCCAACTCTTTATGTAGTATTAAAATGGATTGTTATTTAAATGTTTGATAGAATTTGCTTATAAATCTAACATTCCTGGATTCTTTTTTGTTTGGAAATTTATTTATGTCTTGTTCAGTTTCTTTTTCTATGATAGGGTTATTTAAGTATTCTATCTCATATTTTGGTAAAATAGGAAATTTATATTTTTGTAAATAAATTCATCTATTACATTAAAATTGTCAGTTTTATTGGCATAGACTTGAATAGAATAAAGTCTAATAATTTCTTTTATTTCTCTTTATTATGAATTCAACTTTTTCATTTTTGATATTGATAATTTTTTATTTGTTAAATCAGATTAGTATAAGCTAATACATACTTATGTACATATGTATATGGATGTATATATGTAAAACAAGCTCATAGAGCTTTTTTCTTTTTTTTTTTTTTTACTATTTGCCTTCATTTTTATTATCTCTTTGATTTTTTGGGATCTCATTTTGATGTTTATTTTGGAGTTTTAAATTCAGTGATATTTTAAGGTTTTTTTTTTTTTTTAAATTTGTATGCCTAGTTTTTTAAGGTGCTTTTTCACTTTTATGTATGAATTTTCCCTTAAGTACTACTTTGGTCATATTTCAGTATGTTACCTCATTACTGTCATTCTTTTTAATGATATTATTGGATGTTTCTATAATTTGTTCATTGACCCATCTATTCTTTAGGATTGAGTTATGTAGTTTGCAATTAATTTTTAATCTTCTCCAAAGGCTTTTTGTCCATGTAATTTTTATTGCATTATGAGTGGTAATGCTACATTTAATATTTCGGCTTTTCTGCATTTATTTGTGAGGTGTTTTCTCCCCCCCCGCCCCACCTCACCCCACCCCTCTCTCTTTTTTGGCCCCAATACATGCTCAATTTTTTTTTTATGAGGATGCCTTAACAGCCTGGAATAAGTATTATTACTTTCTATTCCCATTAAGAATTCTCCAGTGGTCTATCATATCTAATTGGATTAGCTGAAATTCTATTCAGCTTTATTTCTTAAAAAATTTTTTTTTAAAGAGTTATTTATGTCTGAGAAGGCTAAATTGATAATCCCCTCCCTCCTATTTTAGTTTTACTGTTAATTTCCATCATTCATTTAACTTTTAAAAATATTGATGCTGTGACATTTGGTTGGTTTAGTTTTCCTGTTTATCTTTAATAATCATGTCTGTTTTTGTTGTTGTTTCCCTCTCTCTGGCCTTTCCTTTCCCTCTCCCTTTTGTTCTCCCTCTCCTTCTCCCTTTCCCCATTTATCTAGTTTACATTACAGATGTTCTGTTGTCACCCACTATCACTATCTTGACTGCATAACTTCTCTGTTGTATAAAAAGATTTTTTCTTATATTCCCCCAATACTCTTCTTCCCCAAATTTTTCATTCTTCTTTTAAGGTGATCAGAATATAACAAGATCATTCCCAAAGACCTCAGTATAATTAGATTCTTTGTGGATGAAAAAAAAATGATTTTGTAAATGAAAATGCTGCTTTAAAATACTTTTCAAAAATATTTCTTCTGAATACATCAGAATAATTCATTATTACTTTTAAAATATGACAGCAGAAATGACCTTGTTCAATAATGATATATACCTGACAAGGTATAAAATAGGAAAATGCATTTTCACCAAAAGTGTTTGCTACTATGATAGATGAAATTGAGTGTAAAGTAACCAGAAAAAAAGGATAACAATTAATGAATGATGAGGTCTTCCAAATGCTTCTGTTTTCAAAGAATGTTATAGTGGTTATATTAAGTCTCAGACCATTGAGGACCCTCTTATATGAGATTCATAGCATTCAAAAGAATTTGATCCTGATTCTCTATAGGAAAAATCAAGAATATTTATCACTTGCAATAACAAAAGTAATAGATAGTAGATAGATCAGAGATAGGAAGTACAAGTGAATAAATAATACTCATAATTAATTGGGGGGGAGAGAATGACTTCAAGAAATTGTTGCTAGTGCTGTTATGTAGTAGTGAGATATGGAATACCACCACAGCCTCCAAATAATTGAAAATATAAATCATGCATAGACTACTGGGAAGACTTGTGGTATGGAGTGTGCATTAGGTGCAATATATAATCAATGAAGAATTTTAAAGAACACGAGTAAAAGTTTTCATCCAAGAAATTCATGCTAGGAAATTAAAATGGATTGGTCACATGTTGAGAGAAATATAGTGGTAGCCTGAGTGTTCCACTGCTGTGTTTTTGAAATCAGGAAGACTGTGTCCTTGTACACATTGAGTGGACCCCTTGTGCTGAATTCTTTTTTTTTTTTTTTTTTTTTTCTTTTTTGCTGGGGCAATTGGGGTTAAGTGACTTGCCCAGGGTCACATAACCAGGAAGTGTTAAGTGTCTGAGGCTGGATTTGAACTCAGATCCTCCTGACTCCAGAGGTGGTGCTCCATCTATTACACCAACTACCTGCCCCCCTTGTGCTGAATTCTAGGAAGGATATGGACAAGAGTTACTTGGAATGGAAAGACATTGATAAGTTATGATTTGAATCAGTGGAGAAAGCATTTATATTCCTGAATTTACAGATCCATTGGATGTTGGAAGTATAATTCTTTGATGTCACAGATAGATGCTCTGTATAATGGGACATTGCTACCACTGTGGCCCTAGTGCAGAAGAAAGGAAATAATTGTTTTTTCCTTATGGCTCTTATAAATGTTTTGTATCAATAAAGGCACACTGTCTCCTGTCAGTAATTATATCTTAGATTACAGAAAATTCATTTTATTTAAAAATCTATTTAACCTTCATCATACTTTATTATAACTAAACAGAAATAATGTAATATGAATATATTGAGTAAGAGATATAGGTATTAACTTTTGCCTGCAAATAATTTGAGACTAATGGGGGAGAGGGTTGTGAAGGAGAAAAGAAAAGGCAAAACTTATTTTGGTTAAAGTATCTGAATACCTAGGGTGAAATATTACCTGCCCACTTATTATTACCTTTCCCTTCTAGAATCAGTTTTGTCAGTCAGCATTTATTAAGCTTATAGACCTGGCACATCTGCTCTGAGAGATAGTAACCTACATGAATCAATAGTGACTAGAGTTGTCAGCTTCTAATTCAGCTCGGAGAGGTCCAGGATTATCTACATATTGGTGAAATGTATACCTCCGAAAACAAGATTGACAGAATGTAGAAGCTATTATACTGATTCCCAGTAGTCATTTAACAAACATTTATTAAGTACTCACATGTGCCAGGTACTGCTCTAGGTGCTGGGGATACAAATATAATTAATGAACCAATTCTGTTCCTTCCAAAAGCTTTAATCTTAACAATGGGGATGTGTACATGTATAAGCATATATAGAATAAATAAAAATAAAAGGGAGGGAGAGGGAGAGAGAGAGAGAAAGGAAGGGAGGGAGGAAGAGAGAAGGGGATAATGTGTAATGAGACTGGCAGGATAAATGAATATCTTTAACAGAGAAGGTTGTATTTAGTCACAGAGGAAAAAAGGAGTCACTGGAGAGTATTGAATAAGGGCTAGATTTATCCTTCAGGAAAATAATTTTGGCAGCTGAAGCAGGATAAATTGGGGTGGGATTAGATTTGTTCCAGGAAGAACAATTAAGACATTGCTGTAATCTAGGTAAGAAGTGACCAGGTTTTGAGTTAAGGTGCTAGAGATAGAGAGGCTTGGGTGTGTAAGATGCTATGGAAGAAGAAATGACAAGATTTGACAACTGGCTGAATATGGGGAGTGAGGAAGCTAATGCCATTACGATAGACTGGAAATATTTGGAAAAGAGGGGAAGATAAATTCTATTTCAGACATGGTCAATTTGAGATGTCTTTGGGACATAAAGTCTGAAGTGTCCTATAAGCAGTTGAAGTTGAGAAGGCAGCTACCCACATGCATCTGTGAGTCAACAGGAAGAGAGAGTGTAGTGGGCACAGGACTGAGCCCAAAGCATGAGGATAGAGAGTCTGTTTAGAGAAGGTAAAAATTGGGAAAAGATCACCATCAGATGGGATGGTTAAGGTATTATTTGAGAAAAGGACACAGCCAGTTGGATGAAGAAGTCAAAAGATGGGTTACAGGATTGATATAAGTGAGAGAAAAGAAAGTGGAAGGAACTGGGTAGACACATTTTTCAGGTTTTGGTTGACAGAGAGGAGAGAGATTGGTCAGTAGTTTAAGGATTTAGTGAAGGTATTTTAAGAATTAAGGAGAATTAGACACGTTTGGGGGGCAATTAGGAGGCACAATGGATGGAGCACCCAGCTTGGAATCAGGAAGACTCATCTTCATGAGTTCAAACCAGGTCTCAAACACTTCCTAGCTGTCTCACCCTTGGCAAGTCACTTAACCCTGTTGGCCCTGGGTTTTCCTGAATGTTCTTTCTTTAGACTTTCTCTTATAATTCTCTTATAATCCCACTGATGCTTCTCCTCATTCTTCTTTTTTGGATCACTGTCTCTCTCTTGCCTGCTTTCCCTAGGCATTCTTGTGGGTTTTCCTAAGCCACTTTTCTTTCTGTGTTCCTATAACTCAATATCCAGTCTTGGTTGTTGTCCTTTGTTCCTAAAAAGGACCAAAATTACTTCCCCATAGTAGAATCATATGAGTTTGAGATGCTCTACCACAAGTAATTCCCATGAACATTTGGGTAGATTCTCTAACTTTATGCATCTTGTGTTTCTTTTGAGCTACTAAAGTTCTGCTTTGCTCATAGAGCCCAGCACCTTCTCTAATGAGGGCATACTATGCTGGGTGATCCATATCACATCATCAATTCTAAAATTCTCAAGAGAGACTTGAGATTGCTTTTTCTGGCTACTATTTTAACACTTTCCCAATGTGAGTTCTCTATAAAATAGTCTTTTTTGGCAAGAATAGACTTGGCATTTGAACAAACAACATGGATGGCTCATTGGAGTTGTGCTCTTTGCAGTAGTGTTTGACTGTTTAGTTTGAGAAAGGACCTCAGTGTCTGTTACTTATCTTGTCAGGTGATCTTCAGAATCTTCCTATGACAATTCAAATGGAAAAATGGCATTTTTGAGATATGCTGTCCAGGTTTCAGAGGCATCCAGCAATGAGGTCAGCACAATGGCTCTGTATATTTTGTTTGGTTGGCCTTCTCATATCTCTTCTCTCCCACAATTTCTTTTAAAGCCTAATTAGCAACCTAGCCTAATGGAATTCCAGTCCCAGATTTTTAGTCAGCATCTTAAATTAACAGTATTCAAAATGAAACTCATCTCTTTACTTAAACTGTTCTCTACTCCATATTTCCCTTTTTCTGCTGAAGGTCTCTTTGGATCATCTAATCTCATCCTTGACTTTTTTAATTTTCATATTCAATTTCCAAATCTTGTTACTTCTATCTCCATAGCATCTCTTCTTTTTCCTCCACTCACATGTCTGTAACTTCTTACCTTATCAGTTTTACAAACCTAATTTGTCTCTGACCTTCCATTCCTTTATCCACACAGGTGCCAAAATAATTTTTCTAAAACACAAGTTTGACTATATTATCTTTATATCTAAAAGAAAATCAGGTATTCTTGGTTGTTTCTATAAAAAATTACAATTTTTCAATCTAGCATTTTATAACTTCTATGCTTACAGTTTCCCTTTCTCAACTTATTTTGCCACACTACTATTGATCCTATATTACTAAAAATTAGTTTTTTATTTATCAAAGTACATGCAAAGATTGTTTTCAACATTCCTCTTGCAAAGCCTTGTGTTCCAAATTTTTCTCTCTCCATCTGTCCCTTCAGCAAACCATCTAATATAGGTTAAACATGTGCAATTATTCTAAACATATTTTCACATTTATCATGGTATACAAGAAAAATCAGATCAAAAAGAAAAAAAAAAGAGAGAAAAAAAACAAGAAAGCAAACAGCAACAACAACAAAAGGTTAAAATACTATGTTGTGATCCATATTCAGTTCCCATAGTTCTCTCCCTGGATGCAAATGGCTCTTTCTCTATTTATCCATCAAAGTTGATCATTATTACATAATTACATAATTTTGCTGTGTCCAATATTCTATTGGTTCTACTCACTTCACTTAGCATCAGTTCATGTAAATCTCTCCAGATCTCTCTGAAATCATCCTGCTGTTCATTTCTTTTTTTTTTTTTTCCCAAGGAACATATATTCTTTTTTTGTTTTTTAATTATAGCTTTTTATTTACAAGTTATATGCATGGGTAATTTTACAGCATTGACAATTGTCAAACCTTTTGTTCCAATTTTCCTCCTTCTTCCCCCCATCTTCTCCCCCCAATGGCAGGTTGACCAATACATGTTAAATATGTTAAAGTATAAATTAAATACAATATAAGTATACATGGCCTAACAGTTATTTTGCTGTACAAAAAGAATCGGACTTTGAAATAGTGTACTATTAGCCTGTGAAGGAAATCAAAAATGTAGGCGGACAAAAATATAGGGATTGGGAATTCTATGTAATGGTTCATAGTCATCTCCCAGAGTTCTTTTGCTGGGTATAACTGGTTCAATTCATTACTGCTCTATTGGAACTGATTTGGTTCATCTCATTGCTGGAGATGGCCACGTCCATCAGAATTGATCATATAGTATTGTTGTGGAAGTATATAATGATCATCTAGTCCTGCTCATTTCACTCAGCATCAGTTCATGTAAGTCTCTCCAGGCCTTTCTGAAATCATCCTGCTGGTCATTTCTTACCGAACAATAATATTCCATAATATTCGTATACCACAATTTATTCAGCCATTCTCCAACTGATGGCATCCACTCAGTTTCCAGTTTTTGGCCACTACAAAGAGACCTGCCACAAATATTCGTGCACATACAGGTCCCTTTCCCTTCTTTTAGATTTCTTTGTGATATAAGTCCAATAGAAACACTGCTGGGTCAAAGGGTATGCACAGTTTGATAACTTTTTGAGCATTGTTTCAAATTGCTCTCCAGAATGGTTGGATGTATTCACAATTCCACCAACAATGTATTAGTGTCCCAATTTTCCCACATCCTCTCCAACATTCCGCATTATCTTTCTCTGTCATTCTAGCCAATCTGACAGGTGTGTAGTGGTATCTCAGAGTTGTCTTAATTTGCATTTCTCTGATTAATAATGAGTTGGAGCATCTTTTCATATGGCTAGAAATAGTTTCAATTCCTTCATCTGAGAATTGTCTGTTCATATCCTTTGAGCATTTATCAATTGGACAATGGCTTGATTTCTTATAAGTTAGAGTCAATTATCCATATATTTTAGAAATGAGGCCTTTATCAGAACCTTTGACTGTTAAAATGTTTTCCCAGTTTATTGTTTCCCTTCTAATCTTATCTGCATTAGTTTTGTTTGTACAAAAACTTTTCAATTTGATATCAAAATTTTCTATTTTGTGATCAGTAATGATCCTCTAGTTCTTCTTTGGTCATAAATTCCTTCCTCTTCTACAGGTCTGAGAGGTAAACTATCCTATGCTCTTCCAATTTATTTATAATCTCATTCTTTATGCCTAGGTCATGAACCCATTTTGACCTTATCTTGGTGTACAGTGTTAAGTGTGGGTCAATGCCTAGTTTCTGCCATATTAATTTCCAATTTTCCCAGCAATTTTTGTCAAATACTGTGTTCTTATCCCAAAAACTGGGGTCTTTGGGTTTGTCAAACACTAGATTATTAAAGTTATTGGCTGTTTTGTCCTTTGGACCTAACCTATTCCATTGATCAACTAGTCTATTTCTTAGACAATACCAGATGGTTTTAGTAACTACTGCTTTATAATATAATTTTAGATCTGGTACAGCTAGGCCATCTTCATTTGATTTTTTTTTTCATTAATTCCCTTGAAATTCTTGACCTTTTGTTTTTCCATATGAACTTTGTTGTTATTTTTTCTAGTTCATCAAAATAATTTTTTGGGAGTCTGATTGGTATAGCACTAAATAAATAGATTAGTTTAGGTAGTATGGTCATCTTTATTATATTTGTTCGCCCAATCCAAGAACATTTAATATTTTTCCAGTTGCTTAAATCAGACTTAATTTGTGTGGAAAGTGTTTTGTAGTTTTGCTCATAAAGTTTCTGATTTTCCCTTGGCAGATAGATTCCTAAATATTTTATACAATCAGTAGTTACTTTAAATGGAATTTCTTTTTGTAACTCTAACTGTTGGGTTTTGTTAGTGATATATATGAATGCTGATGACTTATGTTGGTTTATTTTGTATCCTGCAACTTTGATAAAGGTATGGATTGTTTCTAATAACTTTTTAGTAGAATCTCCGGGGTTCTCTAAGTATACCATCATATCATCAGCAAAGAGTGATAATTTGGTTTCCTCACTGCCTACTCTAATTCCTTTAATCTCTTTTTCAGCTCTTATTGCCAAAGCTCTGCTGGTCATTTCTTATGTAATAATAATATTCCATAACATTCATATACCATATGGGCACCACTCAAGTTCCAGTTTCTTGCCACCACAAAAAAGATTGCTACAAATATTTTACACATGTGGGTCCTTTTTCCTTTTTTATGATCTCTTTGAGATACAAGGTCAGTAGAGACACTATAGGATCAAAGAGTATGCACAGTTTGATAGCCTTTTGGGCATAGTTCCAAATTGCTTTTCAGAATGGTTGGATCAGTTCACAATTCCACCAACAGTGTATTGTGTATTAACCTTATATTACAATTAACCTTACTTACTGGCATAGGCTATTTTCCATGTGTGGGATGCACCGTCTTTTTACTTCTATTTCTGTGAATCCTTTAGTTCCTCCAAGTATTGATTTGGTATTTCCTCTTTCTTGAAGCCTTACCTAATCATTTTAGCTGCCAGTGCTATTTTCTTTCTTAAATTATCTTCTGTTTGTTAATCTTTTTTGCTTCTAATTGTTGTATCTTCCAATAATTTGTAAATTCCTGGAAGGTAGAACTTTCTTCTATGATTTTTATGTTTTTGTTTACTAGCCTATTACCTTGCATATAATAGGCCATTAATTAACATTTGCTGGAAATTGCAAACATTATAGTTGAGTACCAAATGCATATATCATGGTAAATGATTATGTATTGATTTTACTGTTATTTCATCTCAATGGTGTTAATTGCAGATTTCCTTTAAACTCACTTATAATCTAATATTCACTGATTAACCTTTTTGACTTGAGGATATGGATCTACAAAGAGTTTGAGTAACTTGATCTGTGAGATAGAATAATTTTATTAAATATTGCTTCATTTATTGTTAATTACAAATAATGCTTATATATTTATATGTATATTAAATCATTTAAATTTTTATTGGTTATAACTTGATAGCAGTATAATGTAATTGCATTTCATTAAGAGTAATATATATTAATTAAAGTTTATCTTTAAAATGAAGAAATGGTGGCATGGGGAAATGTAATTCATATAAAGTCAAGACTTTATTTAAAACCAAAGATATGGATTGGCCAATATATGGAATGCATTGAGAGGCAGGGTTATGTGTGTAGTGGTTAGTGTGTCAGCCTTAAAGTCAGGAAGATAAAGCTTAAGTCTCACCTTTGAACATATTGGCTATGCAATTCTGGGCAAGCCCCTTAAGTTCTCTGTGCTCTGTAAAACTGAAAGTGGCAGAGGTGGCCAAAAGAATAAGAAAATGTTCTATGTCTAATAGTTAATGTCCTCAATTAAGGAAATTAATTTGGAAGTTCCTGACTCTCACTATGCCATGAATAATTTATCTTCTTACAGCAATGAGACTACAGTACAGATGTAGTCAGTTTCAGCAATAATTAATGCCTTGTAGTCTTTAAAAAATAATAGTAGCCTTAAATGGCTACTATTATATATATATATAAGATCTAACTTATATAGTAAAAGACTTCTTTGGAATCTTAAAAAGGAATTGGCTCAAATTTCCATCTGTATTATAATCTATAAAAATTCAGGTCTTGCATTTTCCTTTAGTTATTTTCTTCTCACTCTAATTAGATTTTGCTCATATGTAGAGCAGACCAATTTGAGAGCTAAAAGCTAAATTAAAATAGTACAAAAACAATGCCATACTTTGGCATGTTCCTAATAAGAATAAAAAAAAATTCACAACCATATGATTGGGGAAAATCTGTACATTATCTTTTTAAGTAAACATTTGATTCAAGAGAAATCATTTACTAAAGGCATGACTAAAGATTAAGAGACTTTTACAACTTTTTTCTGCTTTATTGCTGACTTGCTGAGCAGGCCTTCATTACCATAGCATACTTCTGTTTCTCCCCAAAATAATATGGGAATAATAACATTTTCTCTTGATATACCTTTTCAGAATAGTGAAGATTAATAAGATGATGATTGAAGCCTAGGGATCAATAATTCTGAGTGTGATTGATGCCTTACCTTAGAGAATTAGTTATATGAAAAGGACTTTATATAAATTACAGATTACTATGTAAATCCAAACCATTATTTTTAGGCTACTTTAAGCATCTTTTGCCAAGTTATATTTTTGGAAACAAACAAATAAAAAAAATGACTGAAATCTGATTGGTTTTCTTTCTATATAAAATAACTTTCATATTTTTAGTACTTTATGCATACAAAATTCCTTTATATGTATATCATTTAAGAAATAAACTTAGACAAGATTCCCTAAAAAATTAAAATTTGCCATCATTCTTTTAAAAAAAATTATGAAAAGTTGATTAAAGAAACCATATAATTTATCTATTTGAGAGAAGTGAACTCTTTTGGATTGCTATGTGTTTTTTTTTTTTTAAGATCTTCCATAGAAGAAAATTCCATAGTATACTTTAAAACATACATAGTATATTTCATGGTATCTTAATTATTGAGTCTTCAAAGAAAAGCAAGTATAGGTGTATGTTATCAGCAGATCGGATCTGGATTGGACAAGATGGCCTCTCCGAACCCTTTCAACTCTAAAATTCTGTGATTCTGGGACTGAGCTATTTAAAATGAGTCATGATTAATATTATTTTGCTATAGTTTAATCCCTGTTGGGGTACTTGCTTCTGACTGAGGTTATGTTGTATTTTTGAAGACAAATTCATATGTTGCATATGTATATATGTGTAAAATATATACAAATATATTTTCCTTTCCCTCCCCAGCTTTCAAAACTTGAAAAACAGCAACAGAGAAAGGAAAAAACCAGAGCAAAAGGACCTTCTGAGTCAAGTAAGGAAAGAAATGTCTCTCGCAAAGATGATCCCAGTGCTAGCAGTGGGGCAGAGGGAGATGTTTCTTCTGAAAGAGAACCGTGATCAAGAAAATACTGTTTTCAGGTATATATCCTCGTCTTACCTCATTCTGCATCCTTTTATATATTACCCATTTCAGGAAAACTGCTGTTTTTGTTGCTTTTTGATCTTACCTTTCACCTCTTTGTGCTCATGCAGATCAATCTTTGTGCTTAGGATGCATTCCATCCGCATCCCTATTTATAGAAATACTTTTCTTCTGTCCCTATCCATTTTAGACACCACTTTTGCCATGAAGCTTTTCCTTATCTCCTTTAACCAAATAGAATTTAATCTCCATCCTCAGCCTTGGGTTTTTTCCTTTGACTTTGGAGTAAAAGAAAGAATGTTAGGTTTAAAGCAGGAGGAAATCTTAGGAGTTATTGACTCTAATCTTCCACAGTCCCTCTCCCTCCCTTCCTCCCTTCTTCCTTTCCTCCCTCCCTCCCTCCCTCCCTTCCTTCCTTCCTTCCTTTGTTCTTTCTTTTTCTTCAGTTGAGGAAATGGAGGCTTAAGATAAGTAAGCCACAATTCAATTCTAAGACCCTTTTCATTGTGCCACAGGAGACCTAGGTTCAAATACTTCCTTGGATAGTTATTGTCTATCTATTCTTGGTTTGTCACTTATTCACAATTTTCTTCTCTATAAAATGAGAGGTTCTATTTATTTTAACTTATCTGAAGTTCTTCAGCTATAAATTCAATTATATCTTTCAATTCGACCTATTTGTGCACATATTTTATCTCCTTTATGAAATATAAGCCCTTTTACTATTAAGTGAATGTTGTCATTTTTTTTTAACTTTGTACCTTCAGTTTCTGTGCTTTGCACATAGTGGGGATTTAATAAGTATTTAATGACTTGAATTTTTGAAATAAAAAGAGCACATTTTGCTTTCTTTATTGTCTTCTACTCTTCATTTTCATTATTCTAGTTTAGGCTCCTAGATCTTCAAGTCTGTATTACTGCAATTGGTTCATCATTTGTCTTTCTGCCTCTAGTTTCTTGCAACTCCAGTCTGCATACTCTTCTCAAGATAATCTTTTTAAGATAAAGTTTTTGCCCTGTTATTGTCTTATTCAGGAATTGTTGATAGCTCCCATTTTGCATTATGTTCAGTCTAAACTCTCATGTTTATTTTTCAAGGACAGCTAGGTGGTGTAGTAGATAAACTAGGCCTGAAGTCAGGAAGTCCTTAATTCAAATCTTGCCTCAGACACTTATTAGCTTAAGTGTAACAACATTTAATCTCTATTTGCCTCACTTTTTTCATCAGTAGAATTGGGCTAATAACATCTACCTTTCAGGGTTGTTGTGACCATCAACTGAAAAAATAGTTGTGGAGAGCTTAGCACAGGGTCTGGAAAATAGTAAGCACTATATAAAGGTTAGATCATTGTAACTATAATGACCTGAGAGATTAGATTACTACCTCTCATTATAAAAATGTTATTTTGAAATGTTACTTTGCTATAGAGGATATATATCCTCTATTTATATATATATATATATGTGTGTGTGTGTATAATGTAAAAATAAAGCAAAGCCTAAATTCAGTTATTTTGAATCTCATAAAAGCACCGCATAACTGAGACTTTTTTAGTTTTGAATACCATATAGAAAGCAACTATTGTTATAACTTACAAAATCAAGCCATCTCAAAAAAAAAAAAAGAAAGATAGCTAGTAACTGTCTTGGGGACATTATTAATGTGCTGTTTGTCACAGAAAACAATGTTTCTTTTTGAAACTGAGAAAAGGTACTAGTAAAGGAGTTTTCTGTGTATTCAGAAGAAAACAGTGACTATAAAATTCTTTTCTTCAGTTTAATAAATCGGAGAGCTGTGCATATTTCTAGTCATCCAGGTTCACATCTTTAGTGTTATCCTTAACATCTAGCAAAGCCGCTGATACATAGAGGAATTTAATAACTGTGATTGACTAATATTTTAGGACTGAGAACAAACTATAATTACCTTGATTATGGTTAAACTTTTTCTTGTTTTCGAGTTGTTGGTAATCTTGCTTTATTAGCAGCAGTGATTAAAAACCCTGTTGGTCCCCTCAAGCTTCCAGTTTCTTGCATAAGTCTTTGTAATCTTTAGCAGGGTTGTTTAGATTTCCTCTGACATAAATCATCTAAAGTGTATGGTTATCCTCTGAGACAACAAATCTTGGGAGTTTCTCCTATTCTTGATAGTTCAAGAAATTGCTGTGCATGATCTCTCAGGGGCAGCTAGGTGGTGCAGTGGGTAGAGCCAGGCCTGCAGTCAGGAAGACTCCTCTTTCTGCATTCAGTCTGATCTTAGACAATTACTAGCTGTGTCACCCTGGGCCAATCACCTAACCCTATTTGACTCAGTTTCCTCATCTATAAAATAAGCTGGAGAAGTTAATGGTAAACCACTTCAGTGTCTCTTTTAAGAAAACCCCAAAGAGAGTCTCTGAAGTCAGATATTATTTTAAAAAATGACTGAACAGCTTCCCTAAGGATACATATACATTAATAGTCAATTCCTCCTCTCATCCTTCCTTATTAAATATTTGTTGTTATTTTTGTTAGTACTGCTAGAAAGAGGAGGATCAAAGAAAAGTTAGGACTGCTGTCAATGGGAACAGCAACAACAGTGATGATGATAGGTCACATCTATATAGAGCTTTAAGTTTTGTAGAATGCTTTAAATGTATTATTTTATCGTTGGAAAAACCCTGTGGAGTAGATACTATTTTATTCCTACTTAACAGATAAGGAAACTAAGGCTTAGAGAGATTAGTTGGCAACAGAAATAGACAAAGTTTATGAATTTTTATTTTGCTTTTATTTTTTCAGCCTTGGAGATGTCATTTAGGAAAGAATAACAAAATTAGCTACTAGGGAGTTGGTACCCATGGTCACTTCAAGGAGAATAAGAAAACACCTAACTGCCAATATTGAATTCAAGTCATCTTATTTAGATGAACTACATACTTGGGTACTGAAAAAAACTGATGCTCTGATGTGATTAATGAGCCAAATATTAACTATAGTTGAAAAATCATGAGGAATGGTACAGCTGTCATAATAGTGAGGAGGGCAGATGTTCTTATTGTTTAAAAAAGAAAATGGATAGAGGCTGCAAACCATAGGTTTGTAAGCTTGACTTGATTCCTTAGAAAATTTTAGAATGGATCATAAAAGATGTTTATTAGTAAGCATGTAGAAAAAAGATTGGTGATTACAAAGACTCACCATAGCTTTAGGAAAAACAGTCACATTTTACTCTTCTTAGGAGATTTTTACTAGGGTTAAATATAAAGTCTTATACTTGTGAAGTTGTATTTTCTTTTTTTGACAGAATATCAAACTAGAAGTTCAGAGGAATTCTGGTGATATAGTTTACCCAGGCAATTCATGTTGTTCTTTTTGGAAAAAACTGAAAGAATTGTGGTCAGAAAATGGTAAACTTGTTTGTATTTAGTACAGACTAGACAAATTGGACTCAGAGAGTATATCATTGTGTAAGAAGACTGACTACTCCTTGCTTACAATAGACCAGTAGAAGTTTATTACAGGAAAACACAACACAGACAAATGTGTTGCAAGAGAATACTCCTTTTAGGAAGCAGAACCTCTTTTCAGATCTTGAAGGCTAAAGTTTGTCTTTAGGAAACCATGTTTATTTTCTATTAGTTTTGGCTTTTTTGGCCTGTAAATCTGTATTTCTACAAGTAAGACTGTCTGAGAAATTGAATAGCAAAGACAACATTGGAAAGATTTTTAAAGTATAAGGACAATAGAGGTATGTCTCCTTATGTTGTAGTAAATGAAGGATATTTTTCAAGATGAAGTTAACCATGTCAGAAACATGGAAAATATATGAGCCTTTTTTTCTTTGCCTGTATAACATTGATCTGGAATTATGTCTGCAGTGCAATTTTCTAGGGATCCATGCTTAGTTCTGTATTGTTTAGCATTTTCATCAATGACCTATTTAAAAGCATAGAAAGCATGCTTATTTAATTTGCTGATAACACAAAGCCTGGAGGCAGAGCTAACTCACTATATGACAATCAGTGTCCCTAAAGATCTTTACAGGGTAGAATAATGACAGATTCTTAGGTAACTATAGGAATAGGTCCTCTGATTTCATTGATACAAGGTACTCACAGGTAAGAAAACTCCCTTTATCAATGTAGGTCAGCATCTTTCTATGTAACTGACATGCTTAAAGAATTGGTTTGAGTACGTGTCAAAATAAGGGCTTTCCATGGGAACCACTTTAAATGCAATTGGGAAATGTTTAACAAAATAAATACTAATACAGTACAACATAATAATGTTAATTATTTATGTTAATAATGTCAGATTTTCTAAGTCACTGTATGCCCTGTAAGGATACATTTCTATTTGAGTTTAATACCACTGGACTAGAGCTATAAGAGGTTAAATGATTTAGCCACAGTCACACAGCTAGTATCTGTTATAACTTGAATCCATATCCATCAAGTCAGAACTTGAACTCTGTGCTTCCTGATTTTCTTGGTTCCAAGACCAGCTTTCTGTCCATTTTGCCATTCTTTCTCTTGACTGAATCTCACTAGGAGAAATTCACTAGGATTAAATGTAAAGTCTTATACTTGTAAATTTTTTTTTTTTTAAACCAAGAATGAGATTGAGGTGGTGGGGGTGGTGGGATGGGGTATGTGACCTGTTTGGGAAAAAAAAAATCTAGAAAAGTAGTGGACTACAAGCTTAATATATATCTGTAGTATAACATGGCAGCCAGAATTGCTAAGGTGATTCCTTGGGTTGCATTAGAAGATGTATATCTTTTAGGAGTAAGGTCTGGTTAGGGAACATGTGTGGTATTGTATTCAGTTGGGAGTACCTTAGTTTAGGAAAGATACTGATGGACCAGGAAGCACTTGGGAGGGAAAGATCTTGAGGCCATATCAGATAAGGATCAGTTGAAAAACTGGGGATGTTTAACCTGAGGAGACATTTAAGAGGGACATAATATATATGTTCAAGTATTTGCAGGGCTCTTCTGTGGAAGAAGAACAGATCAGAAGCTCTGATAAAAATTGCAGAAGAAAATTAGTATTAAAATCTTATAGTTTTTCATTCTTTTGGTTTTGTTTAACTAATTCTTAATGTCTCTTTCTTTGACTCATTCATTTCCATTTGTTTAGTTCTAATTTTTATTTTTTAATTATTTTTATTTTATTTTATTATTATTTTTTATTATAGCTTTTTATTTACAAGATATATGCATGGGTAATTTTTCAGCATTGATAATTACTTGCAAAACCTTTTGTTCCAATTTTTCCCCTCCTTCCCCCAGATGGCAGGTAGACCAATACATGTTAAATATGTTAAAGTATATGTTAATTACAATATATGCATACATGTCCATACAGTTATTTTGCTGCACAAAAAGAATCGGACTTTGAAATAGTGTACAATTAACCTGTGAAGGAAATAAAAAATGCAGGCAGACAAAAATAGAGAGATTGGGAATTCTATGTAGTGGTTCATAGTCATCTCTCAGAGTTCTTTCACTGGGTGTAGTTGGTTCAATTCATTACTGCTCTATTGGAACTGATTTGTTTCATCTCATTGTTGAAGAGGGCCACATCCATTAGAATTGATCATCATATACAGTATTATTGTTGAAGTATATAATGATCTCCTGATCCTTATGAACATCAATTCATGTAAGTCTTTTCAGGCCTTTCTGAAATCGTTATTGTTCATTTGTTGTTGGACATTTCTTTCCGAACAATAATATTCCATAATATTCATATACCACAATTTATTTAGCCATTCTCCAGTTGATGGGCATCCACTCAGTTTCCAGTTTCTGGCCACTACAAAGAGGGCTGCCACAAACATTTTTGCACATGTGGCTCCCTTTCCCTTTTTAAGATCTCTTTGGGATATAAGCCCAGTAGAAACACTGCTGGGTCAAAGGGTATGCACAGTTTGATAACTTTTTGAGCATTGTTCCAAATCACTCTCCAAAATGTCTGGATGTATTCACAATTCCACCAACAATGTATCAGTTTCCCAGTTTTCCCACATCCCCTCCAATATTCAGCATTATCTTTCCCTGTCGTTCTAGCCAATCTGACAGGTGTGTAGTGGTATCTCAGAGTTGTTTTAATTTGCATTTCTCTGATTAATAATGATTTGGAGCATTTTTTCATATGGCTAAAAATAGTTTCAATTCCTTCATCTGAGAATTGTCTGTTCATATCCTTTGAGCATTTATCAATTGGACAATGGCTTGATTTCTTATAAATTAGAATCAATTTTCTATGTGTTTGGGAAATGAAGCCTTTATCAGAACCCTTGAATATAAAACTGTTTTCCCAGTTTATTGCTTCCCTTCTAATCTTGTCTGCATTAGCTTTGTACAAAAACTTTTCAATTTGATATAATCAAAATTTTCTATTTTGTTATCAGTAATGATCTCTAGCTCTTTTTTGGTCATAAATTCCTTCCTCTTCCATATGTCTGAGAGGTAAACTATTCTATGCTCTTCTAATTTATTTATAATCTCATTCTTTATGCCTAGGTCATGAACTCATTTTGACCTTATCTTGCTGTACGGTGTTAAGTGTGGGTTAATGCCTAGTTTCTGCCATTCAGTTCTAATTTTTAGAAAATTATTTTCTTCAGTAAGTTTTTTTATTTCTTTTTACATTTGGACAATTGAACTTGTTCCTTGGATTTTTTTTTTTTTTCCCATTTCACAAATTCTGTTTTTCAAAGAGTTGTTTACTTTTTCCATTTTTCCAAAATATTTTTTAGGAGTGATTTTCTTCAGACAATTTTTGTGTTTTCTTTTCTAGAGCATGCGTTCTCTTTCCTCATTTTTCTTTTAATTCTCTTTTAAAAATTTTTTTTGAATTCTTCCAAGAGATCCTTGTGAGATGGATACCAACTTACATCACCCTTTGAGACTTCATTTGAAGATGTTTTGCCTGTAGTATGCTTAGGATTTGAGGTGTGTTCTTCCCTGGCTCCATAAAAGCTATTTATGGTCAGAGCTCTTTTTGCTTTTTTGCTCATTTTTAAAGATTGAGATATGCTCTTAAAGCAAAGGGGAGATTTCTGAGCTTCCTTTACAGATGACAGCAGCTTCACACTGCCCTGGGGTTGGTGCTGCTGACTTTCTTCTTTTGCTGGGTGGGCATGGCCAAGTCCTGCTTGTTATGCTGGATTCAAGGGCTCATTATTTGCCTTCAATAGTTGTGTTGGAGCTAGTCTGCTGATCCACTGGCTTCTGAAACAGGACAGAGCAGTAAATGTTGCTGTATTTTGGCTACGAACCACCCACCAGATTCTCCCACGTGGAGGCTTCTCTGCTCTGGACATTCCTGTGTTGGGTCTGCTCTGAGCTCTATCCTCCCCTACCTAATTGTGACAGGCCTTTCCTGAAGTTCTTCCTTCTGCTAGAAATTTGTTACACTCCAAATATTTGTGGGTTCTGTCACTCCAAAACCAGTTCAGAGGCTTGATCTGGTGTTGATCTGAGCCAAAGACATCTTTGCCTCTGCTTCCAGTACTAAAATCAATAATAATTCCTTAATAATTTGAGTTGTTTAGTTGTAAAAGGGTTTGCCTTGGGAGGTAAGGGATTTCCTCTCATTGGAGGCCTTCAAGAAGAAGCTAGACAACTATTTATTGCTTATGTCTTAATAAAGTTTTTTTTTGGGGTTTGGATTAAAGGAATCTAAAAGGGCATAGTTAGGGGAGGTGGGGAGGAAAGGAAGGTACCCGATTGTATGGGGGCATGATGGGACATTCAAGGGTTTTGATAAAGGCCTCCTTTCCCAAACACAAGAGTGTAGCCTGATCATAAGTGAAGTGGCTTGGCCTCCTCTTCAACTACAATTTAGGGAGGAACTCTTTACCTTAGCCTACAATCAGAGTGGCCTCTAGTAGCAAAGGGTATGTAAGTATTAGTATTAGGGCCAAGGTACAAAATGCTCTATAACCTTGGAGTACTAGAACATTTTGTTCTGTGAGGTTACACCTAGAATCTCAAAGCAATGAATGACTGGTAAGCTTGGTAGGTAGGTGGTTCAGCAGATAGAGTGCTGGTGCTGAAGTCAGAAGGATCTGAGTTCAAATGTGGCCCCAGACACTTACTAGCTGTGTGATTTTGGGCAAGTCATTTAAATGTTTGCCTCAGTTTCCTCATCTGTAAAATGAGCTAGACAAGGAAATGGCAAACCATTCCAGCATCTTTGCCAAGCAAATCTAAAATGGAAGGGTGGTGCTGGTGATGGTGTCACACTAAAATGACTCAACAAGAATAACAAAAAGTTTATTTACATTTTATAGAGAACCTCAAAAGAAAAAAGGCAATGTGAACATACTGAGTTAGTGACAATATTGGGACTGGGTTTCTTTCCTGTCTATATAATATTCTATAGTCTCCAGAGACTTTTTTTCCCCCTAGTCAGATGAGGGTTTTGTTGTTTATTTTGCTTTTTGGGAGCAGGATGCTGGTGGTTGTACATTGCTTTGGTTTATTAATTTTTTCTTAATAACAAAAGGCACTGTTCTGTGTGGTTAAAAATAACTTTAAAAGCTATCCTAATAGGATTTAAACCTTTGAGTTCATGATAGGATATTATAAAAGCCTGAAATAGATTATTTTTTTCCCCAGCTCTTTGCTATTATTATTTTTTAAAATTTTTATTGAAGCCTTTTATTAACAAAACATATGCATGGATAATTTTTCATCATTGACCCTTGCAAAGTTCGAAATTATCCCCTCCTCCTCAAGATGGCAGGTAATCTAATACATGTTAAATGTGTTAAAATATATGTTAAAGAAATGAATTATTTTTTAAACATCAAGCTAAAATATGCAGAGAGGGGTTTGTTTTTTGTCTCCTATTTTCAAACTAGGCAGCAATTATAAAGCTCAGACAATGGATTAATACACTTCATTACTAGATGACTCCAGAAAGTCTAGACAATTTACCTTTTATCTGTATTATGGATGTCATATAGTGCCTTGCAGATAATGGTTGCTCAATGTATGTTTGCTTGTTAAAGGAATGAATTATTTGGAGGATGGCTGGGTGGAGGAATGATTTCTCTTTTAAAGGTCAGAAGAATAAGTTGCAAAGGCAATAACATTCCTCCAAACATGTTTGGAGATATTCAAATATGTTACATTTGAAAACACAGGTACATAGAAAAATGTAGTATCCAGCATGTTGCCGAATGCAGCTGTGACCTTTTCTCCTTAAAGATAGGTAGTTACTTACATACCATTTCTTCCCATTTGACAACAAACAGCTAGATTAGTTAATTGCTACTTCTTAGGAGAGGGTAGCATGTGATTTCCTGAGGGAAGTAGATTATTTTGAAATTATTTGTGAATATTTCACATTAAAGTATACTCTTTTGCATTGAATTTTGGCATATGTGATTTGATGTATTCTCCAAAAAGCAGACAGAGCACTAATTACCCTTCCAAAATCTTTTTTATTTTTTTTTAATTGATTGCTAGTTTAATATATTTGAAGTCTTCTTTTTCTTCCCCTTTATGTTCAATCTCTGTTTTTGTTATTAAAATGTCTATTATATGAACTGCTCACAATTCAGGGTAATTCTAATTAGGTTGGCTTCTTACTTATTTGAGGGAAACTACTTAGATACTCTCTAAACTTGTTGATAACCTTCACTTAGCGACTGCATATGTAGCAGGTACATTTTAAGTGCTTGGATTTCCTCAGTTCCTTGTTCTGCAGTCACATATGAAGAAGTTTAAATAATGAGAAGAGAGTCCAATTAACCTCCTTTTAATAGAATCCATGTGTGAAGGCTTTATGTAAAATATATTCACTCCTTTCTCTTTCCATAATGGCAATTATATATATATATATATATATATATATATAGGAAAGGATCATGTATCACATAGACTTTGTGTCTTTTACTCTAACTAGTACAAAATTATGCAGAGGAGTATCATAGAATCACAAAGTCCAAAGGTATTTTAAAGGCCTTTTTGATTATTCAGTAGACTGAATCTGAGTAGCTCTATGATCCATTGGTGCAGGTTGCAATGCCTCCATCCTGTGAGATTATTGTCCATGTCCTTCCATAAAAGATCATCATCAGGATCTATTTTAGTGTACTAGAGGCCATCATGTGGGTAATTAAAAAAAATGTGCCAGTGTAATGTTTTGAATATCCATCTATATTCCTTGCTCTTACCAACATGGTCAGCTCATTTCTTCTTCTGGTCATAACCTGACCTTGATAATGTCTTTTATGCCATATTTTGTATGTAGGTTAACATTGGCAATCATTATTGTCTCCTATTTCTTTTATCTCATTCATAGTTTTTATTCTTCTGAGATTATGATTCACACTCATATAAAGTCAGAAGGGACATTATTGTTTTTATAAGATGAACTTTGAAATAAGCTAATAGTTTGGATCATTGAAAATCGTATGTTGATTCCCAAATACATTAGAACTTCTAGACTTGATGCCATTAGAACAACATCAGCATTCAACAAATATTAAGCATGTGTGATATGTTATGATATATGAGTGCAAAGGAATATTACTATTCTATAAGAAATGATGGTCAGGCTGATTAAAAAAAACTTGAAATGACATGAAGTGATGATGTTGGGTGAAGTGAGCAGAACTAGGCGAACATTGTATACAGAAATAGCAAGATTGTGTGATGATCAAGTATGAAGAACTTAGCTTTTGTCAGCAAAGCAGGCATCCAAGACAGTTCCAATATACTTGGGATGGCAAATGTTGCCCTTATCCAGAAGAGAGAATTATGGAGATTGAATTTGGATCAAAGCATCCTATTTTCATCTTTTTTGTTTCTTTGCTTTTTCTTGTGGTTTTCTTCTTTTGTTCTGATTTTGTTTTCACAACATAACTAATGTGGAAATATGTTTTAAATGATTGTACTTGGATCATGTATCATGGGGAAGAAGTGGGTAAGGAAGGGAGAAAAAATTTGGAACTCAAAATCTTAGAAAAGTGAATGTTGAAAACTATCTTTACATGTAATTTTAAAAATTAAATACTATTGAAATGTTAGAAAAAAATAGCCTTCATATGATTTTAACGCATGTCCCCAGCAACCTCCCTGCTATCAGTGCTCTGTAGAACAAACTATTAATAATATCTAATTTGTCATGGTGTACACAGAGAATTTGAAGTTCTGGGCTTATAGTTAATAGTTAATAGTTTATTACTTTATAGTTTATAGTTAATTAGATATGGGTATATCTTTGTACTTAAAAGCAAATGGGTTGTTGTTCCTCACTTATTGCTACAATGTATTCCTGATGATTCACATTGTAGGATATAAGTAGATATATTTTACATTTGCTCTGCCATACAGAGTCCATTTCCTACATTCAATTCAATCAATATTTTGAGGTTCCAGCAGAATATGGCAGGAGCTTATTTCATATAACCACTAATTTTTTGAATTGTCCAGCCTTGTCCTTAGTTGTTTGAGCTGCTTTGTTGTTATTCAGTTTTGTCTGATTCTTGTGATCCCATGGACCATAGCATGCCATGCTCTTCTGTTTTTCACTAATTCTCAAAGTCTGTCCAAGTTCATGTTTGTTGTTTCCATGATACTATCTATCTATCTTATCTTCTGCTGTCCCTTCTTCCTTTTACCTTCAGTATTTTTCTCAACATCAAGGTCTTTTTCAGTGAGTTTTGCCTTCTCATCATATAGCCAAAGTATTTATGCTTCAGCTTCAGTATTTGACCTTCCAGTATAGCCTAAATTAATTTTTTCGAATGTTGACTGATTTGACCATTTGACCAAGAGATGCTCAGAAGTTTCTCCAGCACTATAATTTGAGAGTATCAATTCTCTGGTGCTCAGCTTTCCTTATAGTTTATTTTTTCACAGTCATACATTCTACTGAAAAAAAAAAAAACCCATACCTTTAATCACACAGGCATTTGTTGGCATAGTAATGTATTACTCTGCTTTTTATTATGCTTTCCAAATTTGCCATAGCTTGCTTTCTTGTTGAGACAATTGAGGTTATATGACTTTCCCAGGGTTACACACCCAGGAAGTGTTAAGTTTCTGAAGCCAGAAAACTCAGGTCCTCCTGACTTCAGTGCTATATCCACTACACCAACCAGCTGCTCCTATGGCTTTCTTTTCAAGAAGCAAACACCTTTTAATTTCATGCCTGTAATTGCTATCTGCAGTGCTCTTTGAGACTAAGAATATAAAATACCATTTCCATTTCTTCTCCCTCTGTTTGTCAGAAAGTGATGGGAGTGATTGTTAAGATCTTAGTTTTTTTTATGTTAAGCTTCAAGCCAAGTTTTTACACTCTCCTCTTTCATTCTTATCAAGAGTTCCTTTTTACTTTTTTTTCTTCTGCCATGAGTATGCTATCTATCACCTGAATATCTGAGATTTTTGTGGTTTCTCCCAGAAATTTTAATTCCAGCCTTTGATTCATCTAACATTTGCATGAATGTACTCGATATATGAATAAGATAAAGTGATACTCTACAGTCTTGTTATACTCCTTTTCCAGTTTTAAACCAATCAGTTCCATGTTCAGTTCTTGCTTCCTGGCTTTCATACAGGTTCCTAAGAAGATAGGTAAGATAATCTGGTTCTCCCATTCCTTTGAGGACTTGCCACTGTGATCCACACAGTCAAAGCCTTTGATTTAGTTATTGAAACGGAAGTAGATGGCTTTCTGCAATTCCCTTTCTTTCACCATAATCCAGCTAATGACAATTGTCAAGTTGATCCCTAATTCCTCTTCTCCTTTGGAAACCAGCCTGTAATTCTCCTAATTCTTGGCTCACAGATTACTGAAGCCTCATTTGCAGAGTCTTAGTATAATCTTGCTGGTGTGTGAAATGAACACAATTTATCTGGTGATTTGAATATTCTTTGGCATTGTCCTTCTTTAGGATTGGGACATAAACTGATGTTTTTCAATCCTATGGCCACTGTGGAGCTTTCCAAATTTATAGACCTATTGAGTGCAGCACTTCAGCAGCATCATCTAGGATTTTGAATAGCTTAGCTAGAATTCTGTTACCTCCTCTTCCCTTTTTGTTAGGAATGCCTCCTAAGATCCACTTGACTTCATTCTCCAGGATGTCTGACTGTAGATTGTAACCATGCCATCATGGTTATCAGTGATGTTAAGATATCTCTTGTAGAATTGTATATTTTCACAGCCATTTTTCTTAATCTCTTCTGCTTTTGTTAAATTGGGCTAACTCTTTCCTCAAATCTGTATGATTAATATTGCCCTAAAGGACCTAGAAACATCTTGGAGTATAGAAGTGACAGAAGAATGGGAATGCTCTTCAGCTCACATTGTTAATTTAAAATGGGCACCTACCTGCCTGTGTATTTGTCCTATTCAGGAGCTGACCCATCTTGAGTGTTATAGGAGAAATATTTTACAATACTTAAAGTGCTCTTACCATTGTCTTTTACCTGCTTTTATCACAATAGTTTGTCAGTCAGCAAACATTGTTAAAGAAATAACTATGTGCCAGACACTGCTAAACATTGGGAATACAAAGAATAGCAACAACCAAACCAAACCAAACAAACCCCAAACCCCAAATAAAAAACCTCAGATCCTGCCCTATGGAATGCAACAACTGGGTATATACGGCATGGATAAAAATAGTATAGAAAAGACAGCCTTAGCAGCTCAGCGGGAGGTTGGGAGGTTTTTTATCAGGTGGGCTTTGAACTAAGTCTTGAAGGAAGTCAGGAAATAAGAGGTGGAAGTGACTGAACATTTGTATTATTCTGAATTCTTTGATAAGTGTCAGTAAAGTTAGATATTAGAGATCCTAGAAAATGGAGAGATTCACATTTTTCTAAGGAAGAGACACAATAGTCATCGTCACCTTCCCTTCCCCCCAAACTTCATTATGTTTGTTATAGTTGATAATTTGGCAATGTGGGGGCTGTCAGCATATTATAAGTCAGATTCTTAGCAGTTTAAGAAAGAAATTTGTTTTCTTTTGTTTTTTTCCTTGCATAGGATTCAGAGGTATTCTTTGGACTCTCTTGAGTAATTTAGTTCAGTAAAATTTATTAAACACTGGGTGTAAGCTCTGGTGATTAAAAACAAACAAACAAACTATTTGCTTTCAGGGAATTTACATTCATTACCAAGGGGAATATGCTATGTACACAGACAAGTAAGTAAAATATAAATTGAGGAGCTAGAGGGTTCCATTAATAAAAGGAGATGAGTCCATTCCTGATAGATGACCTGTTCAGTTTTACTATGTCAAATTGAATGGCCAAATAGAAAAATGGCCTTACAAGGTTACTTCTCTTAGAAGACTCCAAACTAAGAGAATAAACCTAGAAGAATGAATGAAATTTGATGTCAGAGTCCTAGCAAATGACAGGTATTTTACAAATTAAATTTGATTGAGTCATTCTGAAAAACAATTTTGCAAAAAAAAAAAAAGTCTTTATTCATCTTATCGTGTTTGTTTTCTTTTTAGTGCATCATCTTTGGGCAGAAAAGTGGAACCTGAAGAATGCCCAGAAGACATAAAGTACCTACACCTCAGAAATGTGAATTAAAGATTTTGGAAAGGAAAAAAGGGAAAAAAGCAAGACAGAAATTAGAAATTTATGTCATTCTGCATTTAAAACCAACCAAAGGAATGTTACTATTTTCTGTTTTTGCTGTGGCCTAATAGTGAAAGTGAGTCATATCTTTTTCATTGTATTCTTCATTTGGTTTATCCTGGCTCCTGAATAAGAGGCAAGCATTTTAAATACATATGTAGCAAAAAGCACATAATTAACATTTCTTAATTTCCGATATTTTTGGCTTGCATTTTGAAAGAGACAGTCTTCTATCATTTAAAACTGGATACTCATTGCATCTTCTGTTGTGTTTGTATTAGTGTTGTGTATATTCTATTCATGCTTTACATGACACTGGGGTAGTATGTAACTATTGTGTCAATGTTTAAGGTATAAAAAAGAACAATAATCATTGATAATTTACTGTGTGAGCCTTGTGTATCTTTTAAAGTTTCTCTTTTTTCTAACAACAACAACAACAAACCACTTTGTTATTAAACAAATTCTGCTACCTTTCTGTCTAATAGTATTTTTTTGAGATAAAAAAAAATCAAGCTTAATGCATTAACAAATGATACTACTGATTTCTATGTGGAATGATATTTTGACAAAAGCATCATATAGTATTTTTAACTTTTCTTGATATAAACAGGGTTAAATTATATAAAGGGTTCCCCCTATTCTTCTTCTTTAGTTCTCCTTTCCTTTCTCTGGTGGGATGGAATCTAAAGAGAAGTTATCTCATTTATCATCATTTGCATTTGATAATGTTTTGGTTAGAAGTGAGATAGAAGTATTTGGGGGAAGTGAAAAAATAGATAATTTGGGAATTTTTATGTGTGTGATGTATGCCTGAGATTTCAACTTCCCAGGGAAGCTGAGGCTGGTGGATCTCTTGAGTTTGAGTCTTCTTATCTGCAATGAATGAGCTAGTAGAATCAAATATCCAAGTTGGGCATCAGTATAGTTAGCACTCAGGAGCAGAGGGTCATCTTGGTTTTTCGAAGGAGGGGAAGGGAAAACCAAATTAAATTAGAAATAGAATAGGTCAGAAAGTCATGTGAGAGACAGACTTTGTTTCAAAATTAACTGTCTATTAATCGTCTAGGCGATGACATAGAGTAGAAGGCCAAAATTTAGAGGTAGCTGACTGTAGCTAATTATTTGGAATTGTTAGAGAGTTTATAATAGATTTTTCTTTACTGATTCTCATTTTTCCAGGAGATGAATGGTTTCCCATTTATCTAAGTAAATGTCATAATTTCAATAAGAATTTTAAGAAACAACTTAAGAATTTGCTTTTTAGTCATAGATTTTTACACATTGCATCCTGTCTTTAAATATATACTCTATACCTAGAGAAGATTCAATTCTTATTTGATATTTTTGTAATATCTGAACTAGATTTATACAAGACCATCAACCCAATTTTGTTACTTTTATTTAGAGGGGCAAGCATTGCAGCAGATAGTATTAGAGTATATGTATATGGGGTCAGGAAGATTTCATTCAAATCCTGCTGCAGATGTTTGTTATAAGTATGATTCTGGGCAAGCTTTCTCAGCTTATTTCCTCATTTGTAAAATGGGGATAATAACAATACCTGCCTTAAAAGTTTGTTGTGAGGTCTGAGGTAAAATATGTAAAGTGCTTTGTAAACCTTTAAGCACTTTATGAAGTTTAGCTTTCATTACTGTCTAATTCTGGAGTCAAAGTATTTATTTTAAATTAAGTGTGAAAAAACATTGTTTCATAAAAATGCATTGATTATTTTTTAAAATTGGGTGACCAAGAAAGTTTTTCTAATTTGCTTTATTCTGAAATAATTTGGTAAAAATCCTTTAGTTTAAACTTTGGGCTTATAAGTCTATGGGAGGATCACTATTTTACAGAGAAAAATACTACTCACTTTAATAGTTCTGAGATATGATCTCTTTGGTTTTTGACATTCTTAACTCCTCCCAGAATCATGGTCACAGAATTTCAGAAGGGACTCTCAGTGGCTATCTGGTTCACTTGTTACTTGAACTATACTTTTTTCTGTTTTATACAACTATAGCCATCCAATCTTTGCTTAAAGACATTCACTGAGGAGGAACCCTGTGCCTCCTGTAGCAGCCTATTCTTTTTATATCACTTTAGTTATTACAATATTTTTCTTTACATCAAACCTATTGCTCCTAGTTTTGCCTTCTGGTGCCAAGCTGAACAAATTGAATCCTTCTTTGATGTATTAGTCTTCATATACTTCAGGTTTGCTATTGTGCTTTGAGAGGCAGTGTTCTGTAGTGGTTAGAGAACTGAGCCCAGAGTTAGGAAAACCTCTGATCAGACCTGTCTTTGACATATACTTTCTGACTGTAGGTGGCTCAGTTAACCACTCATTATACCTTTCCCCTCTCCTCCCCCAACCTCCACCTCCAATTTTCTAAGACTTAAATTTCGGGAATAGTACAGATGTGCTCTCTGACTAGTGAAATCACAGCTTCAGTAAAAATTAAAAAGCTAAATAACCACACCTACTTCTTTCAAGTAATTTTCCTTTGCTATAACCTTAAGTCTTTTCATCATCTTTGTTGACTTGTATGGACATTCTAGCTTTTCAATATTCTTTCTTAAATCTGATATATAGAATTGAACTGTATTTCCAGTTGTACTCTGACCAGGGCTGAGTGCATCATGTATCATCAACTTCTTGTTCCTGGACTGTATGCCTCTCAATGGAAACTAAAATCACATTTGCTTTTCTGGCTGCCATATCAATGTTGGTTCATATTAATCTTCCAGTCTTTGAGGACTTCTAGATCTTTTTCAGACAAACTAGTGTTTAACTCTGCTTCTCTCAAAATACTTGTGAAGTTCTTTTTTTGATTGAAATGTAATATTCCATTTACATCTTATACAATTTCATTTTTTACAATTAGTTCCATTGTTGTAATTTATCAAAGAAGCATTTTTTGAAGAGGTGAGCTAAACCAGAGGTTTATGGTCTATGGGCCCACAACACTCCTAAGTGCAACTTTAGAATGAAAGGTAATTGGGAAATATGTAACAAAATAAAATATATTAAAACATAGATAATACTGCATTTATATATACATATATATGTAAAGATCCCTATGGGCCACATGACTCAGTATATGTATACATATATATGTATATATATATGTGTGTCTATAGATATGTTAATATCTATATCTATATATCACTGGCCCCTCAACTCATTTCTATTTGAATTTGACACCATTTATTTAGACATTGTTTTGCCAATTAAATTCAAATTCACTTCAAAGTGATTTGAATACTGTAGGACTCAGCTGTAGCAATCCTGCAGTGTGGATGCACTTTCCCTATTATGCTTCATTTTTTTTTATGTCCTTTCCAGGACAGAACATAATCAGAGATTCCATCATTAGTTAAGATTTGGTAGTCAGATACACTACAGTCTTCATTATTTTGTTCTAATAGGAAACAGATAGAATAGTTAGGAAAGTTGCCAAGTTTAGGAAATATCTGAACAATGGAAAGAGACCAATAAGAAGGCAATACTTTCTGACCTCATTTTTCTTTGATGCTATTGTCTCCCCAAATATTTTGAGTTTACCTGGAATAATATTACATTTTTGTTAGCCTGCTTTTCATCATGACATATATTTTCATGATAATTGATAGAGATTAGCACATTAATACAGAATGACCATAAAAGAGGAAACTTTTCTACCATGTGAAAATAAAATATTTCTATATTGTATATCTTTCACTATAAGAAAAGCTAAGAGAGAAGGAAGCATCCTGAAGAATAGATAGGGCTCAATACAACTTAGGACAAGCTAAACTGTAGAAGGTAATGAAAGAAAAAGCCAAAAGTTCTCCCTGAAATATGTGGTCTTGATAAAGTTATTAATTTAGTTTTCTCATCCATTCTGGCCATAGATTGTTTCCAAACTATTCAGAGTAGGTAGGATCAAGGACTGAAATTAGATAGTGAGCCACAACTCTGTAAAATATAAGCATCAGCTTTGTTTTTATGGGGAGAGGGTGGCAGAGGGGAACTCATTTAACATGTCCAAGCATTTTCTGCTTATTTTTAAGACTCACTGTTAGTTTATTAAAGCATGTGAATGGAGATGGTAGTTTTGAAGCATACTATGTATGGCTCTCTGGAGGCCTTGGCAGACCTGAAACTTACTTCTTTAAACAGAACAATAATGCAGATAACACTAGTTGAAAGGATTCATTTAATCTTCCTTTTGCAGATTTACTTCTTAGTAAACTTTTCTTTTTAGTTTACCTTTTTAGTGGTTAAAGCTCTTGCTGCCATTTAAAATATAAACTACATGAAGTCGTGTCTTGGGACTAGAAACTCCAACTCATATCCATCTAATTGGTAGAAAAAATAAATTCTTTTTATTAAATTATAGCTATGAGGCTGATGTCTTTGCACATCTCTGCCTTACCTAAATCCAATTCATATTCAAGTCAAGCCATCACCCATGATGTCATTAGTCCTCTTTGAAAATGGATGGACAACAGCTATCTTGACATTCAGATTTTTTTTTTTGATAACTGTGAAAGGAATTTTTCTACAAAAAAAGCCCTACCTTGAGGCTTAATCATAGGATGGAGTTGGCTCTGGGGCCTCAAAGTTTATCCCAGCAGAGAACAAACTCTAGTAAGCCCTTCCAAGTTAGAAAGATTTTATGGGTGGCCCTGGTGATTTACTGCATTTTTTTTTTTTTTGTTTGTTTGTTTAAGTACTTACGATTAAATGGAGAGATGAATGCTTGAGTCACAACAACTCAAGAAAACCATCTACTAAAGCACCATAGGATTGTGATCTACATTATTGGAGAAAACCCAGTTTATGAATCAAAATATTTAATATTTCAGATGTTGAAATATAAATTGAAATGTTGAAAAACTTGAAGTATTTAAGTATAAAGAATGAATAAATAGTAGGTTTAACTCCATCATCTGTCATCTCTGCTCTATTTTCTACATGGTAAAGTGCTACTAAAAGTCTTAAAAGTATATTAAAGGGTTCCATCAACTAGCTTTTATTAAGTGGCCACTATGTGCTAGGTCTTATGCGGGGATACAAAGAAAGGTGAAAGACAATTTTTGCTCTTTTAAAAAATAATAATAGCTTTTTATTTTTCAAAATACATGCAAAGATAATTTTCAGCATTCACCCTTGCAAAACTTTGTGTTCCAAATTTTTCTCTCTCCTTCCCCTCGTTCCCACTCCCTTAGATAGCAATAATCCAATATAGGTTAAACATGTGCAATTCTTCTAAACATATTTCCACATTTATCATGCTGCACAAGGAAAATCAGATCAAAATGGGAAAAACAATCTATAAACATCCTCTTCTCCATTATCTAAAAATAAAATCCAGACTTCCTCTGTCCTGATAGTACTTCAATTTATTGTCTTCTATTTACTTTTTCCCTATCTAGCAAGAATTACCTATCTTTATTACCTCCATCTTGATAGTCACATGTTCTTCCACCTCTTGCAAGTGGGCCCCTTTTTTGCCATTAGTCTAAAGAAATGACTCTCTCAAAGATTACCAATAACTTGATTATTTTTGCTGGGATCCAGTGGCCTCCTTTCTTTTCTTCCAACAAAATACTCTGTCTTACAACTCTAGGAATTTTAGCTATCTTCCCATATCTGGAATGCTCTTTCTTCACATCTCCTCCTCTTGGCAGTCTTCAAGTTCCAGTTAAAACTACAACTTCTGCGGGAAGCTTTATTCCCTTAATTCTAGTGTCCTCTCGTTCATCCCCTGACTCTGTCATTTTATCCCATATGTAGATTGATAGTACATAATGTTTACATGTTTTCTCTCCTGTTATATTATGAGCTCCTTGAGGGTAGGAACTTAAAAAAAAACTTTGTATATTCATTGCTTAGCACAGTGTCTGGCACATCATAAGCATTTAATAAATAGTTATTGATTGCCAATGGACACTACTGAGTTTTCATCCTTGACTTTTATGAAGGATTTACCACTGTAGGGTGCCTCTTCCTTTTTAAAAATCTATTCCCATATCTTCTCTAACTGGGTTTCCTTCCTATTTAAGTCATTCTTTTAACTCTAATTTGTTACTTCATCTTTATTTTGCCCTTTAACTTGGAGTAGGCACTCCAAGACTGTCCTCAGCTCCTTTCTTCTCTTTTTTATGTTCTTTCAGCAATTTAATTCACTTGTATAAACTTCACATTATCCTTTCTATATGGATAACTCTAAAATGTGCATCACCAGTTTTTACCTTCCCCTTAGAAATATCTCCACCTGCATATCATTAGCCTAAAATTTTATATCTAAAACAGAACTTGTAACTTTTTTCCCAAGATCTATCCATTTTCTTATTTTCTTTTTTTGTTGATAATGTTGTTTCCCCCCCAGGCATTAAATTTAATTCCAGGAATTAAAATATCAGAGTAATTTTTTTTCCCCTGAGGCAATTGGGGTTAAGTGACTTGCCCAGGGTCACACAGCTAGCAAGTGTTAAGTGTCTGAGGTCAAATTTGAACTCAGGTCTTCCTGACTTCAGGGCTGGTATTCTATCCACTGCGCCATTTAGCTACCACTCAGACTGATCTTTGATATTTTCTTTTTTCATCCAGCACATAAAATTGTTGAATCTTGTTTTTTTACCTCTCCAAAATTTCTTATTCCATTCCCATTTTTTCTTAATTCTCTGTTTCAGCCACAAATTCTCTTCTCCCTTGAATTATTCTAGTACTGTCTTAGCTGGTTGCCATTATCTTTAGTGTCTTCCCCTCTCTAATCCATTCTTCATTGTACTACAGTGTAATTTACTCTGTTTTTAACTTTTAAAAATTTACTAATTAAAAATAACAGTAACCCCATTTCATATTGACAACATTTTTATGAAAAATAATCTTATTTAAAAAAATTTAGCGAGTATGGCATTGTTTAACAATTTTGTAAATATCTTCAAAGTTTAGCTTAATAGAAGGCAGCTAGAAACCTGCTTCTGCATTCAATCTGTTAATGATAGCTATGTTGATTTTTTTTTAAAGTACATGAAGAAAACCTAGTTTCATGTAGATAAATAGTTGGGAAAGGAAAGAGTATTTTAGTAATATTTTTAGATAATTCTGGATATTCTCTGGTACTATGCCAAAACTTGACAATTGATAATTTTGTAAAGATTAATTGCAATGAGGAATCTGAAACCATATCAATGAACTTAATTGGATAGACCTATCAGCAAGGTAAGCCAGTACATAATGGATAGAGGGCTGAAAATAGAGTCCAAAGGTCAAATCTGTATTGAGGCATTTCATAACTGTGAGACCTTTGGCAAATCTGTTTGCCTCAGTTTCCTCATCTGCAAAATAGGGATAATAATAGCACCTACTTCTCAAAGTTGTTGTTAGGATGAAATAAGGTTATTTGTAAAGCACCTAGCACAGTGGTTGGCCATAGTAAATGCTATACAAATATTAGCTTTTATTGTTATCTAGAACTTTAAACGAATCTTTTATGTGTGCATGATTTAGTAATATCATCCAATGATCATTTGGAAAATAATGGTTTATTATGTTATGGAGATCTTCAAAATGAAGATATGTTTCCTTTTATAAATTAACAAATCTACACACATATATCAAATGTCAACTATAATATCACAGCAATCTCATTTATTAATATGACCACTCATCAATTCAGAAAAGTCTTTAAGCATTAGGAAGCAATCAAACTTACAGAAACAAATACAAGTTTTCCAAAATTCTAATTTTCACTTGAAAGCTTGAATTTTATCATTGACAGCAAATACTTTCAGTTGTTTTCTTTGCAGTGACACACTCATTTTTCATTTTCAAGAAAACATCTGCCAAATATTCATCCGAATAAACATAGTTTGCCTGTCAGCTGTACATGTAGCAGGGTTGGCCTTAGCAAGGAGAAGGGCCATGTTTTCATTGGACACCAAAACAAAGGAAGGTATAGTGGAGGATGATGTCAAGAGGTTGTGAGAACAAGAGAGAAGAAGAGAGGAGTCATCTTTAAAAGCTTCCATTTTCTTGGTGTAAGATGAAATCTTTGACAGAGGAGAGGCAGTGGTGTTGTGGAACTCTTGAGGAAAGAGCTTTGGAATAGCTACTGCAGGAAAAAAGACTACCTTGCTGAAGTGAGAGTCCAGTTGAGGTTAGATATAAGTAAATTATAAATATGAAGTGGATTTAACACAGTTTTCTAATTTTTTCTAGAGTGATTTAGTTAAGGTGACTTCCTTCATTTCCCTTTCTCTTCTCCTGCATTAGGAATTGAGGCACATAATTAAGGTAATCCAAGGTTGAGATTGGGCAAGACTATTTAGTACCCACATATTCAGAGCTGGGCCTACACACCTAACAGTGTTATTCTAGACAAGACAGTTTTGGTTTGCTTCTGTTTCTTCAACTGTGAAATGGGGATCACAATGGCATCCTACCTCAAAGAGTTGTTGTGAAGATGGAATGAGCTATTATTTGTAAAGCACCTAACATGGTATATAATAAATGTTTATTTCCTTTCTCTTCCCGTAGACATAGGCTGTCCACCAATGCCTGGAATGCATTCCCTCCTCACCTCTGCCCCCCAGTACTTTTAGTTTCCTTCAAAGCCCATTTCAAACCCCACTTCCATTTCAAGATTTTTCGGTTCAAGCTGCCAGTACCTCTTCCCTCCTCCTCCTCTATTTTCTATTTATTTTGTATATTTGCATCTCCCCACATTTCCCTGAAAGAATGTAAGTTCTTTGATAGTTCAGATTATTTTATTTTTGTGTAAGGCACTATCACTACTCCTACCCCATCCTCACACCTCCTATCCTCCATTCTCTCAATCTCCCCCCCCAAAACCCCTGTGCCTACTGCCTGGCACATAGTTGGAGTTAATAAATGCTTGTTGATTGATTGAGAGGGCCTGAGCCCTATGAGTAGGGAGGATGCTTTCCTTTATTTGCATTTTTCTTTGTCCTAGGTTTATCCAGTGTCAGGTTGGAAAAGGACTTTTGAGATCAGAGGATCACATATTTAAAAGAGCTATTAGATAGCTATTTTATCCAACCCCTTGGCTTTACAAATGAGGAAATAAATTTCAGAGAAGCTCAATAGTTTGCCTAATATGACAGAGTAAGTCTCAGGTGGGATTTTAAGACTAGTTGGCTCTTTGCATTGTACAACTACTGTAATTTGTGGAGGAGAAAATTGAGGTCAGGAGATGAACCATCCAGCCCAAGATGGTGGAGTGGTAGGGTAAAGACACCAGCCAAAGTTCTCCACAGGGGGTCAGATCACATCCACAGCAAAATCTCCAGTTGAGGACAAGAAGACCAAGCAGGTCAACTGAGCATTAGTGGAAGGATCCACAGGTGTTTAGCCCTAGAAGAGATGAATTCTTACAGATTGGATCCTCGTTAAGTGCTAGAAAATGGAAGATTAATCTGGTTCAGGCCCTGGAGGGAGAGTTGAGCACAATGGATAGATTAGTAAAAAAGGACAATCTCAGCCCAAGGAAAGGAAACCACTTCTTCCCATTTAGAGATGTCCCCAAGAGGAATTGATGGCTCAGTCAATGCCTACATTTCTCTTCCTGCCAAGGCTGGAATGAACACTAGATAAGTAGGGAGCAGAGAGGATTTTCAGACATGACCCCGAGGGCTCTAGCAACCCCCAGAGCTCATGATTCCAGCTTTGTTCTCTCAACCTTCTTCTGTCTCTTCCTCTCCCTTATCTCTGGTCCTAAGGATGGGATTAGGGGACTCTGCTTAGTGTTTCTGCTCCTTACCCCCTTTCTCTTTTCTCTTCTTCTTTCTTGCTCCTCCCCAACCCAGAGTAATGTGCTTAATGCACAGGTGTTATTACATCACTTCAATCTTTGAGGGCCTTTGTAATGTTGGCTGAATAAAATACAAACTCCTTAGTTTTCATGGATCCTCATAATCTGGTGTCACCTTGTATTTTCAGCCTGAAGCTTCTTATAGGTTTACTTCAAGGCTTAGTTCAGATGTCATCTCCTCCACTGGTGCTTTCCTTGGAATCTTTCATATGAAAGTGAATTTTAGTTCTTTGAAAACACTTATCTTATCCCTCCCCTACTAGATTGTAAAGTCCTTTAGGATCATTTTTCATTTTTTTTTGTCTTTGTTTCCTTAGTGTCATTGTAAAATACCTTGCATGTTGTAGAAAATTAATTGAGAACAAATGCTACAAGCTTTTAGTTCTTTAGTTTTATAAGTGATAATGTACCTCTGAAAGAATAGGTGGCTTGCAAAACTATATATTTTTATTAAAATACCAATTCCACTCTATTCTGCCCTGTTCAAGCCTCATCAAGAATACTGTATTCTGTTCTGGATATCACATTTCAGGAATCTATTAAATGCTAGAGAGTTTCTAAGGAGCCAGATTGTAAAGCCATAAGAGGATTGGTTGAAATAATGGGATGTTAGGTCTGAGGAAAAGAACAGAAGAGGGGAACATAGTAGTAGTCCTTCATTATTTGACATACTGTCATTTGGAAGAAAGAGGCCTCAAAGGTCAAAGGGCAGATTTTGGCTGAGTAAGATTGGATAGGAAATAGGATTCCTCTTCATTAAACAACTTTAAACAAAAACTCTTGGCTGTGTTTGTTTGTTTTCAGTTGTGTTCAATTCTTCGTGATCCCATCTGGGATTTTCTTGGTGAGAAGCTATATTGTTATTGCAGTTTTAAAGCAGATTAAAGCTATGTCATAACACGTGATAGAGAATACCTCCAGAAGTAAATGTCCTCATTATTATATAAGGAATATTATCCCTCATAGTAGAAATGATCTTTTTTAAAAACTATTTTTGTAGAGATTCTGGTTCACTGGAAGTCATAGAAAAAATTAAAATTCATAATTTTTCTTTTTTTAAAATTCTGAACTTAACAAAAAAATTATATGAATGTTTTCATTTACATGGCAGAGCCAAAAAAGGTCATTACATGAAACCACAAATCCACGTAATGAATATCTTTTTCTCTTAAGCATATGATAAATTTAACATGTTATCTCCAAAGCAGTTCTTGTTGTATTTTCTAACAATTCTTCCTTCACTTCTCTTCTGTGCATTAAAAAAATGCCTAACGACTCTCTTTTCTTGCTTTTATTTTTTTCCCATTTTTGGTAACTGTCACTATTCCCTTTTCCCTCCTTAAAAAATAGGGGGAAAAAATAAATTCCTTGTATCAGAGGATGTCAAACCAAACAAATCCCCATGGTGACTCTGTCTGGAAATGTATTTCACTGAAAATCTGAAAAGCTCACTGCACTTTGAGTCATCTTTTATTAGAAGGGTAACATTTTTCAACGCTGGTCCTCTGGAATTGTGGTTGGTCATGTTGATCAAAATTCTTACGTCTTTTGAAATGATTTTGCTTTAAATATTGTTATTGTATAAATTGTTCTTCAGATTCTGTACCCTCCTTTATGAGTTGGTTCTTACAAACTCCTCAGGTTTTCTCTGAAAGCATCCCTTTCATCATTTCTTATGGTTTAGGAATATATTAATATACAATATCAAGTATTCCTCAGTTGAGAAGATACCATCTTAGTTTTTAGTTCTTTGAGATTACTCTCCCTTCTCTTCCAAAAAGGTGCTGCAATTTTTTTTTTTCAATTGGAGTTGTTCTTTGTTCTTGGAGATATTTACTTAGTAGTTTATTGCTAGATCAGGGGGTATTCTCATTTTGGTGACAGTTTCTAAATTGCTTTAGAGAATGGCTAAACCCATTCACAGCTTCATCAAGTATGCCTATTTTCCCACAGCCCTTCCAACACAAAATTCCCTTTTTATTAAATCATTTACTTTTACATTTTTGAGTATAGTATCTCATAACTATTAAGTATTTTGCAATAAATTAGCATGATATGATGGGAAAAGAATTAGATTTGGAGTCAAAATCCTGGTTCTGACTCTTAGCTCTTCTACTTAATACTTTGGGTATGACTTTGGGCAAAGTACTTTCCCTTCTTTGAGCCCCAATTCCCTCATGCACAAAATTAAAAAATTAATTAAGATTCTGAAAAATAGAATGGGCTAAATAAAAGCCAATAATTCTGTGAGATAACAAGAAATATTAAAACAAAGTCAGAAGATTGAGAAAGTGGAAGAACATGCAAAATACCTTATAATAAGAACAATTGACCTGGAAAACAAATGGAAAATGAAAAAATTTAAGAATTTTTGGAATGCTTGAACATCATAACCCAAAAAAAGATCTTATATTTTTTTCATATTTCGAGAAATCTTAAAAATTGTCCAGAGCTCTTAGAACCAGAGAAAATAGAAAGTAGAAATGAAATCATTTGTTGCCTCCTGAAAGAAACCTCAAAATAAAAATTCCTAGAAACATTATAGCCAAAATTTAGATCTTTTATTTTAAAGAAAAAATAGCCCAAGTAGTCATGGAGAAGGAATTCAAGTGCTATATCACCACAGTCAGGTTTAATAGGCGCCACTATAAAGAGCTTGGAATACTTCATTTCAGAAGGTAAAGGATATAGGTTTATAGCTAAGAATAATTTGCTCAACAAAAAATGAGTATAATTATATAGGAGATAATGTAGATTTTTAGTGAAATAGAGGATTTCTAAACAGTTGATGAAAAGACCAAAGCTTTGTAGAAATTAAGAAAAACATAAAAAGAGAACTATGAATGAATAGTCCTAAGGGACAAAGTAAGGATTAATTACTTGAATTCTGATATGAATAGGTAACATACTTTCTGGACCTTATCATCATTAGGGATCATAGAAAGAGTACAATGAGAAAAAAGGCCTGAAGTGTTTTGTTATGTCTTGATAATCTTAAGAAAAAAGTAGGAAGAGGTAAAAAAGAATATGCTGGGAATATGAGAAATGGAAAGGAAAGTTAGGGGAAATTATTTCATAATCAGAATGAACAAATTAAAAAATACACATTTCTCTCTATATTTATGGATGAAAGTGGGGAGCAGCTGACAAATTTCACTATTAACTCAATTATTCAAAAGAGGCAAGAATAAACACATATAGGTTAGGTACAGAAATAACATTTCACTCAACAGAAATAGGAGAGAAAGAGGAGAAGAATGAATTAGAGGATTGATTAAAAGAGGGATTAGTTCTAAGTAAAACAAACTTTGAATGAGAATACATAAAAAATTCATGGCTCATTATAATAAAGTGACAAAGATTGGAAATTTGAGCAAGTCCCCATCAATTGGTGAATGAATGAATGAATGAAGTTCTATAACTCTGATGGAATACTAGTATGGCATAAGAAATGATAAAGGGAATGGTTTTAGACAGATATGGAAAATAGTGAAATGAACAGAATGAGAACAATATATAAAATGACAATACAGTAAAGACAAGTTTGAAAGAATTAGGAACTCTTATAATATAATTGAAGTGGGAGGGAAACTGTTCCCTTTACTGAAGTTTTGTTCCCTTTAAGATTATCACTAAACTGTGTTCCCTTTAAAATTAAATTGTGTCCCCTTTTTGATCTCAGAGATCAGGATCTCTCCCAGGCTCCATGGAGTCTAGAGAATCTTCCCATCTTCCCAGGATGAGAGAAGCAACACTATTCAAGGGCAAATTGACTCCCATAGATCTTTTTGAAATTCTATTCTCATTCAATCGAGAAATCCTTGTCTGATCAGCTCAGGCTGTCCCAGCTCCCACCAAGCTATATAACAGGTTCCCTTAAACTCACTCCTTGCAGAGGACCAAGCAATTTGCTAGGACCTTGCCAGCTGGGCAAATTCCATTTCCCCAGTAGGACTCTGCCACTATAGAAGTCAGTCTCTTAGCAAACTGATTTCTATCCAACAATCAACTTTCATTTTGCAATTAATAATTTGGGAATAAGTGAATTCTTTCACTTTAAACCTGTGGCTGATAAAAGGGGATTTTAACAACTCTCTTATTGCCACTAACCTCATCACCAACGGGAATTGAGGGGATACAAACCTCATCATAATGATCAATATTATTCTTAAGCATTAATAATAAAACATGATCCCCCTGATAGAGCGATGAAA